>NC_068939.1:148052568-148742436 GCF_016801865.2 Culex pipiens pallens | reverse complement strand
GTTCACGCCTGAATGACGCACACGACCAGTCTTTGTGTGTTTGAACAGCTTCCAAGAAGAACCCAAACAACAGTAAATTATGACCGTATAGTATTGGAAATTTCCCAGAGCACGTTTGCTAAGGAATTATCATTCAAAAGCATGTGTTATTGGCATTAATTACTTGATCCGTTCCAGCTCTGTGCCTAATTGCTTGCGCGCTGATTAATCCTTCGAACGACATTCTTCACTGCTATCCGAGATCGGTCCAGGTTTCTGAGCGGATACTCATTATTTTAAATGGTAGAACTAATCTGAAATTCAAATTCATCGCTAAGTTCACTTAACTTCGATGTTATCTAACCTTATCAACTATTACAACATAGTGGTTAATTGTTAACCTAATATAAAAATATGAGAAATTGTGTTTATTTAATATGGCAATAATTTATTGTAATCAGTTATCTATTGTTCACAAGGTCTTGCGTTAGAAAATGCCGACTGCCTAAAATGTATACACGGATTGGAATAGGACGTAGAGACCACCTTGGGGTACGCGTTCGGGCAGTATTTGAGGTCACTTCTCTAAATGTGTAAACCGGGGTGACTTTGATAGGATTCAATTTGTTTTTGGAATATTTTCCAACAGGAAAGGTTTTTCTCCAGATTATTATTTTTAAAACATGCTCTGGAGTAAGCCACACAAAGTCCATGCATTATTTTGGAAAAAAAAGTTTTTTCAATAGTGTTCAGAAAAATAGTTACGATGAAAATTCGATGAACAATGAAAAAGTTTTTCTTGTTAAAACCATATTTAACATGTTCAAACTTTATTTGTACGTTAAATGTACCATCACTAAAGTAACTGATATTATTAATTCGGCTATTATGCCAAATCAAGTATTCCGAGAAAAACGCGTTTTAGTGTTTGTCACAAAATCTCCGTCAAGGCAATTTCCCATAAGAGTGGCATATTAGCCGTTTGGTTTTTCGCATCGGCAGCCAAATCTAAACATTATTTCTGTGAAATTCAAGGTTCAGAAGATGCGTTGGAACATCCTCTACAACCTGGTGCTAATATCTCGTTTTTGCCAAAAGTTGATATTAGCCGTTTTTTCAATGGTGGACAGTATAGTTTTCAAGAAAAAAACTAACTTAATCCACCTATGTGGTTGGAGCCTTCCTCACTCATTACCAACAATGGCTGATTTGATGGGGTTGTACACAAATTTCATCTATTTTTTAGATCCGGAAAAAAAAAGTACATAAATGTCACTTAAGTGACCATATCTCGAGACAGGGTTGCCAGATCTTCAATGTTTTGGACTCGTTGGAAAGGTCTTTTGATAACCTAAGAAACGATGGGTCGGATGATGGAGCCGGACATAGTTTACATACATTTAAGTGAGATCCGGCTACAAAAAAATACATAAATATCACTTAAGTGACCATATCTCGAGACAGGATTGCCAGATCTTCAATGTTTTGGACTCGTTGGAAAGGTCTTTCAACTACCTAACCAACGATGGGTCGGATGATGGATCCGGACATAGTTTACATGCATTTAAGTGAGATCCGGCTTCCAAAAAGTACATAAATATCACTTAAATGGCCATATCTCGAGACAGGGTTCCCAGATCTTCAATGTTTTGGACTCGTTGGAAAGGTCTTTTGATAATCTATCCAACGATGGGTCGGATGGTGGATCCGGACATAGTTTACATACATTTAAGTGAGATCCGGCTTCCAAAAAGTGCATAAATATCACTTAAATGGCCATATCTCGAGACAGGGTTGCCAGATCTTCAATGTTTTGGACTTTTTGGAAAGGTCTTTTGATAATCTATCCAACGATGGGTCGGATGATGGATCCGGACATAGTTTACATGCATTTAAGTGAGATCCGGCTTCCAAAAAGTACATAAATATCACTTAAATGGCCATATCTCGAGACAGGGTTGCCAGATCTTCAATGTTTTGGACTCGTTGGAAAGGTCTTTTGATAACCTATCCAACGATGGGTCGGATGGTGGATCCGGACATAGTTTACATACATTTAAGTGAGATCCGGATATATGTGAAAACACATTTTTATACATAACTTTTGAACTACTTATCGAAACTTCAATCTGTATAAAACTCGATCTATGGGACCCTAAACCAAGTCGAATGCAACAGGTTCGGGTCAAATCGGTTCAGCCAGTGCTGAGAAACATGAGCTAGTTTGTTGGTCACATACATACATACACACACACATACACACACACATACACACACACATACACACACACATACACACAGACATTTGTTCAGTTTTTGATTCTGAGTCGATATGTATACATGAAGGTGGGTCTACGACGTTTTTATACAAAGTTCATTTTTAGAGCAGGATTATAGCCTTACCTCAGTGAGGAAGGCAAAAAACAATGTTTATATTTAATTAACTAAGTTTATAAGCTTTTTAACAAAATACAGTATGGCCCATAAAAAAATGCGACATTATTATTAGGTGGTAATTGGGCCTATTTTGACTATTTACGATGTATTTAGCATGTGTAAATGTTAAATAGGATCCAAATAAACAAATAATGCATTGAAAACATTTTCCTTATCTTTAAAAAATGTCACAGCACATTTAAATTTAAAATTCTCAAATTTGCTCTCAGCCCAGGTCATATAAAGGAAAAATGACTTTTCTATATTGGTCGATCTGAAGATTTTTTGTATGGATTTAAAAGTAAACGGCCTCCAAGGTTACTGTTTTTGAGACGTGTAACAATTAATTTCATCGAATTTTTCGCATTCTATTAACTACATCTACTAAAACAGTGAAGTTTTAAAAAATATCCCGATTCTGAAAATGCTTCAATTTTAGGGTTTACAATGATTCAAAGAAAAAAATTGCAACAAATGATGGCAATTGACTTTAAAAGATGCCCTTATATAACTTTTAACAGTATAGAGCCGTTGGGCACTCTTTAGAGCTATCGACATAGGTTTTTAGTTATTAATTTATTTAGACTGAATCACTCAAGATGATAACCCAAATTGCATTTTTCTCAAAAATGACTAATTCAATCAAAATTTATGAACTTTTCCAAATGGGCGTATTTAAGAGGGACTTCTGACGATGCTTTTGGCACATGGTTGGATATTTTAAACTGTTCCGTTTTTATGATGTAAGGTATGAAATTAAGGTAAATTTTGTACCAAACATACATCCATTATTGTAGCCCACCAATACCCAATTTTGACGAACTGCAAAAAACTGTCATGAAAATATCTTCAAAACATACTTAACTAACACCATGATACATAACAAAATCAGTTTGTTAAATACATTTTAGAATGGAACAATTTTTCTGTGAAAAAAGCACATGTCGCATTTTTTACGTGCCATACTGTACATATAAATTTAAGGTAAAATTGTTAAAATGTCGGAATTTTGCCTGAAATTTGTTAAAACCAGTTTCCACATTTTACATGAAATTTGTTCAACTGAAATTGCCTATAAATTCGGAGATTGATTTTTAATTGTGTTTCAAAAAACATATTATTTATTATTTACAGACTTATTTAACCTTCTCCTAGTGGAAAACTGTCCAATGAATCTGAAAATGAATTCCGTTTTCCGGTTCAAAATCATGTTCATTGAGAAAATCATGACACTTTAAGAGGTTTAAAAAAATGACTTTCATCAACATTTTCTAAACTATATTTAACTGGCTTTTTAAACTTTTAAAAATTTTATGAAAAGATACTTTGATCACTTCACCCAAAGGAAAAATATATATTAAAATCTGCAACAGTGGATTTGCTGCAGAAAATGTTATATTTTATGACAGTTTTTGCAGCAAGCTCATAGCTCATTTTTGCCCGCGTAGTAAACATGTCAGCGATCTGCAGTTCTCACCAATACATATAAAGCTGGCGCGTCCCCAACACTCAAGAAAGCAAAATGTGTTGGTGCTCTGTCCCTCTCAATTCATCAAGGGTCCATGGCGCGGTGGTAGCGTGTCGGATTAATAACCAAGAAGTTGGTGGTTTAATCCTCGTTCTGTTATTTTTTTTGCAATACAACCAAACAGCCGTCGGTAATGTCGATAATTGTCGGTAACGGGCAAAATTGCCATACTCCTATAGCGCAAAAAATGCATGAGGACAGATTTCATGCAGATTCTGATATACTTTCATGCCGCCATGCATCACAATCATGCGACCGCCGTTTGGGTGTTCTCTACCACAGTCAGTATGATTCTAAACCATTCCGTAAGTATTTTTATTGTGCTCTTCATTTTGCGGAAAAATCGCGAACCTATCAAAGTCACCCCGGCTCTCAAAGTCACCCTGTTTTACGGTAATTGAGAAAAGAGTGTTGATCTGAGAATCGGTTGTGGTAATCAAGCAGATGGGTTGTTTACGTTTTCATTTCATAGTGAACATGTTTTATCACGTGAGCACATGCATGATTTTATCACATGTGATCAACTTATCAGTTTAACTCATTCTCCAAGCTTCGCCACTTGTAACATCATGCCAGAAATGTTGTTTTTTTTACTTTTCTCAGAAAGGTTGAAGTGAGCAGCAATAACAGTAGGGTTCCAGAATCTGATAAGATAATAACACTGTTGATGTGAAGAAATTATTCTCAGCAATTGACTTTGCGATCATGCGGTCAGATTGTTCTGCTAAGCAAATTGTTTCATGTTGACATCGTAACGTGACATTGCACGTGTGCGCCACAGTCAAAAGAATAAGTAGTTAGAAGAATAATTATTCGGACAAATAAATTATGGAGATAAATTATAATTTTTAACTATCGTACAATTTAGATCTTGTAACTCAATTTGATCAAAAAAGTTCCCTTTCACCTTAAGCTGAGATATGGAATATCTTTTTATAGCTAATTGGTTTGAAGTTGGAAGCAGAGTAAGTGAGTACCTACTCAAAGAATCGAGTCAATATTTGAAGAAAACCTCTTCAAAATAGCTAATAGAATTCGGATTTGTGGGGGATAGTTGGAGGAAATACAGTCCAGACTCGATTATCCAAAGGCCTTAGAATTTCACTTCGGATAATCGAATCATGAAAAAATCTGTTTTTCATTGTCTTTTCTCTTGAACTCTTCTAAAGTAATTTAGAATTTTTGAAAATAGCGATGATGAAATACTAAAAATATGGGTTTTGTTATTGAGTAGGCAATCAACCACTCAAATTTGACTAACATTTCGTAAAAAGTTCTTTTTGTTTATGATTCGATTATCCGAAGTCCCATACAAACCTTCGGATAATCGAAACTAAACAAATTTGGACTGTCTTTTCCGCGAATGTCCTTTCAATATTGACAACCAAATAGTTAACTGTATATGAGAAGCTTTGACTTGTGTCTTGTTACTTTGGCAAAGTATTATGTTAATAGAAAGAAACAACATTGGAATGAATAATATTTGGAGGTTGTTAAACTACCAGCCAATTCAAATACATTTATAAAAGATTAGTCTCAAATGTGCTAAACCCAGAAAACATCTCAAATTAACTCCAGTAGTGCTATAAAGAATACAAGAAAATCTAGTTTTTCTCTAGAAATGAGATCTGCTTTTAATTGATGCGAACGAGGAAATTAAGAAACGGCTTCGGTCTCGTTCATAAAGAAACGGGAAGTCTGTGATATTCGGAATATCAAAAGCTACCGCCAATAAGTGGAATTGTTAAACCAATATTTATTATTCATCATTGATCTTATTTTTTTCATCTCCTGGAGAGGAAAAAAAAACAAACCGTTCGAGAAGCGCTTATGGCGCTCTTCCTTGTCTACACATAAATGCAAATTAATCAAGATAAATAAAAACACCGCGATGACTTGAGTCCGTCTTCTGCTTCGCGATGAAAATTCAGTCCTTCCTGTGTTCTAACTGCGTGCTGCTTCACTCGAGCCAGTACTCGAGCGGAATCCTGTCGAAGAGTACCTGCATGAAGTTGTGCAAATGCTCGGTCAGCTTGGTTCGCAGCTGGGGCTTCATCTCTTTGAGCAGCTCCTGGGCGTTCGTGTTGATGAACAGGTTCATGGCGGCGTCTGTTGGTAGGATTTTAATGGTGAGAAGAGTTCACTTGAAATCAAATTGTAAAACTTACGAAGAATTGCGTTCGAGTTTGAGATGTTCTCGACGCCCATTTTGATGTCCTTCACGCTAAAGTCCATCTTTGCTTGGTCCACGTTCAGGTAGGTGAAGCCATCGTCTCCCTGGTACGGTGAGGTCTTCATGTAGACCTTGGCTTTGACACCCTCTGAAAAAGCGTTCAAATGGTATCCAAACAAATCTGACATAAAGAACACCAGAATCCATACCATACTCTCCCCAGTACTCGCCGGAACCGGAAGCCTGCAGCAGCAGCAGCACCCCCGAGGACTTGTACTGGGCCTTCGCCTTGATGCGCGGAATCTCCAGCGTCATCTGGAACTGGAGCGTGTCGATGTCGGACCGTATGTTCACAAAGGTCAGATTGCTAACGCCAAAGGCTTCGATGTTTTTGAACGAGGCCCTGTAGCCGTCCGGTCCGCTGCCCAGGGCGATGCTGATCTCATCGACGACCACCGGTTCCACCTGTATGGTCGGAGGGAAGAGAAGCAGAAAAAAATCGTATGGTTAGTTGCGCTGGGCTTGACCTACTAAATTTCTTTTAAAAACCCCTCTCCTGATCGTAATCGACAAGCTCATCAATATTCGGGGATCGTAGAGTTGGGCGGACAATGGAAAGAACAGTTCTTCGATTACGTGAGATGGTTACCGTAGTGAAAGGAGAAAGTACTTTGGTTGGAATAGACTGCTTCATAAATCAAACAAGTTTTCTATTCCAATGTTTTCAGTATTTTTGAAACAAATGAAATCAAAGGGAAATCGAGTTAGAAAATAATCGAGACAAGGAGAGCATTGAAGTTTGAAGAGACTTAAGTAACCATCGATAACTAGAGCAAAATTATGATCGAAAGTCGACTATACTAACAAAATATTTTTTACTATGTGGGCAGATATTTCACATGTATAAGATCATGAAATGACCTTGTAAGCCAAAACTCAACTCACATCGGTAATCCCGATCTCCGGGATGCCACCCTCCCGCAGGTGCTGGGTCAGCTTGTTTCCGGCATACCGCAGGCACTCGTTCACTTCAGGGTCGTCCCGCTGGCACCGGTGCATGTAGTAAGCTGTGTTACAAAAATAGAGAGAGCAAAAAGAATAAATTATTCAAATCATCAGACAATTTAGAAGCGAAAAAAAAACAGGTTACAACAGTTCGTGACAGCGAACCGGTAAATCTGAATACTTAAAACAAATCTTTGCAAGTAAGAATTTGGAAAATTAACACCACTACTACTGTCGCCCCTACAGGTGTAACTTCTAGCACACCTGTTGAGTCTATCGGCTTGATGATGATGATGTCGTTGTTGGTCGTAGACGGGCAAAAAGTGGTTCCAACAAGGTAAGCTTGATTCCTTTCGCCAACAAGAACGAGCACACTATGGTTGAGTATCATCTGGGTGAGCCGAATCTATTGGCGGTGATTGATATGCTAGAAAGATCGCTGTGTATGTTCTGTAAACTTTTTCAACACATATTTACTTAATTCAAGTTATCTTTTAAAAATAACCAAATATTCAAATTCCTAAAAATGTTACATCCACCTCGAACATCCCCAATCCGGTGTCCGACGATCGTCTTACACACACGTGAGGATTGCCGCAAAGCTGAGGCTGTCACTGAGGCAAGCTCCTCTCAAGAAGTGCGTAATGACCGGCAGCACCCAGGCTGCTGGCATCCCCGAGCTTAGGGCAGAAAAAGCTCGACCGCGAAACACACTTGCATGTGTGTGAATTGCCGCAACCCGCACATGACTTGCAGATGCAGCAGCACGGTCTAGAACCCGCAGCCGCAGCGGATCTGGGTGGTAATTACATACAGTGGTCGTACGATGGTTTGACACAATTTTAGTTTGACACTTTAGAGCTTCTACCAAGTCAACAAACCAAAGTAGGCGTATGAGAGTCGGAGTCGTGTCTTTTTATCCGTTTTTGTCTGATTAATACAAGCAGGGTTGCCAGGTCAAAATTGAAAAAATCTGGAATGGTACCGAAACCAAAACTGGAAAAATCTTGCAGACAAAAATCTATAAAATTATGAACGGGGAAAAGGAAGGAGGATATGAATTACAGTCGACTCTCTGGCTGTCGATCTTCTCGATATCAATATTGCTCCATGTACCGATGAATTCTTCAGTCCCTTCAAACTGCATACTTTGATTCTCTTCATTCCTCAATATTTTCTCTTGCTTGAAGGATCTCTTCCTCGACGGTCCCTTGGATTCTTTTTGATTTAGAAAACTCTTCCGGTTGTCAATAATTTCACTTTCTCTTGGCTTGCATAGTTATTTTTCGACGAGAAACGAAGCTTTGAAGGGTGTTTGACATTTGTTTGTTTTTATTTGCTGGACGTTGCCATGATTCTCTCCCATAGCTGGTTATCAAGAAAAAATAAATTTCATTCGAGTCTTCATTTTGCATCGTTCTGTAAACTGATGCTTCTCTTCCTCGAAGTTCCCTTGGATATTGACAACCAGAGAATCGACTGTAATTCAAAAGCTGGTTAAACTTTCATGGTTTAACTGATTCACAGCCTAAAAAGGATAAATTAAAATTTTCATTTACATAAATATTTACTATTTTTTTTTTTTTTATTAAATTCGTTTATTGTTTGAAAGAAGATGTTTGAAATAAATTGGCTGAAAATGTAAAATCTTTAGGAATCTGTCAAAATCTGGCACAGAATCGTTTTTTTTTAATCTTGGTTCTGCCTAACACTTGAAAAATCTGGCATTCCCAGATTTATATGGCAAACTGGCAACCCTGGACACATGTTTACTTCAATACTCACTGAGAATTTTTGCTAAATTGAGTCGAGGGCGGGCCAAAATTCTCAGTGGGTAGATTCTCATTTGACACACAGGGAAATTCGTTAGAGAGCTTATCTCTAATTCTTTATGCAGAAATATTGGAAAAGAGAAATCACAAAATTACAATTCATGGAGGAATGTCGATTTCACTACTACATTGACAGGTATAACGTCACATGCTGGAAATTTCCAGTCACATTTCAGGGATGAACAATATTTGTAAAAAAAAAGGAAAAACAATTCAGTTAACCCTCTACAATCCAACCCCGGTCTAGGCGAGCTTAAAGCACAAAATAAACCAAAAATATTTTTTCAACTATTTTTTTTTTTGCGTTCTAATGAAGAACGATAAAAGTTTTAGAAAACTTTTGGTTTTGACTTGTTTTATGTGACTTTGACAAAAATAAAACAAATATTTTTCAAGGGTAAACTTTGCTTGTGCATTTCTTATATTTTAGGTAAAAATAAGTACCGTAAACCGGGGTGACTTTGATAGGATTTCAATTTGTTTTTGAAATATTTTCCAACAGGTAAGGTTATTCTCTAGATTATTATTTTTAAAACATGTACAGGGGTAGGCCACACAAAGTCCATGCACTATTTCTGAAAAAAGTTTTTTTCTATAGTGTTTAAAAAAATAGTTACGTTAAAAAATTTCATTTTAAATTCCGGGGTGACTTTGATAATCATAGTTTTTCTTGTTAAAATCAGATTAAAGGTGTTCAAACTTTATTTTTAGGTTAAATGTACCATCACTAAGGTTGCTGATATAGTTTAAAAAAAAATCAATGTTTATATTTAGTTAACTAAGGTTTTAAGCTTATAAAATACATACAAATTTTAGGTAAAATTGTTAAAAAGTCGGAATTTTGCCTGAAATTCGTTAAACCTAGTATTGTTCATAAAATTATCGATTTATATTGCATTTTAAACTGAATTCGAAGCACGGACCACAAGTTTTCACATTTTATATGAAATTTGTTCAAGTGAAATTACCTATAAATTTGGAGATTTTTTTAAATTATGTTTCAAAAACACATATTATTTAATATTTACAAAATTATTTTACCTTCTCCTAATGGGAAATTCTCCAAAGAATCCGAAAATTCATTCCATTTCCGATTCAAAATCATGTTCATTGAGAAAATCATGACACTTTGAGAAGTTTAAAATAATTCCTTTCATCAACATTTTCTTAATAATAGTTAACTAACTTTTTAAACTTTTCAAAATGTTAAGAAAAGTTCTTCTTGAGGTACTTTGAGTACTTCTCTACCACGGTCAGTATGATTCCAAGCCATTCCGTACGTATTTAATTTGTTCTCTTCATTTTTAGGAAAAATCTCAAACCTATCAAAGTCACCCCGGCTATCAAAGTCACCCCGTTTTAAGTTATGCAGTATTTTTTAAATGCCCCAGACTATGTGCCTCAACTTTGTTTGGAATTTAAATGAACTACATAAGAAAATATGAAAACAACCAAAAATTAACTGTAACAGTCAAAATATTGAACAAATTCTGAAAAGGCAAAAGGGGGTTTTAAATGAACTACATAAGAAAATATGAAAACAACCAAAAATTAACTGTAACAGTCAAAATATTGAACAAATTCTGAAAAGGCAAAAGGTAACCCCGATGTTTTGACACCAACTGTTGTCAAACGAACGGGGTCACTTTTTAGTTTGACACCCCTTTTACACGGAGTTCACACACACTACCAAACGTTTTTTTTTGATAGTGTGCGTGAGCGCCGTGTAAAAAGTGACAGTTCGTCAAACAAAACAAACTAAAAAGTGTCAAACGACCAACCACCGGGGGTTAAGTGTAGATAGGATAAGTGGTAGAATAAGTCAACTATATGCGGATACATCACCCGACTCATCGGTAGTTAGATTATCGAAAGACCTTTCTAACGGGTCCAAAACATTGAATATCTGGTAACCCTGTCTCAAGTTATGACCACTTAAGTGACGTGATGTATGTACTTTTTTATTAATCTAAAAAAAAGATGTAAGTTGTTGGTAAAAAGTGAGGAAGGCATCAACCAGATAGGTGGATTAAGTAAGAAAACTTAAGTCTGGGCAACTTTTTCCAATTTTGTGTGAGTTGGCGGAAAATTATACTGTTATTTTGGCCATAAAAAAGACGAAGTTGAAAAGTTTTTTCAATTTTGAGAGAAAATCAATATTTTTTTTCGAAAATTTTGTCAGATTTTCAGACTTGTTAGACCAAATATGTTGTTTAAAAAAAAAATATTTTTTAAAAAATTGTAATGTTGAACTAGGAAAGTTATTTTCTTCTTATTAAAAAATTGTACAAAAATGTGGTAAACCTGTTGAAGATAGTAGTTTAGGAGATGAAAACAAAATTCGTAAGTTCCCGTAGTTTCAAAAATAACAAAATGTATGTAGGGACCATCCATTGATCACGTGGACACTTTTTTGATCTTTGAGATCCCCCCCCCCCCCCGCCTCGTGAACAATTTCCATACAAAATAAATCTTTTTTGTACAGAGCGTGCACGGAGAAAAAAGAGTTCCCAAAATCATGAACAAGCGTTCATGAAAATGGGAACCACGAACAAAGTGTTCAAATTTCATGGTACGTTTTTCAAAATCGTACCATGAGATTTGAACACTTTGTTCAAGGTTCCCATTTTTATGAACGCTTGTTCACGATTTTGGGAACTCTTTAGCTAAACCCCCTCCCCTCCCCCCCCCCCCCCTAAGGTGACCACATGGTTTATGGATGGTCCCGTAACAATTATCTGGGACCAAGATAGCACGAGTACGTAAAATTATAAATGTCGTAGTGCCATATTAAAAAGATAACCCACTCGTTCAACATCAAAAACTATCAAACCAGCGAATCCCGCCTGTCACCATAGAAGTTACACCGTCTGCCTAATGCCCGATAAAGGTACTTACGTGGTTGTTGCGCCAAAGTCAGGTGGAACAAGCCACCGAGCAGCAGCACGACGGGGGTCAACGAACGCATTCTCGTCGGCGGTCAACGCGTCGATCCTTGGCACTCTTCCGTTCGGCGCGTGTTCGTGGCCTCCACTGGAGCCCTGCGTACCTGCGAGCGGACAACACACGACGACAAACGGTCAAACAGTGGCGCCAACTCACGTAATTGGACGCTTTTTGCCAGCTTCCCTAGGACAACCTCGTTGACGATCTCGATCCGATCTGGGGGGAAAACAGAAGGCAAAACAAACACACATGGAAAAAGGCGTTAAAATCGATGAACAAGCACACTCTCAGGGTAGAAAGTTTGGGTTAGCTAATCCAATTTGAGCATTTTGAGGTGGACGTTTGGGTCATTTTGGGGGTCCACCGAACTTGGGCCCGATAGGGTTGTGTAATCGATCTCGTCACTGCTGCCAGCCGGCGGCGTGCTAATGACGATGACGTATCCGAAGTTTGAGTTGGGTCCGAAATACCAGGTGCGGATGTTGGTGGATGTTGGTGACACTCTCCGATGGACGACGGTTTTTAAGACACCGACAACGTGGTTGTATAATATATGCTCTATTGGTGTGACTGGGTGTTAGGGTCGTTAAACGGAAAAGACCGGGGGTTGCGCCAAAAGTTTGGCAAGGACAGAATTACCTACTGAATTGGCCAACTTCTCTTCTATCACATTGGATTGAAACCTTTCAGTAACATTGAGACACTGGAATTTAACTTTCAATTTATATTTTGCGTTCTTTTAGCAGTGATCCATGAAAGATGGAGTGAGAAAGAATCTATCACATGTGACACGTAGAATCTTTTTTTTTTTAAATCAGCTTAAAAAAACCATTTATTTTTAACCAAATGAAATCATTTGATTTGATTTGAAAATATTTTTACTTGGAAAATTTAGTTTCATTTTTTGTCATTACAAATCAGACGCATAGGCTGCTAAGTTATCGTCAGTAAAAAAATACGCTGTTGCAGACCTTTGCAAAGCTTCAGGTTAATCTTCATTGTCTTTAGAGAAAATGTTAGGCTAATTCATTTTTATTCCAAGATATGACCCCCCCCACCCCTTCTAAAAAATCCTTAAAAAATCAAGGGGTAACGTTTCAATTTAAATTTGTAATTCTTAATTTTAAAAATAAAGCCATAAAATAAAAAAAAACAGTTTTCTAAAATCATGTTTCATTTGAATAAAAAATTGCTATAGCTCAAAAGATGGCATTTTGCACAACTCCAAAAGAGAGTTTTTCATACGGTTATGTTGCGTTTGTTTTTGTGAAACGGTCGAATTGAATGTATTAAATTTATTTTTTAAAGATAAACTTATTTTACTGAGTCCTAGGTCCTAAGCAATTATACTACCTTGCCGAAGACACAAAATCGGTCAAAATGACGGTTGCCATGATATGTACAGTAGGATGTAACAAAAATGAGTTTTTTGCGCGCATTCAAGGGTTTGTTCCGGTGGGCATACTAAGCTCAAATCCAAAATATGAGCTTGATTGGACGTAACAGGAGCTGGCGCTTTGCATTTGTATTTTAAATGGAATATAACCCGTAAAAAAAGATTTTTTTAAAAATTTCACTTTTAGAAGCATTTTGGCCACTGAAGCGTTTATTTTCAACATCATTGGCATGTAGGCCAGATCCTTGCGCATCTTTTGGTATATATAACATTGAAATTTGGAGCACCCTGGAGCTCAGTACAGACTCTAATGTACAGATAGCTTGAATATTTTTATTTTATTTAATGGACAGCTTCAAAAAAACTTTTATGGACGAACTAATGATGCAAATTGTCTTCTTTGATCACAGAAAAGGTAAATACAAAGTTTTTTCAAAAGTACAAAAAAAAAACGTTGTCTGAAGTCATATTGGACTGCTCATTAATATTTTTGCTGAACAAAGTATATCTGAAAAATAAAATTTCATTTAATCATTCATTTTCATTCATTCATGACAAATGACCCTGATTGTATTTATTTTTTTTCAACATAAATATTGTGATAAGAGTGAACAGACAAAGTTTACATTTAAGAGCGAGTTTTTCACCGATGTGAAACAGGTCGTATCGAGGTGCTCCGATTTGGATGAAACTTTCAGGGTTTGTTTGTCTATACATGAGATGAACTCATGCCAAATATGAGCCCTCTACGACTAAGGGAAGTGGGGTAAAACGGGCATTGAAGTTTGAGGTCCAAAAAACATGAAAAATCTTAAAATTGCTGGCATTTCCGTAAAACTAAACAATTCCAACTCTCTTAGATGCATTCGAAAGGTCTTTTAAAGCCCTTTAAAATCAGCTATAGACATCCAGGATTGGTTTGACTTTTTCTCATAGCTTTTGCAAATTACTGTTAAAAATTGATTTTTTTAAAACCTTAATATCTTTTTGCAACAGCCTCCAACACCCATAATCCCATAGGTCAAAAGTTAGGGAATTTCATGGACTATAAGCCTACGGTATTAACTTTTTGGCCAATCGCAGTTTTTCTCATAGTTTTAGGATTTTTCTATAACAAACATTTTACAACGTTAGTTTTTGCTCTGTAGGCCTCCATAGCGGCACTTTTTGGTCTCAATTTTGACATATTCGGAATCCTCAGAAAATTTTACATTAGATTGAGGTGTTGGAATTTTGAATTTGATTGGGAAAAATGCCATTTAGAATTAATTAAAATATTATTTAGAATTTTGTCGGATTAGGGGTAAAACAAGTTTTCGCCTACTTGATACAGCATTTGACGTATTGATCATAGGGTAAATAAGATCTATTTATTTTTTCAAAAATGTTTTATTTAATAATTTTTTAAATCAAAATTACAACTCCAATACTTCTAACTTACGTGAAATTGACCGAGGATTCCGAATATGACAAAATTGAGACCAAAAAGTGCCGTCTTCTTTGCCTACAGGGCAAAAACTAACGTTGTAATATGTTTGTTCTAGAAAAATCGTAAAACTATGAGAAAAACTGCGATTGGCCAAAAAGTTAATACCGTAAGCTTATAGTCCATGAAATTACCTATCTTTTGACCTATGGGAGTATGGGTGTTGGAGGCTGTTGCAAAAAGATATTAAGGTTTTAAAAAAATCAATTTTTAACAGTAATTTGCCAAAGCTATGAGAAAAAGTTAAACCAATCCTGGATGTCTATAGCACATTTTGAAGGGCTTCAAAAGACCATTCGAATGCATCTAAGAGAGTTGGAATTGATGAAGTTTTACGGAAATGCGAGCAATTTTAAGATTTTTAATGTTTTTTGGACCTCAAACTTCAATGCCCGTTTTACCCCACTTCCCTTTGTCGTAGAGGGCTCATATTTGACATGAGTTCATCTCATGTATAGACAAACAAACCCTGAAAGTTTCATCCAAATTGGAGCACCTCGATACGACCTCTAGAACAAACCGAGCAGAATCTACAAATACTGCCTCTTAATTTCTTCGTAACCCAACTTTTTCATTTCTATGGCTCTTTGATTTTATTGTTCATGGACATTATATTTGGTTATAATCATAGATTTTTTGTCATTTTATATTTTTGAATGACCCAAATACAAAAAATAAAATGGTTGAATATCAGCTGTGGCCCAGGACATAATAGAAACAATTTTATGTAGATAAATGGAATTCTTGGTTCATAAAAATTATTTTTGATTTTAAAAATCCTGAATTTTTAGTCATTTTTGTTTTTTTTATGTCAAAACAAAAACTTGTTTTTTTTCTCTTTGAAACAGAACACAACTTTCCCCCTCCCTCTCCCCCTTCACGACTTCGGTAGAGCAGAAGAGCAACAACATTTGATTTATTTTATACTGGCCATTTCAGTGATCGGAACCATAAATTATAGCAATACATATCTTAAAGACTCAGTTTCAAGCCTATTTTTGCAAAAAAATATTATAAATTTATTTTATTTAAGAAATGAGCAATTCCAATTTTTCCCCCTATTTCAAATTACACAAATTACCATTGTTCCTGTAGATTACACACGTTTTACATTTTCCTATTCCCTTACAATAGTGGTCTTCCTGACTAAGTGGTCTCAATGTTATTTTATAACACATCACTATACTGTTTTTCTTTATAATCACAATCAAGTTCAAAGTAAAGAGAGCTCACTCAAAAAATATATAATAACATTTCTGCAATGTTGTACTGTAGTCCGGAGAGACTTTTCGTAGACATTTATTGTTTTGTTATGCAATAGTTTAATGCAAATTTATAATTTTAGTTTTTTTTTTCTTAGTAAAGGGTATACGGATTGAATTTAAAAATTTTGCTATTTAGTTATTTACCCTAACCTTTGGCCATACCCAGGAAAATTGTATGTAACGGCCTTAAGTGAACTGAATGATTATTTTACCAATAGTTGGTAAAACTGCATAATTTATTTTCCAATTAATAATGATTTAAAAGTTAACACCTTCAAAATCATGAAACCAGTCATGTATTAAAAATGTTCAAAAATACCTAGCACTTCACCTCCAAAGAATTCACCTCTACCACAGTTCAGGAGAAATCACTCTTCACTGTCCAGTTGACTCATGACGACTAAATTGGTACGAGTTCTAAGTTGAAATCTTTTCCTGCTCAGGGAAATGATCTGCAAAACGTCCTTTGATTACGCAAGCAAACCAGTAGCGTTTTTGTTGCATAAATTTCTCAGTGTCATGATCACGAACAACGAGTTTGGAGACAAAAAATAACATGACTGAACTAATTAAGTTCATTTCTATTTGACGCATTCTCCATCTAAAGAAATAGAAAGAGATGAAAAAAAATTAAAAAAAAATATATGCAGAAATTATGTTTATGGGTAACTTTTGTGTTTTAACAATTGGCCGTAACAGCTGACCTCCATTTTATTTTCTCTAGAGCAAATCGAATTTTCGTTGTTTTTCAGTTATGAGCATACAAAGGTCGTGTAGAAACACAGAAAAAAATGATGGTAATATTCATCAGGAAATGGTGACAGATTTTGTGTCAAAAAAAAAGTGTAATATTACATCAGAAAATTATGAATTTTCATCAGTTTCTGGTGATTATTCATCAGGTTCACATTTTACACACATTCTAGGTAATATTACTCAAAATGTAATATTAACCTACCAAATTTTCAACATTCCAAAATTCAACTTTTTTTTATGTGTTACAATAATTCTTAATCTGATCGAGAAGCGATCGAAAAACGGCTTTATTTTATTTACAAATGACAGACCAATCGCAAACTAACTCGAGATTTGTCAAATTATAACAACAGTTTCACCATGTTTTTGTTAAAAAGTTTAAGGTTGGTATCAGAATTTATATGTTCAGATTTGTCACATTTTTCTTATAAAATCATTCAACTGTTTCGAAATCTACTGTTCCTACTGAAACTGCAGTTTCTCTCAAATGAAAGCACCTTATTGGACCCCATCAAACTTTGTAAATAATCGTCAACTTGAACCATCGGTGTCAACCACTATTGTGTCAACAGTACACTAAAGCACCAATCAATCACCGTTTGACACTTTTCGCGGAAGCATAAAAGTTGCCATCCTTATTCACACCCGTTGATTTGCTTGCTCACTATTCAGCACCACCTTTCAATCTTCGATGTTTTAACACAACCACTTTTTGTTTATACTTCCTGCGAACAGCGACTCAATACAGTCCGTGGAGACGACCGGATCACCCATTTGCCATTTGTTGCGAAAATTACGATGTTCAAATTTAACTTTTCACTTCCTCAAAATCGTAACAACAATAATAATAATCACACTTGGTTGGGCAAAACCCGGCGAGTTGAGATTGGCAAAATCACTTCCCATTTTTTCTTCCTCCAACAAACACCGCATAATCGCAATGACCGCAATAATTGCAAACAATCACGTTGAAAGGTCCAACAAAACGGTACTTGATCAAGCCTCATCAGGTCAGCCCAGCAACTTACATCCAAATTCTGCACAGCTGTCGTTCTTTTCTCACACTCTTTCGGACACGAAGTCAGTTGGATTGTTGCGAAATCAGCAAACTTTTACGCGATGGGAGAAATTTCTGGCTCTGGTCTCTTTCCGAGTCGTGCTCTTGAACGTGAATGCCGAAGAAATGGCCGGCGTACGAGGGTTTTATTAGTTTTGAAACCCCGAACGCCCGAAAGGCACCGTGACGAAGAGGCGCGAAAGGCTTTCTTTGGCCGTGGACGACCACAAGAACAACAAGAGGGTGGGTGGTCCTGAGTGGGTTGCGTTGAGCTTCGATGGAAACTCCCGTAAGTTGGCAAGCTGGTGAACTTGCTTGGAGAGCTTTTTGAAGGGGGGTGGTTGCATGTTGATCGCATGAAGGGAATTCATGATGAGAAGCAGTATGAAAGCTTGGATCGGAGTAAACTATAAACGCTCAAATGCGCGATTAATGCGATTGTATAATCAGAATAAAAGCACTTCATACATTAATCAAAATTTCAAGAACTCTGTATTAAATTCTGAAAATATTCTTTTCAGTAAATCACTTAACAATTTAATGAAAAAGCCTAAGCGGGTTATGTTTTATTAATAAAAAAAACCGGTAATTTACAAAAAAATGCACCGATCTCACGAAGGATGCTTAAATCTGTAACCAATCGGGAATAAATTGATTCTGGTCCTAAAGATCGCGAAGATTGTGTCCTGTAATGAACGAAAAATTGAATCTAATTTGATCCATCCTCCTTTATGTAATTTTAAGTAAATTTAAGTTTAAGTAAATAGCATAAACCTGTTATTTGAGCAATTCTCTGAGATTTCAAGACTTCGATTTTTCGATGTAATTGTACATTTTAAAAGTACTTTAGTGAAATTTTAATAAAGTGCAGCGTTTTCAATTTAAAACCATTTTTAGGTAACTTATTTGAAAATAATATTTTCATTTTTTAAATCAGTGCACATTTTTGCCCACCTTAGACAAAATATTTTTGAAAAGCTGATAAAATTTTCTATATTTTGCATTTTTGAACTTTGTTGATACTACCCTTAGTTGCTGAGATATTGCCATGCAAAGATTTAAAAACAGGAAAATTGATGTTTTTCTAAGTCTCACCCAAACAACCCACAATTTTCTAATGTCGGTATCTCAGCAACCAAAGGTTCGATTTACAATGTTTAAAATATGAAACATTCGTTAAATTTTCCGATCTTTTCGAAAACAATATTTTCAAAAAAATTAAATCAAGACTAACATTTCGAAAGGGCACAATATTGAATGTTTGGTCCTATACCTACAACTTTGCCGAAGACACCAAACCGATCAATAAATTCCTTCAATAGATAGATTTTTGAATTTTCAAACATCATATTTGTATGGACAGCTGGGACAAACTAATGATGCAAAATAACTATTTTGGGCATACCGAAAGCACTATAAAAGTTTCAGAAGGAATTAAAAAATACAAAAATTCAAATTAAAAAAAGACCGACTTCGTAAAGAATTGCAAAAGTGTGAAGTTTACGGCTGTATTTTAAAACTTTTTCCAAACGAAAGATCGTAAAAAAAATCAAGATGTTGGATTTTCAGTTTTTTTATGAAGAAATTTTAAATTTACATAAAATTCAAGTTTTGCGACTCCATTTCAGTCTTTGAGTTGTTGATTTTCTATTAAACTACCAAATCTTTTTTCTCAATTTTTCATCACCGTCATTTTGGCCGCCATCTTGGAACTATAAATTCTAAATTTCTTTTGAGTAGTTTAGTGGTCAAACTTGAGCTCGATAATCTAAAATACAACAGAGTAAAAAAATATAACAAAAAAAAATCCTAGGCCTGCGGATAATCGAATCTGGACTATACATAAAATCTTTACTCCTTAAGTAAATTTTTAAGTAAATTTTTCCTAAGACCCATGAAGAATATCAGGGCCGCATTTACAAAGCGGATTCAGTGGCTTTTTTTAACATAATGTTAACAATGTTTAGGTTGACGTTAACATTCCATTAGTCGCCTCCCTAAGGTGTCATGATAAGGCCCAGCTTGTAATGATACACTACCTTCCCTTTTCTAAGCAATCGAATCCAGAAGGGAAAAGATCACCAGTTGTGCTGGTCCGAACTGGGATTTGAACCCCGATCTACTGCTTAAGAGACGAAAGCGTTACCACTAGGCTACGAGGCTCGGCTAACTCTGGAAATTTATATTTTTATCTCGGTTTTCCAAAAATGGAAAAAAATGAGTTGATGATTTGATTTTTGAATGATTTCAACAACCCAGTGAGTTAATTTTATCATACAGAACAAAATTTTACATTTTTACGATTACGAGTTTTTTTGTAACTTTGCAGAGTTATTTTCAAGATTGTATTAATATATTACTAAGTTGTGGAGCATACACAAAATAAAAATTTATTATGTATACACCTAATGAATTTGCATGTATTTTTCACGAGTTAACAGTATTTTACGATCAAATTTTAAATTTATGAACTTTGCAAAACAATTCAAAATCGATCTACAGCATTGCTTTGGCGTTCTCGATTGCGAGATTCCTACTCGAAACTAGGAATCCGAAGGTATTCAAAGATTCTTCTTACAGTGGCATTTTATTCAAATTGTTTTTTTTTATAAATGGGTAAGCTGAAAATGATGTAGTTTCTAGAAAAAAAAACAGCAAAAAAATTTGTTAGGAAAAAGCTTAAAAAAGCAAATTTATTATACAAGAAACAAAGTTCGCTGCAAATATTTTTGGAATATTAAAAAATATCTCAAATGAGTCAAGAAAATAACAAAAAAATATTTTTCAAATAATTTTCAATAGTTTGAAGAAATTCGAAGAATAACGAAGTTACATGAATAATAATTTTAAATTTTGTGTGCGTTTAAGATCATTTTATAATAATTTGTAAGATACACAAAAAATGTTTTTTTTTTTTGTAAAAAAGATTTATATCCAAATTTAGTTTTACAGACTCTCTGGCTGTCGATCTTCTCGATATCAATATTGCTCCAGCTGTCAATAAATTTTTGAGTCCCTTCAAAAAGATTGCTTCGATTTTTCATTCTATAATTTTATAACTCCCGCTCTCGACGGTCCCTTCAATATCGACAACGAGAGAGTTCACTGTAATAAATTTAATGATGCCTCATTGATTTTTTTATACATTAATGTGTTGAGGAAATAAAACTTTAAAAAACTAGCTACGACCATTGTATTCAATTGCAATCGACAAAACAATAGCAATACAACTTTAAACAAAACATACCAAAATATAAATAAATCAAAAAAACACATTTTTGAAGGTTTTCTATGTTTTTCTTTCTTATAGTCGACATAAATGAGTCTTATTTGCAACGCTAGTTTTTTATTTGTTTATTTTAAAATGATTTCATGAAAATAATTTTGCATTTTCTACTTTTATCAAATGCATGTTCCGGCCCGCCACTGTTACAGAAAAATCAGATCTGGCCTAAATTAAGATTTTCGGATATGATCACATCAAAACTCAACACCCGGTTACAGCGTAAACGACTCTTTATTTGTAACGTCTCACCTTACAACCTACGTGTTTGTACATTCACAAATACAAAAAAAACATGATCGCTTGCTGACGCTGCCTGCAAACACTCGTTATGCTGTGTTCTACACAATCAACATTTAATCACAGATATTACCATTCGCTTACTGGTCCCTTAAACGTACAAATAACTCCACTCAACGCTTCCAACTTACAAATAAGGTATCAATAGCGTTTAGAAACTAAAAAAGATTAGGATTTTGTTTTCTTTTCACTCTTAACTTGCTCCAATGAGTAGTACATGTTGATGATTTCATGGGTGTTGAAAAGGAATGCTTTCGCTCTCGATCAACGATCGCAGGGTTGGAAATACTGGAAAATCGGCAAGACCATATTTTGGAACAAGGAATGCTGCAAGGATGGCTTAGTCCTCGATGAAGTACTGCAGGGGAACGTTCTCCAGCAGCTGGTTGGCAATGCCGGAGAATTCCGCCGAGAGCTTCTTCTGCAGCTGGGGCTGGAGCGCGCGCAGCACCTCGTTGCCGTTCTCCTTCAGGAAGAGGTTGGTGGCTTCAGCTGGAATTGAAGAGGGGTGCGTTAGAGTGTTGGTTGTTTTTTAAGATTGGATTCCGTACTCAGGATTCGGTTGTTGTTGAAGATCTTGGACACGCTCAGTCGGGGCTTCTTGATGGCCAGGTTCAGGTCCAGCGTTTCCACGCGCATGTGCGTTCCAGTTGGCTTCTCGTTGAACGAGACGCGACCCTTGACGTCGGCAGTCACTCCGTCTAGAATGGAAATGAAGAACCATTAAATGGAAGTCTTTCTACGGCAATGACTCTTCGTACCGAAGACGGCATCGAAGTCACCGGCTCCGCTGGCAGGGATGATGATCAGAACACCGCTGGAAGTGTACTTGGCGTGGATCAGCAGCTTGGGGATGGTCAATCTGGCCTCGAACGGCTTGCTGCCTTCGCTCAACCTAAAGTACAGGAAAGCTTGAGTATCGTTCAATTCAATAACCCCGTACTAGAAGTGCCTTACTTGAGTGCCTTGACGGTGAAGTTGCTAGCTCCAAACACCTCCATGTTCTTCAGGTTGATCCTGTATCCTTGGGGTCCTCCGGTCAGCTGCAGCGACAGCGTGTCCATGATGAAAGGTTCAACGGACGGCAGCTGGAATTGAGTGAGAAAACGGAAGTCGCGCTTTATTAACACCGTCAAACTAATTTCTCGTGTGAGGTTACAAAAAATATCACAGTTTCAAACGGTACGGAAATTCCAAAACAATTCCGCGTGCGATACTGGCGCGGGTGACCTTGGCGGATTAAGCTGTTCAATTAACGGGTTCGAGCGTTTGCGGAAGCTAATTCGAAAATTAGCTGACCACTGCTAACGCATGACGGTGTTGGCGGTTGCAGAAGGTACAAATTACGTGACCACCGTTAACTGCTGTGTGGGGAATTACCAGTGCTTAAACGGTTGGGTCAATAAGGGAAGTGTTGCTAGTTTGGAAGAAATTGTACAATTTTGTAAAATAATAATTATTTGTCTAATTTTTGTTAAATTGTTTTATTTTTTGCATTTTCGATTATTTTATATTAAGGATAACCATGAACCGAGTAAGTTGTAGATTTTTTTTCTTCAACATAATTACAATTACGGTCCAATCTTGAAACAAATTGAGCTTTGGACTGGAAAGGGTTTCAATTATATTATTTTTCCCTTACGGGAATTTTCAAACTATCTGGCAACCTTACTCACAACATACAAGATCAGTCGGCAACCTGTGTAGTTCAATTATCCTCTCATTACTATGCTCAACGTAGCGCTTGCAACCGGCCGGTTTTGTGATTGGACTAGTGAGTCAATTAGTCTGCGGGTGGTAGCCCCGAAAAACGAGTGAAGTGAAGAGCCGGCTTGTCCAAAACCAATACACCGAGTATGGCCGTGCCATGAACACCGGTTCGACTCTCAACAAACGTGACATTGACATTGAACTTCAGCGCGGTTTTTGGCCAACTCATTAACACCTCTCTACCCTGGCCTCCGAGGCAGCATCCGAGAGTTTGCAGTCCGGTTTTCTTCTCTCTCGAAGACTTGAACTGGATGACCATGTACAAGACCGTGGCTGCATTGTATAGTGACTGATTAGCCTGGCTTTTTTTCGCTTCTCTTTGAGACCATAACCAATGTCTTGAACAAGTTTGTAGAATGTCTTAAAATGTAGAAAAAAAGCTTATTAATTTGCCAAGCAACTTCATAGCTCAAACTTTAATTCAGAAACAACCCCTTTTCTCAATGAACCCTCATCAAACACTACTCAACAAACCCCGGCGAACGCGAAGCGCCAAAGCCAAACAATAACAAAAACATTCCATCTCGCTAAGCCGGTTGGCCTGGCCTTGTGCCTGAGAAAAGTGGTTTTGTTGGCCACCCGGTCCAACGGGGCGGGTCTGTTGGCCGTGACCTTGGTGGTTCCAAGTCGTTGAGATGCGCGCAAAAAAAAAGATAAATGTCAGCCCATAGATGGGGCCTCTATAAGGAGATTTATCCTAAATCGGTAAAACTGTGTCGCACGTGGCGTTAAGCCGGTTTAGGCTCCGTTAGGGACGGGTTTGATGAGATGACTAATCATTAAAACTATCAGGCGGAACGACATTGGGAAGGGCATCGAGACTGTTAAAAAAAAGTTTGGTAGTTCAGAGGTAACATTTTTTTTACTAACGTCATCAGGGGTGACAAAAGGTCTGGGGGTGAGATTGGGTCAAAAATCTGGAATATATATTCCTGCTGTGTTTTACCCCAGACCCAATGTCACCCCTGAATACGATATCTAAAACCACAAATTTCATTGATTTTTGAACTGTCGACTAAATTAAAACTGTTGAAAAATCGGTGTACTAAAAATCACCGATTTACGAAAAAAAACAAAACTTCGGCAGCAAAATTCTTTACAAAATTGGAATATTTAATCTATTTTTCTTGTGTTAAAGAAAAAAAAATCATAATAGATTTTGTCGTTTTTCTGCAAAAGCAATTATAAATATACAACAATTCCCCACGAAAACAGAATGATTCGAAAAAAAAAGTCCGATCGGACTCCAAATTTTTCGAGGGGTTCCTTGGCCGAAATAATTCGACCCGTATTTTTTGGTTTGGTCTTTGGGGTGACCAACGCCGTGTTAGGGTGGTCCAAAATATTACAATTTTCATCGATTTTTGCAAAAAAAACACATTTTTCAAAAAATCATAACTCTGCACCATTTCAACCGATTTTAGCTGTCTTGAGCGCAAACGAAAGGGTATTAGACAGGCGTTTTAGGAAAAATGGTTAAAAGTTTCAAATATCTAGCCTGACACTTGAAAAGGAAAAAATGCTCTTTTGAAGGTCTCGAGACCAAACAGCCTATGTCTAAAAATATATTTATCAGATTCATCGGAAAATTTTACATATTATATCAAAAATGGCGAAGTTATGTTTTCAATATTCCGAGATACGATTTCATGAAAATAAAAGCTGGATTTTCCGACGCACCGCGCGCAATAACAGGAAAATAACGAAAACGGCAAAAAAAATTCTTTATGAAATACGCAACTCAATCAAAAATCTCATTTAAATCAATTATACCAAAAAAAAATTCGGTAATTTTGTTGAATTTTTCGCCATTTTGAAATGTGCGTGAGAAATTATCAAAAAAATACTTTTTAATATTACATTAGTTTCATAAATATCAGCAGGTGAAAGTTGAGTTCAGTTTTAAACAATGTTATTGTTTTGCCTTCCTCACTGAGGTAAGGCTATAATCCTGCTCGAAAAATGAACTTTTGAAAAACAGCTCGTAGACCTATATTCATGTATAGCTATCGACTCAGAATCGAAAACTGAACAAATGTCTGTGTGTGTGTGTGTGTATGTGTGTGCGTATTCCCCTTAGTGCTCAAAATTCTTGCCAAGTTTTCTCGGCACTGGCTGATCCGATTTGAGTCAAATAAGTTGCATTCGATCCGGATTGGTGCCCCATACTGCACTATTGAATTTTTTGAAGATCCGATAAGTAGTTCAAAAGTTACGTATAACAAAGTGTCAGAGTTGCGAATCGGACCTCACATAAATGCATGTAAACTATATCCAGACCACTCACTCGACCCATCGTTGGTTAGGTTATCAAAAGACCTTTCCAATGAGTTCAATACATTGAAGATTTGGCAATCCTGTCTTAAGTTATGACCACTTAAGTGATATTTATGTGCTTTTTTGATGCCAGATCTCACTTAAATGTATGTAAACAATGTCCGGATCCATCATCCAACCTATCGTTGGATAGGTAATCAAAAGACCTTTCCAATGAGTCCAAAACATTGGAGATCTGGCAACCCTGTCTCGAGTTATTACCACTTAAGTGGTATTTATGTACTTTTTTGAAGCCGGATCTCACTTAAATGTATGTAAACTATGTCCGGATCCATCATCCAACCCATCGTTGGATAGGTAATCGAAAGACCTTTCTAATGAGTTCAATACATTGAAGATTTGGCAATCCTGTCTTAAGTTATGACCACTTAAGTGATATTTATGTGCTTTTTTGATGCCGGATCTCACTTAAATGTATGTAAACTATGTCTGGATCCATTATCCAACCCATCGTTGAATAGGTCATCAAAAGACCTTTCCAATGAGTCCAAAACATTGAAGATCTGGCAGCCCTGTCTCAAGTTATTACCACTTAAGTGATATTTATGTACTTTTTTGATGCCGGACCTCACTTAAATGTATATAAACAATGTCCGGATCCATCATCCAACCCATCGTTGGGTAGGTAATCGAAAGACCTTTCCAATGAGTCCAATACATTGAAGATCTGACAACCCTGTCTCAAGTTATGACCACTTAAGTGATATTTATGTATTTTTTTGGTGCCGGATCTCACTTAAATGCATTTAAACTATGTCCGGATCCATCTTCCGACCGATCGTTGATTAGGTAATCAAAAGACCTTTCTAATGAGTCCAAAACATTGAAGATCTGACAACGCTCAGTCTCAAGTTATGACCGCTTAAGTGACATTTTTGTATTTTTTTTATTGAGAAACAAGCCTTACCTGACAAAGTTCGTTCTGCCTTTTTTCGTTTGTTGACGTTATTGACTTTTTTGCTTAATCAGCCTCCTGTGATCAAAACTTAATTTTAACCTTTCCCATACAATCTGCAAATTTTCCGGAATCGGTTGTAACTTGTTGACACTCACGAACTTACCATACGAACCCAACGCAACAAAGAGCACCTCGATCGGACGTTCCGTGTTCAATTGATTCGCGTTCGAACAAGACCGTCGAAATTTTGTATATAGGGGAACTATACCCTTTCTCAGCCTATTTCTATTATCGACCTATCAGCACTTTGATCATGAATTACAGCTTTCATAAAGTGTTTTTGACTGTTCCAAAGTTACAAATAGCTCAAATTAAAGTGAGCAAGCAACTCTCTATTGTTGATACATCTGAAAATGTTGATTTAATAGCGGAAAACGGCAAAAGTGATAGAAGATAGATAGAATTTGTGTCCAAACCCATCATATCACCAAATGTTGGTAAAAAGTGAGGAAGGCAACAACCACATAGGTGGATTAAGTTAGTTTTTTTTTTAATATTTGAGTGGCTGTATCTCAGGAAAAGAAAGTTCAATCTTCATTGTTTCATAGACGAATTTAGAATAAATTTTATCATATTTTGTAGGAAAATACATTCAGAATGTGCACTTTTAAAACAAAATCTATACATTGATGATTATTCCTCAAAATGAAACTAAAAGATGCCATAATTGAAAAAAAAAATCAAGTATAAAATGAAAGATACTTTCCATTTGCAAATACAAATTGACATCATTTTTGGTGTAAAAAAGTTTAGCAAAAAAATCTTTTAAAAAAACTCAATTTGGAAAAAGTTTTGTATGGATTTTTACCAAAATTGTTTGTAGACTTGTTTGGGCAAACTAAATAATTAGGGCAACTGATTTTTCACAGCAAAAATCGAAGGTTACTATTTTCACTTACATTGTATGTTTTTTTTTTTGAAACTGAAATTTGCATTAGACTAGTTGCAAAGACTCATATGGTTTTCAACAAAAAAAACAATAAATCGAAAAAGTTAAAATATTCGATTGACAAACACATAAAATCAGTATGTTTTACTTTATAAACTAAACATTGCAATTTTTCATAGTAAAAGTGAACGTTGAACCTTCAAAATCCGTTTTTTCTGATATCTAAAATACCAAAATTGCTTTAAAAAAATCCAAAATTTTCGTTACTTAAAAAACCTAATATGGTATTACCTATCAAGCAGTACATTTGACAAAATGAGTTAAAGTTAAAGACAAATATTTTAATTTATTTGTCCCGTTTTCAGGAGGCCATTTCAAGCATCTTTTGTTTTACGAAAAACTTAAATTCTCTTGGTTTATATTTTTCTTGCTTCATTTTAAGTTTTGCCTTCCTCACTGAGGTAAGCCTATAATCCTGCTCTAAAAATGAACTTTGTATAAAAACGTCGTAGACCCACCTTCATGTATACATATCGACTCAGAATCGAAAACTGAACAAATGTCTGTGTGTATGTGTGTGTGTATGTGTGTGTGTATGTGTGTGTGTATGTGTGTGTGTATGTATGTATGTGACCAACAAACTAGCTCACGTTTCTCGGCACTGGCTGAACCGATTTGACCCGAACCTGTTGCAGTCGACTTGGTTTAGGGTCCCATAGATCGAGTTTTATACAGATTGAAGTTTCGATAAGTAGTTCAAAAGTTATGTATAAAAATGTGTTTTCACATATATCCGGATCTCACTTAAATGTATGTAAACTATGCCCGGGTCCATCATCCAACCCATCGATGGTTAGGTTATCAGGAGGCCTTTTCAACGAGCCTAAAACATTGAAAATCTGGCAACTCTGTCTCGAGATATGTCCACTTAAGTGATATTTATGTACTTTTTTGAAGCCGGATCTCACTTAAATGTATGTAAACTATGTCCGGATCCACCATCCAACCCATCGTTGGTTAGGTTATCAAAAGACCTTTCCAACGAGTCCAAAATATTAAAGATCTGGCAACCCTGTCTCGAGATATGGCCACTTAAGTGACATTTATGTACTTTTTTGAAGCCGGATCTCACTTAAATGTATGTAAACTATGTCCGGATCCACCATCCAATCCATCGTTGGTTAGGTTATCAGAAGACCTTTCCAACGAGTTCAAAACATTGAAGATCTGGGAACCCTGTCTCGAGTTCTGACCACTTAAGTGATATATTTGTACTTTTTTGATGTCGGATCTCACTTAAATGTATGTAAACTATGTCTGGATCCATCATCCGACCCATCGTTGATTAGGTAATTGAAAGGCCTTTCCAATGAGTCCAAGACATTGAAGATCTGGCAACCCTGTCTCGGGTTATGACCACTTAAGTGAAATTTATGTACTTTTTTGAAGCCGGATCTCACTTCAATGTATGTAAACTATGTCCGGATCCATCATCCGACCCATCGTTGGTTAGGTAATTGAAAGGCCTTTCCCAAGAGTCCAAAAAATTGAAGATCTGGCGACCCTGTCTCGAGTTATGACCACATAAGTTATACATTGTGTTTTTTTTCTGGATCTAAAAAAATGATGAAGCCACCCATATACCCATTTTTGGTAAAAAGTGAGGAAGGCATCAGCCACATAGGATTAAGTTAGTTTTTTTAATTTGTTTTTATCTAGTTTAGTTTATGTTGGTTTCTGAAAATATTTGTCTTACTCTACTACCTCCTTTACCCTATCTAGTTTTTTCATATTTTTACTTCATTTAAATGAAAAAAAAAATATTTTCACATAACATAGAGAAAATGTTATTAAGACATTCTTAAAACCATTGGCAAAGTCACATATAACAAGTCACACTTCCAACCATTTCTTAAATTCTAAGATTTCTTTTTCCCTATGCTTTTTTGAGATCAAAACTTTTAAAATAGAAAAAAATGTGCATAGAAAAATAGATCTTTGGCGAATTTTTAGATCGAAGCCTGCCTAGAGGCGGAGTCGGGTTGTAGAGGGTTTTGAAGTCGGCCACATTCGTAAATATTTGCTCCAATTGATTTTTAAATCAAACTTTTATTCAAATTTCAGTTAATTTTGTTTTTCATGTTTTTTGAACTTAATTTTTCAATTTTTCAATTCGGTTTTATTAGTGAATAATCATGTTACAATTAGTTCATTCGCAGTACATAACAGAGTTTTGAAGTTCCTTTCAACTGTGTGTTAAATCTCAATCCATTTTGGAACGATTATTGCTTATGACTAAGAGATTACCAAAAGTAAGAAAAAAATTAGAAAAAACTTACTGAAATTGCATTTGAACTTAATTTGAATGACCAATAATAATAAATATTAATGACATTTTTTTCCGAAAACATAGTTGTCTTTGAATTTGAACCCTGTTATGCATGTTTAAGCTCAGCTACAAACCTTAATTTCCGGAATGCCCTTCGCCAGGTACGGCTTCAGGTGGTGCAGCGAGTTCTTCAGACACGTCTCCAGTTCCGGATCGGACCGCTTGCACTGCTTGATGTATTCTGGGACTGCAATGGAAGAAGGAGAAAAAAAAAATAGTTTATCACAACAACATGGCTGCAATCTTACAGTACAAGTACAAACAAGGTCAGCTCATCTGGCTTAACCTAAAGCTAGGTTGAGAGAGAGCCGATGAAGAGCAACGACAACACATCCTTCAACCCGTATTGTCATTGCACTCCGGTAGCCTTCAAAGAGTACAACAAAGTAGAAGATGCCGATGGTAAACATTTGGATCCACCCTGCCGATCGTTTGCAGTGTCAACATTTCAAAATCCAACGGCTTTAGAATGTCACCAAATCAATCTCAAAGCCATCTTCAAGTCCATCGGCTTTGCTTGTTTGCCCACAGCAAATGATTCCATAATCGCCTCCAAGTATTTGGCGAATTGCCGCTCGTTTAGGAGACAGAGAGTTCCGTTGGCCGGGCGCGATCAGCTGGACATAATCGGAACTTGTTATCTTGTGAAAAATGGTCGCCGCACCGGAATCCGGTTCTGCCTTTATAAAGCACGTACAGCACGTGTGGCGGGGTGACTTTTGCTTAAAAGTGAAGACATTAACGTCAATCAACGCGCTACTGATCTTACACGGTTCTAATGACTGACAAAGCAGTTTCGCTGTAATCTGGTTACATGATGGTCCACAGGGGGTTTAATGAATCGAGGTTAGGATTCATTACGGAGTGTGCTTGGTTTCATGTTGACCTTTGACGAGGTGATTTACGTTGTCACTTTAGAGCTTTGAGACGGTGATCATTTCAGTATTCTAATCGAATTATCTACTGATTACAATTGTAAGGGGTGTAATTTTTCTGGGAGATCCCCTAGAACTTGGGTGATTCCTACTACCATTTACCCTAAACAAATCACCAACACCTCATTAGCATCCATCCGTCTACAACAGTATTTCAACGTGATCCCTAGTCGGTGAACTACACACTCAACAGGTTCACATCCTCATCGTTATTACCTAATCAACCCAAAAAAAATTACCGCCGCAGGTGAGATAATCAGCGATTGTAAGAACAAATCGTTCCGGAACACTCAATTCTCACAGACAACAATTTGTGGAAAATTAGCTCCGAACTAGTCACCGATTATAGATCGCAAAAATCTGCATACCCCAAGTTTCAATTAGAAAACAATGCTGGGAAATAGGCTGATTCCAGCTAGACAACCACCACCTTTGAACAGCTGACGCAGGTAACGCATTACAATTGAATATTAGAGAAAATCTAAAGAGCTAGAGAGAGAACGTCGAGCTGAGCTACTGACCCATCTGACCCGTTCAGACTGAGCTGGCCCTGGCGGTTTGCGTGCTTTGAGGGAAAACACGATATCGTACGACTGACTTACTGAGCAATTGACATAGAAGCTTGTTGTGCCGGTTGACTGGCTGACAGTCGTGCGGAAACTTGGAAATTTTCCGCAAGAAGTGTAACGTTTTAACCTACATTTATTTTTAATGCTAAGAAATTTTATTTTTTTATTAATGCTGTATTGAAATTTGAAGACAGTTACAAAAATTCAGATTGCACAAAAAAAATATGTATCTACTACCTGAAATGCAGTAATTTTCAAGATCATTGCATTTTCGCAAATTTTAATTACATATATACTTTTGGAGTGTATGTAACATTAAAAAGGACCAAGAACAAATTTTCATTTGTTGGGTTTCACTAGCATTTCTGAAGTTCGTAACCACGAACAAATTGTTCAAATTTCATGGTGCGATTTTGGTAGCTCTGAATATCATGAACACTTATTCGTAAAATTGGAAACTGATTTTTCTTTGTGAAAGGATATATATTTTAAGTTGGAAATTTTCCGCAAGAAGTGTAACGTTTTAACCTACATTTATTTTTAATGCTAAGAAATTTTATTTTTTTATTAATGCTGTATTGAAATTTGAAGACAGTTACAAAAATTCAGATTGCACAAAAAAAATATGTATCTACTACCTGAAATGCAGTAATTTTCAAGATCATTGCATTTTCGCAAATTTTAATTACATATATACTTTTGGAGTGTATGTAACATTAAAAAGGACCAAGAACAAATTTTCATTTGTTGGGTTTCACTAGCATTTCTGAAGTTCGTAACCACGAACAAATTGTTCAAATTTCATGGTGCGATTTTGGTAGCTCTGAATATCATGAACACTTATTCGTAAAATTGGAAACTGATTTTTCTTTGTGAAAGGATATATATTTTTAATTAAAAAACGAGAAAAAATACATCTAAGTAAGATACTGATTAGAGACTAGAGGTTATTCCAAGTTCTTTTCGAAAAAAACTGAACGTAACAACTTCAAACAAAAAAATATTAAAGAAAGCCAAAAAATCAGAGAAATAATGTAATAAACAGAAAAATGCCCAAAATGCTCTCCTCTCCTTTGAAGCCCATGATAACTGGACAAAATACAAGAACAGAACAGAAAACTGATGGAAAAACTAACTAAATCCAGCCATGTGGTTGATGCCTTCCTCACTTTTTACTAACAACGCGTGGTATGATGGGTTTGGACACAAATTTCATCTTTTTTTAGATCCGGAATAAAAGTAAAAAAAGTACATAAATAAAGCTGCAGTGATCATAACTAGAGACTGGGTTGGCAGATCATGAAAATTTTAGATTCGTTTGGAAGGTCTTTAAATTACCTGACCAACGATGGGTCGGATGTAGAGCGTCCATTTTCCCGTCCTGCACGAAGAAAAAAGAGTTTCCAAAATCGTGATCGTTTTTCAAAATCGTACCATGGGATTTGAACACATTGTTCGTGTTTTTCATTTTCATGAACGCTTGTTCACGATTTTGGGAACTCTTTTTTCTCCGTGTGTTCTAGCTTAATAAAAATAAACTTTAAACAAAATTTAGATTTTATACGTTTTTTTTTACCAAAAAAAATACTTCAAATAGGTTTCTGCAAGAAGAATAACTTCAATTTGTTTAATACCTACTTTTCAAGAAATTAAAATTTGAAGTAAAATACTGGAGCACAATTGTACATAAATATCACTTAACTGACTACATCTCGAGACAGGGTTGCCAGATCTTGGAACATTATGTTTCATTGGAAAGGTTTTTTTTTTCATAAGTAAACCAACAGTGAGTCGCAAGCCATTTCATCCGGCCCGCGACGGCTTTCTGAAATATTTCTATGACCGGCCCTTAAGGCTGTTCATGAAGTATTAAATAAATTAAATTATTATCTGAATTAAAAAAATAAGCTTCAGATCAAGTTTTAACATATTGCTAGAATATTCTTCATGTTTGAATTTAATTCTTATAATTTTTATATTGATATTATTTAACTGAAAAAATTGTTCAGGAAAACAGAAATGTCCATTTCGTAAAATTGATAAATTTATGAAAAAACTTCTATTGTTATCTTAAAATTTACAAAAAAAACTAAATGTTATTCCTTTCAGTTTTGACTGTGTTTACTTCAATTTGAAGTTTTTTTTTATTTTCTTTTTTTTAATAAATAGGTAAGCAAAACTTATGTATTTTTCCAAAACAACTTTTCAGTGATAAAGTTTTTTTTAAAAGCTTAAAAATCAAATTATTCATACTGAAAATAGATCGCTAGAAATATTATTAAAATATTTAAAAATGTATCAAAAACTTCAAAAACTTGCAATGATATTTGAAATGGTAATGTTTTTTTTTATAAAAAAAATATATGAAAGTATTTAATTGCAATCGTCAAAAACAATATCTTTACAATTTTAAACAAGCAAAAATTAAAATAAGTCAAATAAACAAATTTTTGAATGTTGTTTGTTTTTCATTTTTAAAATCAAGATATATGAATCATATTTGCAATACTAGTTCTTTTATGTATTTGCTTTAAAAAGACTCAATCAACTCAATCAATCAACTTTTTCAACTTTTATCAAATAGATCAAAACACAACATTCCAGTTAAAAAAAATCATCCTTTATCAAATATTAATTCAGGCCCGCCACTGCTTCAGAAAAATCAGATCTGGCCCGCAGGGCCAAAAGGTTGGGCACCCCTGCTCTAAAGTGATATAGAACATTCAATTCCAAGATGGCGTCCAAAATGGTGGTGCTTAAGTACTGAGAAAATGTATTTGGTATGCTGAAGACAATCAACAACTAAAATTTGACTGAAATGGGGTCGAAGAACTAGAATTTAATGTTTAAAAAGAGAAAATAAAAAAAATGGAAAAAAAATAATTCTTTGTGATTCGATTATCCGAAGTCCCATACAAACCTTCGAATAATCAAACTTCGGATAATCTAAACTTCAGATAATCTAAACTTCAGCTGATCGAGGCTTCGGATAATCGAGTCTGGACTGTACCGGAAAATTAAATAAATAGGTATCCGGAAATCCTGAGATAATGTTACCTACTGTCAATAAACAAAGATTTAATAAAGGTTTTTTTATCTAACTAACAAATTAAAAAAATGTAAATCAGTTTTGAAAAATCCTGATGAAATCAGTTTCCAAAATGATTAATGACGAAAAATCAAGAATCAAAAACTAAAACATTCAACAAAGCAATTGATGTCGCGATTTGAATGGTTTAAAACAAAAAAAAAACAACTTCCCAGTTAAACACCACGTTACTCAATTGAGTTCCATAACTTACCAAATCGGGCAGTGAATGGCAGAGGAAATCTATTCCCGGCGAAGGTCGAATCGTATCAGAACCGATTTAAAGCGGTTGCGTGCCTCCAGTACCAGAGTGTGGAATCCGCCAGAGAGCAAGAAAATTGTGCCATTTGGACGAGGAAGTGATTCCGAAAAAGTTGAACCAGTGCAATTATCGCTTCCTTTTTAAGGCGCAGTCGTTTTCAATGAGCCGTGATAATAACATTGTTTTTGTTATTGATTCAATGGAATTTTGAAGACATGCTAATTGTAACGATCTGAATTTGATTACGATTGAAGTATTTTTAAAAGAACATTTCAAAACGACTTTGGGAAAGCAACCTGCAGCTTGCACCCAACCGGACTGGCGATGGACGACCACTTTTTAGATGCAAGCCCAATACCATTAGTGTTTGACCCGGCCAACCCCGCAAAGAACCGAAATCTCGTCTACCTTGGATTCCGGTTTCGTATCTGACCACAAACGCATGGTCGTTGGCGACGTTGCTGCTCCGCCAATTGGCAAAATCCAACTTATAGACTGTAAACAGTACAAGTCCACCGCCGTGTTCAACTCCGTTCTTCAACATCCACAAACCAATTAGATATGCAGGAAACCACCAAGTTGCAAATTCTTGCGCAACCTCGTTGTGCGGTTTGTTGACTTCGATGGTGCAGATATGCTAATATCGTGCGGCAAAAGAAAACTCCTTAAATAATCGCACCCTCTGTTGGAGTACCGAGCTTTTCAAGATTTGCATGGTTACGCATAGTTTGGACACCCTTGCGCGTGCCTCATTCACTACTGTCGAACAAAAATTGTTTAAAGATGCAAATTACCCACGAATATGTGGTGCTAAATGTTTGCGTACGTTACAGAAAAAAATCTGACAAAAAAAAGAACTTGAAACGGCCAATTAGATGAAACAACGACATTGTTCTTTGGGCTAGAGTGTGGCACCTTGACATGGTTGGACCTAATGACAGCTGAATATGAAGAACTGTATGTTCATTTCTAAATGACAATGCCATGACAATGCAGATCCGGCTGGCCGGATAGCAATTATGATGATTGCAGGTGTATATCTGTAGTTTAGTTATGGTTCAATGCACTGATCAATGTTAAAATCAAGATTAGTGGAACTTTCATTAATCAATCAGTTTTGAGGAATTGTTTGCCTTCATTAAAAACAAATCATATTACATCAAATTAAATTCAAAATCGACCAACATCTACAAAGCAAAAAAATCATTCAGATTTTTATTTGAATAACATTTTGAACATTTTGCGCCTAACATCAGAATTGGTAATTGGTATTTCAAGAAGCTCTGGTTGCAGTCGATGTCATCTTTTTTCTAAACAGGTCTTAAACAATTTATTCCACCTGGTTGACTGGAACTGCTCACATTACATAGCTCGATAAGTCGTTCACCCGTAAAAAAGTGAAAACCCCTTTAAACCGATCGAATCTTGCAAAACATATTTTTTGTTTTTGATTAACCCGTAAGAAAAAAGGTCAAGCTTGTGTTTGAACAACCTCCTACTTTTTAAATGTAAACAAAGTAGGATCATTCGAAAATTACGTTACGCATTCTCTCTTTCCTTCACCCGTTCAAAAACTAGCAACTCAAAAAACTATTTTTTTCATTTTTTAAGATTAAACTGCTTCATTGGATTACTGTACTATTTTATTAAATATCTTGAATTTTTTTGAATATTTTTAAAATTTAGTATAAACCCATGTAAAATTTTCAACTCGACATTATTCATAAAATAAGTAACTTAACTATTTTTTCAAGGATTGATTTTTTATTGGAGAAAACACAAAAAAAAATCAAATTATCAAATGTTTTAAGTTTGTTTTAAATCATCAAAAAGCATTGAAGTTCAAAAACATCTTGAGTTGATTATTTTACCTGACACATATTCAGTGCGACTTCAAAGCTAATGGTTGTGTTTAAATTTGAAAAAAAAACAATCATAAAATCTAAAAATTTACAAATAAACAACAAATTTGACTGGTAATTGTAAAATATGAAACAAATACAAAACAATATAAAAGAATAAAAAAATACTTAAAACGAAAGAAAAAAAACAAACGAGGTAAAGTTTGTGTAGCTCAAAATGACCTCCTGAACAAAAAAAAAGACATTTGTGAAATAGACGTGCTCCTTGACAAAAAAATCTTTCAAAATTGTGTGTCGTTACTGTTTATATGTTGTACCTTTCTTCGAATATTTTTTAATTTTTTTTTTTTAAGTTTATGAGGCAGTTGCAAATATAACCTAAGTGTTGAGAGAGGTAAAGACAGGGTTTAAACAAAAAAAAAGGTCTAAAATTGAATTTTACAAAAGAACAGTTGTTTTGCAAACAGTAGTCTTCAAAAAATTCAAGCTCCGACGAAAAAAGACGATGTAAACTGTACACCAAAATTTCACAAAAAATTGAATATTTTTTTAGATTTTGCCTTCCTCACTGAGGTAAGGCTATAATCCTGCTCTAAAAATGAACTTTGCATAAAAACGTCGTAGACCCACCTTCATGTATACATATCGACTCAGAATCGAAAACTGAACAAATGTCTGTGTGTATGTATGTATGTGACCAACAAACTAGCTCATGTTTCTCGGCACTAGCTGAACCGATTTGACCCGAACCTGTTGCATTCGACTTGGTTTAGGGTCCCATAGATCGAGTTTTATACAGATTGAAGTTTCGATAAGTAGTTCAAAAGTTATGTATACAAATGTGTTTTCACATATATCCGGATCTCACTTAAATGTATGTAAACTATCGTTGGTTAGGTTATCAGAAGACCTTTCCAACGAGCCTAAAACATTGAAGATCTGGCGACCCTGTCTCGAGATATGACCACTTAAGTGATATTTATGTTCTTTTTGGATGCCGGATCTCACTTAAATGTATGAAAACGATGTCCGGATCCACCATCCAACCCATCGTTGGTTAGGTTATCAGAAGATCTTTCCAACGAGCATAAAACATTGAAGATCTGGCAACCCTGTCTCGAGATATGCCCACTTAAGTGATATTTATGTACTTTTTGGAAGCCGGATCTCACTTAAATGTATGTAAACTATGTCCAGGTCCATCATCCGACCCATCGTTGGTTAGGTTATCAAAAGACCTTTCCAACGAGTTCAAAACATTGAAGATCTGGCAACCCTGTCTCGAGATATGCCCACTTAAGTGATATTGATGTACTTTTTGGATGCCGGATCTCACTTAAATGTATGTAAACTATGTCCGAATCCACCATCCGACCCATCGTTGGTTAGGTTATCAAAGGACCTTTCCCATGAGTCCAAAACATTGAAGATCTGGCAACCCTGTCTCGAGATATATCCACTTAAGTGATATTGATGTACTTTTTGGATGCTGGATCTCACTTAAATGTATGTAAACTATGTTTGGATCTACCATCCAACCCATCGTTGGTTGGGTTATCAAAAGACTTTTCCAACGAGTCCAAAACATTGAAGATCTGGCAACCCTGTCTCGAGATATGGCCACTTAAGTGATATTTATGTACTTTTTTATTCCGGATCTTAAAAATAGATGAAATTTTTGTACAATTCCATCATATCAGCCATTGTTGGTAATAAGTGAGGAAGGCTCCAACCACATAGGTAGATTAAGTTAGTTTTTTGAAAAAAAATTGCCTACTGGTTTTTAGAGCCATTTAACATTGTAAAATTAATTATAGATACTTTGAACCAACCACTTGGAATAAAATCAACCGAAACAGTCAACATTAAAAAAATAAGAAAAAGATAATGATAAATAAATTATATTATATTGGAAAGTTAAAATCACATTCCACCAAAGAAACTCCGATGTGCAATTTTATCATCACCGCAAACATTCCAAATCGTCCAAGGGGTCATTCTTATGCAAAATTAGCTGAACATTTCGAAAAAATACTTTCAAAAGCACACGATTGAGTTTTTGGGGATAAAAATTCGAAAAACTGGTCAAAAATGGTCAAAATAATAACTTTTTCAATTTTTCTTTTTGTAAATTTCTGATAACCCGTGAAGAATACATGCAAACCCCTTATGCCAACATATCAAAAAAATTGTTTTTGTCTGCTCTACAACTTTGTAGAACATTGTTACAAACTAAAATGTAACCCTGCAAAGTTAGAAAAACACGTAATTTTAAAATGAAAATTTTTGTTCTAAATGAAAGAATGATCCTTCTGGGTTATTACAGATTCGAAAAGTACATTAAATTTCCCATAAAATGACATGTCTCACGATTTTTGACAGTTGAGTAACGGGAAATGGCAACTATTTTAAAACAATTTTTTAACTTTTTTTATGAAAAATAAGTTTTTTTTTCGGAATTTTGAGTACGCCATCAAATCGTGCGTCTAATTTTACACAAAAGTCCCTTTGACACTAAATTTCAATCGCTTCACGGTTACGAGCTATAAATCACTGAAAACGTATCTTAGTAAAAAACCAAAAAAATGAAAGGGGTCGTACTTGGGTCGTACCGCCCCACCGTCACAAAATATCGAAAAAACAAACCCCGGATTCGGTATCAGGAACCAAAATAACCCTTCAGAGCAAAGTTTCACGCAAATCGAAGAGGGGTCGGAGCAACTGCTGTTTAAGTTGGCGGAGAATGACTCAGTTACGAAAACACAATTTCAAAATGCCCAATGTTTCAGTGGCATTGCAAATATCATAAGATATAATGTAGTTCAAAGGATACAAAAATATTGAAAGTGCTTCAAAAAACTTTTAATTTCAAAGGTGCACACCAATCAGCGTCTAAAGCATCCAGATATTTGTTACACTTTTTTTTTGTCTTTACAATTATGGGAACTATCGATACAGCTGTTTATTCATCACCTGAGCTACTATTACCAAAAGGATTTACAACAAAAATTGTATTATCCATTTTTACAGGATTGGGTCCGTGAGTTCAACAATTTTGGAATAAGAGACAACAACTTCCTTAATTGTTGTGTACAAGGTAGGGGTATGGGTAAGGGTACACCTTTAATACTGACCAAAACAAGACATTTGCAGTTGAAGGTAGATTAATTTATTTTATGTTATTCTATGCATATCGAAGTACGAGCTCAAAATCAATTGCTAAATTATCAAAAGGAAAAATATTAAAGATAAATCAACTTTATAATCACAATATACATACAATTCATTCAAATTAATAATTTCCGAAACAATCCGGAAATGACAATATTAAAAAATATATATATAAAACTCATGTTTCCACTCACCTTGAGCCGCAGCCATCGTCACTAGCAGCGCCACCGCGCAAACAATCGACTTCCCCATCATTTTGGCGGGATTTGTTTGTTTTTCTGCTTTTCAAATTCACCCTAAATTTAGCACTCCACGCACGCACCGCACTTTATTGGCGTTAATTCGGCTAAATTGCAACGATCGACGCACAAGCACACAGTTCGAGGTATGTTAACGAACTGATTTTGTTCCTGTAACCTCGATACGACCAACACACTTGTCACTTTTACTCTCACTGAGCGCAATCTTCTCGCCCGACGTCGACTGATTGAGTCCTTCCGGTCTGGAGAACACAAACGCACTTCTATTGATCCGTTACGCAGCAACACACACGCACACACTGACACGGAAGAGTTTGAGTTTGAATGGGGTGAGGATGTCCGCTTGGCACCAGCTCGTTGCAACGTCTGGTAGCGGCTAGTGTTGAGCGGGCTCTTTTAATGAATTTTTATCATTCGGGCAGGCTGAGCTGCTGCCTTTTGCGGTGCTACAGCCGAGCAGAGAACGCGACGACGATCGTGAAGAACGTGCGGTGGTGCGATGTAGCGTCGGCTTGATTTTTTGTTTTGTTGCATGTTGCGTTGAAGGATCTTGCGGCCTGTGTTGCCTTTGTCGCTATTTTGTTTTTGTCGGAAATAAATTTAATATGATGAGTAACAATGATGACAACTTTTCTTCGGCTGGGCTAGGCTATTATTGGACTGTTTTTCAATGCAATCAATGTGGGTCATTCAATATGCAGTTTGAACAAAGAAGTACATATTTCAATTTCACTTTCTCTGTTCAAGTTGAAATCCAGTGCAAAGCATGTTTATTTATCCATAAAAAAGATTTCAAAACATGCATACATGTAGCAAAAAAATAAGTGACTTGATATTAGTAAATTTTATTTAAGGGATTCAATTCTCCACAAATTCGGCCAATTTCATAAAATTCAAATTGTTTTTTTATTTTTATTTTTTTACTCAAGCTTTCAAAGGGCACCCCATGTAACCAAACAACCTTTTTCACATCATTGCCAATAGTTGGCCGTACAATTCACCTTACATTGTTGACATCTATCCATGAGCAATTCGCTAAGATTTCGGCCATTATTTTTTTTTGTAATTTTCAATCTGGCTGAAACTTTTTTGGCGCCTTTGGTATGCTTAAAGAAGCCATTTTGCATCATTAGTTTGTCCATATAAATTTCCATGCAAATTTGGCAGCTGTCCATACCAAAATCTGTATCTTTTGAAGGTATTTTTTGATCGATTTGGTGTCATGGGCGAAATTGTAGATATAGATAAGGACTACACTAAAAAAATTATACATGTTAATTTTTTTTTTGTGATTTTTCATTTAACTTTTTGCCACTAAAACTTTATTTGCAAAAAAACTTTATTTTTTTATTTTTACTTGTGGACATCGAATGCCAACTTTTTAGAAATTACCAGAATGTGCAAAAAATCTTTGACCGAGTTATGAATTTATGAATCAATACTGATTTTTTTCAAAAAATCGAAATGTTGGTCGAAAAAACTTCAACTTCATCCTTCGATGTAAAATGGAATTTGTTATCAAGAAGTACTTTAGAGAAATTTTGATAAAGTACACCGTTTTCAAGTTATAGCCATTTTTAAAGTAACTTTTTTGAAAATGGTCGCAGTTATTCATTTTTTTAAATAAATGTCCATGTTTGCCCATTTATGAAAAAAAATATTTTTGAAGAGCTGAGAAAATTCTCTTTATTTTGCTTTTTTGACACACAAATGATCAAAAAAATCCTTCAAAAGACACAGATTTTTTAATTTTCATATATCATTTTTATATACACAGCTGCCAAATTTGTATGCAAAATTATATGGACAAACTAATGATGCAAAATGAATTCTTTGGGCATACCAAAAGCACCAAAAAAGTTTCCGGCAGATTAAAAAACACAAAATTATAATTAAAAAAAGACCGATTTCGTAGAGAATTCCTCCCAAACAAAATGGTATATAAATATTCGTAAATCTGTAGATTAGATATTGTTTTCATAATTTAATTTCAAAATTCGTATTTAATTATTTTGCGGACCATTAGCGCTGACTTCTGTTTTTGAAATATGTAGTACAAAATTTTGGCAAAAATCATAATTCCAGAAATAATTTTTAATTACTATTTTATATCAACTTCTTATGTAAAATCAGATTTGTCAACATATACCTAGTAACTTTTTTTAAGTTCTCCATTTTTGAGTGATAGCCACTGCAAGATCGAATTAGAGAAGTAAGCATTTTTTTTTTAAACTAGCCCATTTAATTTTATCAAATATCTTTTTTCGAAGAGCTTGAACAGGATTCTTTAAATTTGTTCAAAAACATTTTGTTTGCTACAGCCACTCAAAAATATCAAATTAATATTCAAATGCCGATATCTCAGAAAATTATGATTTGATTTTCAATGTTCAATAATGAATTATTTATAAAAAATGCTGGTTTTTTTTTTAATTTAAAAATCAAGGCTTTTGCTCAAAACATGCCTATTTAATCCATAACCATTGATCCATTGATTGAAAAAAGTGTTTCAAATTAATTTTACACCAGTCCAGTTGTTTTGCAATCGTTATTTTTCAAAATATCTTTGTATTGACTAGGCAAAGTAACTGTATTTTTCTGAGATCTTGGCAAAAATTATATTTTTTTCAGCGTCAATCTCAATTGATCAAATTTTGACATAAAATTGCCGTATTTTGTTTTTTTTTTTAATATTTCAATATATTTTTCAATTGCTTTATCGGCTTTTCTGATCTGTGGTCTAAAAATCTGAATTGGTAAAAAGCCTTGAAGTTTTTTGTAATGCAAAAAATAAATGTAAGATAATGTTTTAATTCGATTCGATTTGATTTAGGAAAAATGTTTAGGTTTGGACTAAACGGGTAAAGATTTGATACCAATGTGCTCGCACACAAACTCAAGAGAGACAGGTGTAATGCTCATGTATTTTTTTTCTAGGGGTAACAGAACGTAAAAGTTTTTAGTCAGTCGAAATGTTTCATACTGCAATTCCATTTGAAAAGAGCATAATCCGAAAAAAAAGTTCTCCGATCGATCTCAAATTTTGTTTGGCTGTTTCTTGGCCAAAATATTTAGACCCGTATTTTTATTGGTCATTAGGGTGACCTACACCAAGCTAGGTTGGTCCCAAAATTGGTTATTTCGTCATATTTAGCAGAGAAACATATTTTTCAAAAAAATCATAACTTCACGCCATTTCAACCAATTTTAGTTGCTTCGGACGAAAATGAAAAGCGATACGTTGGTCTTTCAAAGTAAAATAGTTTGAAGACCAACAAACCAAGCCTAACCTTTGAAAAGGTGGAATGAATTTTTAAAATGGTGTTTTGACGGTGTCTGGACCAATGAGCCTATGTCTGAAAACATTTTCAATCGGATTCCTTGGACAAATTAACGCTACATACTCAAAAATGAGAGGTGTTTATTAGCAGGATTCCGGGATATGATTTTATTAAAGGAAAAACTGGACATTTAGGCACGCTGCGTGCAAAAACGGAAAAAAACGAAAACGGGAAAACACAACTTTTTCAGTAAAACTGCGATAACTTTAAAATTTCAGGGATTTTAAGGTTTCATTTCAGCTTTATAAGGGTTAAGCTTGATTTTTCGGTCTTCAAACTATTTTTACTTGGAATACCAAATATATCATCTATACAGCACTTCCATTTGAAAAGAGCCTAAACCGAAAAAAAGTTCTCCGATCGGGCTCAAAAGTTTTCTGGGGGTTCCTTGGCCAAAATAATTAGACCCGTATTTTTTTTTTGTTTGGCCATTAAGGTGACCTACGCCGTGTTAGGGTGGTCTGAAAAATGGCTATTTTCGTCATTTTTCGCAAAAATCGAATAATCATATCTCCGCGCCATTTCATCCGATTTTAGCTGTCTTAGACGCAAAAGAAAGGTGATGAGTTTGGCTATTTGGGAAAAATAGTAAGAAGTTTCAAAAATCTAGCTTACTATTTGAAAAAGTCGCATGAAAACATAAAATGGGGTTTTGACCTGTCTGGACCAAAGAGCCAATGTATGAAAATATTTTTATCGGATTCCTCGGAAAATTTCACATAACATATCAAAAAAATTGGCGATGTCGAACCGTACGTTTCAGAGATATGATTTTTTGAAAATAAAAACTGAGTTTTTCGACGCGCCGCGCGTAAAAACCGGAGAATGACGAAATTGGCAAAAAAACAACTTTTTTCACTAAAGCTGCGATAACTTCAAAATTTGAGCGATGATCTATAGATATTTGGGTACCAAAACTTCTGTAAATAAAAGACGCAACTTTTGGTATCCAGACATGTATAGGTCATCGCTGAAATTTTGAAGTTATCGCAGTTTTAGTGAAAAAAGTTGTTTTTGGCCAATTTCGTCATTCTCCTGTTTTTGCGCGCGACGCGTCAAAGAACACGGATTTTATTTTCAAAAAATCATATCTCAGAATCCTGTTAATGAACTCCTCCCATTTTTTTGGAATGTTAAGTAAAAATGTCCGGGGAATCCGATAAAAATATTTCAAGACATAGGCTCGTTGGTCCAGACACAGTCAAAATGGCATTTTAAAGTTTCATACGCCCTTGCAATGTTAGGCTAGATTTTGAAACTTCTTACTATTATTCTTTGAAAGGCCAATATATCACCTTTCATTTGCGTATAAGACAATTGAAATCGGTTAAAATGGCGAGGAGTTATGATTTTTCGAAAAAAGGTTTTTGCGAAAATCGACGAAAATTACCATTTTCAGACCACCCTAACATGGCGTAGGTCACCCTAATGGACAAACAAAAAAATATGGGTCTAATTATTTCAGCCAGGGAACCCCCAGAAAATTGTTGAGTCCGATCCAAGCACTTTTGTTTTTTTCCATGCTGTTTTCGTGGGGAATTGCTGTTTATCTATATCGAGTATCACCTCTCATTTGCGTCCAAAACAATTAAAGTTGGTAAAAATGGCGTGGAGTCATGATTTTTTTTAACTGTTTTTTTTCAAAAATAATGAAATAGGCTATTGTTTAGACCACCCTAACACGGTGTAGGTCACCTTAATGGCCAATGAAAAAATCCGGGTCTTATTATTTTGGCCAAGAAACCCAAGAAAAAAGTTGATCAGAATCTTTATTTTTTTGATTTATGTTCTTTTCAAATGGAATTGCTGTATACATAATTGAAAACCGATGTACTAATTTTGTTGTTTTGTTTCTTTTCTATCCGAGAACAGTACATTTTTTGTAACATAAATTCGTTCAAAACAGCTGTCACATTTTCCCCAGATGAGCTATGAAGGCCATTTTGTGGAATCCATTTTGTGTTTTAATTTTAGATTAATGTTCAACTTTCAAAAAACTTTCGAAATTATTTTAAATGAAAGGCTGAGACAATTATTTTCAATAAAATCGTGTGGACAGTCATTCTACAAATAAAGTAGTCTTGAAAAAATAATAATTTCTCCTTTCATTTTGTTTATTGATTAGATTTTTGATTTAAAAAAGCACAGTTTTCCAACTTATAAAAAATCAAATGTCGACGAGTAAAAAACGATTTTGAATCTTTTGCAATTTTAGAAGCGATTTCAAAAAGCTTTTTATAATCTCTTAATGCCTCAACTAAAACAAAAACGCTGTATTGGACGCATTATCTTATTTCGTTTAGTATTTTATTAATTTTTCAGCTTGTTATGACGGTAATTTATTGTATAAAATTTATTATATACAATTGTATTTACATTAAACAATTTACACAACAACAATGCCTTAATAAACCGGAGCGTTTGGTACAGTACATTCTGTGAATTGTGATCTGTTAACAGAATCTCCTCTACGGTAAACACAAAGCAGTAGGGCTGGCCGCTTTAATTTTTGGACTACATTTTTGGGTGTTTTCGGATGTACTGCAATTATCAATTATGACTAGAAAAGTACTTGAAGTGAAATCTAATCACAAGACTTTCCAGCATGCTTTCATCGGACTTGCTGCGTTTGTTTTAGATAAGATAGATTGATTTCAAAAAGCTTTTTTTCATGATTCCTCCAAACAACTTGCATTTTCCGATGCATATTGAACTGATTAAACTTTATCGACAAATTTTTCATGTTACATAACCAATAAATTATTAAATTAATCTGTCTGTATTAGTCACTTAGTAGGTTGGCTATATTTGATCTCTGAAGCATAAAACATGTTGCGCGACATTCCTAGTCTGTAACGTATCATGGTCTCCACGATCTGAATTTTTGTTTCAAGAAACGAGGAAACTGCTGTGCGCTTCTCAATAGTTTCCGTTCCAGTTGTTAATTGTCATATGGAATATATTAATATCTAACACGCATCAAATTTTGGATGACAAAAGCAAAAGCTAATTGATGCTTATTTTTGAAAGAAGAATGCCACACTCAAGCAAACCACCAATAAGTGAATTCCGTACATGGTCCAGTGAGCACAACTCGAGGATTCAGTTTTAGAGTTTTTCAAACACAAATTAATTTATTAATGAAGATACTCAAAAAAGTATCCAAATTGAGCTGATTGATTGCCGGTTTATTGCAAAAACAATCCAATAAGTTCGCCTACTCCGAACCGGGGCTTTGCAACAAAAAATGTATCCTCGCGGATTGACCTTGATTGAAAATATTGTTTCATACACCGATACGGAGTTTTTGTTTTCCTCCTTGTTAAAGATCATCCATTGACGGTCATTTCCTGGTTCTTCATTTACGCACGAGCGTTACAAGAGTTTTTTTTTTGCGTGTGCTCTTACAGCGTTTGGGTGGAACATTAGCATTGTAAAGTTCTACGGAAAAAGAAGAACTCTGGCTAAAAATAGTGCTGTTTGGCACCCTTCCGGAAATGGCTATCAAATTTGAAGAACAAAAAAACCATCAAATGCTGGCATATATTGGATGAAAACGTGTTTTTCAATGTCATCGGAGTGAACCAGTTGGCTTATTTTTATTTGTATCAATTTCGTAAAAGGAATGCTATCGATGATATAAATTATAGCGCCTAATTTGTTGATTTGAAGCCACGATTGCATACATTTTCACCTGCAGAATGTAGCATAGTGTTGCAATGTTTTGCTACGATTTATGTTATGCCGCCGAATCGATGGAAATAATTTACTTTCGAAGATGCGCTGAGGTGCTCTTTTGCTATTCAGTTTGAAGGAAAATCATCACATAGCTTGTTTATTCTTTTTTTGTATAAGTTACTGTAACTTGTAAAATAGCAGGTAGATCAATGCTTTTTGTATAACATGAGTATAAATTACAAATTATTTTTTAATAGTTGATACATTTTTTAGAGCTGGTACCTGTCACAAAAAACAGTTTTATTTTATTAATTTCGTCAGATTCGATACGCGTTTGAGAGATGCAAAAGTTCATAACTGGTTTCTAATTAAATGGTTTAATGATTTACGTCTGTTTGTCTGTAACTTTTCAATAACTTCGCTATTTTATGTATCTTTCATTGTTTACGATAGATTGTTAACGTTGTTTCAATAAGTTTCTTTTTGCAAAACTTGTCTTTCAACCCCTAATGTTACGCGGAGAAAGAGAAAATCTTGAAATTAAATTTGCAATGGACTTATCAACACAGGAGAATGCATTTTGATTTTTTTTTTATTAAACTGTTATTTCCATTAAAAATTTTAAGTCATCTGCAAAAAGCCTCTGATTTTTCGGGCCGCATTAACCTATCCGTCATGGGTTTCCTATGCAGATAGGACCTTTTAAAAAATTAATCTAGATATATTCCGAAAGTTATCTGCTGTAAATTGCTCAAACTAAAGCAAAAACACCGTTTGAAAAACTATTTAGAATTTCTTTCTGAAGATAAAAAACTAAAAATTCAAACCAAAAAATTAATTTAGGTATTTATAAATAAATAACATATTTCAAATGCTTGTGTAGTTAAATGACGGTTTAATTACTGTATCAATGTTACCGATTTTAGCTAAAGAAAATGATTCATTGACTGGCACCTGAAAGACCTGCTGTCGTCACAAATTCTTGGCCAATTTTCATAAAATTGCATAAAAAACCACACTGAAAATGATAATATTTTCCTAGCACGTTCAAAATTGGCGCCCACAAATAAATAATGGAAAGAAGACGGTGTTGAGAATGTAATCCACTGAAAACGCCAAGTTGGCGTCATTTTCGAAAGATTCAACGGGTCCCCTCATAAAACAAATGGTTTTTAACGAGACGTTTTGATTCACATTTTCAGCAATTTTACCCACGTATCAAATGTTGCGATTGATTCCATGTCCGATTTGCGTCATTACTTATCCACCGAAGATGCCAAGTGTTGACGTTTATGTATCGAATTGAAGGTGCTCCGGTCGACAGCTCTTGACATTGGATGTACTGTAGTGTGACCCAAGAATGGGAAACTCTCGAGATTCTCCAGCCTCGATTTACTGTGGTCTGGCCCATCAAACCTTGAATGACCTAACAAGCAGACGTGGAGACAAGAAGACGTGAAACTTCAAAATTACAATGTGGTTACAAACGGTCATTCCAAAAACATGTCTGCTAGTCTGTGAGACAACCTAACCGGTCTAGACGTTTGGTACTTCCGAATCGAGAGAACTATTGAGTTGTGCTATAGTGATTATCCATGCACACAGGAGAAACGTATTGAGCACACGCACTTCAAACATCCACCAATCGAATGCAAGTGCTTCCGTTTGGCATTTCTGGGCATGTACTCCTCGTGGTCAACTGGTCGACTCGATCGCCTATTGATCATCACTGTTGATGGCCTCCGGTCGTATCGGTACGTGATCTTTGTTTGACGTACAACTTCTTCTACCCTTAACAACGACGCCGGCTATTTAGCGAACAATTTCTACCCAAACAAACCACATTATTCGTGCTGTTCTTCTGCGGAGTTGTTCAAGCATTCTGTACCACAAATCTCTACACAAGCCGCCGATGGAGACTTCGTCAAGGAAAACTTCTGCGATGCCACTCTTCGCTGAGCGGCAAGTTCTGCGGCTTAAATCATCTTAATTTGCTGACGCACATCGGCGAATCCACTCGCACCTGCAGTTTGGAATATGGCAAGTCCTTCGATTAGTTTGCATGTTTTCCTTTGGCACGCTTATTCCGTGCAACGCCGTTGGAGAATGCAGACCGATGCCGGTTATCGGCCTAATGTTGACTCGAATCTCGCAGAAGAGTGTCACACAAGGTTCTAGAGCCCATACCATTCGTGGAGATTCGAGTTTGCTTCCCAAATGTTGCTGCATGCTGCAGATCTTGAGACAAGTTGGATACCTTGGCGGAGTTCGGTGGACTGTCTGCTATTTTGCACTGGTCAAACTAATTCGAATGTTTGCGGTTCTATTTTGCACGGCAAGCACGACTGTCACTGCTGCATTGAAGCTGCGTGATACCACAGACAAACGGACATGGATCTATAGAGCCCGTATACAATGTAATCCAGTTTCAACTCATTTTCTCTCGTTAAATTACTAATGAATGAAACTTATTTCATTTTTCTTCTAAATTGTTGATTGAAAACCAATCACGATAATGAACAATTTAGAAATTGATGTAGTGTTATGCCAAGCAGAAATGTCTGAATGTCTGATAAACCAAATGGAGATGACACAATCAGTTAAAAACAACAGGTTGAAAACTGTTTGATGAATTCTTTGGCATTTTGCAACCTTTTTGCATTAGCATAACTGTATTCATGTCTTAAATCTATTGTGATATATCTTACTATAAACAATAGATAAGTAACCAGCATAGTATTAGAATTTGAACAGTCTGATCTATTTGATCCCTTTTTCGATATCTTTATGTCTCACTACCCACAAATGTTGATCCGGCACATCAACGCAACCGCATAAAGCATTGAAATGTTTCAAGCAACTCACACATTGCCGCAGCTTGCGCCAATGAAGCTTGAAAAGCAACACAACAAAAGCTTCGCAGTGAGAGCTTTCTGGCCGCAAATGGGCAATGCTTTGCAGCGTTGCCAAAATGTTGGAAATTGCGACTTAAGACACTAGGGTTGACCGATTCGCAATTTATCGAAAAATGAAAATCAACTTACAAAACTTACTTAATCCCCCTGTATGTGGTTGGTGCGTTCCTCACTTATTGAAAATAGATTTTTACAAATCGACCAACGATGTGTTGGATGACACAGTTTACATACAAATAAGTGAGATTCAGCTTCAAAAAAGTACATTAAAATCACGGTAATGACTTAAGGCAGGGGTACCAGATCATCATACTTTTGGGATTTTTGGAAAGGTCTTTCGATCAGCTAATTGACGGCATATAACAATTTGGAGTGTAACAAAATTGACTTTTGGTGGGCATTCAGAGATTTGTTCCGGTGGGCATACTGAGCCTAAACTCCAAATATGAGCTTGAATGGACGTAACAGGAGCTGGCGCTTTTGAATTTTAAATGGGATTTAAATCAAATCAAATCAAGCTCATATTCGGGATTTGGGTTCAGTATGCCCACCGGAACAAGCCCCAGAATGCTCGCCAAAAAGTCAATTTTGTTATGCGTTATGCTCTATACAAAAAAATCTATATTATTTTTACAACATTTTAAATTTGACTAAATGCTAATTTCAAATCGACTTAAGTATAAATTCAATTGCAGTCGACTCTCTGGTTGTCAATATCCAAGGGACCGTCGAGGAAGAGAATCATCAGTTTACAGAACGATGCAAAATGAAGACTCGATTGAAAATATGTTTTTCTTGGTACCCAGCTATGGGAGAGAATCATGGCAACATCCAGCAAACAAAAACAAACTAATGTCAAACACCCTTCAAAGCTTCGTTTCGCAAAGAAAAATGTCTATGCAAGCCATGAGATAGTGACAATATTGACAACCGGAAGAGATTTTTAAAGCAAACAAAATCCAAGGGACCGTCGAGGAAGAGATCCTTTAAGCAAGAGAAAATATCGAGGAATAAAGCCAATCGAAGTATGCAGTTTGAAGGGACAGAAGAATTCATCGATAGATGGAGCAATATTGATATCGAGAAGATCGACAGCCAGAGAGTCGACTGTATCATTGCCGAGATACAGCTATTTGAAGTTAGCAGTTTCAAAAAACGGGTGCCAAGATATCTCAAGACTGCTTCGACCAAATCGGCTCAAAATTTTGATGAAAACTCGTTTAACCAGTCCCGTGTGCATGACGAAGGCCGATTTTCAAAAAAATTATTTAAAAAATAAATAAAAATATTTTTCTGTTTTTCATCTAAAAAATCGCTATTTTTTGATTTTAGTATTTTTTTTAATTCATAATTTCAAAATCGGGCTTCGTCATGCACACGGGATATGTCTTGGGAGTGTTCACCCAAAATTTCAGCCAATTTGGTCCGTCCCATCTCGAGATATCTTGGCACCCGTAAATCAACTTGGTGTTCAAAAAAAAAACGCTCAGAAAGTTAGACAGTTTGCTTTACGCTTGGCAAAATTCTGAGCTTAAATCGTCTCTAACTTAGTTAAATCAAGAAATATCTTCATGAAACTTTCAAGAGTGATTAAAAATAATCTTTAAAGTGGATTTAATAAATTTTCTGTAATATGAAATTATGTGAATTTCTGCATCTATGTAACCCCTTAAGTGCTTGTGATTACTTGGGTTTCCAGAAAATCCATTTGCAAAGAGCATAAACCAAAGTTCTTCGAGCGGGCTTCAATTTTTTCTGGGTGTTTCTTGGTCAAAATAATCACACCCGTATTTTCTTGATTTGATCATTAGGGTGACCTAGGGTGGTCCCAAAAATGGATACTTTCGTATTTTTTTGCAAAAACCGATTCTAGCTCTCTTGGACGCAAATGAAAGGTGATTAGTTTGACAACCTGGAAAAAATAGTTTCGAGTCTTAAAAATTTGCGTTTTCACCGTGTCGGGAACAAAGAGTCTATGTTTGACTACATTAATATCGGATTCCTCAGAAAATTACACAAATTAAATATGATTTTTTGGTAATATAAAAATATTAATAAATGTTAATACATGTGTTAAACGATTTATTCAGGAATCACCCACTTATAGTGAGTATACAGCAATTTGAAAAAAAGCAAAAAAGCAAAAAAAAACATTATTATTGTCTACTGTGTAGGGGAAATATACCCTTTCTAATCAAACACCTATCTTCGTCATATGAAGAGTTTGATGCTCGATTAAAGCTCCAAAAATACTATTTAGGGTATAAACTTACCAGAAACGGCACCGTCTCGAGTAAGCACGCAAATTTATGCCATTTACTGGCCAAAAAGATCAAATTTAATGCACTTTTGAACATAATTTGTATTTTGCGAGACCATTTCTTATCATTTTGGTGGCACACACATCCACACGCAAGATGAGAGATTAAGTGTTTAACGAAAGTCGCCATCAATATCTTTTCACTTGTGCTAACGATTTCAAAGCGCTTAAGATATAAAATTGCTTCCAACTACCGGCGGCATGTTCTTTTGCACATTATTCAGTCACTCACTTGAAAAATATTCCCAAAACATGTAAATAATTAGCAAGCGCCATCCAAAAAACAAACGCGACGTCTTTTGACGTTTGAAATTTGACGACCCATTCCAATCGAAGGCTGAAGAAAACCGAGCGAGAAGCGAGCAGCGCCTGTTGGAGTAAGCCAGTGATGCCAGGAAACTTTCTCTATACATGCAACTTTTCGTGAGTGTTCGATTAAAATTTCATTAATTTTGGCAGCACTAAGCAGACCCAAAAGAGCTCTGGAAGAAAAAAAAACTAATCTAAAAATAGGAAAATGGGCGTGGCCCAATGCACTCGACTGATTAGAATGCATTTGGGATTTTTTTAAATGCTTGTAAAAGAAAAAAAGCATAACTTATAATAAAAGTGAAAATAAACAGCAATGCTCACAAAAAGTTGCTCTATTCGTTGGTGTACTTGGTTTTAGTAAATTTCAAGGAACACTCCAGATTATCCAGAATCATTCAAACACGACCGCTTATTAGGCTTAAAATGGGTATATTTCCCCTATTCATCACAAAAACAAGAATGTCAAAACTAAAATTTCCAGGGGTAGGGTTTGGTAATCGAAGGTTAACTGTTTAACCAGAATTTAGCCAAAATCCTACACTCAAATCCTAAATTAAAAAAAATAATGGCTCCAAATACAAATACAAAGAATGAATGCCGATCTACTTGTAATTGAAAGTTGTTAATCACACAACCCATTACTCTTGATCTTGATAGCCTTAATCGACCTAAGAAATTAGCGACGGTCTTGCTACTCTACCACCTGTTCTTGTTGTCTTAAGCCGGCAGTGTCCACTGCCTAAGGTGTGGTGTGCTACCTGTGGAACACAGTGTGTGAGTGCTGCAGCCCAGCACACCTTCATCAAACAGACGAACAAACAGCTCAGGAACTCAGAAGTCTTGTGTGGTGGATTAGTAGTAAGTATACACGCGAGTCCGCGGCAGAACTATGGTACCCTCTAGCGCAGGTGCAGTCGAGCAGCGGAGTTCAGTCGTGAATGCGCTGGAACGCAAGCAAGATCTCTCGTACCGTATTTGCGCGACGCGTACACAAAAATCGAAAGTGATCAGTTAAGGTGAGGTGAAGTGCACGCGTGCGCGCCCAAATAGTGTACGGTGTGATTTTCAAGTTGAACTTGTCGCTGCTGGAGGTGGTTGTTGTTTTTGATGTAAATATCTGCAGAAAAAAAAACTCGTATGGTGCAAGTTTTTGGGTAACCTTGATGTGCAGATCAACGGAACTCTGTGAAGTGAGAGGCGTTCAATGCTCGAAGGTTATTCGTGAAGATTCAGATAGTTGAATTCTCTGTTGAAGACTTTCTCGCGTGTAGCTAGTGATTGTTTAAAAAGAATTGCGCAGATCTGATCACAAAGATTTAAGATAAAGACTATAAACGTGACTTTTGAATGGAAATTTACCGAATTCATTAAAACAGAAGAAGAAAAATCAGTTAATCTCACTGGGGATTTTTGTTAGCTGAAACTGAATAATGCATTACACCACTTATTTAGTTGAATAACTGTTTTTGTAATTTGGCATGTTGAGTAACAAATTACAAAACACAGCCGCCCTCAATTAAAATTCTTTAGGACAATTTTCTTCTCAGCCATGACACCATAACCAGTTCGTGATAAATCATCTAACGTAGTTTAAAATAATGTGACATGATACTCTTGCTTAAAATGCTTCGCCATCATGCACAAACACTTGCTTGACACATATGCACGATTTAAATTGATTTATCAATTTTTGTGGTCACTAAAGATTCTGCAACATTTGCTGGGAAAACCTGTGTTATGTAATTAATGTGCCAACCTTCTCCAATGCATCTTTGTTTTACAAGAAAACTGCAGCGTCACTTTGCTAAAATAAAATTTAAATGAATAGAACAAAGTTAATTGTTGACTATTTGGTCTTTGATAATGTTGATTTCTTTTTTTTCTATTTTTGATCGCCGAGTATTTTTACTTTCTTTGTTTAGATTGATATTTTTCGGCGAATAATAACACAATTTTTAAACGTATTTTCTTACATTTCGGCCTACTTTTCTCCTCCATCATCAGAATCTTAAAACCCTTCTTCCAGCTGCTACCCCTACTGCTGGGTTGCCTGATTTCGTTAGTCCAACCAATTTGGAAAACCAATCTGAATTTTTGCAATTATAATAGATGAGTTTGTCAAAAATGAGATTTCCAATGAATTATTTCTCAAAACCAGGAAAGCTTTTTAAAACATAAACTTAAATTCAACGGTTTGATAATCAGATGGTAAAGATAATCAGTTTCATATTTCTTATAATCTGTTATCAATTTTTATTGTTTCATTTTCTAACTGCTTTATTGTTCTTTTAAGAAAGTTAAGATTTTTTTGTCTTTCTTATCTCACATAAAAAATATCATTTTATTTTTAAATATCCAAATCTAGTTTTTTTTAAAGGCAAAAAAGAACTAAGTTTTGAGAAGAAAACTACAAGTCCATGAGATTTAACCCGAGCATGGGTAAATAACAAAGGAAATGCGTATTATACCTTTCTCTGGTATAAATACCAAATTATGGTATTCCTGAACCCTTTACGTGTACCCGAATATGTGTACTTTGTACACACTTTGTAACGAAACTTGTAAGAAACGCCGACTGCCAAAGGGGATTATGCCTGAGCAAAATTTGATATCATTCCAATTAAAACTATTGTTTTGATATTGCAAAATTGCTGAATTTGTCAATAATCGAAAACAACATTTTGGTATTTTTTTGTATTACAGTATTTTCTCATATTCCTCAGAAATTATGCAATTATACAGTCTACGTTGCTTTATTTCTAAGTACCGTCAGTGGGGGTGACATTGGGTCTGGGGGTTGAGATTGGGTCAAAGTGATTTTTTACGGATTTTACCATTTCTCAGGTTCTTCTCAATGAAACTGAATTCTGTTAAAAGGATTGTGTAGGGGACATCTTAAGATGACTTCCCTGAAAAAATCTCGTTTCTAGAACAAATCCTGTTATTTTGGGAGCTGTCTAAAGTTGAGGTACGTTTTTAGCTAAAAAAGACCTCTCGAATAATTATTTTTCTAATTTTTTTTGTTAGGATTGCTCGAAAACTACCCAAATGTTTGAAAATCTCCACTTCAAACATTGTAGCATGTCAATACGACTCCCTCGAACAAAAAACCCTGTTGGATGACTTGTTTTTACCATATCGGGGGGATGAGATTGGGTCAATTTTCAAATTATTGGCATTCAAGGTAGTGTTCATCAAAATCCACCATATTTTGGGAAAATGTCAGTAAACTATCTAAGAACAAATCTACATTGAAAGATTTTCGATGTTATTTAAATTGTTTTTGTTATTAATAAATTACGAGAGGTGTATCGTTTTTTGACCCATAGTCACCCCCACTGACGGTATAAAAATGTAGAAATTTGGAACTGTTTAAGTATGATTTAACTTATTTCACATAAATTAACGTGAAATTTCATCTGAACTTTTACATTTTTAAACCTGCCAATACACGGTAATTTTTTTATGAAATGAGTAATTCTCTACCAACTTACATGAAATTCGATTTCGTTAAATTTCTATATCAAAATTTTTGTAATTGTCTGATCTACAACTTTGTAGAACATTGTTACACTCTAAAAAATATCCCTGCAAAGTTAGAAAAAATACGAAATTTTAAAATAAAAAAACAATTGTAAATGAAAAAATGACCCATCTGGGTCAATAAAGTTTCGAAAAGTACATTAAATTTCCCTTAAAATGACATGCTCCAAATTTTTTTACAGTCGAGTAACGGAAATTGGCAGAGTTTTTAAAACTTTTTTAGTGTTTTTTTTTAATTCTGAGTAACGCCATCAAATCGGGCGTCTAATTTTACATAAAAGTCCCTTTGACACCAAATTTCTATCTCATCACCGTTTCAGGCTGCAAATTATTGAAAAACACCTCTTTTTTCGCATGTTCAAAAATGGAAGGGGTCGTACCGCCCCTCCGTCACGAGATATCAAAAAACGGACCTCGGATTCGTGATCAGGGACAAAAGTTACCCCTTAGGACAAAGTTTCACGCAAATCGAAAAGGGGTCGGGGCAACTGCTGTGTGAGTTGGCGGATATTACCTCTTTTGTGATGTAATTTTAACTCACTTTAGACTGAATAAGTGACATTACATCAGAAAAACAGTGAAAGTACACATTTTCAGTGGTAAAAATACACATTTTGCTGACATAAAAGATATTTCCCTTAACAGATATAAAATTACCATGATATATTTCCAACAGTAAGTAATATCTAAATAAACCAATTTTGTGTCGAAAGAATTTCAGTTTTTTAGTGGAGATCATTTATTAAATTATATTGTTCGCTCAAAACTAATCCAAAAAATATCATGTATAATAATTTCTTCTCATTTCCCGACTTTATAAGAAAACGAAAACTTTAACATACAAATTAAATTAGTAAATAAATTAAGAAAATGTATAAACATGTTTTATCAACATATTATCTGTATCTTATGCAGCGGTTTTCAACCTGGGGTACACAGCAAAAAATAGTAATCTGGCTGCATGTAAAAAGGCCTGGGTGTAAAATAAATGTTGCATTATTTTATGAAATTCTATGTCATATTACACCCTGAAAAATGTATCCCATCAGTATGGGAAACCTACCTGACCGAAATGTCAAGCTCATATCTTCGTTTATCCTTACCATTCTTCATCGGTCTGATGGCCGAGTGGGCTAAGGCGCCAGTCCTTACTAAGCTGTGTTTGAATATCGTCGGTGACAAATTTTTTTTTTGTGTTTACGAAAATTGTGCATGCAATATCAAGGGTCTTTTTTGACGAAGGTGATGTGCATGCCACGGCGTGTTTTCTAGAACAACCTTATCAGGAAAAAAATAGTCATCTCCACTTTCAAATGTTTCTTATAGGAAATTTTCTCAGCTTTCCAATGCTTCTAAAAGCGAAATGTTTCATCGGGAAATTTTTGAGATATCTCTATTTTAAGTTTTTTGGTTTTAAATTCCTTTATTATTTATTGGAAACTTTATACTAAAAGTTCAGAAAACTTATCAAATGATGTGTTTCATGAGTCATTTACTCATCAAAATGTTTGCACATTTTGACGAGTAAGGCAAGAAACAACTTTGTAGAAGGTTGCAAACCGCTAAACATTTTGAAAATTATGTTTTGTCTATGTTTTTGAATAGGTATATGGGATTTATTCAGAAATTAAATACATAAAACAGTGTAAAAACGTAGTTTCACAAGAATTATTCGATAATTACATATTTTTTGTGTACAAATATCACGTATCTACTCTGATTTAGCTTGTTCAACCGAAACTTTGGCAGGTTTGTGATTGTTAAAGGTATTATTGAATTTTAATGAATAAATTTGATATTTTCTTATGAAAACATTAACCAGGAACATAAATACAAATATGATTTGAAATCGAAAATGTACTACATATTACTGTAGCAAGCTTCAAAAGTCATAGTTTCATGAAAATAAAATAAAGATAAAATTTTATAAAATGTTTTCTGTAGAAACTGCACATAAAAGTAGCAATAAAACTCGAGTATTCCAATTCAGAATTCTGAAAAAAAAACCGTCACAAACATTTATTTTTGTTTGAACAAAAAATAAATAGTATTTTAACAAAAAATCTAACAGAAACTTTCTTTCCAAACTATTTGAACAAAAATCAAGACATATATATTTTTTTAAGATGAGATTGAAGATGAGAGTCTTATAAACTTCTAAAATATTGCTAATTCCTTGATCATTTAATACAAAAAAATACTGAAACAATCATTTCATACTAATGAAAAATATTTCTCCTAAAGCTAGCAACAGTAATTTGCAGTATAATTTCGAGTTTAAAACATGTTTTGTATCCATGCAACTAGTTAGTGTTTGATTAAGGAAATATGAGATTTATTCATAAAAATCTTGTAATACCCTATCAATCTCAAACCTATAGAAATTTCGGTTGTATCAGCTAATTCTAAGCTGAATCAGAGCAGACCGGTGTTATTTGTACACAACAACTATGTAATAATCTATTTGTTCTTGTAAAAATAATATTTCAATACGGTTTTATTATTTTATTATTTGAATAAATCCCAAATATCCAAAAATTTGGTTAAAACTTAATTTTCAAAATGTTTAGCGGTTCTACAAAGTTGTTTCTTGTCTTATTTTGCACATTTTGGTCAGTAAAATACACATGAGCAGTTCTCTAGGATTTCGGTCATTCGATTTTTTTTGTATTTTTTAATCCGACTGAAACTTTTTTGGTGCCTTCGGTATGCCCAAAGAAGCCATTTTGCATCATTAGTTTGTCCATATAATTTTCCATACAAATTCGGCAGCTGTCCATACAAAAATGATGTATGAAAATTCAAAAATCTGTATCTTTTGAAGGAATTTTTTGATCGATTTGGTGTCTTCGGCAAAGTTGTAGGTATGGATACGGACTACACTGGAAAAAAATAATACACGGTAAAAAAAATTTGGTGATTTTTTTATTTAACTTTTTATCACTAAAACTTGATTTACAAAAAAACACTATTTTTAATTTTTTTTATTTTTTGATATGTTTTAGAAGGCATAAAATGCCAACTTTTCAGAAATTTCCAGGTTGTGCAAAAAATCACTGACCGAGTTATGAATTTTTTAATCAATACTGATTTTTTCAAAAAATCGAAATTTTGGTCGTAAAAATTTTTCAACTTCATTTTTCGATGTAAAATCAAATTTGCAATCAAAAAGTACTTTACTGAAATTTTGATAAAGTGCACCGTTTTCAAGTTATAGCCATATTTAAGTGACTTTTTTGAAAATAGTCGCAGTTTTTCATTTTTTTAAATTAGTGCACATGTTTGCCCAGTTTTGAAAAAAATATTTTTGAAAAGCTGAGAAAATTCTCTATATTTTGCTTATTTGGACTTTGTTGATACGACCTTTAGTTGCTGAGATATTGCAATGCAAAGGTTTAAAAACAGGAAAATTGATGTTTTCTAAGTTTCACCCAAACAACCCACCATTTTCTATCGTCAATATCTCAGCAACTAATGGTCCGATTTTCAATGTTAATATATGAAACATTTGTGAAATTTTCCGATCTCTTCGAAAAAAATATTTTTGGAATTTTCAAATCAAGACTAACATTTCACAAAGGCCAAACATTCAATATTACGCCCTTTTAAAATGTTTGTCTTGATTTGAAAATTCCAAAAATATTTTTTTCGAAAAGATCGGAAAATTTCACAATTGTTTCATATATTAACATTGAAAATCGGACCATTAGTTGCTGAGATATTGACGATAGAAAATGGTGGGTTGTTTGGGTGAAACTTAGAAAACATCAATTTTCCTGTTTTTAAACCTTTGCATTGCAATATCTCAGCAACTAAAGGTCGTATCAACATAGTCCGAATAAGCAAAATATAGAGAATTTTCTCAGCTTTTCAAAAATATTTTTTTCAAAACTGGGCAAACATGTGCACTAATTTAAAAAAATGAAAAACTGCGACTATTTTCAAAAAAGTCACTTAAATATGGCTATAACTTGAAAACGGTGCACTTTATCAAAATTTTAGTAAAGTACTTTTTGATTGCAAATTTGATTTTACATCGAAAAATGAAGTTGAAAAATTTTTACGACCAAAATTTCGATTTTTTGAAAAAATCAGTATTGATTAAAAAATTCATAACTCGGTCAGTGATTTTTTGCACAACCTGGAAATTTCTGAAAAGTTGGCATTTTATGTCTTCTAAAACATATCAAAAAATAAAAAAAATTAAAAATAGTGTTTTTTTGTAAATCAAGTTTTAGTGATAAAAAGTTAAATAAAAAAATCACCAAATTTTTTTTTACCGTGTATTATTTTTTCCAGTGTAGTCCGTATCCATACCTACAACTTTGCCGAAGACACCAAATCGATCAAAAAATTCCTTCAAAAGATACAGATTTTTGAATTTTCATACATCATTTTTGTATGGACAGCTGCCGAATTTGTATGGAAAATTATATGGACAAACTAATGATGCAAAATGGCTTCTTTGGGCATACCGAAGGCACCAAAAAAGTTTCAGCCGGATTAAAAAATACAAAAATTAAAATTGAAGAAAAAAGACCGATTTCGTAGAGAATTGCTCACGTATGAAACACATCATTTGACAAATTTCCTGGACTGTTATCTAAAAGTTTCCAATAAAAGATCAAGGATTTTTAAAAAAAAAACTTAAAATAGAGATATCTCACAAATTTCCCGATAAAACATTTCGCTCTTAGAAGCATTGGAAAGCTGAGAAAATTTCCTATAAGACACTTTTGAAAGTAGTGATGACTATTTTTTCTCCTTAAGGTTGCCCAGAAAACACGCCGTGATGCTTTTGCATGCGATTTTACCATCGGATTTTTTGCTGTGCACATGTACCCCTGGGAGTACCACGAGTTGTCTCAGGGGGTACCGGAAGACAACCCCTGTAATGGCGGACATTGGAAAAATATCCCAGACAAAATATTTGAGAAAAGAAAATACAAACTCAACTGAAGCAAAAAATTAACGCAACATTTTTTTTCGGATTATTGAATACGCTCCGTTTTTGCTTATCATTAAATTTTAAAAGAGCTATTTAGCATAAATAAATTATCTATACAAAATGGAGCTGTCCATATACAAGTGCTAAGAACATTTTCCAAAATCTGTACCTTGAGATGGTATTTTCTAACCACAAATATTTGGGTAACTTGTAAGTAATGATCAGGTTTGTCCTGATTATTTTTTCTAATCGTTATTGGCCAAGCTATGATTCTAAAAAGTCATATCGACAAAATATTCAGCAAATTAAAAAAAAAACATAATTGAATGAAAAAAAAGCTTATATTCGATAAGAAATTGTATTACTTTAAGATAAAGTGAAGCGTTTTTAAAGATTAATGTGATTTTTTCATTATTTTTTTTATCTCTTAAATAATTCAAAAGGTTGATAAACGATTAAAAAATTTCATTTTTTAACATTGTTTTCCCGATCGGTCTATTATTTCAGCCAAAAACGAAATTTAGAATTTTTGTGTAGATGTTAATCTCATTGGGCTTCATGTTTTAACATTCCAACTCCCAACCCCTCAAAAAAGTTGGAACGGTTAATTCAACTAGCTGGTTCCAACTACTTTGAGCGTAAAAAAAATCACTCAAAATTACGCGTAGGCAAGTCCGTTGAAAAATGATGAAAAAGCCCCATTGCATTTTACTGATTTTATTTTAATTTATGTTGAGCAAGAGCATGAGCATGAGAGACTGATTTTATTTGTATTTATGTTGAAACAAAACTCAACAAATCAATCTAGCTAACGCTAAATGCACGAGTGATCCTTATGCTTCAACTTTGTACATGCTCCCAGTTTCAACACCTCTTGTTCATGTCATTTACCACCAATTGCATAACTCATCTTGAACTGCTTTGGTCAAGTACGAAGCAAAAAACACTCGATTCTGCGGTTGATCGATTCCACTAGCAGTGCCGGTGTTCTACCCGTCTGTCTGTAAACACCGGGTGGTAATGAATTTAAAAGTTCAACGATCCACCCAGTTTCATCAAACACAAACACTGTGATCGAGCTGAACAATTTCTGGTGAGCAATTGCAATTTGGTGTGAAGCAAGTGCGATGAAGCTCTTTTTTCGGAGCAGCAACAGCCGTTTATGTGTTCGTTGGAGCAATTGGTCGAGTATCTTTGGCCGCTTTGCCACTGTTGCACTCCGGTACAAGATGGTATACATTCTTTTCAAAGTACCGTATAGCAGCCGCCACCGGCTTTGGACCGGGCGACCTTGGAACTATGCAACGATATCTTGGACTGTTCACGAGTTTGGAACTGATAGAGTAGGGGGTTGTATACCGATAGGTTGCGGTTTTTCGTGTTAGATTATGGTGTTGACGTCAGAAAGGATAGCAGAAAAAAGCTCACCTCGGAAATCATAAGCGGGTTTTGGATGCAGTTTTTAGCCAGTTGATTGCGATTCGTGTCAAGATCATGCGTCCAAAATTTGATTGATTATCTATCAAATAATCAAATTTGTTACTTATGCAGACCATGTTCAAAAAGTCACAGAAAATCAATAAGTCAACATATTGATTCGGTATAATATTTGGAAGCTTATCTCCAAAAAATTAAAACACTTTTTCCTTACAGACGTGAACAAAGTTTGATAATCTTCAAGAATGCATATTACCAAAGCTGATTGTCACGGTATCGCGGTCGTGAAATTTGAACAGTTTCGTGAATACACAAAAGATAGACAAAATAAGATCAAATTCCATGATTAAACACGGACCTCCAACTTGAACCTCGACAAGCCCTTTCTGCTAGTAGTGCTGTATATTTAATTATTCTACAAACCGGAAAGCATCCGTTGCTGCAAAAACCCTTGAAATTAGATTAAAAGCTCAAACGAAGCTGTGTCCACGCGCCCCGTGTAGACCTTCACAGCCTCTCTGACCGCTAGAGTTGTCTGAGAAAGCTGCCCACAATGGAAATTGACACGCACTTTGACTTTGGACGGATGAAACTGGAAAATTCGGACCACTTTTTAGCCTTCTTTCCGAGCTGAAATTTGATTGCTTGTTTTGGCCGTGTTGGCCGGACACAAATTATGACTTACCTTGTTAAGAATCACTTGATTGATCGGAAGGTGGATCAATTTTAAGAAACGTGAATGTTTTTGAAATTATATCAAAATAATTTCCCATAAAAAATTTAGGTGTATTCCTGTGAGTTTATGCAACTCATCCATTTTATATAATCCCATTTAAATAAAGAAAGATCTACTTTGGCTTATGCACTTGATTATTCTCCAAACTTTTTTCGACCTTGTACAAACAATTTTGTCAAATAATTGCCGGTTTTATTTTGACCGCTCGCGCGCAATAAAAAAAACAACCTGTTGAAACCTTGAAGTGGTGCAAAATTTATACCGCGCATCTGAGCACGCCTTACGTCGCCGTGCGCTGACCATGTGCCATGTTGTGGAATTAATTCGACGCTGGGTCAACATCATTAACGTTTATTTCTCTCCGCATTCGGTTGTCATCTTAAGCTACCCCTCACCCCGAAAGAGCAATTATAATTGGTGTGAACACACGAATTAAAGCAGTTAGGATCGTTTGGTAATGGACACCGCCCGGTTCGTCACCTAGCGCGTTGAAGTCACTTGAACCCGTTGCTTGAGGTAAAACGCTCGCTTTCATCGCTAATTGAAACGACCTTCAATTGTAACATGTAAGTTGCTACAAATTGGAAGAAGTAAAAAACAGATTTTCCACTAGCCACACCCGTTATGAACACTAACTAACAAGTTCTGGGCCAAGGTCCAATGTCTGCAGACCTGCTGCCTGGTACGAGTCGGTGAGTGGTCACTTCTTGAGCATTTTCACTCGGCAAGCAGCGTTCACGTGTTAAGGTAGATTTTGTTCACTCTTGTGCGAAATCGGTTTTATAATCTAGTTATAAAACTCAATCGCACTTGGTGCGTGAAATTGTAATTCAAATGTAATAACTTTGCAATGTTTGTGTTTTCCGTTGGTAATTAACTTAAGTTCTAAAATATAGAAGTTGCTCATAGCATAAGTTGATTTTTCCAAATAAACTTAATTAGTATTTGCGTTTGAAACGGAAAACTTAAACTATTCAAATTGAATTCCGTTTCGAAATTCCGATTGAGTTGGCTGGGAAATTATCCACTTTTTTATTAGAACAGATGAATTCTGAATTTATGATGATTTTATTCCGAATATATCTCTGCTAAATAAAAAAAACAGCTGCTGATATGAAGCATAACCGTTTAAAATAATGATACCTGAGTATCAAATACTGAAAGTCATAACTCAGAAGCTTGTTTTAAATTTATTTAGTTAACTGATTTTGTTTTTTATGCACAATAACAAAGAAACTATCAACTTGCATTTCAATGCTAAACAAATTATTTTGTGTAAAATTCTTCTATAAAATAAATATTGAAATGCTTCAAAATAATATGTAGAAGAGAGTGAGGTAATTAGGACATCCTAAGGAAGTTGCACTGGTACAGGCATAAACATGTTTTAGGAATATGGATAGCTCTTGAAGATTTTAGAGATCGTATTGAATGAAAAAATGTTATAAATTTCTAAGGCTACCAACTGTACGGATTTTTTCCTTACCATACGGATTTTCGAACCTCTTAGCGGATTTTTAACAGGCCGGAATTTTGGTAGGGAATTTTACGCATAATACGGATTTGTACGGAATTTTAACAACTTTTTAATCAAGCTTTGATTTGGTCGAAGCTTTTGTTAACTAGACATTTTTATTTTGCTGTGATTTAAAAAGAGAGAGTTTTCCGGGGTTTTCTCAATTCAAACTTGATTATCAATAATTCTAGAGTTTTTTTAACCATTGTCTTTCATATGTTCATAGGACCTATTAAAAAACTAACTTAATCCACCTATGTGGCTGATGCCTTCCTCACTTTGTGTGTGTGTGTGCAACCAACCAAGCGGGACTACGCGGTCGCTTCTTACAAATTGAGTTGTTTCCATGTATTTTTTTTAGATCTACATTCTATACTTGCAAATAACTCGCATAGGCATTTGGAAGGTGTTAGCTCTGCCGAGCTTCGGTGACCCATTTCTACGCTGGCTAGCCGAGCGTGAGGTACCTCAGCTTTTATCGACAAGCCCCGCCCTGAAGAACGTTTGCACCAATCGGATTCAAACGTTATTTAGAACTTCCGAACCCTTGTCAAATGGACAAGGACCCAGCGCGTATATAGTTGATAGTAACAGTATTCCTAATTCCAGTCATAGCTCACTAAGTCGCGAAGGCATAGTGGTTAGCATTTTTGCTTACCAATCCAAAGGACGGGGAATCGAACCCCGACTCCGAGCGACTTTGATTTTTCGTTCATGTTCAGAGTTTCAAGATTTATATTTCCTTTACTTTCTCGTTGGGAGCAGATTGGAATCGAACCCAGGACCATTCGCTTACAAAGCGAACACCGTAACCAGTCAGCCACGGCCGCTCCCTAGTGGTTGATGCCTTCCTCACTTTTTACCAAAAATGGGTATATGAGTGGTTTCATCATTTTTTTAGATCCAGAAAAAAGAACACAATGTATAACTTATGTGGTCATAACTCGAGACAGGGTTGCCAGATCTTCAATGTTTTGGACTCTTTGGAAAGGCCTTTCAATTACCTAACCAACGATGGGTCGGATGATGGATCCAGTCATAGTTTACATACATTTAAGTGAGATCCAGCTTCAGAAAAGTACATAAATATCACTTAAGTGGTCATAACTCGAAACAGGGTTGCCAGATCTTCAATGTTTTGGACTAATTGGAAAGGCCTTTCAATTACCTAACCAACGATGGGTCAGATGATGGATCCGGACATAGTTTACATACATTTAAGTGAGATCCGGCTTCAAAAATGTACATGAATACCACTTAAGTGGTCATAACTCGAGACAGGGTTGCCAGATCTTCAATGTTTTGGACTCATTGGAAAGGCCTTTCAATTACCTAACCAACGATGGGTCGGATGATGGATCCGGACATAGTTTACATACATTTAAGTGAGATCCAGCTTCAAAAAAGTACATAAATATCACTTAAGTGGTCATAACTCGAGACAGGGTTGCCAGATCTTCAATGTTTTGGACTCATTGGAAAGGCCTTTCAATTACCTTACCAACGATGGGTCGGATGATGGATCCGGACATAGTTTACATACATTTAAGTGAGATCCGGCTTCAAAAAAGTACATAAATATCACTTAAGTGGTCATAACTCGAGACAGGGTTGCAGATCTTCGATGTCTTGGACTCATTGGAAAGGCCTTTCAATTACCTAACCAACGATGGGTCGGATGATGGATCCGGACATCGTTTACATGCATATAATTGAGATCCGGGTATTTGTGAAAACACATTTTTATGCATAACTTTTGAACTACTTATCGAAACTTCAAACAATTCAATAGCGATGTATGGGACCCTAAACCAAGTCGAATGCAACTGGTTCGATCAAAATCGGTTCAGCCAGTGCTGAGAAAACTCAGTGAGAATTTTGGTCACATACATACATACACACACACATACACACACACATACACACACACATACACACACACAGACATTTGTTCAGTTTTCGATTCTGAGTAGATATGTACACATGAAGGTGGGTCTAGGAGCTTTTAATAGAAAGTTCATTTTTAGAGCAGGATTATAGCCTTACCTCAGTGAGGAAGGCAAAAACTCAAGAATTATTCTTCTAGAAATTCCTTACTAAATATATTTATCCATTTCCAAAGGCTTTCTAAAACTTGTGAAAACATTTGAACATTTAAATTAACAAATCTAGAGTTTTTTTTAATGGTCCTATAAACTGTTGGGTTTCACATATTATAGGACATTTTCAATGAAAAAAACTGTGGAAAAGTGTTCTTGAAAACACTAAGAATGATATAATTCGTAAAAGCAAACTTGACATTTCGCAAACTTTTAAACGTTTAACAAAAAAAAATTGAAGAACATAATGATTTGATTCAAATCACGGTTTATTTTATGAATACTTTTAAACGTGCAAGTCATAAGCACTCTGATAGCATTTTGTGAAATTTGTTAGCTGTAAAAACGACACAGTTTTATATTTTTAATTCTCAAATTTATTAAATTTAATTTATCTAAATAATTCATTGACAGTTTTTGTTACACCATGGTGTCATATCGGCAAAGTGTACGGATTTTTGCTCAGCAAAAGTTGGTAGCCTTTAAATTTCAATAAATTTTGAAGAAAAACCCATTTTTTATCGCAAAAATCAATACCTCCCATAATCTTGATATTTTTTTATGAGAGGTAATGTGATCAACCTAATGGAGCAATTCTTAGAGATTTCGGTCATTCGATTTTTTTTGTATTTTTTAATTCGACAGAAATTTTTTTGGTGCCTTTGGTATGCCCAAAGAAGCCACTTTGCATCTTTAGTTTGTCTATTTAAATAATTTTCCATACAAATGAGTTCGATTTGCGATGCCTTTTCGTTGGGTCGCAAAATTTTTCGCGTCCGTCGCAGTGTGTTTTTCGTTTTTTTTTCGCGTGCGTGTGTGCGTGTGAAGGTGCGGCTGGCTTTGACTGTCCCGATGACAGTCAGTTCGACTTGCGATGCCTTTTCGTCGGGTCGGTAAATTTTTCGCGTCCGTTGTCGATGTGCAACAACAACAAAACCCTATCATACCATTTCATCTCGATACATCGTAACTCGTCGTTCGCAAAGTTAATCAGTACCTCACTAAACATCAATCATTCAAAACTCGTGAAATCATCTCAAGTTAAAAATTACACTGTTTAACCCTTCAGTTTTAATTACAAATGATTTTGGTTCTATCTTTCCACAGCCGGCTGTCTAAGACTAGACCATTTCATTTAAAATTTAACAACAGATAAACGGGAAATGTCTCATCCGCAGCCTCCGATTGCTTGCCTTGAGAATAATACAAAATACCGTTCAACAAACACTATGATTTTGGGTCGCATCATCATCTTCTATGATGAATCCTGACCAATCACCCTATCCTACTAACAAGTTTTCAGGTTCCTGGCGCTCGTGGGGTGTAAGCACAGAGTAAATCAGCTGCCCTAGTAGCAACCTGCGCTAACTAACATTCCCGTCCCTTAAACTCGAGGTCTACAAACTGACATGGCGGGCGCCGTTGGTGGCCAATGACTGTTACCTATTCGCAACTGATCTAGCTTTAGCAATCATGGTGTTTTATCTTTTCAGCGCATTCATACATGCTGTTGATAAGGGAAACACCACTAGATCGTCGAAGCCTATAATCAGTAGTGCTGAAAGGATATTACGGTTCTGTTCAGCAACGGAGGGGCAACCATGGGTGATCTCTCATGCTCATGCTCATGCTCATGCGTTAAATAATTTTCCATACAAATTTGGCAGCTTTTTAGGAATTTTTGTCTTCGGCAAAGTTAAGGTGTGGATAAGGATTAGGGTGACCAGAAAAAATGACCCCCTGCTCCACAAGCGGAAAACGTTTTTTTGTGTTATTTTAAGCATCTGTGCCAATTTTGAGCGAAATTGGTTGAGCGTAACTCATCGATATCCGAGCCTGAAGCTGGTGAAAAAAAAAATTTCATACAAAAATTACATTTTTGAATCGCTAATAAATTTTCAGTATCGAGTTTTACAGTTTTGATATGTTCTACAAAGTTGTAGAGCATTAAATTTCCAATGAAAATCTCACTTTTGGGAATATTTGGATAGAAAAAGCGATCCGTGCAGACCAAACAGTAAGAAAATTGTTTTTTTTTCATACATTTTTTCGATTTTTCTCATTAAACTTCGCCGCTCTGAGCTCCTAAGTGTTTGAAAGTATGGCGTAATATTTAATGTTTGGCCCGTTTAAAATGTTAGTCTTGATTTTAATTTTTTTTAATATTTTTTTCGAAAAGATCGGAAAATTTCACGAAAAAAATTTCATGTTTTAACATTGAAAATCGGACCATTAGTTGCTGAGATATCGACATTAGAAAATGGTGGGTTGTTCGGGTGAGACACCAGTTTTCCTGTTTTTTAACCTTTGCATGGCAATATCTCAGCAACTAAGGGTCGTATTAACAATGTTCAGAAAAGCAAAATATAGAGAATTTTCTCAGCTTTTCAAAAAGATTTTTTTCAAAGGTGGGCAAACATGAGCACTAATTTTGAAAAATATAAAACTGCGACTATTTTCAAAAAAGTTACCTAAAAATGGCTATAACTTGAAAACGGTGCACTGTATCACTTTTTGATTGCAAATTCAATTTTACATCGAAAAATGAAGTTGAAAAATTTTTGCGACCAATATTTCGATTTAAAAAAATCTATATTGATTCCTAAAATCATAACTCGGTCAAAGATTGTTTGCCCATTCTGGGAATTTCTGAAAAATTGACATTTGATGTCTTCTACACAGAACAAAAAAAATGAATTTGGAATGTTGAAAATTTGTTTGGTTGTATTACCTCTTTTTTGTGTAATATTACATAAAAAATGTGTAAAGATGTGAACCTGATGAATATTCATCAAAAACATGGAAAATCCATTTCCACTTAATTTTGTGAACTGGACCGCTGTGCGCTGTCCATACTATCCCAAATCCCTAAGCATTTTTAATCATTTTGATGATTTTATTGTTTGTTGAGCTTAAATAACCAAACTAAATTGATAATTGTATAGACGAGTGAATTTTCTCATTCAATTCACACGAACACCATTCAGCAAATAAATGCTTACAGCCATCTGACACGATCCTTCCCCTCATTACAGACCTTACACAACCCGCACACGCACGCTCAAAATGCCCTCCCTGCTGGCCATCACACTTGGCCTAATGGCCCTCTGGCTCCCGTCGGCGACGTCCCAGCGCGAGGTGTTCCGGCTGTTCGAGAACTGCCGGTTCGGCAAGCCCGACTTTGACCCGTGCGTAAAGAAAGCGCTCAACTCGATCCGGCCCTGGTTCAAAACAGGCCTCCCGGAGTTCAACGTGGCCCCGTTCGATCCCCACCGGGCCGATGTGGTGGAGCAGGTTCGCGGTGACCGGGATGGGTTCGCCGGGTATCGGTTGCGGTTGCTGGACGTGTCCGAGTGGGGCTGGGCAAAGTCCGAGGTCACCAAGTTCAAGACGGACTACAAGAACAACCAGATTGTGTACTCGCAGTACTTCCCGGAGAAGGGCCTGAATGGGGAGTACGAGTTCGAGTCGAAGCTGCTGGGAAGCCAGCGGAAGACGAGGGGGTCGTTTAACTTAACGTTGTTTGACTACAGTCAGACTACGACTGTGAGCCGGATTGGCGGCCAGGGAGGACTGCTGAAGGTACGAGTTGCTGTCGACAAGATCGGTGACATGAAGCTGCACATCTCGGACCTGTTCCATGGGGCCAAACTTCTAGGTAAGGCTTTGACAACTTTCGAAGTGAAGAGTTACTTACCTTGGTGAGTTTTTACTTTCAGAATCAATGGCCGACTTCCTTATCAACACCATGTGGCAGCCTTCGTTACCTTTCGTTAAGCCACTGATCAACGATCTGGTCAGTACGGCCTTCACCGATATCTTCAACGAATCCTTCCGGTACTTCCCGCTGAACGAAGTGATACACTAGCCACAGGCTCTGCGGGGGAGGTATTTTGTATCTTTTAGAGGACTGAAATAAAACTAGCTGTACCATTTTTCTTTTATTTTTTTTGGTTTCGCTGACCGAGTTGTTGCGATAATGATTTTTTTTTATTATTGTCCAATTATGTACAACAATTGAAACGCTTGTTCAATCCAAGTGAAACTCTGGGTTATGTGTTCGATGTGAACCGAATGCGTTCAGTTACTACTTTTATTGTCGATTGTAATCCTGATCGTAATTTCTGTTTGTAATGGGTATAGATACAACAATCCTGGTTGCCGGTTTATTTGATACTGTTATTGTTATGGTAAACTCTTCAAAGATCCAACGATGATAAATTCACTGATAAATCAAAAAAAATTGAATGCATAAGAAACCATGACTAGAATCTACAGAAAACAGTGTCACTCTCAGTACAAGCTGCTATCGAATGGGTTTACAGGATTTGGTTTCAACACGGAGTCTTTGTGATATTGAGATTGTTTGGTTTCTGTGAGATTTGCTTTCTTCGTTAATACTTTGTTCAATCTTTGCCAACGGTTACTTTTTAAAGCCACATTTAAGAGAACTTTGTGTCCTCCGTTACTCTACTCGAAATCACCTCAAACGTTTCTCTTTGGTCAAATTTCACGTAACGCTTAAATAACTTGGATTATACACCAACAACATTTACAAACATACACGCACAGCTTACATTCTAAAAGTCTTACAATTTTAAACACACTTTCAGGGGTGACCACTTCACTGTCTCCCAACATCTCCCTAGATTTCACCCGCCTAGAACAAAGCAATTTTCTCGTGAAGTGCAATCCGCCCAAAAATTTCAACTAACTAGAACACTCGAAATGGTACACGAACCATAAACTCAAATAAATAAACATAATCTAAAACGCCGCACGGCTTGACTCGTCCTCTGCCACCTCTTGTGCATGACTAAAATGTGTCCATCTCGGGTGAAACGATCGGCGAGAGGTCGATGCGCGTTTGTCTGTGAACGGTTTGTCGCAGCGGAAGCCGCGCGGATCGTTTGAGCCGACTCCTGGAGGCCCTAGATGGTGGTAAAATTCGTGGAATTATTTGTGAAATGGTCCAAGCTTCGAAGCGATCATGCGCTGTAGTGTTTCATTCAATCGAGAAAGCGACCATTGGTAGGTATAATGGCGTTGTTACTAAGACTTTCTACTAGCTTGTAAATGTTGCCTTTAGTTGAATCCCGTTTAACTATGATTCGAGAGCGATGGGCCAAGTTCTGTTACATCCAATCAACCTCATACATATTTGGAATTTGGACTAAGTAAGCCCAACAGAATGAACCATAGAGTGCCCGCAAAATAGTAATTTTTGTTACACTCGGATGTACGCAGGTGAATAAAGGACAAATAGCTTTTATACTTTGAGATAAGCTTCCATTTACCCAGATGACCAGAATCTTATGGTAGAAAATTGTGTCCAGCGGTAATTAGTTAAATGGTGCAAAATCTACTCCAAACTACAAAAGGTGACGTTCTAGGATCCAGCCGATACATCACACGTGATACTCCTACCTGAAAAAGCGACTGGCAGAGGACGGTCTACCGCACGCTATGAACCAATCACACACGATTCTAGCTCGGAACAAATATACACCCAACTCGACACTCGTAATCAGTAAACGAAGTTTCATTCGCGACTGTCGATTTGGGTGCTTCGAACCAAGAATAACTACCCAAAGCTATCAAGGAACAGCCTTCCGCAGGACTTGCTCACTCTCACACGCTCTACAGCACCCAAAACTAAAGCTAAACTAAGCGTAAACCCCCCTCCCAAACTAGAGAATCTGACAAGCGTTCGAGTGCACTTTGTGGTGGCGCCCGTTCTGGTGGTGGTGATGGTGGGCCATGGCCGCGGCGGCCGCATACCCCGGGCAGCACTTGTGCTCCTTGGCGTGGCTAAAGCTAATGCTCTGCGGAACCTTGCCGGTGCCTCCGACGAGGGCCGCCGCTCCGGGAGCAGCAGCAGCAGCACCTCCACAGCTGTGGCAGGTCCGGGCAGCTGCCGCAGCGTGCTCACAGCTCGACTGCTGCTGGGCAGAAGCTGCCGCTGCCGCCGCCGCTGGGGTGACCTTGAGTGGTGCCTGGGAGGATCTACAAGCGGTGCCGGTGTTGTTGTTGTTGTTGGTCATATCATGGTTTGTGGTGTTGCAGCAAGCATTAGCAGAAGAAGAAGGGGTAGAAGTGGGAGGGTACCCCGCAGGAGACGAGCATGTAATGGGAAAGTAAACGTTTAAGCTATACATGGCGTAACAGGGATCGGAGGGAATGTTGTTGTTGTTGTAATTGTTGATATTGTTGTTGTTGTTGAGGGAGTTGATGCTGTTGTTGGGACACTTGGGCGCTACAGACCTACTACAGTTGGACTTGCAAATGTTACCATCCGACCGGGAGGCGGGTGGATTCATGAAGCACATCCCCGGCAGTTCGGTTTCGTAGATATCCTGGACCATCTTGTCGAGCTTCTGCAGGGCTTCGTTCTGCTTCTGTTGAGCGCTTTCCAGCTTCGCCTTCCTGCTTTTGGCCTTCTGCTGCTCGTAGGTTTGGGATTTGCCGATCAAAATCCTAAAAAGGAACGGTTAATTACGTTTAAAAAAAATCAACTATTTCAATACTTACGACTTCTTGGTTTGTTCTGGCTGTTCGATCGAACTTTGTGCCGATGGCGACGTGGTCTGGTTCGAGAGAAGATCCAGCTCCTCTTCGCTGAACTGAAATCATCGTAAGGGTTAGTCACTAGTGAAAACCCCATCTAAAGCTCAAATTACCTGACCAGGAACATACGATTTCGACTTCCGCCGGAATGCTGGCGGGGGACTGAATGCACACGAGGACGGAGTCGACGGCGTGTAGTGCGTAGTGGTGATCGAGTTCCGATGGTGCAGATCCTCGAGAAACTCTTCCGTATCGCTGACCAACGAGCCAAACACATCGGAAACATTGTGCATGAAGGCATGTCCGGTGGAGTTGGAACGGCTCTCGCGGCCACGAGGCCCGAAACTGTGCAGCTTGACCGGCGAGTTGGCCGTACTCCGTCGGGCCACATCCTCGAACGTCACCGGTGAGTACACCCGCCGGTCCTCGGTTCCCGCCGAGCTGAGCCCACCGCTGGACTGCTTGAGCTGGATGCTGTACGTCGACAGGCTCATTCGTCGGTCCTTGCTCGTTTCGATGTACTCGATCGACGGCTTTCGCACCTCCTCGGCCAGCAGCTGCAGCGGCGGTCGATCTTCCTTGCAGTCCAGCCAGTACGTCTTCATCGTACCCTTGCCCTTGACGTCGATCTCGCCACGCTCGGACACGTGGTAGTTCGAGGGCAAGGCATTTCGCGTTGACTGTGATATGTGAATTTTCATCGCCTGACTGGTGGACTCCATCCGGGAGGCCGTATTGACTGAGTCACCAAACAGGCAGTAGCGGGGCATCTTCAGCCCGACGATGCCCGCCACCACAGCACCAGAGTGAACACCGACTCGTATCCGCAGATGCGATCCTGTCGGAAATAAACCATGTGAAATCGAATTTGTTGGCTTTATAAGTTGCACGATCGTACCAGTCGAAGGGTCCTTAAGATCCGTAATTGCCTCTATCATATCCAAGGCCATATCACAAACTTTCTCAGCGTGGTTTTGTTCCTTTTCAGGAGCACCCGATACCACCATGTACGCATCACCTATCGTTTCAACCTGTAATTAAAGCATGTTTGTATTTCTGGATCCCGTACTTTCTTGTTTTCACCCACTCACCTTATATACATTGTTTCGCTCCGTGAGCGTATCGAAAATCGAATACATAGCATTCAACATCGAGACGACCTCCATCGGCGTAATGCGGCTGCAGATCTCGGTGAACGTGACCACGTCCGAGAACAGAATCGAAACGCTGTTGAACATCTCGCACGTATCGATGGGGTTCTCGCCGCGCCGCAACCGGTCCGCCACCTGCTTCGGTATCATCTGGTACAGCAGCTCGTCCGTGCGGCGCATCTCCTCGTCCAGCTTGCGCATCGATTCCTCCAGCTTTTTGGACTTTTGCTGCTCCTGGTCCAGCGCCAGCTTCAGCTCGACCGACTGCTGCGTACCCGCCAGCATGAGATCTCTGCGGGAATTCGAGAAAGTCATCGTGTGTATCATTCGAAAGATATCGGACCTACCTGCTGAAGTCGTGCATCGACAGATCGTTTATGTACAGGCCGGTGTTGATCAACGAGGACAGCTTCGGCATGACCGGTGTTCCGAGGAACATAATCATTCGCCACTTTTCCATGTAGATCATTTGACCTGCGAAGCATCACGTGATTAGTTATGCTTCTCTTAAGCTAGAAAAGAACTGTTAATACCTTTGAGCCGCAAGTGCTTCTCTACCTCTTCCTCGTGCTCCTGCTCACTGAGGTAGATTTCAGTCTTTCGTTGAACGTCCTGCCGCTTCTTGACTGCCTCGACCGTGACTAGCTCGAAGATGTTGTTTGTGCGGTTGAGAATCGTTTGAAATTTGAACGAAATCAGCGGCCGTCGCAGCTCGAACCAGTCGGTGATCTTGTTCGACAGCAGGTCCGGAACGATGACCATCAACGAGTTGCCTATGCTGCGGACGACCATGTCGGCGCTACAAATCCACGCGGTCATGTTAGGATCATTAATCAATTACCATCTCAAAAAAAAAGACACTCACCCAAAGACGATGCAGAACGGGAAAATCTCAAACAGCACCGAGGCGCTGATGGGCAAGTGCTTCTCCTCCCGGGTCATCGCCAGTGTTGCCAGCGAGAAGGCTCGGTTGTCGAACGTCAGCTGGAACGTGTAGTGGTTGGTCTCGCCCAGCAGGTCCGACTTGACCAGGGCAATTTGCATGTCTTTGTGGTAAAAGTGACGAGCCACCTGTAGAACCGCAGACGAGCGACAAGCAAAAGATAAACCAAGTTTAGTGGTCAAGAGGCTGTTGTCTGAGTGGAAACATAACCGTTTCCATAAAAAGTTATCGCCACTGTTCCGTCCATGGGAAGTGGCCCTTCCTCGGTACGACGCCATCACCTCACGGACACGTGCCACCGGGCTAATGAGTTTGCGGCTTACCTCTCTGATTTGTCCCATTGTGTAGTAGACGAAGCCCTTGCGTTTCGTGCGGTAGTGCAGCGTCAGGCCGTGCCGCGTCTCGTTCTCACAGATGAAGCTCGGGGCACGCATCAGCGGGTACGAGAACTTGAGGTACTCGTGCAAATTATCGAGCCCATTCAAGAAGTCACGCATGTGACGGCCCAGCACCGACAGCACCCGGTCGTACCCGTACTGGCTGACGAAGGCCACAAAGTACACGCCCATCTGGTCCATGAATTCGCGCTCCGACACGCCGAGAATCTGCCCGAGGAAAGGAGGAAATGTCAATATGGCAGATATAACTTCATGAAATTACTATGTTCTATTTTTGGAGTTGTTTAATTTATGTTCCTCGAATATTGAGAAATTTCACACAAATAATCTCCGACTCATAAGTAAGCTTACCTCCTGCGCCTTCCCGGCCAGTGTGTTGAGCAGATTCTCGTCGTAGTCATCGTGGACGCCGAACGACGGCGACGAGATTCCGGTCTGGCGGCGGATGTCATCCCACTTTTCCTCCCCGTACACGCTTTTGATATACTCGGACAGATTTTCCAGCAGCAGCCCGTACATAGCGTGGCACCCTGCCGCTGGTTACTCTCCTGAACCACTCCTCGGCTGGGGGAACACTGATTGCTGTCCTTTAGGTGGTGACTGTCTTGTAGTGAAATTAGGTCTTCACTGGTGGAACTGACCGATCCTGTGGATTAAAATAATAAGACGAAGAAACCCGATTTAGAATTATTGCTTAATCGCATTACTCTGTGATGAGAACCATCCCTCTGACGTCAATCAAAGTGCACATTTATTACGCCCCACACAACGTTCAGCAATTCAACTTCAACGACTCATCGTCCAAGTCGGGGCCAGAAGCAATAATAGTCTATTTATTTTAGCAAAACGTCCAGCACCTCCACGATCAACGCACTCCTGCTTACTTTCGTACCGGTAGCGTTACTACGAGGTGTCATGATACGTGATCAATAAAAGCTAGGGTGGTTATTTAGTTTTGCAAAATATAATTTTAATTGCTCATGTTTTTAAATAGAATTTAAGTCAATACTCCAAGTCTGTAGCTTTTCAAACTATATATCACTGCGAAAAATTTAAATATTAGTTAGCAATAAAAACCAAAATCCCAGAAAGATAACAAAAATCTTTCGAAGCTGGTCACCCCCAAAAAAAGGTCAAACCGAGTGCGGTCGTCTAAAAATAACTCAGAGGGGTGGCGACGGAGGTAATTAATGAATAGAGAAGAAAACAAAGAAGCATAAGCCAATTAATGCAGACTGCACGCCCGTTGCGGCCCGTGTCGTCTGCTCCTTAACGGGTCAACACAGTGATTTGGCGCTGTCAATGAGTAAGCAGATTCGGGCGAGGGTGTGGCGTGGGAGGTCGTGCACCCAAGCTTCTTGTCTATTCGATTGTGGATTGATTGGCAGAAAAATTTTCACGGATGAGAATAAGACGTTAAATGTGATAAAAATGTTTTTAATTCAGAATTCTTACAAATTTTCGTTTTCGATTTAAATCCTGAGATATTCCAATAAAAAGTCAAAAAAAAACTCTGTGCATTGTAGTCACTCTTAATGTCAAAGAAGTTTCAATCTTTTCATGCTATTTTGACACAGCCTGAAAATTGCTGTTTGTGCGACAACTGGCCAAAGGGATTTCAGGTCAGAACGTGTTTGACACACGTACATGACCGACTACCGTGTACATTTTTAATTATAACTCGAGACTCCGGCATCCAAATTCAACCAAACTTCGGAACAATATACAGAAAGTTTAGCCAACCAAAACGTGCTTGTTATTGTTTACATTGCATGCCTTATTTTTTTGTTTATACAATGTCAAATATTAAAACGCATTTTTCTCGGAACGTCAAAAAGCGACGTGCGACAAGATACAATCTTTGTTAATCAACTTGGAAATAACTTAAAAAATCCTTAACAATTCCAAAAGAATTCCATTTCATTCTGAAATATATAAATATATGCCATTGGAAGCTGTGCGAGGGCTATCACCACCTAAAACCCAGAACTAAGATAAGCTGTAGCAGCGTAATCCTAGTCTGGTACAAACTATAAAGTAAATCTTTCCCAGTTCCGGAGAGGAACACCCTTGAAGAGTATCGTGGCCGGCATTTACAAAGCGGATTCAGTGACAGTTTCTAACGTCATGATTTGAAATCCGGACACTTAGTACCATATTATTTTTGTTATAGCTGGCAAAAAATCATGTAATAAGTTGGAAATGTAGAAATATCATCAGGATTTAGTATAAACAGTCAGTTTTAAGAGATTGCATGCAAAATATGTCTTTTCTAACAATTTTTCATCAGAATTTGAAAATTAAAATGTCTTTTTGTGCTTCGAATCCCGGACACTGTTAAAAACTGATTCGAAATCCGGACACTTTTGCTTCGAATTCCGGACACTCGATTTGCTTATAAATCGCACAAATTTGGACTGAAATGTTAGTGAATGGCATTCTTTAGGCCTCAAATAAGCTGTTAACATCAAAACAATCGATAGTTTATATAAAAACTAACTTAATCCACCTTTGTGGTTGATGCCTTCCTCACTTTTTACCAAAAATGGGTATATGAGTGGTTTCATCATTTTTTTAGATCCAGAAAAAAAGAACACAATGTATAACTTATGTGGTCATAACTCGAGACAGGGTTGCCAGATCTTCAATATTTTGGACTCTTTGGAAAGGCCTTTCAATTACCTAACCAACGATGGATCGGATGATGGATCCGGACATAGTTTACATACATTTAAGTGAGATCCGGCTTCAAAAATGTACATGAATACCACTTAAGTGGTCATAACTCGAGACAGGGTTGCCAGATCTTCAATGTTTTGGACTCATTGGAAACACCTTTCAATTACCTAACCAACGATGGGTCGGATGGTGGATCCAGACATAGTTTACATACATTTAATGAGATCCGGCTTCAATAAAGTACATAAATATCACTTAAGTGGTCATAACTCGAAACAGGGTTGCCAGATCTTCAATGTCTTGGACTGATTGGAAAGGCCTTTCAATTACCTAACCAACGATGGGTCGGATGGTGGATCCAGACATAGTTTACATACATTTAATGAGATCCGGCTTCAATAAAGTACATAAATATCACTTAAGTGGTCATAACTCGAGACAGGGTTGCCAGATCTTCAATGTTTTAGACTCGTTAGAAAGATATTTTGATAACCTAACTAACAATGGGTCGGATGGTGGATCCGGACATAGTTAACATACATTTAAGTGAGATTCGGCTTCAAAAAAGTACATCAATATCACTTAAGGGGCCCTATCTCGAGACAGGGTTGCCAGATGTTCAATGTTTTACACTCGTTAGAAAGATATTTTGATAACCTAACTAACAATGGGTCGGATGGTGGATCCGGACATAGTTTACCTACATTTAAGTGAGATCCGGCTTCAAAAAAGTACATAAATATCACTTAAGGGGCCCTATCTCGAGACAGGGTTGCCAGATGTTCAATGTTTTACACTCGTTAGAAAGATATTTTGATAACCTAACTAACAATGGGTCGGATGATGGATCCGGACATAGTTTACATACATTTAAGTGAGATCCGGCTTCAAAAAAGTACATAAATATCACTTAAGTGGTCATAACTCGAGACAGGGTTGCCAGATCTTCAATGTCTTGGACTCATTGGAAAGGCCTTTTAATTGCCTAACCAACGATGGGTCGGATGATGGATCCAGACATAGTTTACATACATTTAAGTGAGATCCGGCTTCAAAAAAGTACATAAATATCACTTAAGTGGTCATAACTCGAGACAGAGTTGCCAGATCTTCAATGTCTTGGACTCATTGGAAAGGCCTTTCAATTACCTAATCAACGATGGGTCGGATGATGGATCCGGACATCGTTTACATGCATTTAATTGAGATCCGGGTATTTGTGAAAACACATTTTTATGCATAACTTTTGAACTACTTATCGAAACTTCAAACAATTCAATTGCGATGTATGGGACGCTAAACCAAGTCGAATGCAACTGGTTTGATCAAAATCGGTTCAGCCAGTGCTGAGAAAACTCAGTGAGAATTTTGGTCACATACATACATACACACACACATACACACACACAGACATTTGTTCAGTTTTCGATTCTGAGTAGATATGTATACATGAAGGTGGGTCTAGGAGCTTTTAATAGAAAGTTCATTTTTAGAGCAGGATTATAGGGTGCGTTATCCATTAGTGGACCCCTTTCCTATAGTGGACCCTCTGAAGGGTTTTTGATGAAAAATTGAATAAAATTTCAATTTCAAGCGTGTTGTTGTCTACAAATCATTTATTTGGCATGTTCAGCATCATTTTAAACAATGTTGACTGACATTGAATTGCCCTTTTCACCAAAATAAGTGTTTTGAGTTCGACATCTGAAATCAGCCATGGCCACTAGCATTTTCACAACAAAACTGCATTTATATTTTATGATTGAATTAACCATCTAATCATTTTTTGACTGATTATTTAACTTCAGAAAGTCGAAGTAATGTAAGTTTAAGGATATTTACTAAAATAAAGCGAAGAAATGCAATTTTCTAGCAAAAATTATGGGGGTCCAATATAGGACAACTAAAATTCAAACTTTTCCAAAAGTGGACCCCTGTTAATTAAACCTTCAAAAATGATGAAAACTGTGTATTCAAGCAAAAGTTTCTCTAAAACATACAATAAATGCTTGTTGTTATCAACCTAAACGCATATTTTTTCAATTATGAGTATAAATATAGCTGTTTTCATGTTAAAAGTACCAATAATGCTGAAGCCGTAAGAATTTATAATTAATCAAAACTATAGTTAATTGTACTTAACTGAAGCATCATAATTGCAGTATGAAATGATATTTTATAATAATAAATTAATAACAAAACATTTTTTTTTTAATAAACATGCGTGGTTTTATCAGCAACTGAAAACAAATCTATTATTTAGTTTCGGTCAACCATTTATATAATTAATATGGAAAAAAATGCATCAAGATTACTTTTTTTAATTATTTTTATGTTTACAGTGGTTTTTGAGACGTTTTCTCTGATCTTTTTCGGAAATAAATGTGTTTAAATGTCTGTTAGGTTTTTTGTTGTTTAAGGCCCAAATGTGTTGACAAAACATATTTGTTTATAATGAAAAGTGAACAAAGTCCATCTTTTATTCATTATATCTATCATTAGACCTACACCATGCATCAAAACATCAAAAATCGGTTAAATTTGGTATAAAAATAACAGTTTGCCTATAGTGGACCCGGGTCCACAATCGGATTATGGACCCGGGTCCACTATAGGAAAAGGGGTCCATAACAAGGCAAAAAAACTTTTTTTTCAAATGGCTATTTTTCTGCTCAAAAACGAATAACTGATGAAACAAATAGTCAAAATTGTTCAAAAGACTTTAGATTTCATTGTTTTGTAGAAAGGGTTATGAAAAAGTGCTTAAAATATTGAAAATTTGTGAAAAATGTGCTTCGGCTCTACTAGGGGGTCCACTAATGGTTAAAATACCCTAGCCTTACCTCAGTGAGGAAGGCAAAAATGGCTAGAATTTAAGAAAATGAAAAACATAAATTTCTGCTTTGCCTTCCCGGTGCTTCGGGCGCCTATGAAATATTTCCGTTGAAATGTTTTGCATTTTTGGAAAACTTATAATTTTATTTTATTTTATTGTTTTGGCATTAACTACAGCGTTCAAACAAACTTTAAATGAAAATTGATGTCAGAATTCATCAAATAACACAGTTTTGACATTCATAATGCGAACTTATATCAAAATAATTGATAAAACAAGTTGAAGTGTCCTGGTTTCGAAGCGTCCGGGAATTCGAATCATGACGTTACTCATGTTAACATTTTAAGGTTTATGATAACATTCCATAGGTCGCCTTGCTGAGGTGTCATTGATAAGGTCCAGCTTGTAACGATACACTACCTACCCTTTACCAAGCAATCGAATCCAGAAGAGAAACGATCACCAGTTATATTGGCCCGAGCCGGATTTTGAGCCCCGATCTACCACTTACGAAGCGGAAGCGTTACCACTAGGCTACTTGACTCGACATAACTGTACATTTTTCTAATTTCGCTGCCAGTCAGCGGGTTTTTCGATTGGAAACAAACACATAAAGTTCCATAAAGAGAGCAATTGAATGGACTTGTTTGGGGTTCTTAAGCTATGAACGTTGTCCAATACATTGTAAAACATATTTGTTGCATGTAGAACGAATGTTATCATGTCTGTAATTTTTGGTAGAATGCATACATTCCTGTCCAAAGATGAGAACAAGATATTTAATTGAATGATACAGCTTCCTATTAGTCTATCTTTGTCTGTTAATCACCAACGCTTGAGATATCGATCTATGTTTGTTCCTTCAAACACCTTACACAACGCGTTCCGTTCAAGATTTCGTCGTCCATTCAAAAGGTCCTGGGCGAAACTTTGATTGCCTCCGTTTGCCTAAAGCTAATGGATTATTATTGTTCACACTTGTACAGCCCCGGAGCACCCCGGGCACACTAACAAGCACCATATAGATAAACACAACACAACACCCACCACATGAGACGATGTCGACTCGCGCGGGCCACCTCCTTGTACGGGAGCATAAAATTCGATTTAGATCGCTTTATGAGCGCACATTATCGTCATTTTGGGCAAAAAGCAATTCCAGAGGCTATGCGCGACGCGCTGCTGTCGTCGTCGTCGTCTCTATCGACGTCTTCATCCAAGTCGCTCTGTGTATTAAAGTCGCACTGAATAGCGCCAACAAAGAACACTTTCGATAATGCTTCAGAGAGGGAGGGGTTAGGGGGTGGCTTCTCGAAGCCACGTGGAAGCTATACAAACATAGTCTGGGAGGCAGCTGCCAAATCTCAATGGAATCGCGTAAACAAACATGTGTGTGTGTGTTGATTCTGGTCGTGACGTATCATCGCTTCAGGATATTTGATAAAATCTCTTCTTTGTTTTTCTCTTTTTTCCACCTCACTTGCACAAATCAATTCAGAAAATGCAGCTGAAATTACTGAAGCTAATAAACAAATCAGTACACTAATCAAATTGTTTGAACAACAACTCATCCATCACGAAATGCAAATAAACCCATCACATGGTGTGATATCCTTGTTTGCAATCAGCCGACCAGGCTGTCCATCATTCGACACCACAGATTAACGAGCGTAATCAAAACCATACCTGATTGCACTCGATATAGCATCAACAAATATGTATTGTATATCGCTATTCAACCGAGTGTGCAAATATGCACGAAAAACATGCATGCAATCTCGTTCCACCACCATCCAACCCTGGCAGTTCCCAGTTGACATGAAGAAACTGGTGACATGCACCATTTGCAAGCTGTGCATCCAATACAATGTTTACGAGCATTGAACATCATCCACATCGGTGACAGTGCGCAGTCAGTGGCTCGATCAATATTGAATTGGCAATACCAGGTCCATCAAAGTTTGTTATAGGGGGTAAACAGTACTTGTTTGACATACTATTTAATGTTCGCTTATTTTGTTTATTTTGTTTGTGTCGATCGAAATCTTCTAAATTATTAGTATTTATTATGAGGTGTTCATTTCAGCCCATTTGCGCCTCGTCAACTAGAAGGCACACTCTTCCAGAAGAAATCCCAACGACATGACCGGTTGGCATGGCAAGAAAACATAAGAAATCAGTCCCATTGTTATGTGGTACGTAAAATAGAAATTGCAATATCGAGCGAATGCAAACTACTGCCAATATCGGTCAGGGAGGACGAAAGTAGTTTGCAATTGGATGATAGTTGAATGAAATGAGTGTGATTTACTCTCAGAATGGAACATTTAAACTGATTTGATTTTATTTGAGTTTTCGAACAAGCCAAGCGATTCTAGCTGCAATCTTAAATCAATTTAGTCTCCACAAAAGAATTTGATAGAGCCTTTAGATTAGAGCGTCCAATTTCCCGTCCCGGGAAAAAAATTCCCGGGAATTCCCGAAAAATAATATTTAATTTTTTTATTTTAATTTTTTTTTCTATTCGAAAAAATATTAATGAGAGAACCTAACTTAATTTTATTAATTTTAATCTACTGTGCATATTGAACTGATAAGAAAAACGGGGTATCAATGATAGGATTTCATTCTGTTTTTATTTTTTTTCCAACTGGTAAGGTTTGTCTTAAGATTATTATTTTGTAAAACATGTAGGGGAGAGTGGGGAGACTTGATCCCCTTTTTTTTGTATCGCACATAATTTTGTCAATTTCTCACAAAACTATCATCTTTTTGCATGAATTGAAAGCTTAAACATTCAACTATGTTTGTCTGATAAGGGTATTTCATCAGATAAACTCTTCGAATCATGCCAAGTGATTTAAAATAATATTTTAAACCGGCGTTTTCAAAATGTTGGGGGTAATTTGACCCCCTTTCAACATTTTGAAGAAATCTTAAGCAAAATGTTTCTTTTTCATCCAAACTTTTAATTTTCTATAAGTTACAGCAATTTCACATTAAACCTGTACGTTTGTGTTCAAAATATAACAAGTTTAGCATGCTAAATATTTAAAAAACTTAAAATTACCTTTTTTAGACCAAAATTGAACATGTTTACAAAAGCTGGTAATATTTGTTTACAAAACTTTTAAAAAACGGTTTAAACTGCAGTAAGTTATGTACAACCATACTAAAGAAAACTATGTACAAAAACTCAGCCCAATTATTTAATCTTGAGGCTGATTCCAGTGACTGTAAAAATGCAGGGATCAAGTCTCCCTAAACGCACTTTTTTAAACAATTAATAGTAAAAATAGTATGACGATAAATTTAACGTCAAATGCGTAAGGGTTTTGGAGTTGATATGTTTATCAAACAATTCATGTATATAAAATATTTTTTTTAAAATAATTTTTGAGTGTTTTCTATACTTATTAAAACAAATAAAAAAGATCTCTTGGAAGTTTTTTGCAGCACTTCTTAGAAAAATGTGTGTAGCTCAATCTAAACATTTTTTAATTTTTTAAGAGCATGAGCATGAGCATGAGCATGGTTGACTGCCAATGAGCTGCTACTCCGTTATTGACAGATCAGCTGAAGTTAAACAATGAATCAAAAATGATCAGTGGGAGCCAATCATCCGTTCACTGTTTAACCTCTGAAGATCCCTACTTTATTAGTCAATACCGGCGCCCTCCCAAGAAGCCTGCAGTTCAACGAAAGGGAGGAATGTTAGTCCGATAGTTGAAGTTGCAGACTCATCAAGCACATAGTTTTTCGCTATATACTTGTTGATACCGCTTGAGACCGTTGAATCCACAGCATCTCCTTCAAGCATCACGTGATTTTTTTTTTTTGGGTTAGTAGGATAAGGTATTGGTTTTTCGATGCCTCCCGAGCTACGACGCTATGGGGAGGACTTTCATAACAGACCCGTCGGCGAGCCTTCCGAGCAACGATGCTATGGGAAGGTCTTTCTGGTTAACACACAAAATCACTCACACACAGTTATTATGCTCCACTATTAACTCGACGATCCAAATAGTCAGTGCGTCTTTCGATCATTATATAGAAATGGCTTTTTCACCGCAGAAAAATAAAACCTTGTTCGAAAAATTTAAACATAATCCACCCGACGCCGTGCCTTCCGATCAACGTTGATATAGGAAGGGCTTTGAAAATCACAAAAAATCACTTTTCACTCCGAATATGTTTTACGACCACGCGCTCCCTTTACAAATTATGCACTCACCCCATACGAACAGCGGCACAAAAGCACACAAAAAAATTAACCTGAATAATCACGACTTCGCGTCCCCACTTCCAGCGCACCAATGATGCTATTATTCGATTACCACAATCACTCACACTATACGTACAGCGACACAAAAGCACACAAAAAAATTAACCTGAATAATCACGACTTCGCGTCCCCACTTCCAGCGCACCAATGATGCTATTATTCGATTACCACAATCACTCACACTATACGAACAGCGACACAAAAGCACACAAAAAAATTAACCTGAATAATCACGACTTCGCGTCCCCACTTTCAGCGCACCAATGATGCTATTATTCGATTACCACAATCACTCACCCTATACGAACAGCGACACAAAAGCACACAAAAAAATTAACCTGAATAATCACGACTTCGCGTCCCCACTTTCAGCGCACCAATGATGCTATTATTCGATTACCACAATCACTCCCCCTATACGAACAGCGACACAAAAGCACACAAAAAAATTAACCTGAATAATCACGACTTCACGTCCCCACTTTCAGCGCACCAATGATGCTATTATTCGATTACCACAATCACTCACACTATACGAACAGCGACCCAAAAGCACACAAAAAAATTAACCTGAATAATCACGACTTCGCGTCCCCACTTTCAGCGCACCAATGATGCTATTATTCGATTACCACAATCACTCACACTATACGTACAGCGACACAAAAGCACACAAAAAAAATAACCTGAATAATCACGACTTCGCGTCCCCACTTCCAGCGCACCAATCTAAACATTTTTTAATTTTTTAAGAAGAAAAAGAAAATCAATGTGTAAATTTTACTTAACATAGTTTATAAGTTTTTTAGCAATATACCTATAAATTTTTGGTGAAATTGATAAAAAGCCAAAATTTTGCCCAAAAATCCTTAAAATGAGTTTTGTTGATAAAATAATGGTCTACAACAAGTTATTTGCCATTAAAAACATAATTTCTGCATGCTTTTTTTTTTTGTTTTATGAGTCAACGTTATTCTTAAACATATTCCTTTGAAATGGTAACAGAGACAAATTTAAAAGCATTTTTATGGTTAAGAAGCATGGATTTTACTCACTGATTCAATATTTTATTTAAAAAAATAATACTTCTTAACAAAAAAAAATCAATTGATATAATAAGATTTTTTTTTACAAAGTTGTATGATTTTTATAAGCAGTCAAGCCATTAATTGACCCCTACACTCATTTTGAACATTAAAGTTGCAGTTCTATACAATTTTGTTGCAAAATATCAATCAGAAGCAGGATAAGATCAATTTTCGATAAATTTCAAATTTCCCGGGAATTCCCGGGATTTCCCGGGAAATTTGTTAAAAATTTCCCGTTTCCCGGGAATTTTGTAACCCCGGGAAATTGGACGCTCTACTTTAGATTATCTTCTGCTTGTTCTTTAACATCAAAGGCTAGTACAAATTTGTTTTTTTTTTTCAGTTGTTGTCCCTCGGCTCTGGTGAAGGGTTAGGGGAAGGGAAAACAAAACGAAATTTTGAATTTCACGGCTAATTTTCTTAATTTCTATGCAAAGTTATAAAAATTTTGAACATGTAATAAAATTAGCAATTGAGCAATTCTCTCAAAATTTCGTAAATAGACTTTATTTGAAAAAAGCCATTTTGCAATTTTGGCAGTTGTCCAAAAAATGAGAGAAATTTTGGAAAATCCTAAGTGAAAATTTAGCATCTAAGCCAATTTTAAGTCAAATCGGTTAAGGATCGTGGGTCTCGTGGCGCAGGGGTAGCGGCTTCGGCTGCCGATCCCGATGATGCTATGAGACGCGGGTTCGATTCCCGCCTTATCCACTGAGCTTCTATCGGATGGTGAAGTAAAACGTCGGTCCCGGTTTCTCCTGTCTCGTCAGAGGCGCTGGAGCAGAAATCCCACGTTAGAGGAAGGCCATGCCCCGGGGGGCGTAGTGCCAATAGTTTCGTTTCGTTTTTCGGTTAAGGTTTAGGGATTGTTGGTTTAAGATGAAATATGAATGTTTTTTTTTTAATATGTTGAGAAAGGCAACATTTATGTTTTTCAAAGCATGTGGTGTTAATTGTGTGGAAATTTTGTCAACAGTGAGTTTCAGATATAAAATTAAACGTTCAACAAATTTGTCCAAGGGTGCAAAGTGGTCCGAATTGATCTAGAAAAGTGATTTGCGATTTCAACAAGACGATTTTTTTTCCATAAGTTCTCAATAACATAACAACAAAAAACAAACCTTCCACTATAACGACCCCCATGTCTTTTATGGTTCGAGGCTTGAATGGGGAGGGCACCCAAAACTCTTTCTACTCCCCGAACAGACGGTAATAACTAAATTCATGCCATTTCAATAACAAATACTGTTAAAATAACAGAAAGTGTTATGGATTCTTCTTGAAAAATCAATTTTTGCATAAGAGTTGAATAACAGTTTAAGTTATAATAACAAAATTTGTTATTGGTCTGATATTGATTAAAAGCAACAATAACTTTGGAATAACATTTTTTGTTATGGAAGAATACCACCAATTGTTATTGGGATGATCGGATTAGTTGTTAAAATAACAAAAAATAATAACAAAGATTTGTTCGAAGAATAAGTAAAAGTGTTATCAGTACGTTATTACAATAACAATCCAATAACAAAAAAATCATAACGACGAATAACAAATGTTGTTATAAATAACATAAAATGTTATTGGCCTAGTATTTTCAAACATCAAAAAAAAATTTAATCCCAAGTTATTTCCGTCTGCTCGGGTCTAAGGAACCTTCCACCACAGGGTTCGTACTGACGGCCTTTGGATTGGACTTGCTGACAAAATGTTTGGCCGCACTTCTCTATGACTGTCTAGTTGCGTGTTTTTGTCCCTTGAAACAAATGAAAAAAATAAAATTCGAAGTAAATATGACCAATTACTTCTTAATAAAAAAAACACGATTGAAAATCAACTTTTTCTCGTTGCTTTTTCCTGAATAGTCCTCATTAAACCAACAACTTTGCCGAAGAGACGACCTATTAACACAGATTTCAAACTTAATTCAAAACTTAATTCCTCATCCAAATGTAATGACCAGCCAGCACAAATGTATAAAAATTTGAATGAAAAAGCTCATGATGCAGAAAATCTTTTGTTATCTTGGAAAGTGTAAACAAAGTTTCATCAATTTTTTTATCGAATTTCATCAACACTCAAAAAAATAAAAATAAAAAGTGTAAAGAATATCAAAAAACACAATTTTTTAAAGCTGAATTTACGATTCCATTCCACTACCGTTCTCCAACACTTTAAATTCGTTTCAAGCAGCCCGGGAGCATGTTGACAGCTCCCATACAAACTGAGCGTACCCCTTTTTGTGGGCCCAGTGGGCCTAAGATGGCGGCCTTTGATATTATCTAGCCAAACATCTGAAAATGGCGAATAGTTTAAATTAATTTTAGCCTTGTTTTGGTATAAAACGACAAGATAAGCATTCTGGAATCATTTTCTTGAAAAACTTGTTTAGAGATACGCCACGTTGAAATATTAGTCTTGAACAGTTGGAAAGTCGCGAAAGCCGTCACGAAAAAAAAGTTTCCCATGCAAATTTTGAGTTGCGTATTTAATGGTCGGAATCCGACGAGGCCCACTTGCCATCTGTCGGTAGATACGCGCAACTCACGAAAACTGTCATGTTAGGGGACGGCTGGGTTCAAGAGCTACTTTTAATAAATTTTATCCCCCTATAATCCGTCTAAAAAAATCAAAATCAAATTATTCGCACAGGATTGCCTTGGCGTTCTAGCTTGATTGTTGAGGCAATTGCAAACCTCTTTTTGCACCACCACCCCGGGATTCGAACTGACGACCTTTGGATGGTCAGTCCAACTGCCTACCAGCGACTCCACCGAGGCAGGACCCAGGGAGACGACCCTACACCTGGATTGAGCTAACGACCTAAACCTCTAGGATAGACCGGGGCCATCATTTACTTCCACCGGGACCGTCTGGGATCGAACCCAAGCCGACTGGGTGAGAGGCAACCACGCTAACCCCTACACCACGGTTCCCGGTCTATCCGTCTCTATTTGATACCGCATCAGAAGTGACATTAAGGCTTGGTAGTGAAATTCATACAAAAACCCAAGACCCAGGATGACGGTACCTTTGATCTTGCAAAGTAAGTGTTCTAAAATGTCAATTATCTTTTATAGATTTCTCATTATTTGTCTTAACTCACGCTTGACAGCATATTCTCTACTAGTATTCTTTCCAATTCAACAGAGAAATGGAGCACTTCCATTCGAGCAGTTTTTGCTCTTTTTCGACAATGTATTCCTTATGGGAGAACTGTCATTTCTGCCACTCGAATCCGGTGCTCCATCACAAGTGAAGAACTTCCAGACTGTTGCTTCTAAAGTGCTTCACCATCTGTCACAAGAAAAACAAGCTACTAGTGCAAATTATTTCAAAACTCGTCCACATACAGCAAGACACACACAACCACACAAAGCACAGTTGCAATAGTGAAGAGACTGCAAATTTAATTAATCTGCACAAACACACACATTCACGACTGAAACCGCAACCCCGAAGACCAACTTACCTCAACAGCAGAATGCTTTCCCCTAAGCCTTTTTGTGAAAATTGCGAACAAGTCAGTGCACGTTTGCATGTGTGTATGTTAGTGTATGTGTGACTGTGCTAGGCTATATTATCACGAAGAAGAAAAGCAACAGCGAGAATCTGCAATGCGATACTTAACTCCCATATAAGTAAAATCTAATTATCTCAATGTGTGCGGTTTCTGGCATCTCAGTATTATAAATGGGACATATTTTTTAAATTATTTTAGAGAAGCAAACATTAGCCTTTCATTTAAGAAAAAATGCATGACGTTATTAAGTTGCCCCAAGCTCTCCTAAGCAAAATGGTTCATCACGTAATGTAACAGGTGTTCTTCTGAGATAATCCTTCTTGAAATGAGCACCTATCTCAACTCACACTAGGTTCGTTAGCACATCTGCTAACTTATAATATCCTGACCAATGAGTCGTGAATGAGATATACAGGATAACTTTCACAAAAAGTTACTTGCACAGATTAGCAGCATTGAACTGCTTGATAGGATTGGTGCTGGATTAATCCAATTTTCCGTACAGGTACTGATCAAACTCAAACGCACGTACCGGCAAAAACTTTTACCCTTATTTGTTGATTTCCAAGTTTACACAAATAATTCCGTTGTTTTGTTAAAAGTTTTTCTGCCACAACAAATAGGGGACGCTACGGTGTAGAAAGACTTTTTGCTCTCCCAGAATCGGAACCAGATGTGCCACAAAGGTAAAACTTTATCTTTCGTGCCTTTCTGATGGGCGCCACTAGCCCCAGGTAGCACAAAGGATTCCCCTCGAAATAACGCTGGCCAAAGTTATTCGGTGGAGGAGGTAGGTTGAAGATGCTTAACCTATCCCACTATCCCATCGCAATGCCACAGTCCATAAATTTAGCTTCTTATCGCATCAAAGCCGCTTGAATGGACACCGTCTGGGAGGGAAACTGCTGAAAATGATTACCGGTGATTTGGAAGGAGGCGAAAAAACAAGCTGGTAGTTGTTTTGACGCACCTGGCGGTGCTTGATCTCGAAACAATTAATTCAATAATCGGCGCAAACACCTCAACTAGACGATAAACTTGAATATGAATTAAAATTTCGATACGTCCTCTCTTGTACTAAGCTTGCTGGTTTCTTACCCTGCCTAAAATATTCAGGGGTTGTTTGGACATATAAAACTAACCACTGTCCCAAGCACTCTAGGACAAGGGAAAGTGGGGTAAATCGGGGCACAAAATGTGAAGTATGAAAAAGTAAATTTTACAAAACAAACATGCATAAAAATGTGTATTTTCATCGATTTACCACCACTTTAAAAAAACGGTAGAAAAATATTAAGAAGCTGCTGTATTCTTGTAAACATACCTGATTTACAATTAATGTGATTCGAAAATTTTCTGGAGTTTTGAACTACAGTCCAATCTCGATTATCCGAAGCCTCGATTATCCAAAGTTTCGATTATCCGAAGTTCGATTATCCGAAGGTTTGTATGGGACTTCGGATAATCGAAGCACGAACAAAAAAATCGTATTTTTTATTTTTTTATTTTTAACATCAAATTCGAATTCTGCGACCTCATTTTAGTCAAATTTGAATAGTTGATTGCCTATACAAATTAAAAATGTACTTTTTCAATATTTCACCAATGCCATATTGAATTCAAAAAAATTAATTCACCTTTTTTTTTACCCAAATATTTTTTTTTTCGTTGTTTTATTTTTTTTTCTTGATTCGATTATCCGAAGTTTTGATTATTCGAAGTGAAATTTTGCCAAGGCCTTCAGTCTGGACTATATTTCTAATATGGGTAATTCTCCGCCACACTTTGAAAAATAAGCCTGCAATATTACAAAAAACACGAAATTAAAAAATTAAAAATGTTGTTCCAAATGAAAACTTGACTCTTCTGCATAATTGCAGATTGGGGTGAAAAGAAAATTTAAAATATTGGAAAATCTTAAGAGATACCCCTTCGTTAGGTTAAAATGGGTAACTGTGCCAATTTTGAGCCGAATCAGTTATGGTTTATTGATCGTGGTTCTTGCGGGAACACAAACATATATGAATATTTGTAGTACCTTTCCTATAATAAGAAATAATCTGCAGTATTTTATTGATTTAATTACTATCCTTTAACTGATAAATACGCAATTATCTTATTTTATGCATACTGCATTTTTTGAATTAAAAAATATGATTCTATAAATGAATTCAGATTCTAATTTTATTGTTAAAAACCCATTGTATTCCATAAATCCGGTTAAATTATCTGCAGCCCAGATCCAAACTCCTCGCGGAAATGTCTTTAAAAAACGTTAGAAATTTACAGTATGTAAAAAAAGTATTTACACCCCTTGGGCACTATGCACATTTTGTGATGAAACATGTAAAAAAATTAAAGTTTGACAGAAACCTAGTACTACGTTTTGTTCAGAAACTTATGCCAAACATTTTGCTACAAAAAGCTCATGAAAAGATGATTTCTATAAAAAGTTATATAACAAATACTATTACGAAAATAAAAAAGGTGCAAAAAAAGTTTGTACACCTTTCGAAAAATTTACATAAATAATGTTATTTGTTGACATTCACCATAAATCCAGTCTCCCAACTCCAAATAGGCATCCTTGACTGAATAAAAAAATAATTTGGATTGAATATAAAGTTTACTAACTACTTAGTATAAAAGTTTCTATAACTCTGGAAATTCTATATAAAACTTATCTAAACTTAATTTTGCAAACTTTTAATTCAACTAAATGTCAATATATTACCATAGAATTGCTAAATAAACATTTTGGAGTGGGTATAACACCGTTTTGGGGGTATTTGTATCGATAGAATAGATTTTTCGTTGGAATTTCGTAGACGTCGGAAAATCCGCCGGCATCCGAACCGGTCCACGATTCACAAGTCAACCTATGTGGAATCGGAAAGGGCATAAAATTTCCGATCTTTTGACCCAAACATCTAGGCTTTCTTTAAACCCTATGTGTGTGTGTGTGTGTGGTCCAATCCAATACCCGCTAACCGGTAGCGAAATTATGGGAAAGTATAGTTTGTATCAGACTTTGTATATGCCGAATGCTGATACAACTTATCTCAGTCCCGGGTAACGTCATGATTCGAAATCCGGACACTTAGTACCATATCATTTTTGTTATAGCTGACAAAAAATCATGTTATAAGTTGGAAATGTAGAAATATCATCAGGATGTAGTATTAACAGTCAGTTTCATGAAAATGCATGCAAAATATGTCTTTTCTAACAATTTTTCATCAGAATTTTAAAATTAAAATGACTTGTTGTGCTTCGAATCCCGGACACTGATAAAAACTGATTCGAAATCCGGACACTTTTGCTTCGAATTCCGGACACTCGATTTTACTTATGAATCGCATGAATTTGGACTGAAATGTTAGTGAATGGCATTCTTTAGGTCTCAAATAAGCAGTTAACATCAAAACAATCGATAGTTTATATAATAATTTGCTAGAATTTGAGGAAATCGAAAACATAAATTTCTGCTTTGCCTTCCCGGTGCTTCGAACGCCTATGAAATATTTCAAGTGAAATGTTTCGCATTTTTGGTAAACTTATAATTTTGTTGTATTTAATTGTTTTGGCATTAACTACAGCGTTCAAACAAACTTTAAATGAAAATTAATGTTGGAATTCATCAAATAACACAGTTTTGACATTCATAATGCTAACTTATATCCAAATAATTGATAAAACAAGATGAAGTGTCCGGGTTTCGAAGCGTCCGGGAATTCGAATCATGACGTTATTAGGTGGTGATAGCCCTCGCGCTGCTTCCAACGACCCGTTTCAGAATGACAGAGCTCCTTGCGGTCCAATTCCGAGGTCGCTGGGCATTGTTCGGCCCCGCCTAAACATAGAAGCAAGCATCTGAAGGAAACTCGATCTATATTTAGACTTCCAATCCCGTCAGGCAAATCAGGGATCAGCGCGTATTTAATATGAGAAGATAACACTACGGATCATTTCACTGCTAGAGTGTAAACCTTCTGATGGCCGACTGCTTAGCGTCCCAGACCACCAATCCTAAGGCGTGCGTTCGAATCCCGCCTGATGATACATTTTCGTTTTTGTTTGTATTCAAAGTTCAAATTCATGATTTCAACTTTCAAAGGAACCGACCGGGATTTGATCCCTGAACCTTCTGCTTGTGAGGCAGAAGCCGTAACCATTAAGCCACGGAGACGGACATCTAGGCTTTCTTTAAACCCTACGTTTTTAAATACCTGGGCAAAAAGTAAGTTTGATTCACGAGAACAAAAATTACGAAATTCCATACATTTTTGGCAGGTTGCTCAAACCAAAACCATAACAACGTTTTTGCTTAGGTATTTAAAAACGTGGGTTTTATAGAAAACCTGGATGTATGGGTATCAAAAAATCGGAAATTTTATGCCCTTTCTGATGCCACATAGGTTGACTTGTGAATTGTGGACCGGTTCAGATGCCGGCGGATTTTCCGACGTCGTAATTCCGGGTTGGTACGAAATTCCAACGAAAAATCTATTCTATCGATACAAATACCCCCAAAATGGTGTTATTCCCACTCCAAAATGTTTATTTAGTAATTCTATGGTAATATATTGACATTTAGTTGAATTAAAAGTTTGCAGAATTAAGTTTAGATAAGTATTATATAGAATTTCTAGTGTTATATGAACTTTTATACTAAGCAGTTAGTAAACTTTGTATTCAATCCAAATTATTTTTTTAATCAGTCAAGGATGCCTATTTGGAGTTGAGACACTGGATTTATGGTGATTTGTCAGCAAATAACATTATTTATGTTAATTTTTTGAAAGGTGTACAAACTTTTTTTGCACCTTTTTTATTTTCGTAATAGTATTAGTTATATAACTTTTTATAGAAATCATCTTGACATGAGCTTTTTGTAGCAAAATGTCTGGCATGAGTTTCTGAACAAAACGTAGTACTAGGTTTCTGTCAACATTAAATTGTTTAGATGTTTCATCACAATATGTGCATAGTGCCCAAGGGGTGTAAATACATTTTTTACATACTGTAGTTATTTTTTATCGCGACACAGTGTTATTAAAATGAAATAATTGGTTTGATACAAAACAGCTAACAAAAAAAACTATTTTTTGCTTAAAACTTTCTTCAAGAAGTTTCAAGGAGGAGATTTCATGCAATTAATTTAGTAATGCAATTAAAATTGGAGCCATTAAGACATTGGCTATATTCATATGAAAAATCATGCAAACATACATTTTTTAGTGTTTTCTCTTGAGGATGAAGGCAGCTATCTATTGCAATTATAATTACATTAAAATTTGCTTAAAAATAAGTATTTTTCCTGTTTTTTGAAAATGCAATTTTTTTTCTAAAATAACTTTAAAATAATTGTTATTTCAATATGGGTATCAAATGATCGGGTTTTTTTTTTCAAACATTTCAAGTGTAATACCATTTTTAGTTGAAAATACTCAAATTTTTCACAAAACTTCGTAGGCCGTTGCAAATGTTTATTGAAGTTTATGTTCCTCGAGTTTTGCAATCATTAGCCCAGTTGCACTTTTTGCTGTGCTGCACATTGGAATTCCACAAAAATTGAAAATATTTTTGATCGATCCCAAACATGCTTAAAATGATTTTAAACGCAGGAAAATGCATTTCTAATTGTTTTCAGTTGGTTAGACTTCTATTTCCTTTAAAATTTTGATGTTATTGAAAAATAAAATTTGCCCCCTGATTTTTGAACCGATTTTAAAGGGGGGGGGGAAGTGACATAAACTTTAAAAAATATTTGCAACTGCCTTGTTTTTGAAAAAATACTCAAAATTATTGTTTTTGGAATAAAGGTATGAAATTATCGGAATTTTTTCATACATTTCGAAATTAATACCATTTTTAACGAAAACACTAAAAATTTTGACAAAACTATGTACTCAAAATTTCCGTTTTTTACAATATGGGTTTAAAGCAATCCGATTTATTTATACATTTCGAATGTAATAACAACATGTTTGGAAAATATTAGAAATTTTCACAAAACAACGTTTTTTTCAAAAAAAGACTCAAAATTTCAGTTCTTCACAATAAAGGTGAATTGGGATTTGTTCATACATTTCGAATATATTCAAAATTTTCACAAAACTAAATATTTTAGAAATATACTCAACAACAATTTGGGTATCAAATGCTCAGTTTTTTTCATTGATTTCGTATGTAATAACTATTTTTTTTAAACATTAAAAAATTTCACATAAAAGATATTTTTGAAAAAATACTAAAAATTTCAGTTTTTCACGACATGGATACAATAACTAGAAAATTTGAGTATTTCTTCGAAAATGCGAAAATGTTGAGTATTTTTCTCAAAATTATGTTATTGCATTCGAAATGTATAAAAAAAATCCGATTGTTTGATACCATTATTGTGAAAAATTGAAATTTGGAGTATTTTTTCGAAAATACGAGATAGCAGAAGTTATCTTGCAAGTACTAAAGAAGTTATCTTGCAAGTACTAAAAATCAAAAAACATCGCTGCAAGATAACTTTTTAGCACAGAAGTTATCTTGCAGCGATGTTTTTTCTGAAATCATCGAATCTGTAAGATAACTTTCTGCAAGATAACTTCAGCTCAAAAATGCGAGATAACTTTCTGCAAGATAACTTCAGTTCGGATTCTGCAAGGTAACTTCAGCTCGATTTTTGCAAAATAACTTTCTTCAAGGTAATTCCAGCTCATTTTTTTGCAAGACAATTTTTTGCAAAATAGCTTCAGTTGGTTTCATGGAACTAGGCTGCAAGATAACTTCAGTTTGTTTCATAGAACCAGACTGCTAGGCAATTTAGAATTTATTCAGAATAATTGTAGGAATATTTTTAAGAATAAATTAAATAAAATAAATTCCCTTCTAAATTTTTTACTCGCAAGATAACTTCAGTTGGTTTCATGGAATTAGGCTGCAAGATAACTTCAGTTGGTTTCATAGAATCAGACTGCTAGGCAATTTCGAATTTATTTAGAATAATTGTTGGAATACTTTTAAGAATAAATAAAATAAAATAAATTCTCTTCTAAAATTTTAACTCGCAAGATAACTTCAGTTGGTTTCATGGAATTAGGCTGCAAGATAACTTCAGTTGGTTTCATAGAACCAGACTGCTAGGTAATTTCGAATTTATTCAGAATAATTGTTGGAATATTTTTAAGAATAAATTAAATAAAATAAATTCCCTTCTAAAATTTTTACTCGCAAGATAACTTCAGTTGGTTTCATGGAATAAGGCTGCAAGATAACTTCAGTTGGCTTCATAGAATCAGACTGCTAGGTAATTTCGAATTTATTTAGAATAATTGTTGGAATACTTTTAAGAATAAATAAAATAAAATAAATTCTCTTCTAACATTTTTACTCGCAAGATAACTTCAGTTGGTTTCATGGAATAAGGCTGCAAGATAACTTCAGTTGGTTTCATAGAACCAGACTGCTAGGTAATTTCGAATTTATTCAGAATAATTGTTGGAATATTTTTAAGAATAAATAAAATAAAATAAATTCCCTTCTAAAATTTTTACTCGCAAGATAACTTCAGTTGGTTTCATGGAATAAAGCTGCAAGATAACTTCAGTTGGTTTCATAGAATCAGACTGCTAGGCAATTTCGAATTTATTTAGAATAATTGTTGGAATACTTTTAAGAATAAATAAAATAAAATAAATTCTCTTCTAACATTTTTACTCGCAAGATAACTTCAGTTGGTTTCATGGAATAAGGCTGCAAGATAACTTCAGTTGGTTTCATAGAACCAGACTGCTAGGTAATTTCGAATTCATTCAGAATAATTGTTGGAATATTTTTAAGAATAAATTAAATAAAATAAATTCCCTTCTAAAATTTTAACTCGCAAGATAACTTCAGTTGGTTTCATGGAATTAGGCTGCAAGATAACTTCAGTTGGTTTCATAGAACCAGACTGCTAGGCAATTTAGAATTTATTCAGAATAATTGTAGGAATATTTTTAAGAATAAATTAAATAAAATAAATTTCCTTCTAAATTTTTTACTCGCAAGATAACTTCAGTTGGTTTCATAGAACCAGACTGCTAGATAATTTCGAATTCATTCAGAATAATTGTTGGAATATTTTTAAGAATAAATTAAATAAAATAAATTCCCTTCTAAAATTTTTACTCGCAAGATAACTTCAGTTGGTTTCATGGAATTAGGCTGCAAGATAACTTCAGTTGGTTTCATAGAACCAGACTGCTAGGTAATTTCGAATTTATTCAGAATAATTGTTGGAATATTTTTATGAATAAATAAAATAAAATAAATTCCCTTCTAAAATTTTTACTCGCAAGATAACTTCAGTTGGTTTCATGGAATAAGGCTGCAAGATAACTTCAGTTGGTTTCATAGAACCAGACTGCTAGGTAATTTCGAATTTATTCAGAATAATTGTTGGAATACTTTTAAGAATAAATAAAATAAAATAAATTCTCTTCTAAAATTTTAACTCGCAAGATAACTTCAGTTGGTTTCATGGAATAAGGCTGCAAGATAACTTCAGTTGGTTTCATAGAACCAGACTGCTAGGTAATTTCGAATTTATTCAGAATAATTGTAGGAATATTTTTAAGAATAAATAAAATAAAATAAATTCCCTTCTAAATTTTTTACTCGCAAGATAACTTCAGTTGGTTTCATGGAATTAGGCTGCAAGATAACTTCAGTTGGTTTCATAGAACCAGACTGCTAGGTAATTTCGAATTTATTCAGAATAATTGTTGGAATATTTTTAAGAATAAATTAAATAAAATAAATTCCCTTCTAAAATTTTTACTCGCAAGATAACTTCAGTTGGTTTCATGGAATAAGGCTGCAAGATAACTTCAGTTGGTTTCATAGAACCAGACTGCTAGGCAATTTAGAATTTATTCAGAATAATTGTAGGAATATTTTTAAGAATAAATTAAATAAAATAAATTCCCTTCTAAAATTTTTACTCGCAAGATAACTTCAGTTGGTTTCATGGAATAAGGCTGCAAGATAACTTCAGTTGGTTTCATAGAACCAGACTGCTAGGTAATTTCGAATTTATTCAGAATAATTGTTGGAATATTTTTAAGAATAAATAAAATAAAATAAATTCCCTTCTAAAATTTTTACTCGCAAGATAACTTCAGTTGGTTTCATGGAATAAGGCTGCAAGATAACTTCAGTTGGTTTCATAGAATCAGACTGCTAGGCAATTTCGAATTTATTTAGAATAATTGTTGGAATACTTTTAAGAATAAATAAAATAAAATAAATTCTCTTCTAACATTTTTACTCGCAAGATAACTTCAGTTGGTTTCATGGAATAAGGCTGCAAGATAACTTCAGTTGGTTTCATAGAACCAGACTGCTAGGTAATTTCGAATTCATTCAGAATAATTGTTGGAATATTTTTAAGAATAAATTAAATAAAATAAATTCCCTTCTAAAATTTTAACTCGCAAGATAACTTCAGTTGGTTTCATGGAATTAGGCTGCAAGATAACTTCAGTTGGTTTCATAGAACCAGACTGCTAGGCAATTTAGAATTTATTCAGAATAATTGTAGGAATATTTTTAAGAATAAATTAAATAAAATAAATTTCCTTCTAAATTTTTTACTCGCAAGATAACTTCAGTTGGTTTCATAGAACCAGACTGCTAGATAATTTCGAATTCATTCAGAATAATTGTTGGAATATTTTTAAGAATAAATTAAATAAAATAAATTCCCTTCTAAAATTTTTACTCGCAAGATAACTTCAGTTGGTTTCATGGAATTAGGCTGCAAGATAACTTCAGTTGGTTTCATAGAACCAGACTGCTAGGTAATTTCGAATTTATTCAGAATAATTGTTGGAATATTTTTATGAATAAATAAAATAAAATAAATTCCCTTCTAAAATTTTTACTCGCAAGATAACTTCAGTTGGTTTCATGGAATAAGGCTGCAAGATAACTTCAGTTGGTTTCATAGAACCAGACTGCTAGATAATTTCGAATTTATTCAGAATAATTGTTGGAATACTTTTAAGAATAAATAAAATAAAATAAATTCTCTTCTAAAATTTTAACTCGCAAGATAACTTCAGTTGGTTTCATGGAATAAGGCTGCAAGATAACTTCAGTTGGTTTCATAGAACCAGACTGCTAGGTAATTTCGAATTTATTCAGAATAATTGTAGGAATATTTTTAGGAATAAATAAAATAAAATAAATTCCCTTCTAAATTTTTTACTCGCAAGATAACTTCAGTTGGTTTCATGGAATAAGGCTGCAAGATAACTTCAGTTGGTTTCATAGAACCAGACTGCTAGGTAATTTCGAATTTATTCAGAATAATTGTTGGAATATTTTTAAGAATAAATTAAATAAAATAAATTCCCTTCTAAAATTTTAACTCGCAAGATAGTTCAGTTGGTTTCATGGAATTAGGCTGCAAGATAACTTCAGTTGGTTTCATAGAACCAGACTGCTAGGTAATTTCGAATTCATTCAAAATAATTGTTGGAATATTTTTAAGAATAAATTAAATAAAATAAATTCCCTTCTAAAATTTTTACTCGCAAGATAACTTCAGTTGGTTTCATGGAATAAGGCTGCAAGATAACTTCAGTTGGTTTCATAGAACCAGACTGCTAGGCAATTTAGAATTTATTCAGAATAATTGTAGGAATATTTTTAAGAATAAATTAAATAAAATAAATTCCCTTCTAAAATTTTTACTCGCAAGATAACTTCAGTTGGTTTCATGGAATAAGGCTGCAAGATAACTTCAGTTGGTTTCATAGAACCAGACTGCTAGGTAATTTCGAATTTATTCAGAATAATTGTTGGAATATTTTTAAGAATAAATAAAATAAAATAAATTCCCTTCTTAAATTTTTACTCGCAAGATAACTTCAGTTGGTTTCATGGAATAAGGCTGCAAGATAACTTCAGTTGGTTTCATAGAATCAGACTGCTAGGCAATTTCGAATTTATTTAGAATAATTGTTGGAATACTTTTAAGAATAAATAAAATAAAATAAATTCTCTTCTAACATTTTTACTCGCAAGATAACTTCAGTTGGTTTCATGGAATAAGGCTGCAAGATAACTTCAGTTGGTTTCATAGAACCAGACTGCTAGGTAATTTCGAATTTATTCAGAATAATTGTTGGAATATTTTTAAGAATAAATAAAATAAAATAAATTCCCTTCTAAAATTTTTACTCGCAAGATAACTTCAGTTGGTTTCATGGAATAAGGCTGCAAGATAACTTCAGTTGGTTTCATAGAATCAGACTGCTAGGCAATTTCGAATTTATTTAGAATAATTGTTGGAATACTTTTAAGAATAAATAAAATAAAATAAATTCTCTTCTAACATTTTTACTCGCAAGATAACTTCAGTTGGTTTCATGGAATAAGGCTGCAAGATAACTTCAGTTGGTTTCATAGAACCAGACTGCTAGGTAATTTCGAATTCATTCAGAATAATTGTTGGAATATTTTTAAGAATAAATTAAATAAAATAAATTCCCTTCTAAAATTTTTACTCGCAAGATAACTTCAGTTGGTTTCATGGAATAAGGCTGCAAGATAACTTCAGTTGGTTTCATAGAACCAGACTGCTAGGTAATTTCGAATTTATTCAGAATAATTGTTGGAATATTTTTAAGAATAAATAAAATAAAATAAATTCCCTTCTAAAATTTTTACTCGCAAGATAACTTCAGTTGGTTTCATGGAATAAGGCTGCAAGATAACTTCAGTTGGTTTCATAGAACCAGACTGCTAGATAATTTCGAATTCATTCAGAATAATTGTTGGAATATTTTTAAGAATAAATAAAATAAAATAAATTCCCTTCTAAAATTTTTACTCGCAAGATAACTTCAGTTGGTTTCATGGAATAAGGCTGCAAGATAACTTCAGTTGGTTTCATAGAACCAGACTGCTAGGTAATTTCGAATTTATTTAGAATAATTGTTGGAATACTTTTAAGAATAAATAAAATAAAATAAATTCCCTTCTAAAATTTTTACTCGCAAGATAACTTCAGTTGGTTTCATGGAATAAGGCTGCAAGATAACTTCAGTTGGTTTCATAGAACCAGACTGCTAGGCAATTTAGAATTTATTCAGAATAATTGTAGGAATATTTTTAAGAATAAATTAAATAAAATAAATTTCCTTCTAAATTTTTTACTCGCAAGATAACTTCAGTTGGTTTCATGGAATAAGGCTGCAAGATAACTTCAGTTGGTTTCATAGAACCAGACTGCTAGATAATTTCGAATTCATTCAGAATAATTGTTGGAATATTTTTAAGAATAAATAAAATAAAATAAATTCCCTTCTAAAATTTTTACTCGCAAGATAACTTCAGTTGGTTTCATGGAATAAGGCTGCAAGATAACTTCAGTTGGTTTCATAGAACCAGACTGCTAGGTAATTTCGAATTTATTCAGAATAATTGTTGGAATATTTTTAAGAATAAATAAAATAAAATAAATTCCCTTCTAAAATTTTTACTCGCAAGATAACTTCAGTTGGTTTCATGGAATAAGGCTGCAAGATAACTTCAGTTGGTTTCATAGAACCAGACTGCTAGGTAATTTCGAATTTATTCAGAATAATTGTTGGAATACTTTTAAGAATAAATAAAATAAAATAAATTCTCTTCTAACATTTTTACTCGCAAGATAACTTCAGTTGGTTTCATGGAATAAGGCTGCAAGATAACTTCAGTTGGTTTCATAGAACCAGACTGCTAGGTAATTTCGAATTTATTCAGAATAATTGTTGGAATATTTTTAAGAATAAATAAAATAAAATAAATTCCCTTCTAAAATTTTTACTCGCAAGATAACTTCAGTTGGTTTCATGGAATAAGGCTGCAAGATAACTTCAGTTGGTTTCATAGAATCAGACTGCTAGGCAATTTCGAATTTATTTAGAATAATTGTTGGAATACTTTTAAGAATAAATAAAATAAAATAAATTCTCTTCTAACATTTTTACTCGCAAGATAACTTCAGTTGGTTTCATGGAATAAGGCTGCAAGATAACTTCAGTTGGTTTCATAGAACCAGACTGCTAGGTAATTTCGAATTTATTCAGAATAATTGTTGGAATATTTTTAAGAATAAATAAAATAAAATAAATTCCCTTCTAAAATTTTTACTCGCAAGATAACTTCAGTTGGTTTCATGGAATAAGGCTGCAAGATAACTTCAGTTGGTTTCATAGAATCAGACTGCTAGGCAATTTCGAATTTATTTAGAATAATTGTTGGAATACTTTTAAGAATAAATAAAATAAAATAAATTCCCTTCTAAAATTTTTACTCGCAAGATAACTTCAGTTGGTTTCATGGAATAAGGCTGCAAGATAACTTCAGTTGGTTTCATAGAACCAGACTGCTAGGTAATTTCGAATTTATTCAGAATAATTGTTGGAATATTTTTAAGAATAAATAAAATAAAATAAATTCCCTTCTAAAATTTTTACTCGCAAGATAACTTCAGTTGGTTTCATGGAATAAGGCTGCAAGATAACTTCAGTTGGTTTCATAGAATCAGACTGCTAGGCAATTTCGAATTTATTTAGAATAATTGTTGGAATACTTTTAAGAATAAATAAAATAAAATAAATTCTCTTCTAACATTTTTACTCGCAAGATAACTTCAGTTGGTTTCATGGAATAAGGCTGCAAGATAACTTCAGTTGGTTTCATAGAACCAGACTGCTAGGTAATTTCGAATTCATTCAGAATAATTGTTGGAATATTTTTAAGAATAAATTAAATAAAATAAATTCCCTTCTAAAATTTTAACTCGCAAGATAACTTCAGTTGGTTTCATGGAATTAGGCTGCAAGATAACTTCAGTTGGTTTCATAGAACCAGACTGCTAGGTAATTTCGAATTCATTCAGAATAATTGTTGGAATATTTTTAAGAATAAATTAAATAAAATAAATTCCCTTCTAAAATTTTAACTCGCAAGATAACTTCAGTTGGTTTCATGGAATAAGGCTGCAAGATAACTTCAGTTGGTTTCATAGAACCAGACTGCTAGGTAATTTCGAATTCATTCAGAATAATTGTTGGAATATTTTTAAGAATAAATTAAATAAAATAAATTCCCTTCTAAAATTTTAACTCGCAAGATAACTTCAGTTGGTTTCATAGAACCAGACTGCTAGGCAATTTAGAATTTATTCAGAATAATTGTAGGAATATTTTTAAGAATAAATTAAATAAAATAAATTTCCTTCTAAATTTTTTACTCGCAAGATAACTTCAGTTGGTTTCATGGAATAAGGCTGCAAGATAACTTCAGTTGGTTTCATAGAACCAGACTGCTAGATAATTTCGAATTCATTCAGAATAATTGTAGGAATATTTTTAAGAATAAATTAAATAAAATAAATTCCCTTCTAAAATTTTAACTCGCAAGATAACTTCAGTTGGTTTCATGGAATTAGGCTGCAAGATAACTTCAGTTGGTTTCATAGAACCAGACTGCTAGGTAATTTCGAATTTATTCAGAATAATTGTTGGAATACTTTTAAGAATAAATAAAATAAAATAAATTCTCTTCTAACATTTTTACTCGCAAGATAACTTCAGTTGGCTTCATGGAATTAGGCTGCAAGATAACTTCAGTTGGTTTCATAGAACCAGACTGCTAGGTAATTTCGAATTCATTCAGAATAATTGTTGGAATATTTTTAAGAATAAATTAAATAAAATAAATTCCCTTCTAAAATTTTTACTCGCGAGATAACTTCAGTTGGTTTCATGGAATTAGGCTGCAAGATAACTTCAGTTGGTTTTATAGAACCAGACTGCTAGGTAATTTTGAATTTATTCAGAATAATTGTTGGAATATTTTTAAGAATAAATAAAATAAAATTAATTCCCTTCTAAATTTTTTACTCGCAAGATAACTTCAGTTGGTTTCATAGAATTAGGCTGCAAGATAACTTCAGTTGGTTTCATAGAACCAGACTGCTAGGTAATTTCGAATTTATTCAGAATAATTGTAGGAATATTTTTAAGAAGTTGGTTTCATGGAATTAGGCTGCAAGATAACTTCAGTTGGTTTCATAGAACCAGACTGCTAGGTAATTTCGAATTTATTCAGAATAATTGTTGGAATATTTTTAAGAATAAATAAAATAAAATAAATTCCCTTCTAAAATTTTTACTCGCAAGATAACTTCAGTTGGTTTCATGGAATTAGGCTGCAAGATAACTTCAGTTGGTTTCATAGAACCAGACTGCTAGGTAATTTCGGCTTATTCAGAATAATTGTTGGAATATTTTTAAGAATAAATTAAATAAAATAAATTCCCTTCAAAAATTTTTACTCGCAAGATAACTTCAGTTGGTTTCATGGAATTAGGCTGCAAGATAACTTCAGTTGGTTTCATAGAACCAGACTGCTAGGTAATTTCGAATTTATTCAGAATAATTGTTGGAATATTTTTAAGAATAAATAAAATAAAATAAATTCCTTTCTTAAAATTTTTACTCGCAAGATAACTTCAGCTTTCAGTTTTCTCTTGTAAATTGTAGTGTTAACTTTGACCATTCGATGATTTCTAAATATAGAACATTTTAGTACATCTGTTTCATTACACTGAAAAAATCTAACTCGTCGGTTTAATAAAACTGCTTAATCGATGAATCAATATTGACGTTTATTCTACTTAACCTTACAGTGAGTCGAATAATTGTTAGTACATTACGGTTCGGAAAAAAATCATTAAATAAAAAAGCTCATAATTTTTCAATGAGATCAAACATTATTACTCGGGGCATTGCTATCTTTTGCTTTCAATTAATGAACTGAATCGTGTTGGGTTGTATAAACAACTTGTTTGATAATAAGATAGTATAGTTTATTTTACATGCTTCCTTGCAGGAGTGTACAGACATTTATATGACACACTGTATGCTCTGGTGGAAACCTACTTTACCGAATGGTCAAACTTTCTGTTGCCGTTAAGCTTATAATGATTTTAAATAAATTCTTAGCTCTATCCCAACCGAAGTAGGTATGATTCAACAAAAATAAAATAATATTTCTTACCAGCGTCACAATTTTTTTAAAGACAGTTTTTTTAATCATTTGTGCATTTTTGCCTTTTTGCCGTCCTATTTTTTTCATAACATTATTTTGTATGTAGCCATCCTATTGAGTGGCTTATACCGGATAATGACCATCATTCGATTAACGAACCATAGTGGCCGATACAGTAGAAATGCATTCGTATAGGTCTGATAGCCGAGCGGGCTAAGGCGCGAATCCGCTCTACAAGTGCTTGGTGTGAATTCTGACGGGTACTTTTTTTTGTTGTATGAAGAAAAACTGTAAATGCAGTGGATATTTTTGGCTGAGATTGAGACATTGATTGTTTTATTTTAAGCTGATTATTTTTAAGGAGTTTACCTCAAGGCTACACGGATAGAAATCCTGTCCGGGAAATCGACAACATTGTCGACCAGTCGTCCGGTAACATTTGCAACAAAATCGAGAACAATGTTGTCGATTTTGAGTCATCACGGTTGGTGACGCCTGGCAAAACAAAAAGCACGCAGCCATCCAGAACGGGTTAATCGGTTTTTGAATTGACCGTTGGTTTTGGTTTTTTAATTGACCGTTGGATATTTCTTTTGGTTCAGTAAAACAGTTGATTCGTTTTTTTATTTATTGAGGCAAAATAATACATCATTAATTAAAATACTAATCTTTGTGTGAATGTGTGTGTGTGGAACTAAGGAATTTAGGAATTAAACAATTAAGGAATTTTCGAATTTAGGAATTAAGGAATTAAGGAATTAAGGAATTTAGGAATTTGGGAATTTGGCAATGTGGGAATTTGGAAATTTGGGAATATAAGAATTTAGGAATATAGGAATTTAGGAATTTGGGAATTTGAGAATTAGGGAATTTGGAAAATTGGGAATATGGGAATTGAGGAATTTAGGAATTTAAGAATCAAGGAATTTAGGAATTTTGGAATTAAGGAATTTAGGAATTTGGGAATTTGGGAATTCGAGAATTTGGGAATTTATAAATTTGGGAATTTGGAAATTCTGGAATTAAGGAATTTAGGAATTTAGGAATATAGGAATTTGAAAATTTGGGAATTTAAGAATTTAGGAATTATGGAATTTAGGATTTATGGAATTTAGGAATTCAGGAATTTAGGAATTGAGGAATTTGGGAATTTGGGGATTTGGGAATTTGGAAATTTGGGAATTTAGGAATTTAGGAATTTAAGAATTTAGGAATTTAGGAATTTAGGAATTTAGAAATTTGAGAATTTGGGAATTTGGAAAATTGGGAATTTGGGAATTTGGGAATTTAGGAATTTAGGAATTTAAGAATCAAGGAATTTAGGAATTTAGGAATTAAGGAATTCAGGAATTTGGGAATTTTGGAATTCGAGAATTTGGGAATTTGGAAATTCGGGAATTAAGGAATTTAGGAATATAGGAATTTGAAAATTTGGGAATTTAGGAATTTAGGAATTAAGGAATTCAGGAATTTGGGAATTTGGGAATTCGAGAATTTGAGAATTTGGGAATTTAGGAATTTAGAAATTTAGGAATTTAAGAATTTAGGAATATGAAAATTTGGGAATTTAGGAATTTAAGAATTCAGGAATTTACACCCAAAATTCAGAGTCAAGATAATCGTTCTCTCAAAATTAATTGAGGGCTCAGTGCCAAAACCGATAGAATAATGGTACCAACTCACACCATCATAACAAATGAGTTCATTCGTTAGTTGAATCAATAAATCTCCAACAAGTGTCATACATCGACTTCTGACTTCTCCATGGTCACCAAGCTGTGGTGGCCGAGGCAGCTAAGTCATTGGATTGGTTTGTCAAAGGTCTCTGGTTCGATTCCCGTTGTCGACACTTTTGGTTTTTTGTTTGACGGATGAACTTTTTTTGCAAATGAACCTCGAGAGAATAGTTCTATCGCCCATCTCGAGCTGTGTTCTCTGCGTCCGTGAATGGTACCACTATTCTCTCGACTTGAGACCATCATTCTCTCGGAGTAGCGCTGCCAGTTTTGGGTGTAGGAATTTAGGAATTCAGGAATTAGGAATTTAGGAATTTAGGAATTTGGGAATTTGGGAATTTTGAAATTTGGGAATTTAGGAATATAGGAATATAGGAATATAGAAATTTGGGAATTTGGGAAAATAGGAATTTAGGAATTTAGGAATTATAGAATTTAGGAATTCAGGAATTTGGGAATTTAGGAAATTAGGAATTCAGGAATTTTGGAATTTTGGAATTTAGGAATTTGGGAATTTGGAAATTTGAAAATTTTGGAATTTGGGAATTTAGGAATTAAGTTATTTTGGAATTTTGGAATATTTGAATTTAGGAATTTGGAAATTTATGAATTTGGAAATTTGGGAATATGGGAGTTTAGGAATTTAGGAATTTAGGAATAGAGGAATTTAGGAATTTGGGAATTTAGGAATTATGGAATTTAGGAATTCAGGAATTTAGGAATTAAGTAATTTAGGAATTTAGGAATATAGGAATTTAGGAATATAGGAATTTAGGAATATAGGAATTTAGGAATATAGGAATATAGGAATTTAGGAATATAGGAATTTAGGAATATAGGAATTTAGGAATATAGGAATTTAGGAATATAGGAATTTAGGAATTTGGGAATTTGGGATATTAGAATTTTAGAATTTTAGAGTTTTAGAATTTTAGAATTTTAGAATTTTAGAATTTTAGAATTTTAGAATTTTAGAATTTTAGAATTTTAGAATTTTAGAATTTGAGAATTTGAGAATTTTAGAATTTTAGAATTTTAGAATTTTAGAATTTTAGAATTTTAGAATTTTCGAATTTTAGAAATTTAGAATTTTAGAATTGTAGAATTTTAGAATTTTAGAATTTTAGAATTTTAGAGGAGGAGGAGGAGGAGGAGGAGGAGGAGGAGGAGGAGGAGGAGGAGGAGGAGGAGGAGGAGGAGGAGGAGGAGGAGGAGGAGGAGGAGGAGGAGGAAGAGGAGGAGGAGGAGGAGGAGGAGGAGGAGGAGGAGGAGGAGGAGGAGGAGGAGGTTCCACTCGGCGCTGGCCGTTCAGTTGGGTGAAGAGGTGCTAACCAGGTTGGAGAAACTGACCGACGAAGTCTGCTGGACGGCGTTCGAGTTCTCCACGGACGGAACAGGGAAGTGCCGCAACGCCGACCGGAGGTTTGTTCTCCGTTTGCTCGCCGCCGACGTACTTGTTTTGCTTCTCGATCTTCTTGCGCTCCGACTAGGTGATGCACTCGGACATGGCAAACGACTGCTCGAACACCGCCGACGAGATGACGCTCCGCGTGTCGTTCCCAAATTCGCTCGGTGTTTCCTCCCCAGCTGGCGTTACCGGAGGAACCTTCGGAGTTCCAGCCTTGCCCCCGCTCCCTCCCACAACCGGATTCTGACCGTCTAACAGTGGCAACTGATTGCCTGTTATCCGCCGCCTTCTTCTAAATCCCAAAGATCTCCCGGAACAACTCCCGGTGCTACGGGCTGAACCGGAACCGCGAGTCAATCACGGCTTGATCCTCGTAGATGCTGAACTTGCAGTCCTCCCGTCCGCCATCGTGCACAAAAAGTTCCTCGGCCGCTCGTCCATCTGCGTCGTCTTGCTGCTGATCTTGTCCGAGAACCCGGAGCTGATCGTTTCCGTCTCGGAAAAGTCCATCGGCGTTCGCAGCTCAATCTTTCGCCGCGTCGTGCCCCGTTGCTGCTCTGGCCGTCTTCTTGCGGTTGCCGTGTTCGTGAGTGAACTTGGTAATGAGAGCGAGCTGAAATCGCCCGAGCCGAGCTCTTCACCTTGCCGTTGATCCAACGACTGCTGCGTCTGACCTTGGCCTTGCTGCTGCGGCGGGGTCACTCCGGTGTAGGTGGAGGAGGACGCCTTGCCTCTCGTTGCTTTTTTCTCCCGAAAACAAAAAAAAAACTTGGCTAAAACACAAACTGCCACGATCACTCGGTTGACGTTTTGATTATTTTGGCTGCGTTTTGACAGTTGTTACGGGGGAATCGTAGGGGACGGTTGCCAATTTTGAGAACAAAATGTTTCAAAATCGATGAGAATGTTGTCGATTTTGAAAAAATTGTCGATCAAATCGAAAACAATCGATGTTTTCGATTTTATCGCAACTTGTTTTCGGTTATGCGGACCGGATTTCTATCCGTGTACAAAAGCGATCCAACATGCAAAACCACTTAGAGCTGTCTGAGAAGCACGCCACGGAAAACGGCGGGGACAGTGCCGGGAACAAACGGCCGTGTTTGTCGTCGTCACTGGTGCGTCGCTTCCAAACGTGAATCTGTTAGTGTCCGGCTTTGCGGCCGTTGACTCCTTTGTGTGTTGCTGTTACTCTTCTTGGCCTTGATCTCATCCAGATACTTTTTGTGATTTTGAAGATCGGCGTCAGCTTGCACACCGGATTCTCCTTGACTTTCTCCGAAATCCAAGTGGCCTCGGCCAGTTTGAGCGCCTTCACATTGGCAGCATACTCCTCATCCGCGGTGCCTTTGCCGGCGGAGCCTGTGTGTCCTCCTTCGGCGGGATTCCAACCCCAAAAAAGACTTGCTTGCTCGGGTTGGTCGTGGCAAAGATGCTGGCTCCCAGCGCGGACGTCGTGGCCACCGCGAAAGCGAAAATTGACTGACTCTCCTTCGGCCGGTTAAAACGCCGGTGTCTACGTCACCCCGGCGAATCCCTTGAACGCATCAAACACCGACGACGATACACTGCTGCCTGCGGAATCAATGCCGGTGACTCCGTTTTTATGACGCGTTTTTTCAGCTCGTCCTCGGGCCCGCCTCCTCCTCCTCGTTCCAGTTCCTGACGTAGTATCCTCTGAGTTCTCGAAGCCGTGACTGCGGTCGGCCGGAAGAAGACCACACGTAGACTTCGTTCCGAACCAGGTTGGCCACTTCAATTTCCAAACGTTTGCTTTACGTTTGTTTTGTTTTGATGTTTTGACGTTTGTCCGTCAGCCCAAGAAAAAAATGAAGGGTAAGAATACGCTAATTGATTAGCGAGAATCCTAATCAACTAATTGAAAATTCTAATCAACTAAACGATTATTTTTAATCAATTGAGCTTGTGTCTCGCCCCTCGAAATGGCTCAATCTTAAGTCGTACAATTTATGCAAAATTAATTTACTCTGGCTTAAATAATTTTCCGATTCCTGCTTCTCCAAATTTGTCGACTGCAAATCGTGAAAAAGGCTTGATTTCGCCTACGAAGGCTCTGACTTAGCAACTCTGGTGAAATTATTTTCAATCTTGTGCAAAGTTTAAAATCATAAAATTAATTAAATAATTGTTGAATTCCAACACCCAGAACTTGGCATCGGCATACGAGAGGATAAAGAGCACGATTCGGTAGTAAAATGGTACGACACGACAAGCCACTCGCTTCCAAAAAGTGGGCACCAAATTGAAGAATTCGACGACGTTTTTTCCGCTAGGTTCGCTGTTGTTCCAGCGGTGTTCGGAATGACAGCCCCCATACAGTTTGAGCAGTTTTTAGGGAAAAATCGCGTTTATGATGAAAAATCAAGCATTTTCAGAAAAGTGGGATATTGCAAAGTGTGGCAATTTCGCTAACGATCATAATGCGTGGTGATTTGTAGTGATTAATTGTGACTGGAATTTTATTAAAACGATTTTTCTAATAAGATGATCGATATTTTGGATAACTTGAGTTAAATGTTGCAAAAGTTAAAAGAAATGATGAAATGTTATGTAAAAGTGTTTAAACTTTACTTCTCTTCCCCTTTGACCAAAATATTGACCTTAAAAATGCATTTTGGTGATTTTTTGGAATTTTTTGGAAAAATTCGAATAACTGGCAATTTTTTGAGAAAATTATTGTTATTATGCTGTAATATGACTCTAATAGTTTGTTCTATCAATAATACACACATAAGGAGCATAATCAATCAAATAAATCATATTTAAAACAATTTTTCAAAAGATCTTTTTGGTAAATTTGAGGAAAAAACATGAAAAATTAACTCAGCCCCTATGATTTTTACATCATTCGATTCGTTTATGCGATTGCCACACTTTACAATGACTTTCATCGACGTTAAAAAATATTTGAAGGAAATAAAAATCAAAAACTGCAAAAAAAATAATATTTCCAAGCACGCTGTCATTCCGAACATCGTTGCGTAGTGCTTCTACTCGCCACCAGGATGGATTTTTTGGAATTTTTTGGAAAAATTCGAATAACTGGCAATTTTTTGAGAAAATTATTGTTATTATGCTGTAATATGACTCTAATAGTTTGTTCTATCAATAATACACACATAAGGAGCATAATCAATCAAATAAATCATATTTAAAACAATTTTTCAAAAGATCTTTTTGGTAAATTTGAGGAAAAAACATGAAAAATTAACTCAGCCCCTATGATTTTTACATCATTCGATTCGTTTATGCGATTGCCACACTTTACAATGACTTTCATCGACGTTAAAAAATATTTGAAGGAAATAAAAATCAAAAACTGCAAAAAAAATAATATTTCCAAGCACGCTGTCATTCCGAACATCGTTGCGTAGTGCTTCTACTCGCCACCAGGATGCGTGCACGTTTCTGTCGAATCTCTCAATCGGCTTACCCCTCCGCTTCCTTTGGAACTCGAAACGTCAAACCGGTCGAACTGACGTTTCCCTGAAAAAAATGATAAAATCAGCAACACTGCTACTTTGACATTTAGAAATGTCATTTTTTGTTTGTTTTTCGCAACGTCGTCAAATTCCTTCCCAACCTGGTTCTTTTACTCCGGAATGGAATTATATGGCCACAGTGGCCACTCAAACGAATCTCGGATGATTACGCGTTGTTGGCCAATTTAAGGATAAGATCACCGACTTTAGGACGGATTCGGCTGTCGCTGCGGGAGCGGGCGTCGGAGTGACCGTACGGGTCGGAAGAGGAGAGCGACGAGGAACGTGATGGACGAAGGAGATCAACGGAATGATTCACGCGGAAAATCTCGGCAGCAACGAGGAAGGCAAGAAGGTAAAAGCACTCTACATACTGGGACAGCTGGTCCATTTGCTTAGGTTTGACTGTTTTGATTTTCTCTTTTCAGATTATTCTGTTCTGGACGATGCTGGCTTCGTTGCAGAGCGTAAGTGAGATTGATATTCGCGAAAAGGCCGATCCGTTCCTGGCGAAGTTCTTGCACCAGCTGGACACGGGACAGCAAGAGTTAAATGATTACGATGGTGAAAAGAGATGGCAAACAAACGGTGCCAGTTGCCAAAAAGAAGAGGCAATGGGACTGATGGTCATCGGTAAGCAGCTCAAGTACGTGCATCCCGTGTTCGCTGGCTTCAAAACGCTCAACAGAATCGAAAGTCGCCTGTACAAGACGGCCCTCGAGAGCGATGTAAATCTGCTACTTTGCGCCTCAACCAGTGCCGGTAAAACGAACGCAGATTTGCCACCATGATGCGCGAAATCTTTAAGCACATCAACGACGACGGAACGATCAACGTGGACGAGTTCAAGATTATCTATATCGCGCCGATGCGATCGCTCGTACAGGAAACAGTAGGTAACTTTGGCAAACGCATCGCGACTCTGACGCGTGTCCAAGTTGCCCGGACATCATCAGCTTAGTCGGGAACAGATTGCCTCAACGCAGTTTGCTCGCCGGAAAAGTGGGACATCATCGGCAGAAAGCGCGGCGAAAAAAGTACACCAAGCTGTGTAGCAGCTTGACCTGCAGGGCATGACGGAGGCTAGCACACCGCCGCCAAAGAAACTGCGGGTAGATTATCCTGTGACTGACACTACGAGTAGACTGACGATGGTCTACTCGACCAGCGAAGACGAGCGGGCTGCCCGTGCCCAAAAACGCGATCAACGATACCAGCAGTTGGACGAGAAAAAGAGAAGATCAAATAGCAGTCGGAGAAGCTGAAAGGACAGATTATGCTGCAGAAAAGTTGTAGTGAAGGCGAAACAACGGGAACCTACAGGTGGACGACGGAGTTTAATAGGAAATGGTAATAACTGTGCGTTATGAGGCGTTGTAGAATGCAATAAAAACTCCAGGGGTGGAGGGGGGGATGTTTTCTTGACAATGATTCCGTTCATATGATGTCCTCGGCGTACTGGTAGACTGGTGGAACCGTTGTCGCGATGACCCTTGCAGAACACGTGGTCGGGGAACTTGACCAGAGCTTTTTACAGTCGGAAGTTGTCCCGCATCTGATGCGATCACCCTAAAGCGGACATTCTAGCATCATGACGCGCTGATCGTAGCATCCGGTGGGTTCGTCCTAGTAACCGCAATCGATTAGGCGTTCCAGCAGCGAAATTCCGTGGTTTATTTCGTCGAGCAAATCGTACTGGATAACCGGTAAAAGCTGTTTCGGGTCGCCTGCCATTGTTCCGTCACTTTCACGGCACCAAAGCTTGAGAAAGGGAACAGGTAGCTAATCTTCTTGGCACTGCCACAGTCGTCTAAGAAATTGTTACTTAAGTACCTATTCCACCCATAGAACCCACCCTAGAACTTGAACAACCGAGCGGCCGCGTTCGAAGTGGCAATGGTTGTGGGCGGCCTCACTCAGCTGGAACTACTTAAAACTTGTTATTCGGTTCTTCTCTTTCCCCAGAACCTTCTTGGGATCCTTTTCGATAAAGCTATTCTTGAGCAGTTCTATAACGTGATACACCAACGGAAGAAACCTTCGCGACAACTCGATCTACTCTACCGTCGTTTTTCTCGGGAGCATCAACTAATCCCCCATAATCTAGACCAGCGATTCTCAACGGGGGTACCGAGCCTACTTGATTTACATGGCAGGGGGTACCAGCCTAGAAGAAGGTTGAGAATCGCTGATCTAGACCATTCCGGGAAAAAAGTTTTGCCAGCAAAGCCAGTTTTTTTGAAGCAAATATCCCGCGAATTATCCACGGCTTCCGACAGCTGACGCGCCACAATCGTTCCCCTTCATAGTTTCCAAGAGCCAGTCCCGAGAAATGCCACACAGATTGTCGTGTTAAATCTGGTTAAGCACCTGCAGCCGGTTACGCCAGCCTCAACGAACCGATCCGCTTTTGATAAGTTCTAGTTCCGGCAGCAGGAAGCTAGAATTCTTAGGACAAAAATGGATAGTCCTTCGGAACGGTTCCGGAACTTCGTACGGCCTGAGCAGCTCCAACCGTTTAGGTACCTTGTCCTCCAGACATTCTAGAATCTCTTTGCAAGCCAAATGGTCGCTGTTAAAAACGGAAGTGTTTCGGAAGAGGCCGTTAAAGTCATCGGAGGGATGCTTCGTTCGCTGTGCGTGTTATTTGAATATAACATAATTTCCGTCGTCTTCGCGTCTTGGCCAGGGCACCATCCAATGCCGTAATGAAACCAAATTCCGGCGTTAGAAACGCCGGGAAAGAATCCTGAACCTGCGAATTTTCCAAAAAAATGAATGAGGTTATGACCAATGTAAATATTTACATTCAAACAGTGTTGCGAGTTGATTTAAATTTAAGCAAAACCCGAGGGGTCTTTCAATTTACCGTGACTTTTGTCAATCACGGTGATTTCACGGGATTCACGGTGGGACCTGTTTTAACTCAGATTTTTGCACCGAGTGTCTTGTCGTGTCGTCGATGGTACTGTGTGCGGACGGAGAGAATAAATCCCGAAATTACCGAGAGTAGGGGAACTATACCCTTTTTCAGCCCATTTCTATTATCGGCCTATCAGCACTTTGATCATAAATTACAGCTTTCATAAAGTGTTTTTGACTGATCCAAAGTAACAAATAGCTCAAATAAAAGTGAGCAAGCAACTCTTGATTGTTGATACATCTGAAAAAGTTGATTCTTGATTAGGGCATTTGATAATTAATTATGTTGGTACTGATATTAGTGGATATTTTGTCTTCCTAAATGTCGTAAAAAGTTTATAAAATTCATTAATTTAGTTTTCGTATATAAAAAATACATGTAACGAGTATAAAAACCAAACAAATAGGTGGAAAATAATTCAAAATAAATGTTTATGCTAGAAGCTCTTTCAATTTTGGCAACACTTTTCTCTGACAGGTGGACCGGCCACTTTTGGCACTGACAGTTCTGTTTGTTTTTGTTCTTCAAATTCGGACCGGTGCAAAACAAAAGAGTAAAAAATCCACGAAAATAATCGGGATCGTTTCCGGCGAGGCGTACGTGATTCGGTTTGAACCTGATCCGGATCGACTTTTGGCAAATTATTCTGCTTACGGCGGGGGTGTTTGTGTTATTGTCGGCGGCCAAACTATCGGACAACGCGCTGTTCTACTACATTTGTGGGATTTGATGGGGCATTTTCGCCAGCTTTTTGGTGGTTGTCTATTTGACCAGAATGATCTTCCCCCGGAAGCCGATAATGTACGGCGTAATGCTGGGAGGATGCACGCTCGGGTTCTACCCCGCCTACCGGGAGGCCACCACCGGATTCTGCATCGCCTTCTCTATATGCTGCTACTTCCCACGAACCCTCCTGCTTCCTTTACCGGCGTCGATTCCCGCCCAAGCGACGCCTTCTCACCGTCGAAGAGTGCAACGAGCCAGGTGCCCGCGAAACCATCAATGCCTTCGACGAACTGCGCGAGTTCTGCAGCAGTCCCAACTGCAAGCTGTTCCACTGCTCCGATGCTCAAGCTGAAAGATCCCAGCAGCAGCAGCTGGTGGTACAACGAGCACTCCGACGACGGCGCGACCGACGATTAGCGGCAGAAGCAGTCGCAGCAGAAGTAGACAACCGGTTAACTTCCCTCTCGGGGGCGCAGTTGTGAGCTGACCAAATCCGTGTCATTTCTGAAGGCCGCTAGAAGGTGGAATCCGGGATGCTGTGCAGCAGCCCCCGCGGATGTGTTGACGGATATCAGTTCCACAGGACACGTCGGTGACGTGCAAGGACTCGAACCCGAGGCGCCCCGTTGGTAAGTGCTACTTCTTCACGTCCCCGATTAGAAAGACTCTATGAGATTTTTTTTTCTCCGCTGGTCTCCTTTCAGGTTCACCTGCCGAGGTGTTGACAAGAACCATCAGTTGCAGCTGCTGGACTTTAGACATGTGGAACAATAAGAAGTGACGTGTGGCGTTCTGTTCCGTTCTAAATGGCGTGCCGGTTCGTATCCACAGGACCAACCGGAAGTGATAATGCATTTGCTGCTTGCCAGGCAGGGCGATTACGACTTGGTAATAATGATCACAGTTAACACTCCAAAAGTTCTTACTCCGTTCCCATCAGCATTTGTAGTTTTTATTCTTAGTCCATGCTGGCTTCAGAAAATTACAGTTGCAAAACATATGAAATAAATGAAAAATAAATATTAACAAAATCAAACGAATTCAACCAAATGTTTTACTATATTCATCACATTGTACTTTCGGACCATCTATACCGATTCTAATCGATTCATCGATTAAGCAGTTTTATTAAACCGACGAGTTAGATTTTTTCAGTGTAATGAAACAGATGTACTAAAATGTTCTATATTTAGAAATCATCGAATGGTCAAAGTTTACACTACAATTTACAAGAGAAAACTGAAAGCTGAAGTTATCTTGCGAGTAAAAATTTTAAGAAAGGAATTTATTTTATTTTATTTATTCTTAAAAATATTCCAACAATAATTCTGAATAAATTCGAAATTGCCTATCAGTCTGGTTCTATGAAACCAATTGAAGTTATCTTGCAGCCTAATTCCATGAAACGAACTGAAGTTATCTTGCGAGTAAAAAATTTAGAAGGGAATTTATTTTATTTTATTTATTCTTAAAAATATTCCTACAATTATTCTGAATAAATTCGAAATTACCTAGCAGTCTGGTTCTATGAAACCAACTGAAGTTATCTTGCAGCCTAATTCCATGAAACCAACTGAAGTTATCTTGCGAGTTAAAATTTTAGAAGGGAATTTATTTTATTTTATTTATTCTTAAAAGTATTCCAATAATTATTCTAAATAAATTCGAAATTGCCTAGCAGTCTGATTCTATGAAACCAACTTCTTAAAAATATTCCTACAATTATTCTGAATAAATTCGAAATTACCTAGCAGTCTGGTTCTATGAAACCAACTGAAGTTATCTTGCAGCCTAATTCTATGAAACCAACTGAAGTTATCTTGCGAGTAAAAAATTTAGAAGGGAATTAATTTTATTTTATTTATTCTTAAAAATATTCCAACAATTATTCTGAATAAATTCAAAATTACCTAGCAGTCTGGTTCTATAAAACCAACTGAAGTTATCTTGCAGCCTAATTCCATGAAACCAACTGAAGTTATCTCGCGAGTAAAAATTTTAGAAGGGAATTTATTTTATTTAATTTATTCTTAAAAATATTCCAACAATTATTCTGAATGAATTCGAAATTACCTAGCAGTCTGGTTCTATGAAACCAACTGAAGTTATCTTGCAGCCTAATTCCATGAAACCAACTGAAGTTATCTTGCGAGTTAAAATTTTAGAAGGGAATTTATTTTATTTAATTTATTCTTAAAAATATTCCTACAATTATTCTGAATGAATTCGAAATTATCTAGCAGTCTGGTTCTATGAAACCAACTGAAGTTATCTTGCAGCCTTATTCCATGAAACCAACTGAAGTTATCTTGCGAGTAAAAAATTTAGAAGGAAATTTATTTTATTTAATTTATTCTTAAAAATATTCCTACAATTATTCTGAATAAATTCTAAATTGCCTAGCAGTCTGGTTCTATGAAACCAACTGAAGTTATCTTGCGAGTTAAAATTTTAGAAGGGAATTTATTTTATTTAATTTATTCTTAAAAATATTCCAACAATTATTCTGAATGAATTCGAAATTACCTAGCAGTCTGGTTCTATGAAACCAACTGAAGTTATCTTGCAGCCTTATTCCATGAAACCAACTGAAGTTATCTTGCGAGTTAAAATTTTAGAAGGGAATTTATTTTATTTAATTTATTCTTAAAAATATTCCAACAATTATTCTGAATGAATTCGAAATTACCTAGCAGTCTGGTTCTATGAAACCAACTGAAGTTATCTTGCAGCCTAATTCCATGAAACCAACTGAAGTTATCTTGCGAGTTAAAATTTTAGAAGGGAATTTATTTTATTTAATTTATTCTTAAAAATATTCCAACAATTATTCTGAATGAATTCGAAATTACCTAGCAGTCTGGTTCTATGAAACCAACTGAAGTTATCTTGCAGCCTTATTCCATGAAACCAACTGAAGTTATCTTGCGAGTAAAAATGTTAGAAGAGAATTTATTTTATTTTATTTATTCTTAAAAGTATTCCAACAATTATTCTAAATAAATTCGAAATTGCCTAGCAGTCTGATTCTATGAAACCAACTGAAGTTATCTTGCAGCCTTATTCCATGAAACCAACTGAAGTTATCTTGCGAGTAAAAATTTTAGAAGGGAATTTATTTTATTTTATTTATTCTTAAAAATATTCCAACAATTATTCTGAATAAATTCGAAATTACCTAGCAGTCTGGTTCTATGAAACCAACTGAAGTTATCTTGCAGCCTTATTCCATGAAACCAACTGAAGTTATCTTGCGAGTAAAAATTTTAGAAGGGAATTTATTTTATTTTATTTATTCTTAAAAGTATTCCAACAATTATTCTAAATAAATTCGAAATTGCCTAGCAGTCTGATTCTATGAAACCAACTGAAGTTATCTTGCAGCCTTATTCCATGAAACCAACTGAAGTTATCTTGCGAGTAAAAATTTTAGAAGGGAATTTATTTTATTTTATTTATTCTTAAAAATATTCCAACAATTATTCTGAATAAATTCGAAATTACCTAGCAGTCTGGTTCTATGAAACCAACTGAAGTTATCTTGCAGCCTTATTCCATGAAACCAACTGAAGTTATCTTGCGAGTAAAAATGTTAGAAGAGAATTTATTTTATTTTATTTATTCTTAAAAGTATTCCAACAATTATTCTGAATAAATTCGAAATTACCTAGCAGTCTGGTTCTATGAAACCAACTGAAGTTATCTTGCAGCCTTATTCCATGAAACCAACTGAAGTTATCTTGCGAGTAAAAATGTTAGAAGAGAATTTATTTTATTTTATTTATTCTTAAAAGTATTCCAACAATTATTCTGAATAAATTCGAAATTACCTAGCAGTCTGGTTCTATGAAACCAACTGAAGTTATCTTGCAGCCTTATTCCATGAAACCAACTGAAGTTATCTTGCGAGTAAAAATTTTAGAAGGGAATTTATTTTATTTTATTTATTCTTAAAAATATTCCAACAATTATTCTGAATAAATTCGAAATTACCTAGCAGTCTGGTTCTATGAAACCAACTGAAGTTATCTTGCAGCCTTATTCCATGAAACCAACTGAAGTTATCTTGCGAGTAAAAATTTTAGAAGGGAATTTATTTTATTTTATTTATTCTTAAAAGTATTCCAACAATTATTCTAAATAAATTCGAAATTACCTAGCAGTCTGGTTCTATGAAACCAACTGAAGTTATCTTGCAGCCTTATTCCATGAAACCAACTGAAGTTATCTTGCGAGTAAAAATTTTAGAAGGGAATTTATTTTATTTTATTTATTCTTAAAAATATTCCAACAATTATTCTGAATGAATTCGAAATTATCTAGCAGTCTGGTTCTATGAAACCAACTGAAGTTATCTTGCAGCCTTATTCCATGAAACCAACTGAAGTTATCTTGCGAGTAAAAATTTTAGAAGGGAATTTATTTTATTTTATTTATTCTTAAAAATATTCCAACAATTATTCTGAATAAATTCGAAATTACCTAGCAGTCTGGTTCTATGAAACCAACTGAAGTTATCTTGCAGCCTTATTCCATGAAACCAACTGAAGTTATCTTGCGAGTAAAAATTTTAGAAGGGAATTTATTTTATTTAATTTATTCTTAAAAATATTCCAACAATTATTCTGAATGAATTCGAAATTACCTAGCAGTCTGGTTCTATGAAACCAACTGAAGTTATCTTGCAGCCTTATTCCATGAAACCAACTGAAGTTATCTTGCGAGTAAAAATTTTAGAAGGGAATTTATTTTATTTAATTTATTCTTAAAAATATTCCAACAATTATTCTGAATGAATTCGAAATTATCTAGCAGTCTGGTTCTATGAAACCAACTGAAGTTATCTTGCGAGTAAAAAATTTAGAAGGGAATTTATTTTATTTTATTTATTCTTAAAAATATTCCAACAATTATTCTGAATGAATTCGAAATTATCTAGCAGTCTGGTTCTATGAAACCAACTGAAGTTATCTTGCAGCCTTATTCCATGAAACCAACTGAAGTTATCTTGCGAGTAAAAATTTTAGAAGGGAATTTATTTTATTTTATTTATTCTTAAAAATATTCCAACAATTATTCTGAATAAATTCGAAATTACCTAGCAGTCTGGTTCTATGAAACCAACTGAAGTTATCTTGCAGCCTTATTCCATGAAACCAACTGAAGTTATCTTGCGAGTAAAAATTTTAGAAGGGAATTTATTTTATTTAATTTATTCTTAAAAATATTCCAACAATTATTCTGAATGAATTCGAAATTACCTAGCAGTCTGGTTCTATGAAACCAACTGAAGTTATCTTGCAGCCTTATTCCATGAAACCAACTGAAGTTATCTTGCGAGTAAAAATGTTAGAAGAGAATTTATTTTATTTTATTTATTCTTAAAAGTATTCCAACAATTATTCTAAATAAATTCGAAATTGCCTAGCAGTCTGATTCTATGAAACCAACTGAAGTTATCTTGCAGCCTTATTCCATGAAACCAACTGAAGTTATCTTGCGAGTAAAAATTTTAGAAGGGAATTTATTTTATTTTATTTATTCTTAAAAATATTCCAACAATTATTCTGAATAAATTCGAAATTACCTAGCAGTCTGGTTCTATGAAACCAACTGAAGTTATCTTGCAGCCTTATTCCATGAAACCAACTGAAGTTATCTTGCGAGTAAAAATTTTAGAAGGGAATTTATTTTATTTAATTTATTCTTAAAAATATTCCTACAATTATTCTGAATAAATTCTAAATTGCCTAGCAGTCTGGTTCTATGAAACCAACTGAAGTTATCTTGCAGCCTTATTCCATGAAACCAACTGAAGTTATCTTGCGAGTAAAAATTTTAGAAGGGAATTTATTTTATTTAATTTATTCTTAAAAATATTCCAACAATTATACTGAATGAATTCGAAATTATCTAGCAGTCTGGTTCTATGAAACCAACTGAAGTTATCTTGCGAGTAAAAAATTTAGAAGGAAATTTATTTTATTTAATTTATTCTTAAAAATATTCCTACAATTATTCTGAATAAATTCTAAATTGCCTAGCAGTCTGGTTCTATGAAACCAACTGAAGTTATCTTGCAGCCTAATTCCATGAAACCAACTGAAGTTATCTTGCGAGTTAAAATTTTAGAAGGGAATTTATTTTATTTAATTTATTCTTAAAAATATTCCAACAATTATTCTGAATGAATTCGAAATTACCTAGCAGTCTGGTTCTATGAAACCAACTGAAGTTATCTTGCAGCCTTATTCCATGAAACCAACTGAAGTTATCTTGCGAGTAAAAATGTTAGAAGAGAATTTATTTTATTTTATTTATTCTTAAAAGTATTCCAACAATTATTCTAAATAAATTCGAAATTGCCTAGCAGTCTGATTCTATGAAACCAACTGAAGTTATCTTGCAGCTTTATTCCATGAAACCAACTGAAGTTATCTTGCGAGTAAAAATTTTAGAAGGGAATTTATTTTATTTTATTTATTCTTAAAAATATTCCAACAATTATTCTGAATAAATTCGAAATTACCTAGCAGTCTGGTTCTATGAAACCAACTGAAGTTATCTTGCAGCCTTATTCCATGAAACCAACTGAAGTTATCTTGCGAGTAAAAATGTTAGAAGAGAATTTATTTTATTTTATTTATTCTTAAAAGTATTCCAACAATTATTCTAAATAAATTCGAAATTACCTAGCAGTCTGATTCTATGAAACCAACTGAAGTTATCTTGCAGCCTTATTCCATGAAACCAACTGAAGTTATCTTGCGAGTAAAAATTTTAGAAGGGAATTTATTTTATTTAATTTATTCTTAAAAATATTCCAACAATTATTCTGAATAAATTCGAAATTACCTAGCAGTCTGGTTCTATGAAACCAACTGAAGTTATCTTGCAGCCTAATTCCATGAAACCAACTGAAGTTATCTTGCGAGTTAAAATTTTAGAAGAGAATTTATTTTATTTTATTTATTCTTAAAAGTATTCCAACAATTATTCTAAATAAATTCGAAATTGCCTAGCAGTCTGATTCTATGAAACCAACTGAAGTTATCTTGCAGCCTAATTCCATGAAACCAACTGAAGTTATCTTGCGAGTAAAAAATTTAGAAGGGAATTTATTTTATTTAATTTATTCTTAAAAATATTCCTACAATTATTCTGAATAAATTCTAAATTGCCTAGCAGTCTGGTTCTATGAAACAAACTGAAGTTATCTTGCAGCCTAGTTCCATGAAACCAACTGAAGTTATTTTGCAAAAAATTGCCTTGCAAAAAAATGAGCTGGAATTACCTTGAAGAAAGTTATTTTGCAAAAATCGAGCTGAAGTTACCTTGCAGAATCCGAACTGAAGTTATCTTGCAGAAAGTTATCTCGCATTTTTGAGCTGAAGTTATCTTGCAGAAAGTTATCTTACAGATTCGATGATTTCAGAAAAAACATCGCTGCAAGATAACTTCTGTGCTAAAAAGTTATCTTGCAGCGATGTTTTTTGATTTTTAGTACTTGCAAGATAACTTCTTTAGTACTTGCAAGATAACTTCTGCTATCTGAAAATACGCAGTTTTATAAAATTTTCGAGTATTTTCAAAACAAAATCTATTATAACATTCGAAATGTATGAAAAAAATGCAATCGTTCGACGCCCATATTGTAGAAACTTAAGTATTTTTTCGAAAATACCTAGTTTTGTGAAAATTTTGAATATTTTCAATAAAAATGGTATAACTTTCGAAATGTATGAAAAAATTCCGATCATTTGTTACCCATTTTGCATTAACCAAAATTTTGGGATTTTTTTCGAGAAACATTTTATTTAAATATAGGAAAAATACTATTTTGTGAAAATTTTCATGTAATTATAATTGCAATGGATAGCTGACATCATTCCGATTCCAAAACACTATAATTTTTGGATGTTTGCATGATTTTTCAAGCACTGGACCATGCTTAACCGAGTCAGTTGAACGAATCAAAACCGAGGCATGCAAAACCGGGGCATGACTGTATAGGAATATAAACTCTATTCAGTTTATGATTATCCTTGAAAATTGAGAAGACCTTTATAGCAAACTTTATTAAAAGTAAAACACAATTACTCTGACTTATTCTAGAGTTTATTTCTACGACTTCGAAAAAATAAATTTTATGTGAACAAGGAATAAATTTAATGCTTTTTGATAAAAAAAATGATATCGATCAATATTATCCTTCTTCACCCTACTTTTCATCCAGCCACAATTTTCCCGACAGCTGAATCCCCTTTTGCATTACTAGGTTTTCCAGCTGGTCTGCATCCAGTGGCAAGCTCTATTGCTGCGCTTTTCCACAAGACTTGATGAAGAAAAAGAAAAAGCGAATGAATATCCAAACTGGTATCCTCGTACAAGAGTTTTCATGACGGAGTAAAAGAAATCAGATATGAATGAAGCCTGGGGAGACCCCATTCAAAGTTTCCCGTAGCCAATCGATATGAACACGACGCTAAACGATGCAAAACGAGATTCTTTATTGGCAACTCTTGCGGTGCTTCTGTTCGACTTTGACTTCTTTATATGTTTGCATAACGATCGCCGGGGTTTCGACGACGGTCCTGACCTACGGTTCAGTAGTCTTGGAAATGGTGGAGGTCACGTACGAAGTATTTGCATAATCAGTTTTTCAACAAGTCTTTTTACCCGAGCAAAATTTTAATAAAAGTTTCTTTCAAGTATTGAAGACCAATTTCACCCAACGAAATTCGGGCATTCTTCCAAAGCATTTGAACTAAGGACAAAGTTCACCCACTAAGCAACTTCCTCGAAGTGTAAAGTTCAATGTCACCTGATAGCGGTTTATCCAGCGAGAGGACTAGTAAAGTGCCTCCAACTAATTTCATCACGCCCTCCTTAAAATTTCAACCCCTCTGCGTCCAAACATCCCTCTAACAGCCACCCCAAGACTGCGGTGGCGCGCCTCTGAAAGATAAATTTCAATTATCTCCTTTTGTGGGAAACACTTTTCCGTGATTCGGAACGCGAGACGCGGGGTCGGGCGAACAAGGACATTATGGTTAGCAGTCTTTTAAAGGGAATTACTGTCAATTTGTTCGCGGAACGCACGCGGTGTGGACAAAACTCGCTAAACGGTTTGCCGGAAAGACTTTGGTTTGGCCGACAAAGCAAACCTTTTAGGATTTATTCTTGCTTGCAGGCAGGGTTACCAGATATTTTTAGTAAAAATGTGCTTCGAAACGGTTTTTTTTTGTATGATTTATCGAGTTCAATCGTTTATCTGAATGCCAATTTAAAAAAAGAGCTATTCAGGAACCCTACTTTGAGATATTCAACGAGAGATGGTTCAAAAGATTCTTAAGGATTAATTTCATTTTGTTGACAAACAAGTGTCCCTTTATTGGTCGTTTCCCAGAATTCTATTTCCATTGCTGCTAGTAGGTCCAGATTTTTCATTCAAAACGGAAAGCAATAAGACTCGTCATATTTTCTTCAAAGTATTGCAATTGTAAGCAGTGAGAGCGTTTGCTGAGTTCAATTTGTTGGGTGGTGACGCGCGGTCAATTATGTGGCATTGTGTGTGAAAAGAAAAGAATTTTATTTCGTGTTCCATCCTGGTTGGCTTGCCCACAAGCAGAAGAAAATCAGTTCAATTTGTTGGGTGGTGACGCGCGGTCAATTATGTGGCATTGTGTGTGAAAAGAAAAGAATTTTATTTCGTGTTTCATCCTGGTTGGCTTGCCCACAAGCGGAGGAAAATCAGTTCGGTTTGTTGGGTGGTGACGCGCGGTCGATTGTGTGGCATTGTGTGTGAAAAGAAGAGAATTTTGCTTCGTGTTTCATCCTGATTGGCTTGCTCAAGTCCTTCCTACATCATCGTTGATCGGGAGGCACGACGTCGTGTGAATTGTTGCATTAAAATAAGTTTAAGTATTACTGTAAATGACTGTAAAAAAGTCCTTCCTATATCATCAATGTCGTCTGGGTAATCGTGATGAAAAATTACATTTATTCAGTGTTTAAATACCTGTGCGCGAGTGTTTTGGTGTGCTAATTAGAAAGACCTTCCCATAGCATCGTTGCTCGGAAGGCTCGCCGACGGGTTTGTTATGAAAGTCCTCCCCATAGCATCGTAGCTCGGGAGGCATCGAAAAGCCAATACCTTATCCTACTAACCCAAAAAAAATAATCACGTGATGCTTGAAGGAGATGCTGTGGATTCAACGGTCTCAAGCGGTATCAACAAGTATATAGCGAAAAACTATGTGCTTGATGAGTCTGCAACTTCAATTATCGGACTAACATTCCTCCCTTTTGTTGAACTGCAGGCTTCTTGGGAGGGCGCCGGTATTGACTAATAAAGTCGGGGTCTTCAGGGGTTAAACAGTGAACGGATGGTTGGCTCCCACTGATCATTTTTGATTCATTGTTTAACTTCAGCTGATCTGTCAATAACGGAGTAGCAGCTCATTGGCAGTCAACCATGCTCATGCTCATGCTCATGCTCATGTAAGCAGTGAGAGCGTTTGCTTTGAACAGTTTGTTTGCACGATGGACGCCGGTTTGTTTGCAGAATCAGTATGACTGAATATCCTTGTGTAAAAAAAAAGCAAATTAAAGAGGAAATCGAGAAAAAATAGTTTTCCTTTGAACAAAACATTTCAAATTTGACGGTAGAGGTTTGTATATTAACTATATCTTGATTAGATCAAGGATCCGATATTCCTAGAATATTTTGCGTAATTCTTCAATTTTTATGAAAGCTTTTAAATCACTGGCTAATGAAACTTAAACCTCAAGAATATATACACTTCATTAAAACAAATTTATAGCAGTTTTCCCAAACAACTGACCGGAAAATATCTGCCCCCCTGGGCAGACGGAAAGATAAACACAACATTTTGTCACGCCACTGTCTAGTACTAGAAGATTGAGAACAAAACTGTCAAAAAACTTGACCGCCCCCTTCAACGGCGGCGCCTAGATGATCCGAGGAGGGGGATGAGAATAATAAAGTGGCACATAAAATTTTGCGGAAAAACTTTTTCTATTCCTCCTGCGCTACTGTTCTGCAGCCGCGAGGGAAATCTGTTATCCGGTGGGATTTTCAACAGGGGTGAAAATTACTGGAACTGTTGTGTGGTGAAGGTTTTCCGGGGGAGTATTACTGGGTCATATTAAAGGAGGGGAAAATTTTGACAGTAAACAATTGATTCTAGGTAGAATTGAAATAGAGATTACCTTCGCAAACTTTTAAAGATATTAACAAATTTAGTGCAAATTATGTGTGAAAAATATCATTTTCATCATGCTGATAAAACTCACCTAGGCCCAACTGAAATAACAAAAACATTTCCATGTTTCCAGCCCAGATGACGACGACCTTCGGTTCATTAATTCTGCACAAATATCGTCGAGAAATTCACCAACTCCCTCCCACCGCTGCTTGGCCCATATTTTGCATTATGCAAATGTTGCCATCGTTCAAGTTTACCCAGCTGTCATCATCCTCGAGTTCCTTTTCAGTCAAGACATTGCGCATCTACTAACAGGAGTGTCATTGAATATTTTTGGCGCACCTTACCCGAAAGGACCAAACATAAATTTTCAACGCAAAATCGCTCTAGTTTACGGTGGCATCCTTCTCTATTGCCAGCATCACACACCGTGCATCTCGACCTCGGGTGATAACGTTGCGGTCCCGGCATAAAAATCATAATTTATTCATGAATTCCATACCATCCAGCATCGTTTGGGCTGGCGAGCATGAATATTTTTTCTGAACTACAGCATTTTTCCAGCTAAATCGTCTACTATGTAACATTATGTAACAGCCACTCGTTCCGGTGTCAATTAATTTGACTTGAAATGATTTAGAAAAATCTAAGATTAGATATTTGGATATTTCTCAATTTGAATTTGTTATCATTTTTGGCTTCACTTTTCAGTTTTTCTGAACTAAAATTTAACAATTCCTTGTACTATAGTTTATATATCTGAGAATAAATTCAACAAATAAACCCTTCTGTAACCATTTCCACCTTCAACTCCAACAAACCATAAATCCCCAATATTAAACAAAATCATGTTCCCCCCATCGCGTCAACGCCACTCCGGTGGAGAGTGATTTTTTCGACCATTTTGTTTTATTCATGGCTACGCCATAACTTCCTAAACCTACTCAAATGGCGACGACACGCATTGTATTTGTCACCAGCGTACTATCTTGAATTATGTAGAATTTTAATGTCTTGAAAAAGAAACACCTCCGTGTAAACACGAGAGCAAGCAAGCAGTCAAGCAGTACCCGCGAGTTTGCTTCTCCAGCATGCCAAAGGCCGGCCGTGGCCGTGGCAGTTCGAGCGCGGCCTCGAAAAACCCGCGAAGTTCGTCTACCGGCCGTGTGCAAAAAGGTAAACAAACCAACGCCGTGTCGGCCGCCGTGAGCGCAGATGGAATCGACAAAAAGTATCTACATCCCGGATATGTTCCGAGATCACCAGTGAAAATCTGCTCAGGTACTTCTGGTGCCACAGCCAGTGGCACTTCAACATCCCCATCAGGAACGAGTTCCAGATGCTGAGCGACGACGAAGAAAACAACAACACCAACGGTACCGGACTTGATGGGACAATGCAGAGCAAACCAAGGCGCGCATTAAGTGCGCCAACTGTGGAGGTAACCATACCAGCAACTACCGTGGATGCAGCGCACGGAAAAACTACCTCGAGGAGCAGGAAAAGACGAAGAAGAAAGCAGCTGCGCCCCACCCTCCTCAGCGAAGTACGAGCGTAACCGTGCCAGCAGCTGGTCATCGTGCGGTTCCAGCGGACAACTCAGCGTTCCCTCCTGGATGGGGGCGATCATTCGCCAGCGTGGTCGCTGCCGGCAGTGGCAATACGGCCAAGCAAGAAGTTACCATGGAAGATCTCTTTACCCTGCCAGAGTTCTTTGCTCTCGCAGAGGAGATGATGACGCGGTTTCGGACCTGCCGTAACAAGGCGGAGCAATTCCTGGCCCTTGGGGTGCTGATGATCAAGCACATCTATAAAGGATAAAAAACTGTAATCTAGTTTTAAGCTTTCTCTATTTCTATCCCCTTTCCCTTGCAATTTTAGTAAGTCATCCGGCATAAAAAAAAGTACTTGAACATCACTTATGTAGTCATAACTTGAGACAGGTTTGCCAGATCATCAAGTTTTTAAACTCGCTGGAAAGATCTTGTCCAACGATGTATAACACAGTTAGGGTGGTCGAAATCTGGGCTTTATCGGGGCTACCCCTTGAAATCAAAGATTGGCCCATCGCTAGGCTAAATTCCAAATTTGAGCTCATTCTGACCACGGGAACCCCTCCCTCTAATCGCTTGAATTATGTATGGGAAAAATCGTCAAAATGTATGAAGAAAAGCAACTGTTTCAGTATTTTACCTGTGGAGGTCGCAATAATCGTCCTCAGATGTAGGATTTTCATGAAATTTAGAACAACTTTCTCCAAGACACCATATTTTTAGGACTTTTAGCTGATAAGTTATTAGCTTCCGAAAAGGACCGTTTTTGCTCGGCTCAAAGGGGTAGCCCCGAGAAAGTCAGGATTTGGACCACGCTAATGGTGGTATTTGAGGATGTTTTTCTGTTACTTATCTAACATCCGGATACATCGACGCTGTCGTGCTATCTTGTCACATGTCGCTTTTTGACATTCCGAGAAAAACGCCTTTTTAATAAACAAAAAAAGAGCACGTAATGTAAACAACAACAAACACGTTTTGTTGGGCTGACCATTCTGTGCATTGTTTGGTTGAAATTTGGTTGAATTTGGTTGTCGTAGTTCCGAGTAGTAATTAGCAATGTTTACAGCAGTCGGGCATGTACGTGTGTCAAACGCGTTCTGACCTGACATCATTTAGCCAGTTGTCGCACTTACTGCAATTTCAAGGCTGTTCAAGATAGCACGATATGATTTAAACTTCTTTCACATGAAGAGTGACAACAATGCACGAAGTTTTTTTTTCGGATTTTATTGAATATCACAGGATTGAAATCGAAAGTTGGGGATCCGTGCAGGTCAAAGGTGAGACATTGTGAGCTGCACAAAATGGCGTCTTTAACTCAATCTGGCCCAAAATTCACGTGTGACAAGATTTATTTTGATCCTGCTAATATCGACATGCGACAAACCGCCACAACGGCAACGATGTACGAGTGATGCTTGCTCGCCTCCATCCATCTCGTCCACAAAAGTGAGGAATTTTATTATCACTTTATCGCCATTAAAGGAATCTTCACAAACAACCGCCATCAAACCGAGCCCGACCCGGACAGTCACGCAATCAGGAGTCATAATCCTTTCGGATGTCACGGGGGGAAAAGTTTTTTGACTTTATTACTGGGCGGATGAAAAAAAAGCTAGTCTAGGATTTTACGGACTGATTCATTTGATGAGTAGAATAATATTTTTCATTTGTTGGAAATATGTTATTTAAAAATTGATTTCAATAGACGTGTTGCACTGTGGTAAAAGGTCCCAGGTTAGTTGAGCCATTATTTTTGATGACAAGAACATTAATCCCAGTTTAATAACATTTGATTTGACCTATCTGACAAACCCAAGAATCTCCAAATAAAAACTCAAGAAATCATTCACTTTGCACAATTGATTTATACACAATATGTCCTAATATTTCAGCGGATCTCCTCCCCCCAACGATAGTCTAAATCGCAATTCCAATTGTTTGCCATTCAGCCAAATCGCATTTTCTTGATTGAGGGCCATAAATTTTTCGCTTCGATTTTCCACTGACTTTGGTGGCAGCACAGTCGAAGGAGCCAAATGCCAAATTCGCTGTCGTCTTCGGATTTTCTTGGTGGAAAGCTTAACGGTGGTCGTATGGCTTCTTGGCCGCGCGTTGTCTAGGGCTCCGATATCGAGTTTTTTTTATGCTTCTCAATGTCCAACTTTTGGCAGCAATGCTGCTCGTTCGATGTCAGTCAGATGGCGCGTGTATTTGTTTTTTTGCTCATTTTTATGTAACACCTATCATGTGTGTCGCCATGTGCTTTCTGTCACTCGCAACATTACAAGAATCGCACAAGTGGTGACAGTAAATTTCGAATAACCCTCAAATGTCGCGTTTAAAAATTCCTACTTTTTAAGTCGTATGTTGAGATACATCAGTTTTCACCGGTAGGCACAGGGCTCAAATATCATTTGAGATAGGTTAGGGAAGGAAAGTGATTGACGAGATTCACTTGGAACATACACTTTTGCGACGGTTCAGTTTGTTATTTATGCTCAGAACTTGCTTTACTTTCTTTTTTGGTCATTTGATCATTTGATCATTTGGTTATTTCGTCTTTTGGTCATTTGGTCATTTTGTCATTTTGTCATTTTGTCATTTTGTCATTTTGTCATTTTGTCATTTTGTCATTTTGTCATTTTGTCATTTTGTCATTTTGTCATTTTGTCATTTTGTCATTTTGTCATTTTGTCATTTTGTCATTTTGTCATTTTGTCATTTTGTCATTTTGTCATTTTGTCATTTTGTCATTTTGTCATTTTGTTATTTTGTCATTTTGTCATTTTGTCATTTAATCATTTGGTCATTTGGTCATTTTGTCATTTTGCTATTTTGTCATTTTGGTCATTTGGTCATTTGGTCATTTGGTCATTTGGTCATTTGGTCATTTGGTCATTTTGTCATTTTGCTATTTTGTCATTTTGGTCATTCGGTCATTTGGTCATTTTGTAATTTGGTCATTTGGTCATTTCAACATTTGGTCATTTGGTCATTTTGTCATTTTGCTATTTTGTCATTTTGGTCATTTGGTCATTTGGTAATTTGGTCATTTGGTCATTTGGTCATTTGGTCATTTTGTCATTTGGTCATTTGGTCATTTGGTCATTTTGTCATTTTGCTATTTTGTCATTTTGGTCATTCGACCATTTGGTCATTTGGTCATTTGGTCGTTTGGTCATTTGGTCATTTGGTCATTTGGTCATTTGGTCATTTGGTCATTTGGTCATTTGGTCATTTGGTCATTTGGTCATTTGGTCATTTGGTCATTTGGTCATTCGATCATTTGGTAATTTGGTCATTTGGTCATTTGGTCATTTGGTCATTTGGTCATATTGGCTATTAGTCTGTATGTCAAAACTTCTTAATAAACGAACACTTCCGCTCATATGAAGCTGTTTGTTTGATCCATTACAACAGCATATCTTTAGCTGAGTCACTTCCATTGACCGTAGCTAGTTACTTAGAGTGATAAATATACACATCTCCCCTTCCCGGCATCCCACAGTGGCTGAAACTGACTGGCCTTGTGTGTCGACTCCCGAAAACCCATCAAACTCATCAACGCTGGCCATTCCGAAGAAAACGTGCCACTAGCCACGTGCGCACGACCTTAATTCATCGTTCGTGTCATTGTCATTTCCACCGAGGACAACAAAAAGTGGAAGTAGCTTCCTTCCTACACAAACATCGTTGAGTTACCACTAAGTCAATCCATCTGAGGTGGTTTGACCGAATTGCGGGGAGACTTTGGTCATGGGTTTTGTCATAAATGTTTGCAAAATAAATTTATTTAAAATAAAAACAAGAAATGATTTCAAATTAATTTTTATTGACAAATATGCAAAAAAAAACCGTATCCAAAGTGTAGTAATTTCCTTCAGAACTTGTTTTCTTCTAAATCATAAAAAAAAACATTTCTCCTTTTCGCCACCCCGGATACAACCAGCATCGTCATGAATCCATAAAATTTTCCCTCCCTAGTTCCAAGTTAACTTCGACGTAAAGCCATCTTTTCCCATACCCTCATCGAAAGTAACATTATGCCTTTCTTTCCAGCAAACTATTGTCACTTCCTTAGACTGCCCTTTTTTCCTCCCTCCCACAACAAGCCAAAAGAAGTAAACAAAAACGTCGGGAAAACCTTTTCAATGAAAATCCCACCCCCTCTCATATTCCTCCCGGTTTTTTTTTTTTTTCTCAGAGATCTTCTTCATGGTAGAATAAACAATGACAATGACCAGTTGATTTTGGGTTAGGGTCTCTACGCCCCCGAAGGGACACTACCTCCAGACCGCCATGGGAAAAGTGCGATTGTTGCGAGGCGATATTCACAATTTGACGACAAATTTATGGGTTCGGTAATGAACCACCCCTCGCTTCCAAAGAAGGGGCGGTGAGGGGACGGTGCTCCCGGTTTATGTCATACAGCGATGGATGGAAAATAACAGTGTTTAACCATAATGACGGTTTTGTTTGCGCTAACCAATTAACCCTCGGGTAGGGCGAGCGCGGGGGATCGCTCGAATGGTAATTAATTGGCTCAGTGTGGGATTAACACATTTTATTGAAAATTATGCCTCGATGCATTTCTCGCTGTGTGTTGACGAGGGTAATAAATTTAAATGAGTGTTTTTTTTAATAATAATTCTGCAAAAAAAAATATGTTTATGTCATTTATGTGCAATATACAATATCATTAGTTTTCATACAATATGCGGCTTCTGAGAAAAAATGGCGTTAAAACTTTTTAGGATGCATGCAAAATTCAAAAATGATCAAAAAAATATTTTCAGCTAGCTCAGAAGTGCAAAAAACAACTAAATACAGGAAAATGAAATTTTTTAACTCACGGTGTATTTTTTCCGAGGACATTATGATAAAAAAAATCGGCAAGTCTGATATTTGGCACCATGAAAGAAGGGCTCTTTCCCGACATTTTGCGGGGTCCGGCAGAATATTTCGTCGAGGGATTTAGAGCAACTTTTTTTTGATGATTTTTTTCGATTTTATATGATTTTTCTTCAGAAAAGTCGATGGAAATCGATGGTTTCATGTTCAAATTTATCAAATTTCTTATGAATGTGCCTCAAGAGACTCTAAATTACATATTTGACCCTGGATAAAAAGTTTCCAACCCAAATTTATCAGTTTTCTAGCTTTCTTTGAAATAACCCCAAAATCCATGCTTGAAACCTCAAAACAGCTCTACACTGCCAACTGTGATATTTTTAAGGATGAAAACATTTTGCTGAAACAATAAACTTATATAAAATTTTGATAAAATTTATGGAAATTATTTTATTAGAATCTTCAAAAACTCAGTAGGCGGTGTTCATCGTTTGAATGGGAATTAAAACCAGAAATTTTGGAGAAAGTCACTTTTTATTTTACGAAATTGAGTATATCTCTGCTTATATTAAACCAAAATTGATACTCTTTTATGGAAATTGTTCTCTACAATTTGATTGATTCGAAAATGTTTTGAAATATTTTGGTGTTGTATGGCAGAGAATTGAAAAAAATAATGTTGGGAACCTTTTGAGTAATAAATAGCTTTTAATTTAAATACTCTAAGTTTAGCAATATTTTATGCTCGAATTTGTATCCGGGCAATTTGCTGCTGTATTTTCATGACAAATTGTACAAGAATTTTTTTTCATTTGATCGTTTTGAGGTTTCAAGCTTGAATTTTAGGGTTATTTCAAAGAAAGCTAGAAAACTGATAAATTTGGGTTGGAAACTTTTTATCCGAGTTCAAATATGTAATTAAGAGTCTCTTGAGGCACACTCATAAGAAATTTGATGGATTTGAACATGAACCCATCGATTTCCAACGACTTTTCTGAAGAAAAAGCATATAAAATCAAAAAAAGTTGCTCTAGACCCCCGACAAAATATTTAGCAGGACCCCGCAAAATGTCGGGAAAGAGCCCTTCTTTCATGGTGCCAAATATCAGACCTGCCGAATCTTTTTCTTAAGTTTGTTCTAAGAAACACACCGTGTAACTGTTTTCAGTTGATTGCACTTCTATTTTCTCTAAAAAAATTCATTCACATTTACATTAATTTTCATATTTAGGTAGAATTTATTACTTATAAAATGCGTTAACAAATCATTTTTAATGTCTGGTTGCCTGACAATGTTTAGAGTTCAATTTAAGATCAAGATGTTTCATTGAAAACTAATAAAATTTTCATGAAATATCTTTGTGAATAAGACATTTGTTACATTTTGTAAAATTTGTGCATTGTTTTAAGAAATACCATACATTTCACGTAATTTCGCGAAAATGTATGAATCCCTATTTTAGCGCGTGGCGCGTTAAAAACTTTTTTTTATGCATATCTCGGGAATGTACAGGTCAACACTTCCAATTTTGAATTGAATGAAATTTCTCGAGGAATCCGATATAAATAATTTCAGACAAATGCTCTTTGGTTCAGACACGATCAAAACGCCAATTCATGTTTCATGTTTCAATTGCGTTCAAAACAGCTTAAACCGGTTGAAAAGGCGCCGAGTTATGATTTTTTTTAAAGTGGTTTTGCGAAAATTGACGAAAATTACCATTTTTTGGACGTAGCGTGGCCCAGATCATCCTTATAGACAAACAAAAAAATACGGGTCCAATTATTTTGGTCAAGGAACCCCAGAAAACACTTAAAGCCTCATTGAAAAACTTTTTTATCGGTTTATGCTCTTTTCAAATGTGATTTTAAGATTTGAAGATTTGAAGATTTGAAGATTTGAAGATTTGAAGATTTGAAGATTTGAAGATTTGAAGATTTGAAGATTTGAAGATTTGAAGATTTGAAGATTTGAAGATTTGAAGATTTGAAGATTCTGCAGATTTGAAGATTTGAAGATTTGAAGATTTGAAGATTTGAAGATTTGAAGATTTGAAGATTTGAAGATTTGAAGATGATTCGAAGATTTGAAGATTTGAAGATTTGAAGATTTGAAGATTTGAAGATTTGAAGATTTGAAGATTTGAAGATTTAAAGATTTGAAGATTTGAAGATTTGAAGATTCTGCAGATTTGAAGATTTGAAGATTTGAAGATTTGAAGATTTGAAGATTTGAAGATTTGAAGATTTGTAGATTTGAAGATTTGAAGATTTGAAGATTTGAAGATTTGAAGTTTTAAAGATTTGAAGATTTGAAGATTTGAAGATTTGAAGATTTGAAGATTTGAAGATTTGAAGATTTGAAGATTGAAGATTTGAAGATTTGAAGATTTGAAGATTTGAAGATTTGAAGATTTGAAGATTTGAAGATTTGAAGATTTGAAGATTTGAAGATTTGAAGATTTGAAGATTTGAAGATTTGAAGATTTGAAGATTTGAAGATTTGAAGATTTAAAGATTTGAAGATTTGAAGATTTGAAGATTCTGCAGATTTGAAGATTTGAAGATTTGAAGATTTGAAGATTTGAAGATTTGAAGATTTGAAGATTTGAAGATTTGTAGATTTGAAGATTTGAAGATTTGAAGATTTGAAGATTTGAAGTTTTAAAGATTTGAAGATTTGAAGATTTGAAGATTTGAAGATTTGAAGATTTGAAGATTGAAGATTTGAAGATTTGAAGATTTGAAGATTTGAAGATTTGAAGATTTGAAGATTTGAAGATTTGAAGATTTGAAGATTTGAAGATTTGAAGATTTGAAGATTTGAAGATTTGAAGATTTGAAGATTTGAAGATTTGAAGATTTGAAGATGATTCGAAGATTTGAAGATTTGAAGATTTGAAGATTTGAAGATTTGAAGATGATTCGAAGATTTGAAGATTTGAAGATTTGAAGATTTGAAGATTTGAAGATTTGAAGATTTGAAGATTTGAAGATTTGAAGATTTGAAGATTTGAAGATTTGAAGATTTGAAGATTTGAAGATTTGAAGATTTGAAGATTTGAAGATTTGAAGATTTGAAGATTTGAAGATTTGAAGATTTGAAGATTTGAAGATTTGAAGATTTGAAGTTTTGAAGATTTGAAGATTTGAAGATTTGAAGATTTGAAGATTTGAAGATTCTGCAGATTTGAAGATTTGAAGATTTGAAGATTTGAAGATTTGAAGATTTGAAGATTTGAAGATTTGAAGATTTGAAGATTTGAAGATTTGAAGATTTGAAGATTTGAAGATTTGAAGATTTGAAGATTTGAAGATTTGAAGATTTGAAGATTTGAAGATTTGAAGATTTGAAGATTTGAAGATTTGAAGATTTGAAGATTTGAAGATTTAAAGATTTGAAGATTTGAAGATTTGAAGATTTGAAGATTTGAAGATTTGAAGATTTGAAGATTTGAAGATTTGAAGATTTGAAGATTTGAAGATTCTGCAGATTTGAAGATTTGAAGATTTGGAGATTTGAAGATTTGAAGATTTGAAGATTTGAAGATTTGAAGATTTGAAGATTTGAAGATTTGAAGATTTGAAGATTTGAAGATTTGAAGATTTGAAGATTTGAAGATTTGAAGATTTGAAGATTTGAAGATTTGAAGATTCTGCAGATTTGAAGATTTGAAGATTTGGAGATTTGAAGATTTGAAGATTTGAAGATTTGAAGATTTGAAGATTTGAAGATTTGAAGTTTTGAAGATTTGAAGATTTGAAGATTTGAAGATTTGAAGATTTGAAGATTCTGCAGATTTGAAGATTTGAAGATTTGAAGATTTGAAGATTTGAAGATTTGAAGATTTGAAGATTTGAAGATTTGAAGATTTGAAGATTTGAAGATTTGAAGATTTGAAGATTTGAAGATTTGAAGATTTGAAGATTTGAAGATTCTGCAGATTTGAAGATTTGAAGATTTGAAGATTTGAAGATTTGAAGATTTGAAGATTTGAAGATTTGAAGATTTGAAGATTTGAAGATTTGAAGATTTGAAGATTTGAAGATTTGAAGATTTGAAGATTTGAAGATTTGAAGATTTGAAGATTTGAAGATTTGAAGATTTGAAGATTTGAAGATTTGAAGATTTGAAGATTTGAAGATTTGAAGATTTGAAGATTTGAAGATTTGAAGATTTGAAGATTTGAAGATTTGAAGATTTGAAGATTTGAAGATTTGAAGATTTGAAGATTTGAAGATTTGAAAATTGGAAGAATTGGAAGAATTGAATATTGGAATATCTGAAGATTTGAAAATTGGAAGAATTGAAAATTGGAAGATTTGAAGATTTGGAGACTTGAAGATTGTTTTAAATCTAATGATTTGATATTTTGATAATTTGATGATCATAAAAAACAACAATCAACAATAATCATTTCTAAAGAATTTTTCGGTAGAGAAAATAGAACTATTCAATTTGGGAGCGGCCGTGGCTGACTGGTTACGGTGTTCGCTTTGTAAGCGAATGGTTCTGGGTTCAATTCCCATCTGCTCCCAACGAGAAAGAACAAAGAAATTTGAAATTATGAATATGAACGAAATATCAAAGTCACTCAAGGCGGGGTTGGATCCCCCGTCCTTTGGATTGATAAGCAAAAATGCTAACCACTAGGCCATGACGACTTAGTGAGCCTGGACTGGAATGAGGAATACTGTTACAGAGAGCGAGTTGTGGCGCTATAACCACGGCAAATAGTGTCCAGGGCATTCGTGGAAATACAATGTCCCATCCCAGAGGGTCAAGGAGTACCAAACCTTCTTAGCATGGTGCTCCCAACGAATACAACCAAAATCTCGGAGCGTATGGTGGTGTGTCCCCACGCTTCTTCCTCCTCTGTCGATTCAGAATTGTGTTGTTGTTCGAACACTCAGTGCTCAAACTCAACCCAATTACGAGGCATCTCTGCGATACGGCTTTACGCAGTAGGCCTGGCCGCTTTAACGCTTGTGATGTTTCTATGCATTCTAATGCAATGGCGCACTACAAATGTTAATAAATGACAAGAAGAGTGCTAGGCGTCATCTAACCTAAGGCACTCTCCAGGATCCCTTCGAAAGATTGGCTGCGTTAGGGTCTGATTAGATTAGATTAGATTAGAGAAAATAGAACTATTCAATTTGAAAAAAGCAGTTGTGCTAGTCAAATTTTCCGTAAAGTAATACAAATCATCATTGGGGTAATTAAATTAAAAGAGTTATTTCGGGATAGCATAAGATGTTGTTTTGAATTTTAACTGTAATTTTTTTTATTTATAAATAAACTTCTTACCTTACGTAGATTTCATGTCTGAAACAACTGTTCCAATATTACATTTGATGGATGAGAGCATGCTCCAAATTAACTGAATCTGTAACGAAACAATGCGATATTTTTACTAAACAGGCGATTAATTTTCAAGGTAATATTTTGCTTCTATACTACTAAATTATTTTAATTGCTCTATTCCATTTAAAATCATCCATTCAAAAAGAGACTGAAGAGCAGTCTCTAACCGGTTCAAAGTGGAGTGGAGAATATATTTACCATGCAATTACCGTCCACATTTCCCGATAGTTTCCCCTCCCCCACAAAAGGAGGCATCATGCCACACGCCAAACACTTTTACTCGGATCATCATGCGAAGGCCACTTTGCCCATTCCGACGCACGGGGGCGGTTCAACACTTTCCCGGCACGGAAGCATTTAGCTCATTGAGAAAGCTTCTTCTTGAAAGTGTGGAACCAAGAAGGGGGCAGAAGAAAGATCGGGGTGGTAATTTATGGACAGTGAGCGAATTGTGGGATATTAAATGACCAACGCCTTCTAATAGGAGTAGCAGCAGATGAAGCAAAACTTCTTCTTCACCTCTCGCACTAGAAGTAATTTAAAATTTAAGAAAATGAAGCATGATTTTGTCACCTCTATTCTACAATTTTAAATCATGGAAGTTAAACATCACCAAGGTCGAACGATTGAGCTCATCATTTACAACATCATTAAGAACAGATAGAACGACAATGTCCCTGTTCTGAATGACCATGGTCGAAACACTGCTGGAATGTCCTGACACCAGTGCCAAGGATTTTTCCAGCCCCAACCGCCAACTGACTGTTTGGCTGGAGGTGACATCAGTTTAAACGACGATGATTGAAGGTTCTCGAAGTGACTCGGTAAATATCGCGTGCATTGCGCCACTGTTTGCCACTTTGGTGGAAAGTGCGGGAAAATTGGAATTGGAAAGTGCCATTCAGTGTCGACGACGCGGGCCAATAATGTGTCAATAAAGTTTGATCGACTTACACATTGGTGTATGGTACTTTCGAGGTGGTATTAGTAAGGATTTTACAACTCTCGTTTTATGATACTAATTTCAAGAAATTATGGTGGTCCATGATTTGGGTCAAGGAGACGACTGATTCGCTTATGTCGTGGTTATTTTTTAACAAAACTTGCCATTAAATACTATTTACTTTGGCAATTCTTCAAATAATCATAACATTTTCTAGCAAATGGCTTTAATCAGCATCTACAAAAAATTAAGTCTCTAGACTCTGAATGGAATTCAAATTTAAAACAAATATTAATGAAGGAAAAATCGAACACCATCACCGAATTTGCCTGCCCTCAAAGTTTCCACAGCAGCATGATTATTCCAATCAACTTTAATTCAATTTGCCGTAAACAAGCACAGGAACTTTACCGACTGCTTAACCTTGCTCCACTCTAGGTGAAGATGGCTCGGTCGAACATTATTCGCCAAAACGCTCACTTATTTATACCGATTCCCGGGCATTGGAGCAAAAAAAAAAGAAACAAAAAATGGACGACAATAACCATCATCCAAATGGTCATGAGATTGTAAAAGTTCTCGTTTTTTTTTTGTTCCTGCCCTCCTATAAAACTTTTCCGGCTTATGTAAAATTTGCTTGCTTCGGAAAATTTTCCTCACTTTTTGCACTCATCAAATGTTTGGCCTCCGCTAAATCCAAACGGTATACACTCATTTAGCGGAGCCACTTAGTTTCATGACCTATAACATTGAGTTCTCCGGGGGTAGGGAGAAAAGCTTTGGTTTGAGTTTTATGTGCAAAAAATACCTTTGTGGGGAGTACATTTGAGTGGGATTAAACTGTAATAGCCATAGGTAAAAAAGAAGTAACCTTTAATGTTTTATTTGTTTTCCAATCAATTATCATTAATATCTTTCTCAGGAAAAAGAATAATTAAATTGTTTTTTTCAACTACGTTTTATTTTAAGTTTATAATGCATTTTTTCATGGAGATTTCTCTCACGATTTATTAAATTTTATCCAAGATTGAATTTCACTTAAACCAAACATATTAAACCTAAATCAAAATTACCCAAAAAAAATTCTTTTTTAATTCAAAAATAAGATTTATACAACTTTAAACAATAAAAATTCCAAAAATTAAGCAAAACCATGTAAATGGATCATACTAATTCGGTTCATTGTTTGCTTTATTTTTTATTGTCAAATAATGAAAGTTTTCAAACTCTCGTATGTAATTCAAACTGCTTAAATTATCATCATCTGCAATACCAGAATCATACGGCGTGATTTTATGTTTTAATTATCAAAAAATAAAAATAAAAATCTCACTTTATTTGTATTTTAAATGCTCTAGTTTTAATTTTTTTTTAAACATGTGAATGTTTTACACTAAAATACACTAGATATCTCCACAAAATGCATTTTAGCCTTTTTAATTGAACGCTCAAATGTAGTAAAAATCCATAGAGAATATTATAATAACAAGGTATAACAATTTAAAAATTTCAGGCAGCAGTTTTTACTAACGGGAGCGAATGACCCATAGGGTTGAAGCTCCCCCTAATAAAATCAACAACAAGAGACAGCCCAAGTAACCAATCAGCACTAAATAAAGTCACTGTTCAGCACTAACAGCGCATTTAAAGCTGCGGATAAAAGCTAAAATGTTTTGAAATCTGCACCAAAAGCGCTTTTACAGCAGATTTGCAGCTGGTTTTGGACTTTATATTTCTGTTTTACAGCTGGGCCCCTACTGTTGTTGTTCCACCCCTGCAAAATGTCAAAAAAATTGAGAGGCAAAAATGTTGTGGTCTCTTTCCATCTTTCTCCCCTGCTTCTCTCAATTCTATTTTTGGGTTGTTTGCTACTTTGCCGACTCAGCTGACTGAGAGGGGAAGTTGAATTATTTGCTTGAACTCGCGGTGGTGCCGATGTGATGCTGGATGTTGATGATGTTCGATGAATCCTGAGACCTTGTCCTCACGGCCAAATGAGGTATGGAAGTCCAGGTCTGTTTTCAGAGCTACATAAGCATGCTGCAGTTTTGTTGTTATGTTAAATGCACAAATCCTATGTAAAAGGAGCATATTCCAATCGACCATGCCACTAGGAACTTTCTCTATATTTTTCAAAACAACTTTTTTGCGGATTCATGTTGAATTTATTATGATTTGAAAGCAATCATTCTACAGGCTCTTTTAACATACTAAACCGTTTAATTTCATATTATTCACCGCACCGATCAGTCGTGTGTTGGAAGTTCCTCGGGAAATGTTGGGCGTTCGAAGCCGGTTGTTGCTTTCACGCAATGAAATCTCCGCATAAATTTGCCATTTTTCCTCCGTAACCGTAATTTCATGTCAGCTGGTGGAGGTTACTGCAAAGGTCGTAGAAGTTTTTTTATCATCAAGTAACTAAAATAATGAAATTAAACTTACCAACATAATAAAACGTCTTCAACAGCTGCGTAAACTAAATCTTCTAAGCTGACTGAATTTTCTCCCCGCTCGGTTTGTTTTGGTTTAATGGATGAGAGAGCAAAGAATATTTTTGAATCTGCTTGTTGGTAATCTCTCTCTTTCGCTCTTACACGGCACAATGTAGTGTTGCCAGTTTGATGAAATATTTGGTTGCAGTGTTGCTAGTAGCAGCATCAAATCAGCTCTATTCCAGCTATTATTAGAGCAGTTGTTTTACAGCTAATTTGCAATCACCGTAGCTGTTTTGTGACTGATTAGCTGGTGAATGCTGTTTAGCAGCTCATTTATGATTTTTTTTAGTGCTAGATGGTTACTTGGGAGTAGTCGCCCCAACCTCTTTTCGATTTGTGTTCGAACACGGAACCGGTTGTTGCGTTTGAAACGGAATTTGTATACGATTCTAATTAGATTCCGTTTCAGAATTCGGATTGATTTGACTGGGTTATGTTCATATATATCATTTTTTTTGTAATTGTCTGCTCTACAACTTTGTAGAACATTGTTACACTCTAAAAATTAACTCTGCAAAGTTAGAAAAAACACGAAATTTAAAAATGAAAAAATATGTTTTTTTCTCAAAATTTATTTTTCCTAAAAGAGCACGCAGCTAGCAAAATCTAAACTTAGGAACATGTACCCTCCCTGTAAAGGCTTATGAATTGATTTCAGTTGAAAGGTTCTCCAAATCTCTGAATTGCAAATGTAACATCCTGGAGCAGAACTGTTAAATTCTAATAAAAACTAATTGAATTGAATTGAAAATTTTGTTCTTAATGAAAAAATGACCCTTCCGGGTCAATGTAGATTTGAAAAGTACAATAAATTTCCCTTAAAATGACACGTTCCAAAATTTTTTACAGTCGCGTAACGGAAAATGGCAGAGTTTTAAAACTTTTAAAGTGTTTTTTTTTCGACGAAAAATACATTTTTTAGGAATTTTGAGTACGCCATCAAATTGGGCGTACAATTTTACATAAAAGTCCCACATGTCTATCTCATCACCGGTTCAGGCTGCAAATTATTGAAAACACCTCTATTTTCACATGTGAGCAGTTCTCTACGAAATCGATTTTTTTTTTGAATTTTAATTTTTATATTTTTTAATCCGGCTGAAACTTTTTTGGTGCCTTCGGTATGTCCAAAGAAGCCATTTTGCATCATTAGTTTGTCCATATAATTTTCCATACAAATTTGGCAGCAGTCCATACAAAAATGATGTATGAAAATTCAAAAATCTGTATCTTTTGAAGGAATTTTTTGATCGATTTGGTGTCTTCGTCAAAGTTGTAGGTATGGATATGGATTTTGTCACTAAAACTTGATTTGCAAAAAAAACACTATTTTTATATTTTTTTTATATGTTTTAGAGGACATCAAATGCCAACTTTTCAGAAATTTCCAGGTTGTGCCAAAAATCTTTGAGCGAGTTATGAATTTTTGAATCAATACTGATTTTTTTCAAAAAATCGAAAAATTGGTCGCAAAATTTTTTTAACTTAATTTTTTTATGTCAAATCAAATTTGAAATCAAAAAGTACTTCAGTGAAATTTTGATAAAGTGCACCGTTTTCAAGTTAAATCCATTTTTAGGTGACTTTTTTGAAAATAATCGCAGTTTTTATTTTTTTTTAAATTAGTGCACATGTTTGCCCACTTTGGAAAAATATATTTTTGAAAAACTGAGAAAATTCTCTATATTTTGCTTTTTTGAACTTTGTTGATACGACCCTTAGTTGCTGAGATATTGCCATGCAGAGGTTTAAAAACAGAAAAATTGAAGATTTTTAAGTCTCACCCAAACAACCCACCATTTTCTAATGTCGATATCTCTGCAACTAATGGTCCGATTTTTAATGTTAAAATATGAAACATTCGTGAAATTTTCCGATCTTTTCGAAAAAAATATTTTAATTTTTTTTAAACCAAGACTAACATTTCAAAAGGGCCAAACATTCAATATATCAAAAACGGACCTCGGATTCGTAATCAGGGACAAAAGCTACCCCATAGGACAAAGTTAGTAGGGTTAGTAGGGTCGGGCAACTGCTGTGTGAGTTGGCGGAGAATTTCCCCTTATAAGAAAGTTTATAGCAAATTTCCACCGGTTGAAAGAAATTGAAAGAAATAAAAAAAACTTCCTTCTACGAAAAACAATACTTCTCTTGTTTTATATTTTTGTCGTTTCATTTTTAGTATTTTAATTTGCTCTACCACTTGCTATCATTATCTTTTGCCTATATAGTTTTTTCATGTTTATACATTCACTTTTTCAATTTTTTGCATGTTTTTCACATTTTCTACTACTTAAAAAAATGCGTAAAGGCATAGTCTGGTACATTGTTAGTAAGAAACACAGCTAAAGTTGACCTCATGAAAAAATTAACACTTTCAAAGTCACATAAAACAATTCTAACTTCCAAACAGTCAATTTTCTTAAAATTAAAGAGTTCTTCTTGCCAATGCTTTTTAAAGATCGTAAATTGGTTGAAAAATGATTTTTTGGCGAATTTTTAGATCGAAAGTTTGGGTTAGGGTTAATTATAAAATTTAGTGTATGATCTTTTTCAACATCTTCACAACATTCTGTTCCTATTTTCCGTAGCTTTAATATCAAGTAAATCTCCGATGAAATCAAAGCTGAGCCGCTTCCACGAAAAACTGAAGCTGAACCAAGAAACGTGTCACTTTAATCCCCAAACACGACGCCGACGACGACGACTCGTGGAGCAAACTTCCACCAAACTGCCAATTAATCTCTTCCGAACCAATCTGTCACCCGAGCGGAAACGGGATTAAACCCGCTAGCTTTATCGCCTCGATGCCATCAGCAAACCGAGTCAAATTTTCAAACCATTGATGTGGCGCAACAAGTATGGTGTGTGTCTCCGTCCGAAAAGATTCCGGATGTTGGACGCCTCAACTTTGTCACGTACAATCAATTTGGGTCAAACTGCCGGAAGGGTTTTCTTGCTCTCGGCCTACGGCGGCCGCGGCTTCACAAATGGACCGGAGTTATTGGCAAACTTGCTGGCCTGAGGTGGAGGTATTGTGTGCAGACATGCATTGGCACCGCGCGCGGCTAGCACGCGTGCTATTTTAGCGAATAGCACTGTGCTATCAATCATAGCACTCGCCCTTGCACTCTATCGAAACTGGTAACTAAGACGCTTTTTTCATTGTTTATCTTGAATTGAGTGACGTCGACCAGAGGAACCTCATGTAAAGAATTTCATCAATTTTTATCTGAAAGTTTAGTGCAGTGCTTGCGTTCAGGACTTAGAAGTGAAAGGTCCATGGTTCTATTCTCTGCAAGGTAAACTTTTTTTTTCATTTTGGTGTAATAAAATCACAGTTTTTTTCTTTTAGATCATCTTCTGAAAAAAAAGGAAAAGTTTTCCAAAATGGCAAGGGGACTTGAAAATTTGTTACATTCTGAGTACTTGGGAATGGATCAAGGCATGTGGCTTTTGGGGACGCAAACAGTATCCCAGTATATTGCAAAGTAACAAATTAACCACCAAGTCTAGTGGTTTTTTGGGGCGTGCTATCTGGGAGTGCTAAAAAATAGCACTAACACTGTGCAATGCGCAGTGTGCGTACAACTTGAGGTAAGTGCTAATCTGAAGTGCCAGTGCAGAGCGTGCCAATGCATGTCTGATTGTGTGTGGTCGAAGGGTTCGTTCCATTATTCAACAGGTTCTTGTATAGGGGTAATAGAGCTCGAAAGAAGGGCATAACGAGCAGACTTTGTGTTCGCAACTGGATGGACCGTTCCTGATAAGCTGAAGGAAGAAACAATCTTTGGGGTTATTTCTTGGAACTACACACCTGTGGTCGGATATGCAATCTTAATGTGACCATTATGACATAGCTCTTCTTCGATTTCAAGGGGAAAAACTGTGTAACGATGTCCATACGGATTAAGCTCAACATTATGGGCAAACATTAGTACCGCATGATGACCGGTTAGAAAAGGTACCGATGTGGAAACGACAACAGTCCGGACACCGGATCAAATTGTCACTTTGTCATCCCTCTATCATGTGTCCTTTCTGGTGCTAGTATTGCAGCAACCCCAATCAGTGGAGATGATGAACGTTGCCATCCACACCTGCTCTATCTCGAATTGGTCTGGTTACGCAAGAGTTGTTCATAGAAATTGGATTTTTTTATACCTTGATTCTGATTAATTCATACAACATGTTGGTACAAATAGCTCGGATTTATTATTTTCAGGAAGGGATTTTAATCAACTGGATCGATTCCCAATAAAATGTAACCTTTTAATTCCTTTTTATTCCTTTCCAAGTATTCAACATCGACTGATTCCTCTCGCAATAACTCCCACCATAAAATAAAGCAAATACAACTGATGAAACCCCGGCATCAATGTCCGTTCGCACTCATAGGAAATTCACCCTCATCCATCCAGTCAAGCTGGGCTGGTGGGATGGTAAGATGATAAATGATGCTATGATACTAAGGAGCAATATTAGCTGTCCTCCAGCGTAACTGGATCAGAAAATTGATGAACTGCACACCGGGGTTGGGTGCTGATCCGCAATTGATATTAATTAATTAGATCCCGCAGCACCCTCTTGGAAACGTTGCGAGGAAACTAGGTCACCAGAAGACACTGGACACCGAAATTTGTCATGCAATTTGTTACTTTTCTGCATGACATCCACGTTCCAAGACTTTCCAGCAAACTTCACCGTCAACCACTCGGAAAACTTTAAAGTACTTGTCCCTGTCCAGGATGCCCCCACAAAAACACACACTCACGCTCAAGATAATCCCCTTCAGAGGAAAAGCTCAACGTCTTGAGTGACCCGGAATCCCCCGGGCGAATGCAAACTTGTCCGCACGCTGCCGGCTGGACAAGTATCTGCTCCGCTTTTGCTGGGCAGAGAAATTGGGACGCTCTCTCGTTGTACTTATGTTACCTTTCAGCATCGTCGCCGCTGTAATATGATTGCGAGGCTGCCACCCACCACCAGTGCGAACTCATGATACGCCAACGTTATTTATGGTCGTCCAGGATGAGAAAGGGAGCGTTCTTTTATTACGTAACGCAGTAGGGGGGGAGGGGGGGTCGGATGCCGTGTTACGCTCCATACAATTTTTTTTTAAAATTTTATGGAAATTTTGTTACGAGGGGGGGAGGGAGGGAGTCTAAAAATCCGATTTTTTGCGTTACGTAATAAATGAACGCTCCCAAATGTCATAATTCATGTCTGTTTCCCGTTTTTTGGCCATTTTCTTGTTGAATTCATGTTTTGATTATACTTTGTTGCTTGAAGATTTACTGAAAAGAATCTTCTCGAATTTCTGATAAAGGACTCTTTAAGTATATACAAAACACTTACTCTACCCAATCTACACAGTAAAAAGAAGTTTAATATTTTAGGTTGAAAATTTAATGAATGGATGTTATTATTTCTCTGACACAGAATCTGTCCACATTCCCAGATTTAAAGAAAAATATGTGGGTAATTCTCCACCAACTCACACAGCAGTTGCCCCGACCCCTCTTTGATTTGCGTGAAACTTTGTCCTAAGGGGTAACTTTTGTCCCTGATCACGAATCCGAGGTCCGTTTATTGATATCTCGTGACGGAGGGGCGGTACGACCCCTTCAATTTTTGAACATGCGAAAAAAGAGGTGTTTTTCAATAATTTGCAGCCTGACACGGTTATGAGAGAGAAATTTGGTGTCAAAGGAACTTTTATGTAAAATTAGACGCCCGATTTGATGGCGTACACAGAATTTTGAAAAAACGTATTTTATATCGAAAAAAACACTAAAAAAGTTTTAAAATTTCTCCCATTTTCCGTTACTCGACTTAAAATTTTTTTTTTGGAACATGTCATTTTAAGGGAAATTTAATGTACTTTTTGAATCTATATTGACCCAGAAGGGTAATTTTTTCATTCAGAACAAAATTTTTCATTTTAAAATTTCGTGTTTTTTCTAACTTTGCAGGGTAATTTTTTAGAGTGTAATAATGTTCTACAAAGTTGTAGAGCAGACAATTACAAAAAAATTGATATATAGATATATAGAATACAAAGAGAAACGCAAAAAGTAACTTTTTCAAAACTTTTTTTCGTAAAATCGCGATAACTCGTGATGTTTATGAACAAACCCCTTATGTTTACATATCAAAATTTTTGTAATTGTCTGCTCTACAACTTTGTAGAACATTATTACACTCTAAAAAATTACCCTGCAAAGTTAGAAAAAACACGAAATTTTAAAATGAAAAAATTTGTTCTAAATGAAAAAATGACCCTTCTGGGTCAATGTAGATTCGAAAAGTACATTAAATTTCCCTTAAAATGACATGTTCCAAAAAAATTTACAGTCGAGTAACGGAAAATGGGAAAAATTTTAAAACTTTTTTAGTGTTTTTTTCGATGAAAAATACGTTTTTTCGGAATTCTGAGTACACCATTACATCGGGCGTCTAATTTTACATAAAAGTCCCTTTGACACCAAATGTCTATCTCATCACCGTTTCAGGCTGCAAATTATTGAAAAACACCTCTTTTTCGCATGTTCAAAAATTGAAGGGGTCGTACCGCCGTTCCGTCACGAGATATCAAAAAACGGACCTCGGATTCGTGATCAGGGACAAAAGTTTCACGCAAATCGAAGAGGGGTCGGGGTAACTTTTCCCGATTTCGTGTGAGTTGGTAGAGAATTACCCCACTACACGGAGAAAAAAGAGTTCCCAAAATCGTGAACAAGCGTTCATGAAAATGGGAACCTCGAACAAAGTGTTCAAATCCCATGGTACGATTTTGAAAAACGTACCATGAAATCTGAACACTTTGTTCGTGGTTCCCATTTTCATGAACGCTTGTTCACGATTTTAGGAACTCTTTTTTCTCCGTGTAGTGCACTGTTAATGAGAAAAACCTCATACAATTTGCTCAGTAGAGTTTCAAGAATGGTGAAATACTACGAGTCTCACTAATTTCGATTGAAACCATCGATCCTTCATCCAAATAATAGTTTGCAAGCGATTTGTTAATGAAAAATGGACTAACAATTCTTCCAGCGATAAAAAAACACCCCAAAATGGAACGCGCCTCCCTAAAGAAGACTTAACCAAGTGGACCATAAAAAATGTCCAGGTGTCACGCACCATAAATTAATGACATCCTTTCGCGATGACTCTTTTCCCCCTTTTTTTCGAGGAAAATGACCATCTTCCGTTCGATGAATGAAGCCCGTCCAAATGCTTTGCGGGGGGAATTGTCAATTCTGGCGATTACTTTTTACCTTGCGTTCAATTAGAAATTATGTCAATAGCCATCAAGGAGCGCGGACCTTGACGATTTGACTGTCCAAAACGATCCCCAGGTTGTTCACTTTCTGTGAACTTTATCACCCATCGGAAAACTTCTCCCATCTTACTTATATTTTTCTTACCAAAAGAAAAACCTGCAGCTTGAACACCTCCCCCCAGAAGAATTTGACCGTAGAAGGAAGAACGACGAAAGTAATAACATTTCATTCCACGCAGACGGGCACACGGTGCGTGAAATTTGCCAGAAAATGAAGCATTCTCCAGTGTTGGTATCTCGTTCCGCCCACACGAGCTTTACGTGAAAGTTTACCACCAGTTGAGTTTACTGGAAGTGACTTTACGGGAAATTACTGTTCGGATCATGGAGCGTTGCAGAAATTAAAACGTTTGAACTTTTCCGTGAACAGTACACACATGACAGGCTAAGAATAAAATGATTCTTTGCCAACATTTTCTTTATCCGTTGTTGATTTCCTCACAGGGGATTGAATTCGTAATCAATCAAAAACATTATATACAAAATTGTTTTGTTTAACATTCATAGGACTTTTCTCAAAATATACAAGTTTGTCATATATTTTCAACAAAGATGCTATAAAGAAATATAATAATAATTGAAAGTTAGATTATTAAGAAAATAAATTATATTCAAATTGGCGCCCAAGTCCCTAGATTCTGACAGATATTGAGGAATGCATGTAAAAAATATAAACTCAAAATTTAAATTTCAAGTCTTGTACCACCAACGGCTTTTATAGTAGAGCAGTTCTCTACGGAATCGGTCTTTTTTCTTTAATTTTAATTTTTGTATTTTTTAATCCGGCTGAAACTTTTCCGGTGCCTTCGATATGCCAAAAGTAGCCATTTTGCATCATTAGTTCGTTCATATAATTTTCCATAGAAATTTGGCAGCTGTCCATGCAAAAATGACATGTAAAAATTGAAAAATCTGTATTTTTTGAAAAAATATTTTGATCGATTTGGTGTCTTCGGCAAAGTTGTAGGTATGAATATGGACGACACTGAAAAAACATGATTTGCAAAAAACATTATTTTTTTTCTGATATGTTTTAGAGGACATCAATGCCAACTTTTCAGAAATTTCCAAATGGGCAAAAAATCTTTGACCGAGTTATGATTTTTTGAATCAATACAATTTAAAAAAAAAGTTTTCAAGTTATAGCCATTTTTAGGTAACTTTTTTTCAAAATAGTCGCAGTTATTCATTTTTTAAAATTAGTGCCCATGTTTGCCCACTTTTGAAAAAAATATTTTTGAAAGGCTGAGAAAATTCTCTATATTTTGCTTGATACGACCCTTAGTTGCTGAGATATTGCCATGCAAAGGTTTAAAAACAGGAAAATTGATGTTTTCTAAGTCTCACCCAAACAACCAACCATTTTTTAATGTCGATATCTCAGCAACTAATGGTCCGATTTACAATGTTAAAATATGAAACATTGGTGAAATTTTCCGATCTTTTCGAAAAAAATATTTTAAACCAAGACAAACATTTCAAAAGGGCGTAATATTGATATATATTATTATTTTTGGTGGTTTTTGGCATTTTCTATATGACAGACTTGATATTTCAGTCTCGAAAATATTTTTACCGGAAAGCTCGTAGAATTTCCCATAAGTTAGCCTTTGACAGCTTTTCAATTTGACTCGTTTTAATATTTACGTAAGATGATTTACTATCCAGATTTCTACCACACTGAAAAAAATAATCTGTTTTCAGTTATGAGCAATGTAATTAAGCTTATATCTGTAAGCCCATGCATCCAATTGAAAAGCTGTCAAAGGCGAAAATTCCAAAAACCACCAAAAAAGCTGTTTTTCAACATTTTTATTTTTAAAACCGCTGTAACTTCACAAGGATTGGACTTAGGACAATGGTCAATATGGAGACTTTTATGTAAAATTGTCTGGAGAATCGATTCCCACTATCGGTTTTTGAAAATTTTGACGTTTAGACCACTTTTCAAAAAAACAGTTTTAGTAAATGATTTTTGTATTTTTTTAGGAGAGACATACCATCCTGCATTTCTTTTTGTTACATTTTAGGCTATTTCCTCAAAAATTTTGACCGAAAAAAAATCGTGACTTCACCTTAAAATTTAACTTTTAAACATAAAAATTGAAAAATCCCATAGAAGTGGCGTGTATTTATCTTTCAGTGTACTTTTTAAAGAAAGCCCGTTCAATTTCCTACAAGTTTGTCTTTGACCAATTTTTGGTACGATGCAACGGCTTCGAGGTACAGTCATTTTTAAATTACAGAATACAAAAATATCTAAATAATTTACGCCCTTCTCAAACGTAATTTTAGAGTACAATTGGCTCCATGTATACAAAAATGGCTTATATAGGCCTAGGATAACATGTCTACAAAGTTTCATTGAAATCGGAGTGGGTCGGATACAAAAGTACCAGAAAAAATCACCAGAAAGTTATTATTGATCAGCACGACTGAGTGCTTCTAGCAGATGCGGCGAGTGTAGATATTATAGGTAATTTCAAATACTTAAAACTTTAAAATTCGATATCTCTGGAACGAAACATATTCCTTTCTGTCGATAAGTGATTCTTATGTAAAATTGGACGGGGAATACGATGGTGAGGTCAAATTTAAAAAATAAATAGGGCTGTTTTGAGATACGGCCATTTAAAGTTTTCAATTGCGCAATACAGGTAGAAAACATATTTTAATCTAAATTTTGATCACAGAAATGGATTCTACGTCCAATTTCCTTCAAAATTCAGTCTAAGTCCGACCCTCTAAGATTTGTAGTTCCTGAGTTATCGTCGTTTGAAGATAGGGGTTTTGCTCAAAAATCGCCAAAAAGTCGTTTTTTTGGGAGGGTACAAAATTTGAGGGGGTGGTCCGATTTGGATGAAATTCGGTATTTTTGCATGTTTTGATAGTCTCAACAGCTCTGCCAAATTTGAGCAGAATCGGAGATGGTAATTTTCAAATTTGCATTTTTTCTTGCACACTTCAGGTGGAATGACCCATATCGTGATTATTTTTATTTTTTTCGTTTCAATTTACTATTTATTGACCCTGAATTTAGATTCATCATTGAAGTCATTGCTCCAAGAGGGAATGACACCATCTACCACCTTAAGATTAAGCTACTACATTGCTATTTTTATTTGATTTGTTCCTCTTCAAACAATTGCAATTGCTCCATGTGAAATGATGAGGAAGACATCAACCACGAGATAGTTTAATCGTCATTAAAATTTAAATTCCATCTTTTCTTTATCGTCAAAAGCTCAAATTTTTCTTGTTCATTGAGAGTGTTCTGCGAGTTACCCAAAGAATTAGATAATGGTTACCCAATCTCCCCTTTCTGTATGATTCTGGAAAGTACCATAAAGTCAGATTTCAGCTCGTGCATGTTACATGTCAGTCTTGTGACAAAATCAGTTTCGAAGTTTGAAGAAAATTTCATCTTCATAATTTTGTTTGAAAAAGTTTTGGAAGAAGTTAGACGTCATTCATAAACTACGTCACGTTCCAGAAAGAGGGGGTAGGTTTGTAGCAAGCGTGTCTTTACTTGTTAAAAGTATAGTTTAAGTATATTTGCTGTTCGTTCTTAATGGATGAAGCCTTGGATGAGCTTTATTGTTATGAATTTAGAGTTAATGAAGCAAATTATTATTAATAAATTATAAATTCTCCAGTACACAGCACAGCAAAGTCGTTATGAAATCTATGTCGAAACACGACTCAGTTAATTTTCTGCTTGTTCAAGAAATGCAGATGCAAAGACATATGTATTCAGTCCTTTTGTGTGGAAAATTGTCGACTCTGAGTGGAAATCGAAATCAATACCACTTATTTTTCTTTTCCAATTTTCCCGTGAGAGTAATGTTGAGCATGAGCATGAGCATGAGAGACCACCCATGGTTGTCCTTCTCCGTTGCTGAACAGGACCGTAATATCCTATCAATACAACTGACCATACGCTTAAACGATCTAATGGTGTTTCCCTTATCAACAGCATGTATGAATGCGTTGAAAAGATAAAACATCAAGATCATTAAAACTAGATCTGAAGCAAATAGGTTACAGTCATTGGGCACCAACGGCGCCCGCCATGTCAGTTTGTAGATCTCGTGGGGATTGGGACGGGAATGTTAGTTAGCACAGGTTGCTACAAAGGGTGGGTTCTATACGATATCCACACCCCCACGTGTGCCGGAAAACTACTTCTACTTGGGATTTTGTTAGTGGGAAAGAATAAAGGCCAGGATTCATCATAAAGGATGATGATGCGACCCAATAATCAATAAATTTTGTTTAATGATGTGATGTATTATGCATTCTCAAGGCAAACAGTCGAAGGATGCGGATGAGATTATTCCCGGTTATTTGATGTTGAGTTTAGCATAAATGATTCAATCTTAAACAGCCGGCTGTGGAAAGATAAAACCAAATAAAATGCGAAAACGCGAAACCGCTCGGACCGAAAAACACACACAATCGGGGGGAAAAAAATTCGGCTTGCTGACCGCGACGCGAACCGTTCAAATTCTCCAAAGCAACTGTCATACATCCCGAAATCACCCGGGTCGAAATACACACACCATCGGGGGGAAACAAAGACGGAAACGGCAACGAAAATCCGGCTTGTTTACCGCGACGCGAACCGTTCAAATTCTCCAAAGCAACTGTCAAACATCCCGAAATCACCCGGGTCGAAATACACACACAATCGGGGGGGAAACAAAGACGGAAACGGCAACGAAAATCAGGCTTGTTGACCGCGACGCGAACCGTTCAAATTCTCCAAAGCAACTGTCAAACATCCCGAAATCACCCGGGTCGAAATACACACACAATCGGGGGGAAACAAAGACGGAAACGGCAACGAAAATCCGGCTTGTTTACCGCGACGCGAACCGTTCAAATTCTCCAAAGCAACTGTCAAACATCCCGAAATCACCCGGGTCGAAATACACACACAATCGGGGGGGAAACAAAGACGGAAACGGCAACGAAAATCAGGCTTGTTGACCGCGACGCGAACCGTTCAAATTCTCCAAAGCAACTGTCAAACATCCCGAAATCACCCGGGTCGAAATACACACACAATCGGGGGGGAAACAAAGACGGAAACGGCAACGAAAATCCGGCTTGTTTACCGCGACGCGAACCGTTCAAATTCTTCAAAGCAACTGTCAAACATCCCGAAATCACCCGGGTCGAAATACACACACAATCGGGGGGGGGAAACAAAGACGGAAACGGCAACGAAAATCCGGCTTGTTTACCGCGACGCGAACCGTTCAAATTCTCCAAAGCAACTGTCATACATCCCGAAATCACCCGAGTCGAAATACACACACCATCGGGGGGAAACAAAGACGGAAACGGCAACGAAAATCCGGCTTGTTTACCGCGACGCGAACCGTTCAAATTCTTCAAAGCAACTCAATTTTCCCGTGAGAGTAATGTTGTTTGCAAACACAGCCAATTTATTTTCTCCCTCTGTTATCAAATTTCCACGTTTGATGTTGGTATTGTTTTTGGTAATAAAAAATCATGTTACCACTTTCCTTCCTCCATCCATTTTAGCGGGGTCGGCACCTCCCATCCCAACAAAAAAAGAATGGAATTTCCACTTGGGAGAAAAATAGCAAGAATCAAAATTTGAAGCGAAAATGAATTAGCAAAGTATTGCGCATTTTGCACTTTACTAGAGTCTTGCGCAATTATTTTCATCACAGTATTTTTTCATCACAGTGCTGTTTCATCACAGTGATGACGAAAATACCCGTTGCCAAGGCAGGCTGTTAATGTTTATTTATTTTTCCAAAGTTTAGAAACCAATGAAGTGTCCAGTGCAGAGAAAGTGACTTCGATCGGGTAGTTCCAGAACCGATCCAAGGGAGACCGTTACCACGGCTTGTCCCGACTAGAAAAATATGGTCTTCGGTGCCGATATGGCGGTACTTGGTCTTCTTGCCGGATGGATCATGGACAATCAGAGGGCTTTGCTGTCTGCATTGGGGCCAGACGTCTTCACTTCTTGTTGAATCGTCTTTCCCAACATCTACTGATCTGGTGCTGCCGAGAGGGGTCCCTCCATGACGATGAAGGCCAGTAGCCTGAACCAGTAGCCAGCAACACATGAAGATCAACGCAAGATGGACGGATATTCTGAGCATTTCTGAGTTCCACCGTTGGAGAGGGCGTTCGGTAACTGTTGAATACCCTCTACCCTGGAACTCGCCCGATCTACCAATGTCATTTTTGGATATTACTGTTGACTAGTAAATTCTTCCTTGGTTTTAGTACCAACATGATTAAAATGAGATGCTTAGAGTAAGACTGATTATAACGAAAATATACCGATTTCTTTCTTCCACAATGTATTGTTTTTTATTCAGAATATTATTGAATTTACAGCCAACTCCCCAAAATTTTAATTGACCTTCACCCAAAATTGACCAGCAATCGTCCGATAAAATCATGGCTTCGAATCGTTAGAATAATGGCCGAGATGGCGGAGAGAATTATGCCATCTAGCTCATTAAAAAATAACCCGTAAAAAAAACTCTAAAGTTCCGACTACGAGAATCGAGCCAGGAACCTTTAACAGACCATCTCCATGACTTAACTGTCTCGGCCACCACAGCTTGGTGACTAAATTGTGGTCAGAAGTCGATGCATTACACTTGTTTTGTTTTGATGGTGTGATGGAAAATCAGTTTGCCAACTGTGATGAAAATTTTCCCGCAGCACTCTACTGAGGTGCAAAGTGCGCAAAGTTGACAGTTCTCAGTCCTGCAAAGCAGTGTGATGAAAAAATCTAGGCCTAGCACGATTGACACAAAACTCTAGAAATTGCTGCAAGGCGCAATATTTTGTTTTTTTTTTTTTCGGGAAAGCTGCCTAAAAGCAATGCCAATAAGGACGTAGCAAACTGTTTTAATGAAGTAGCAAAACTTTTCGGTCACTGTCAAAAAGTTGCTCTGTTCCGAACGCCACAGGGCAGCACTTTTTGGGTGGTGCAAGCTGCATCCGGAGCGGGGCATGGAAATTATAGAATTTTCATCATCAAACTGAAAGCAGATTACCCGCTTCGCCGGACGCAAACTGCAAGGGGAAACTTTGGTAAAATAATGGCATGACCTTGTTGGGAAATTTTAAAACAATAGTTAGGATTTGACTTTTAAATGAACTGTAAAAATCAAAATTTGTTGCAAAATTTCAGCTTCACGCAAGTTACAAGCCCCGGAAACTGGTCTGCAATTTACGGACATTCGATAAACTCGTCGGAATCCGGCGCACGTGCGTGGTGTGACCCCCGAGGGGGAAAACCCATTTCAAATATTAACTTGAATTGAATTATGGTTGGAGTGGAAAAATTGAATTATGACGGCACTTGTGGGAAACACATCGCACAAACATTGCACGAACCGCACGGGGATCCTATCGCCGGTTTGGTTTGGCATTCCCATGAGGTTTGCAATCAAAGTTTCACCACCACCGGAGCACCCACTTTTTCAGCAGGAAAATTATAACCTTTTCGAGATTTTCCACACACATATTTCCCACGCGCTTCGGTTACGTGGTTGAGGTTTATCCGGTGAAAACCCGGAAAGAACTTCCAGCAAAGAATCTTCATCGGACGTCTCAATAGTCTTCTTTTAAATCGACACTTTTGAGAAGGGATAACGAATCTTAAGGTTCCTTCGAAACAATTAAAATCGGTTTCCTCTAGCGAAACGGTGTACATAAATCTCCCTCATTCTACTTTGCGAATGGATTTTAAATGGTTCAATACTTGGCTGAATCGTAAAATCCAGGTAGACGACCATTCTACGAAAAGAAAACGGAAAATTATGTCTTCCGAACCGGATTCCTTTGCTGGAAAATCGCCTCACCAAAAATCTAGATTTTCAGCCTCCTTATCGAATTTCCGGAAGAAGGCGCAAATCAATTTGAGCTTTTTTATTTCTCATTCGAGATTCCGCGTCATCGCCATCCCCAAACCGGCGAAGGACAGTAAGAGGAGATCCCCAATTAACTGATCGCTTGTGGAAGATTTAATAGTGCTCCTTAATCGATTGGATGCAGCCGGGTGGAAAATGATGGCGAATCGTATCAGTATACTGGGGGGAGGAGGGTATGAAAGTTGATTTACTTGGATGGTAATAGGCGCTAAAATGGTGGCTATTTAAGGGTTAATGGTGGGCCTTCCGAGAATAAAATGATATTTTCAAAGTATATAATTCCAATGCAATTTTTTCTAATTTTTTAACACCCTTCTCCTAAAAATCTCCCCGAGAGGAGCAAGGAGCGTAAAACATTAGATCAAAAAATTTCACATAAACTCATACACGCAGAAAAATAAGGCACATTTGAATCAACAAAACATTTTGTTGATTTGAAAATCAAGATTTTTGTTGAATCAACGCTAAACGTCAAAGCAACTTTTTCAAAACAACAAAATATTTTTGTGGAATTGAGAAAATCAAGGTTTGTTTCAACGCAAAATCCGCGTTGATTATATTCAACAAAAATTTTGTTGAATCAAACCTCGTACAGGCTGATCGTACAAAATATTTTTTGCGTGTATGTATTTTGCAAATTTGTAATAGTTGTATAACTGTAACCGTAATAAATAAACCATTTTGTGATATTTTTTCTTGATTTGTTTTAAAAATATGGCTTGAAATTTCAAATTAAGATTTTGTTTTGCCTCTCCCTCGACATTGGCTGAGCTGAGGGACAAAATCTTTAGTTATAATTTATACAAGGCTTGGAAATTATTAAATATATCTTAAGGGGCTACAAACATGCAAATCTGCTAAATTGTCAAGGAAAGGAGGATAGGAGTGATTGGAAATCATTTTTTGAGTGGATACAACAAATTTTCTATGACATTAAATTTTGTGAATTTCTACATATATTAAGAAGATAAGAACTATGTAGGTAACCCCCAAGATTTACAAATCAATGAGAAACCAAAACAGATTTTTAAAAATGATTGATTCCATAAAAAAGAAGAAGATTTGTTAGCTAATCAATGCCTCTGTGCTCTGTTGTACGAACTAGATAGGAATCCAAGCAAGCTTAGAACAAGAGAGCACAGAGGCATCGTAATACTGCGAGATTTCTTTCAATGAAAATATTTTTTATTTTTGATTTGCCTGAATCCTTTCCTGAATCTTTATAAATAAAATAAAGTATCTAAAGTATTATAAATTAAATAAAGTAGACGATAACAATTTAAATGAGATAAAACAATTCTAAGCATTAATTGACAATTAACAAAATTGCAAAAAAAGACAGTTATTTTAAAATTTAATAAGATAACTTGGACAACTACACAGAAAAAAAAATCATGGTAATATTACATCTGGGGAGGGGTACATCTTTTATGTCAGAAAAAATGTGTAATTTTACCTCTGAAAATGTGTAATTTTAACACTATTCTGGTGTAATGCCGGTTTTTCAGTCTAAATTGAGGTCAAATTACATCATAAAAGAGGTAATATTCAACCTTCTATTTTTACACATTTTTTGCTGTGTTAATCAAAATAAATACATTTCTAATGTTTGGCCTGAACCTGAAAAAAAAAATATGTTTGGCATTGAAAATCAGAACAATACTTTAACAACACTTGAAAATAAACCGAAAAGTTCTATTGACTGCGAATCTGCATGCAAAACATATTATGAATGTAACAATTATAAAAATAAAATATAACCGGCTCCGTAGCTTAGTGGTTATGGCTTCTGTCTCACACACAGCAACAAATAGTGTAATTTTGGGAGGTGTAATTATAGAAGATTGAATATTACCGTTTTTATGATGTAATTTTACCTCAATTAAGACTGAAAAAAGTGACATTACACCAGAATAGAGGGTAAAATGACACATTTTCAGAGGTAACACCTTTTTTGCTGACATAAAAGATGTAGTCCCAGATGTAATATTACCATGATTTTTTTTCTGTGCAAGCAGAAGGTTCAGGGATCAAATCCCAGTCGGATCCTTTGACATTTGGGTTCAGGAATTTGAACTTTGAATATGAAAAAAAAATGAAAATAAATCAGGTGAGATTCGAACTCACACCTTTGGAATGGTGGTCTGGGACGCTAAGCAGTCAGCCATCAGAAGGTTTACATTCTGGCAGGGAATTGATCCGTAGTGTTGAAACATGTCAAAAAAAAGTTAAAAAAATGCAATCATTAATTTCCAATATATCTAAGTATTGAGCAACTTGTTTTTTTACGCAAAAAAAATTACGGTACATTGGAATTTCATAAAAGTTCAAAATATTTTCAAACGAGCCCCAAACATTTCAAAAATGATTATCATTGCAGAAAAATGCATTTCAGATTGTTTTGAGTTGATTAGACTTCTATTTCCATTAAAATGATGAAGTTTTTTGAAAAAATATGTTTTGCCCCCTGACATTTCGGACCAACTTTGAAGAATATATACGAATAATTAAATTACATGGCTAAGCAATTCTACCTTAATTTGAAAGAAAAACATATATTTTTTTGATAAAAAATATAATTTATTATAAGAAATTACTACACACTCCCTACTACCTTATGAAAACAAAACAAGCTTAAGCAAAACAAATGTTGTACAAGGTAAAACACAGTAAATAAAATCTACACCAAACTACCACAAGAATATCAATCAAGAAACCGATTGTTTGTGATCCAAACCAACTTTGTGTCACCGACTGAGACTGAGCTTTTATAATTGTTTTGCTTTATTTACTATTATTTTTCTTCCACGAAAAGTGCCCGAAAATTGACTTATAAAATCAAAATTCCTCATTAAAATCATGAAAATGGTATTTTTCCGGTTTACTTTCGAACCGTTTTTCTTTCGAACATCCACTTAGTGAGTGTTTAATGAAACTCTTTTGATGAAGATTCGCTGAAAAGGACCTTATCTTTGTTTACTCTCTCAAAATTTGCCAAAATTTTCCAAATGTTACAAAAAACGTGTGTTAATCAGGACTTTGATGGATTTTCCAAGCAATCTGGAACGTGAGTGATAACAATATAAATCACTCCGGACGCCATCAAAGAGATGGCCAAACTAATAGGGTCAATAGACTCTGGCTGTACACACAAAGAGATTACAAAGAAGATCCGGCGTATCCCGAACAAAGAAGAAGAAAACATCCCGAACCCAAACTGATTTGAACTTTGCTCGTCAATGTGTGAAAGTGTGCGTGTGTGTGTGTGTGTGCGTATAAAGAAAGAAGGGAACAACCTTCCCCGCCGTCGGAGGTCATCGTGGAGGTGAGTAAATTGAAATTAATCATCTGGATGGTACGTTGGGGTGAAAGTTACCCCGCCAAAATGTAAGAATCAAGAGATGAGATAGTGGGAGTGGAAAATTGAGCTGTGTGTGTGGGTGGGTGGAATGGTACTCTCGGATCGGGATCATTCTGGTTGGGTTGGGATTTATTGTAGGGATTCATCATTCAATCTAAATTGATGAGAAATTATTTGCAATCATCACTATCGTTTGCTGGCATTGACCGTCACGTAACATTAATTACAGAGTGATCTAGCGTGGGATTTCTTTTGATTTATTGCGAGTTTAACATTAGAGTTTTGATGAGGATATAAGATTTTATCGGTATGTGGTAGATAAAAAGAAGATATTTATTTATTAAAATTTTCAACATTCTATCCACATGCAAATATCAATCAAATCTAAGCGCTCCAAATCGTTTGTTTAGGTTTAATGTCCAATTCCCTTGATTGTTATATTTTCCATCATAAGCAATAGATTCCTCAAGCCTTAACAAATTCCCCTTCCCGGAAGACATTCCACTTGACCCGATTTCCGTGTTTGCCCAAGGAAAGCCAAGATCAGCGATTTCCGGCTGACAAATTTGCTCTCCAATTAAATTGGGCACCGCATTTGGTTTTCCCAAGCTCAGCACAACCAAATTGTATCAAATGGTGTTTTTGTAAACCAAGACTCTCGAACCAATCCCACACTTAAAACGAAATCGGCACATTCGGCACCTCCAGCATGGTGATGCTTAAGGAATACAAATTAGTTGGGTTTCCCTTTATCGTAACGCTCTGGAATTTAACTTTTTGTCTGACACTTTTCACAGGACATGAAAGGGAAAATTGTCTTGACTTTAAAAGCTTGAAACAAAAGCAAAATATTAAAAAGTAGAGATTTCTATAAATAATGGAAAAAAAACATAAAGTAATCCCAACTTTTTTATTTTATTTTGCTATTCGCTTTTGTTTCAAGCTTTTTTAAAGTCAAGACAATTTACTTTTTTTGTCTAATCAAAAGCTCTTTAAAAAAAACAACCGATTTTATTTTTGTAACATTTTTGATTCTTTTTCGAATCAGGTTAAGCACTTTCTCCTGACTCCATCCAATTCACTGATTTTCACTATTTAAACAACTTTTTTTTGAAAAACTGTTCTAATTGAGCTATTTATCACACGATTGCAGTTGAAAACGCTTTTTTAGCTGTAATTGAACGTCAAAGTGCTAAAATGGCAACATTAGAGGCACGATGGAGTTAGATGCTGTTCCCCTAGACGTCTTTTGCACTAAATTTCTCGATATTACAAACCTAGAGTCAATCCAAAAAAAATGTTTTCCCCATACAAATTCCCATAGAAAATTAAATCGCTTTGCGCAAAGTGAGGACTAAACCAATCGTTCCCAAACTTTGGGGAGTTGTTTAGGACCCCAAAAGGAACTATAAAGTAGCTGTGCCCATTAGATTTGGACAATTTTTTTTTCCATGCAACCATATTACACCCTACTGGAGCATGGTAAATTGCCAAAAAAATGTATTTACTAGTGGTATAATAAAAAAATAGAAAACCTGAAACGATTATATAAGTTGTATTTTTGAACATCGAAAATCGTATCACTATTTTCCACGATATCGTCAGTTGAAAATGACAGGTTAATTAGGTAAAAAAAAGGAATGCTCATTCTCATCGATTAAAATTCTTTATGGGGCTGTATCTCAGACAAATTTGTATTTTGAAAGTCTTCAATTCGTAAGAAAATTTCTCTACCTTTCAAAAATAATAGGAAGTGCTTTTCTTTCAAGAACTATATTAAAAATGCCAAAAAAAACAAAAATCGAAAATATATTCTTACAATAAACTATAGCCTGAGTACAAGCTTTTTTATCAAAAAAAAACTCGTTTATACGAAAGTGTTAGAAAAATTTCACTTTGAATAATTAAATCATCGGAAAATCGAATCATTTTTTTTCTTGTCTACGCTAAAGTCATTAGAAAAATTTCCCAAACCAAGATGCCGGCGGAAATGGTGGTGAATAAATATTGAAAGTTGAATTTTCAATCAAAAAGTAGATTGCAAATTCAATTCAGATTTGAAGAGTGATTTTATTAAATTTTGTCCTTGTTTCCAACTTGAAAAAAAAACCTACAACTTTGCCCAAGGCACCAAATCAATCAGAAAATTTCTTCTCAAGATACAGAAATTCTAGAATTCACATACTCTTTTTGTATTATCAGCTCTCAAAATTGCACAGAGACTTGTTCGGAAAAAATGCTACGAAATGACTTCTTTAATATAGGGAATACAAGGACAAAGTTTCATCCAATTAAAAAAATACAAGGAAAAGTCGATTTGCAAAAACGATTCTATTAATTTAAATTAAAAAATAATCTTAATTATATACTATAAATTAATTAATTTCAATTATTGTAACTTTTATGCAATGGAATTCCATATTCTACAATGTTCCTTCCGAGGTTGGTTGGTATTGAATCGATTGAAATGTCAGATGCCCTGTAATTTTCTTATGGGCTCGATAATATTTTTTTTAAGAGTCCTATGGATTATATTTTTTTTATTATATTTTTTTATTCGAAGTTGAATTTGCAATCGAAAATAACTTAAAAGGGCCCTGTTTTCAAAATAAAGCCACCGAAAGTTGGATTTGAGCGAAATATTTGCAGTTTATTGATTTTTAAAAATAATGACCATGAGTGACCATTTCTGATTTTTTTTTTTATGAAAGTTGGCTATAAAATTGTCTAAGAGACATTGAAGATTGGACCTCTGGTTGCTGAGATACAGCGGCTCAAAGAAAAAGAAACAGGAAAATTGAAGTTTTCTAAGTCTCACCCAAACAACCCTCCATATTTTCTGCTCACTGCCCATGTTCGCAAAAATGTCCCATTTTTGCAAATATGCAAAATAAGCAGACTGAGAAAAACGCAAGGCAAATTTGTCTCACACATATGGCTACATTAATTTCCAAAGCAATTCAAAATATTAGGCTTCCTTTATGTTAAAACGAAAATTTAAGTAAAGTATATAAAACATCTTTCTTTGCTTTGTTTCAAACATCCAACCACAGCTTCCTTCCGTCAAAATCCCCTTCTTGTAACAGCGTCTACTCTAACTCAAACAATCTGAAAACCGATTTGCTTGTTATTTTCAGCCAGTCATACAAACAGCACACACACACAAAGGGAGAGACACACGTTCACGCAACATGTACTCTGATACACTCAACCATCTTTCATTCTTCATGAATGACTGACGAATGTTGTTCACCTTAAGCACACTCATACACTTTATTATGATGCTCTGAAAGCTTCTTCTGCAAAGTAAGCTGAAAGGAACCACCTCAAAGGGAGTTGGGCGATGGAGTAAAATAGACGAAGAAAAAAGCACTGCCTTGGTGTGGGGGAAAATCTCTCAACCAAAATCGCTAACATGATGTGAATATTATTAAGTTTATTCCCTTTTATGCTCGCTGCTTAGGGCTGCTAAGGACTCGCTGCCTCTGTCCTCCGACCTCCGCCACGTGTGAGGACGCGTGGTGCAAAATCGTTCAAATTTGACACGTTATCCCTTTTTCTGATCCCTTAACCTTACACGCGACGTTATGAATATCTCACGTCTCACCGACATTTGTTTGCATAAAAGTGGGCCAACCACGTGTAGCCTAAAAATAACGAAGGAATTCCGGAGAAGGGCCCGAAAAAAAACGCGACATCTACACCTCGCCGGCGGAAATTCGCAGGGTGGAAAAGTTCCACTCCACGCAACCGGAATGACGAGCCGGCGCGATGACGGATTTGTGTGCTTTTCCGCCGTGTACGTGGGTGGCAAGATCTGGGCAATCAAAACACAAGCCGTCGCCGTCGCCGCCACATCTCTTTTCATCTCACTTTCATCGATACACGTCACAACGACGGAACCCACGTTAATTTGCCAATTTATGGTGGATTGAAAAAGGGTGGATGAAAAAAGGGATTCAAATAAATCTATTTTATTCAAATTTTATTGTCATTTATCATCAATACTAACTTTACTGAGAAATTATTTTAGTACCACTTGTTGAAGTTTCACTTATAATTCAATTATGCAATGTACTCCAATTTGCTAACCCTATCGTAAGCTAATCAGAACAAATTAAAAGATTTCAACTCTTTTGGATTATTTCTTCTCATGTTTTTAGCATTCTGAAATTGTTTAATTTTTATTACATATTACATACATATATTATTTTACATAAGTTTGATTTTGCTGCAATGAAAATCAGCTCAATAGTTTTAATGATATCGGGAATAACTTAATACCGATTGAGCAATTCCATCCAAAAAAAATCCTGGTGCTTTTGTACCCGACCCTCTCCGATTTCAATGAATCTTTCTAATTTGTGTACATGGAGCCAGTTGCACTCGAAGATGACATTTGAAAAGAGTGGAAGTTATTTAAATCTTTTTGTATTTCGTAAATTACTGTATCTCGAATCCGTTGCATCTTAGCAAAAAGTGTTCAAACACAAAGTTATAGAAAATTGGACGGGCTTTCTGAAAAAAACCCCACTTCTATGAGATTTTTTGATTTTGAAGTTTAAATGTTAAGGTTTGTCCATAGGTTGTCTTCCATATTAAAGTTCGACTGTATTAATGCTTCTGTAATTTTCTAATTCAGAAAGAGTAAAATTAAACTTGCAATAATGTCAAAAACTGTAACCTCTAAGTTGGGGAGCCCAGAGTTTTCCTTTAACCCTCTACTGCCCAAAATTTTTTTTCGAAATTTTTTATTTTTCCAGTGTTCAGGAGGTCATTTTAAGCAACTTTTGTTGTACAAAAAACTTTACTTCTCTTGTTTCATATTTTTCTTGTTTTATTTTTAGTATTTTGATTTGCATTTATCTTGTTTAGTCTATGTTTGTTTTTGGTAGTATTTGGCCTATTCTACCACCTAATATAATTACATTCTGCCTATCTAATTTTTTCACGTTTTTACAGTAACTTTTTCAATTTTTTGCTTGTTTTTCACATTTTCTACTATAGAACGGCACCATTATCATTTAAATTGTAAAAAAAATGCGTAGAGACATAGTCTGGGGTACTTCAAAAATTATTGCATACTTCTTTTTGCTGAAAATATAGGAAATGTTAGTAAAAAACACAGCCAAAGTTGACCCTTGAAAAAATTACATTTTTTAAAACATTGTCAAAGTCACATAAAACAAGTTAAACTTTCAACCCATAAAATTTCAAAAAATTCAAGAGTTCTTCTTTCCAATGCTTTTTACAGATCAAAAATTGGTTGAATTGGATTTTTGGCGATTTTTTAGATCGGAGCCCGTCTAAAGGCGGGGTTAGGTTGTAGAGGATTAAAAGTAATTTGCAAAACTGAAATAGTTAAAGTTAAATTATCTCCTCTACTTCAAGTAAATTTCCTCTTTTGAAGGCAATAAATCAATTCTACAGTTTTATTTGAAAATGAACTTCGATATGTTTTGCATTGAAACCAAAATTTAATTATTATTTTTGAACAAAAGTCTTGCATTGCATTCTTTGTAAAATGATGGTTTGCCAGTTGCGAATGTTTTTTTTCGTAGCTTCTGTAAATTTAAATGCACTGAAAATGTACAGTCGACTTAGAGCAAAATTAGCAAATTTTGCTTATATTTATTATTAATAATCTTTTTTTTTTGTTAACGTTAGGACAAGCATCTTTTAACAAGGTTATGTCTATCATTTCTGAGTCCCAAAAAGCTCTAGAAATGATCTTGTCAATGCAGATTTTGAAAACTTTTACAATAAGTAAATAGAATAGCCCAACGTAACGATAAGGTTACCTGCTCTAATTTTTCATCGACTTTGACTAAATGTACCTCATTAAATTCATAAACATGTAATACATGTTTTACTTTGTAACTTTTCTTTCAAATAACTCCCAATATTCCTAAAATTCAACATTTGTGAAAAGATTAAAAAATCCTTTATTTGATTAAAACCAGATACACTAGCATAATGCAATGTATTTTGAATAGTTAACAATCGATTTGACAAGTTTTTTCAATGTCAATTATTTTTAGTTAACCACCTACTGCCCAATTTTTTCGGATTTTTTTTTTTATTTTTCCGTGTTCAGGAGGTCATTTTGAGCAACTTTTGTTCTACGAAAAACTTCACTTCTCTTGTTTTATGTTTTTCTTGTTTCATTTTTAGTATTATAATTTGCATTTATCTTGTTTAGTTTATGTTTGTTTTTGGTAGTTTTTGGCCTATTCTACCACCTCCTATCGTTACATTTTGCCTATCTATTTTTTTTCATGTTTTTACAGTAACTTTTTCAATTTTTTGCTTGTTTTTTCACATTTTATGCTATAAAATGCTGCTATAAAAACACAGCCAAAGTTGACCCCTTCAAAAAGGACATTTTTTTAAACATTGGCAAAGTCACATAAAACAAGTAAAACTTCTAACCCATAAATTTTCTAAAATTTTAAGAGTTCTTCTTTCCAAAGCTTTTTAAAGATCGAAAATTGGTTGAAAATTGATTTTTGGCGTTTTTTTAATCGAAGGCCGTCTAAAAGCGGGGTTGGGTTGGGTTGTAGAGGGTAAATTTTATTCAGGTAAATTTTGAGAGGAAAAATAAAATTAGCAATGGCCTAAGAACACTTTTTTAAGAACTTGTTTTAAGTTTTCCTAAAATGTATTTATGTTAAAATAATTATTTTTTTTAAGTCAGTTTAAGCCATGCATTTGAAAAAATCAGAATTTCATATTTAAAGTTGCATATTTTAAATTGCAGATAAGAAACACACAAAAACTTAATTTAATATTTAAGTTGAATAAATGAAAGAATGCAATCGATTTTAATGAAAAGTTTTTAGTATATTGATACGCTTTATATATGAACAATTTTTTTTGTTGACTTCTTTCGATTGTAACACATTTTTTTATAATTTTTATAATGATTACATACCTGATATCGACGACCAACAATGTCAGTTGTTTAAACACCGTTCTTTCAATAAGTTGTCACTCAATAATTCTTAATTCTACTTTGAATAAGTCTCCAGCAAATTCACTAATGTTGATCTTCCTGTTAAAATACAAATAAAATCAACTCACTTTGAAACATTCAACAACACAATATCCACTTGCGATGTTTCTTTCCAAGACACAAAGTCCGCAATCGATCACTTCAAGTGCGCTAATCATCAATTAACCGTCCACCCAAAAAAAAAAACATCCACCAAAGCTTCAAATTTGTTCCAACCCTTAAATACCACAAACACTGTCCACAGTTTTCCCCCCAGGAAGAGGCGGCTTCTTCCAGAACCAGACCGGACGGGACACCAACGAAGACTGACCAGTGGCGACCGGTGACACCTAGGCCGGACCGACGACGACGGCTCGTGTGTCATCTTGTCGCGTGCCGGCCGTCCCCGCAGCCCGAACGGCCCGAAAAGTACGCGCGCGAATTGATTAAAAGTGATGGAATAATGCGCGCCACATACTAATTTACAGCTCTGGTGAAGACGGTGGAGTCGACTGGAAATACATGCAAGCAGTTTCTTAAGAACACAGCGATGTGAAAACACCAACTAACAAGATTTCAATGGAGGATTAGTGTGGTTCGCTCCTTGTACATATTGCATGCAATTTCTGGATTGTATGCAAGTGTGACGAACCGCCCTAATTCTCCATACAAACTTTGAGAAAAACCAATCAGCTCTATCTACATATTTCTCAAAAATTCAAAGTGCACATGTTTCTGGGGACCCTAAATTTCGAGCTGAGCCTGCGCAGTCATTTTTGTCAATTTTCGTAGCTCAGTGAAATCATTTACTAAAGTTTTTAACTGGCCTTATTCTTAGCAAAAAAAACCTTTGCACCACCCTCAGGCATAGTTCTTGGCTCTTCACTAATTGGAACACCCTCGCTCGGCAATCAATGGTATTAACTTTTGGAGTTATGAACACAGACAATAAACGTACAAGTGAGAATTAATTCGTCAAATTATTGTGTAAGATCATTTAACAAAAAAAATAAAATAAAATGCTTTATTTATCAGCCTATCAAGAGCACGACGACCAATTTAAATCAAGTTGTAAGATTTAAACCATCGAAAAAAAATGTCTTGTAAATTTTCTTGTCTCTGGTGCAAGTACACGTGCAAAATCGCGCTCCCCAGTGGAAAGTGAAGGAGACGCATGGTGGTGTGAGTTTTGTTGACATTTTTCTACACGCTCTCTATTGCGTTCGCAATTCATGGACCAATATTCGTACGACGATAAAGTGATAGTTCGGTGCTTGTATGAGTGCGTGAATGATTGGAACTCAATTAATGGCAATCAGTCTACGCGCGAGACTCGTTAAGAGTATTTTTGAGTTATTAGCGCCACGCGTTTATTTGTGAAGTGTGGAGTTTGAAATAAATATATTCTTATGTTTCTTATAGAAAAGGAAGTGTAATGCGAAATTTAATCACTTGAATATCAATTTAAATAAACTCTCCAGAATTCTTGACAAACACACAAAAAATAGTTAATAGTTTTGTGTAAGAAAACTTCGTTATTTTACGATTTGCCATTTAGATCAAGGTAATGGTACAAAAGCAGATAATCGTCAAACATCTTTTTTATCGAAAACTCAAGCTGAAAAATAGATTAAATTTGGCGAAGACTTCGGATTAGAACTTCCAATTTCCCGGGGTTACAAAAATCCCGGAAAACGGGAATTTTCCAACAAATTCCCCGGGAGTTCCCAGAAGATTTTAAATTTATTGAATTTAAAATCAATTTGCAAAGAAATGGAAGAGATATTTTTGTTGAGAAATACTATCTTTTTATCAAATTATTTCCACCACCATTAAATTGCTTTTAAATTTGTTTGAGCGAATTTGATTAAGATTAATATCACTCAAACGCTCGGGTAGTTATTTGACCCCTATTTTTTTCTTAAAAATTTCATAACTTTTGGTAGAATTGACCAATTTGGATGCTTCCGGTTGCAAATGATCCAGATATGGTCCACTTTTACCGGAGATATTCCGGATTCCGTTGGGGTACCTCGGCCCTGCTATATGGGACTTTGGTCAATATAACAAAATCTATTTCACAGAACAATGCCGGAAATGATGCAAAACTTTAAGATATCATTCTAATACATCATCCTGCAAAAATAATTGACATGGTCAAGACCTTTGGCCACCGGAACAGGTTCCAACCGGAAACGGTTCACTGAGCTGATGTTGATTGGTGCCCAACTGGAACCGGCTCCGGTGCCCCGTATGACTTAACCATGTCAATTATTTTTGCAGGATGATGTATTAGAATAATGTCTTGAAGTTTTGCATCATTTCCGGCATTGTTCTGTGAAATAGATTTTGTTATATTGACCAAAGTCCCATATAGCAGGGCCGAGGTACCCCAACGGAATCCGGAATATCTCCGGTAAAAGTGGACCATATTTGTCCCCCATCTGACAGTTAAAAATATAGACAAATCTGGATCATTTGCAACCAGAAGCATCCAAATTGGTCAATTCTACCAAAAGTTATGAAATTTTTAAGAAAAAAAAATAGGGTCAAATAACTACCCGAGCGTTTGAGTGATATTGACACATAAAGTTGAAATGAAAAAAATATAAAGCTAAACATTTAAAATTTCAATGGAAACAGAAGTTTAATCAACTGCAAACAATATTAAATGCCCTAAATAATAAAAAAAAATATAATTATTGAAATAACAAGGCAAATAATTTGCATTGGAAAAGTGTTCTAAAATGCATTTTACACCAGTTCAGTTGTTTTGCAGACATTTGTTTTCAAAAAATGTAAGATTTGACAAAAACAAAAATTTTAGCGAAAAAACTGCGATTTTGCGATAATAAACATCAAAAAAATTTCAAAAATTAAAAAGGTTTTAAAAAATTAACCCAAAAATGCTGAAAATGATTATAAACGCAGGAGAATGTATTTTAAATTGTTTTCAGCTGATTCCACTCAAATTTCCATGGAAAATTTGAAATAAAAAAAATTTTTTTTTGCCCCCTGATTTTTCGGGCCAACTTTGAAAGGGGGGGGGAGACAAAAACTTTAAATAAAATTTGTACCAGCCTAATTGAATTGCAAAAATTGTGTCCATGTAATGGAAAAAAATAATAGCCAACCTCCTGTGGCCGAATGGTTACGGGTTTCGCCTCATAAGCGGAAAGTCATGGGTTCTTCTCAGGGTGGCAGCCTTAGGTTTAAGTTCAGAGGTAGCAGCAACCGTATGAGTATAAAACGGTTGCTTCACGTGCTCTTCTAGCATGTGATCGATCTTGGGATATTCCTTTGCGCCTCTTCCCAAAATACTTTCCTCGTGTCTTCGCATGTAAATAATGCCCAGCCGATCGGTATTGCACTGCAGTCCAGTCGCAGATCAGAGCAAAGGGAACACCGCAAGAGTAGCACCGCAAAAAGACAATTGTCTTTACAAGACCCCGCGCGGCAAATAATAGCTGCTGGGAAGAGCTTGAAAAATGACACGAAAAAATTGTCACCGCGGTTCTAGCGATACATAGCGCACAAGGCACAAGGAATGGAGTTTACAGCATCTGGATGGAACAGCACTTTTCCTCTCAATAGGAACTGTGTTATAGATCTGGAAATGCTTAATAACAGTAAAAATGGGTAACACGATACAATAGTCCTCGTAATCAGGATTCCGTGTCTTAATACTCAAACAGAAAAAAAAAAAATGGAAAAATAATTTTGCAAAAAAAAATATTTTTTCTTTTATGACTTTGAAACTAGGAGCTAGGACTCTAAGTTGCAAAAATAGTTTTCTTTAAAGTGTTAATTTTTCTACTGACAAACATATTGGCAACTTTTGGTGCGATTTTCAATGTTTATAAAACGTTTGTGAAATTGGTTTCTTGGTTCTTTGATCACAGTCGAATCAACTTTCCCTTAGCACTACTCATCAATTTTCGTCTAAATAATACAAGTAGCATAAGTATTTGGTAATAACAAACATATTTTTATACAACACTTTTAAAAGCTCATTAATTAGTGCCAGGTTGATTTAAATTTCCCTCGAGACATTTTTAGCATTTCTCACGCTTGTTTCACTCAACCATAAAACGCACACATTTAGGGTAAACGATGCTCAATTTGGCAAAGATTGGAATTTTAAGCAGACAATTTTGATGAAACTCGTATGTTTAAAAGGGATCATTCACGACAAACCTTGAAACTCAAATCATGAAATTCACAATTCATCACCCTTATCAACAAAAAATAAAAACGCTCTAAATTGGGTACTAAAGCCCTATGTAAATTGTTATGTACAACGGTAAAAAACACGATTAAAAACCATTTCTGATCACTTTTTTTTCATTTTAATGCAATTTTTTTTATTGACAAGACAACATTTTTTCGATGGATCAACTATGGTCCCCTTGGAACGAGCTGTCAAGTAGGAGCTTTTCTGTCAAGAAGGACCGCGAGGTTAATTTTTCAAAATTGATTTAAAAATCCATTTTAAACTCTTTGTGGTCGTACAAAGGGTCATTGTACTCAGAAAAATAAGCTTTATCGCTGTAAACAATAATATCAGCAATCTAAGCTTCATTTTAGGACCCAATTTACCGCTAAAAAACTCCACCGCTCCTCTTCACAGCTGCTAATTTGTTTATGCTTACTTTACGCGCACTCTTTTCCGTCAATCAACACTCACGCAGAATAACCATCTGGCCTGTATACGCGGCCTGTTCCGATTAGGTGTTCCCTCGGGCCACCAACACTCAATGAATCAACTTCACGTCGAAGTCCGTCACACTTCACTCGCCCTCCCCATTCTCTCTGCACCTATTTTCGTCCTATCGGAAAAGTAAACATTACTCCCAGCTCTCCCACCTTTTCTCTCCCTCCTTTACCCTTTAGCTTCAAAGTCAACTCCACTTTCCACGGTAGCGCCTTCTCGCACGGAGATTTTCTTTTCGCAAATCGACCACTAACTCTTCTTCGGGGCCTTCTTATTTTGTCGTTCTAGTCACCTTGCCCGCTCGTAAATCATTCTTGCCTTCCTCTCAACAAAAAAAAACGGTAGTAAATGTTTGGCTTTTCCTCAGATTCGACGAAGATCCGCACAGCATCCACTTGCTGTCACCAGGCGCAACCAGCAATGTGTCATCTTGCACAAGGGCAATCCCGTTTTGTAATGTTGCTCCCCACGGTTCGGTCGGGACACGAGACACGGACCGAGAACCGGACGACCGAGAGATTCAACCTAAACTGCCCGAGATAAATGGCAACGGTTCACGAAGATGTGCGGCCGAGCCGAGAGTGTGTGTGACATTGGTGCGATAAAAGCGCCACCCGCCGAGGAGTGATAGTAGACAAGAGAGAAAGAGAGAACCAACAACGTATCCGCTCTCCGATGTGGTGCCAGACGACCCCCCTTCCGTTTCCTCCAGGAGCAGGCAGGCTAAAGATGGTGTGGTCGAAGGGAGCTGAAGGAAATTCGACAGAATTGCAAATGTCAGGATTAATTGGACCATGCACTCGATTGTCAATCCAGAGATCGCTGGTTCAAATCTCACGGCGTACCCAAGCTCGTACCTAATTTTTTTTTTTTGCTCGTAAAGTGATTTTTCTTGATCTCAGTTCTTGGCAAAATCCGTATTGATCTTTACTTAGTAAAAAAATGAATCCTAAAAAAAATACTATTTGGTTTCAAAGCTATATAATTATGCCAAACTGTATTTGTAATTTTTTGAGAAATATGAAATTAAAAATCCACAAAACCCCCAAATTTGGCAACACGCAAAAACTTAGAACACGTCTGTGATATTTTGTTAAAATCAAGCATAAGAAATTAGTGTTTTTATTAAAATTTAGCAGTTGAGCAATTCTCTACCAAAACCGGAAATGGATTTTATTTGTATTTTTTGATTTGGCTCAAACTTTGTGGGGGCCTTCCCTATGACCAAATATGCTATTTTGCATCATTGGTTCACCCATATAAGTCTTCATACAATTTTGGCTGCTGTCCATACAAAAATGTAACTTTTGAGTGAATTTTCTGATCAATGTCAATGGGCGTAATATTCAATGTTTGGCTCTTTTAAAATGTTAGTATTGATTTAAAAAAAATTAAAATATTTTTTTCAAAAAGATCGGAAAATTTCACAAATGTTTCATGTATTAACAATGAAAATCGGACCATTAGTTGCTGAGATATCGTCATTAGAAAATGGTGGGTTGTTTTGGTGAGATTTAGAAAACTTCAATTTTCATGTTTCTTTTTCTTAAAGCGGCTCTATCTCAGCAACCCGAGGTCCAATCTTCAATGTTTCTTAGACAATTTTATAGAAAATTTTCTGAACTATTCAAATAAAATATTTTTAGAAATGGTCACTCATGGTCACTATTTTAAAAAATCGAAAAACTGTAAATATTTCGCCAAAATCAAATTTTCGGTGGCTATATCTTGAAAACGGAGCCCTTTATTAAAAAAATCTGTGAAGTAGTTTTCGATTGCAAATTCAATTTTGCATTACAAAATAACTTCAAATTCGTATTTGCATGAAAATTCGATTTTTTCCAAAAATCACTATTTTTCCAAAAAATCAAAACTCAGCGGCAGATTTTTTTACCATGTTTCTCTATGGCTCAAAAGTTGCGGATTTTTGTCCCCTAAAACATATCAAAAAATCTCGAAAATCAAAAAAATACGTATTTTGGGAAATTGAGTTTTAGTGAAAAAAAAAGTTGATTAAAAAATCTGCAAATTTTTTTTCCGTGTACCTTTTTTTCTCTCAAAAGTCCTCAACAATACCTACAACTTTGCCGAAGACACCAAATTGGTCAATTCACTCAAAAGTTACAGTTGTTTGAATATTTACATACCATTTTTGTATGGACAGCAGCCAAAATTGTATGGAGACTTGTATGGGTGAACCAATGACACAAAATAGCTTATTTGGTCATAGGGAAGGCCCCCACAAAGTTTTAGTCAAATAAAAAATACAAAAAATAAAAATGGTCGAAATCGGCCGATTTCGTAGAGAGTTCTGTTTGCAATTCAGAGATTTTGAAAACCTTTCAACTGAGATCAATGCATAAGCCGTTGCAGGAACGGTACATATTTCAATTTAAAATTGTATTCTGAATTTTATTTTAAATGAAAAGAAGCTTAAAACACGAAAACTGTTATTATTCTTTTGAGAATTTTGAAAGATATCTAGGAATTCGTTTAAAAATATATTTTTTAAACATATATGTTTTTACCATGTTTCCTTTTAAATTCAGAAAATGTTGATATTGAATTTTTAAATCAATATCGATTCATCTAGTTGTCAGTATTTAACTGTTTTAATTTTTTTCAATAAAAAATTCTGTTTCAATAAAAAATTCTATTTGATAAGATAAGAACCGTCAGCAGAGGTAAAATTGTAAAAAAAATGCAGAAATTGTGACGTTTTACTTCCCCATCCGGGAATCGAACCCGCGCCCCATAGCAACTTAGGGATCGGCAGCCGAAGCCGCTAACCACTGCGCCACGGGCCCAGCGCTAATTCTTCATACAAACTTTGGAAAAACCATTCGGCCCTGTCAGAATATTTTTGAAAAAATCATCTTCCCCTCAAATGGATGGAAATTCAGGGTTGATTTAATAGGGACGTGGCGTTACATCGTGCTGCCATCTGTTTTTTTTTTAGTGCAGGAGTGGAAAAGTGCTGAGTCATCGTCTAAAAATAGACGGCGTCCTATCTCGCCCAGCAAAATGAAGTCGATAAAGTAGTCGGTTTCGATGAGAAAAAGTGGAAAACGTGGTCTAAAAATAGCGACGCCATCCCCCTATGGGAAAAGTGATAATCTGTGCCCTTTAAGAACCCTTAAAACCAAACGTTATTGTTTTGGAAACAAAGTCTTTTTGACTTATTTGTATTCCGAAATTACTGAACAAAACATAGTAGTCAAATATCACAGTCGTTTTGAGGTAAAAAGGTAAAAGTTAAGTTTTTGTATATTTTTTACGATGTATTTCTCTTGGGTTTGGACTGTCATTTCTACCACTCAAATTCGGTAGTCCATTCATTTTTCAGGACCATTTATTCAAACCTGCAAAACTTATTCAGGTTCACTAAGCTATCATTCGTAAAACTCGACCATCTCTATTTCCTACGCCAGCAAATTTTCCCCCATTATCAAGAGCAAAAAGGGGAGACAAAATTCCCGCAACATATCGGCGGTTGATACGCGGTGCCAGGCGGACAGATTTGTCAACTGAACGCACTCTTCATTGGCTCCATCTGAGAGCATGCACACGAGGAAACAGGCCCCATGTATTGGCTTGTTGAGAGATGATATCGGCGATGACGAGAGAGCAAAGTAAATGGCGAGAGCGGCTTTCCGAAGCGTACGCGTGTCTCAAGTGTGGATGCTGCGTGATGCGCGTGCGTGTACATCCGTTTTACAATCAGCCGGAGATTATGCGATGGACCAGAAGGGAAATGGTTCCGAGAATTTTAAACTAATTTTAAAAAGTTATTGATTTTTTTGCAGGTGAAACAGTTTATTTTCACCAAAAAATTCACACATAAATTTTCAGCTTTGCCTTTCTAGTAGAAATTGTTTATCATGATCCACTTTTGTTGTGTTCTATTTAAAAATAGGTGGTAATTTCCTCACCTCTGAAAATTTGCCATCATTTGGTTTATGATCGAGGAACTTTACGAGAATTTTTTGGGTGGTTTAGTTGGTTTGGTCTGAACCCAAACATATATTTTGGGTGACGTGCCAAAATTTGGATTGCTGCAGCTGTAATAAAATGTTTGCAATTTATTGTACATGGCTGGTGTAGTGTTATTACACGTGTTTGTAATTACTTGGTATACAAGTATTTTTTTTTTAAATTTTAGCTTGAAATTCTAATCATTAAAAAAGCCAAGAAAAAAAAATTCTAAAGAAACATTTTAATGATAATAATATCATGAATTGGGTCCTAAAATGAAGCTTAGATTGCTGATATTATTGTTTACAGCGATAAAGCTTATTTTTCTGAGTACAATGACCCTTTGTATGACCACAAAGAGTTTAAAATGGATTTTTAAATCAATTTTGAAAAATTAACCTCACGGTCCTTCTTGACAGAAAAGCTCCTACTTGACAGCTCGTTCCAAGGGGACCATAGTTAATCCATCGAAAAAATGTTGTCTGGTCAATATTTTTGTTTGCATTCAAATGAAAAAAAGTGATCAGAAATGGTTTTTAATCGTGTTTTTTTACCGTTGTACATAAAAATTTACATAGGGCTTTACTGCCCATGTTCGCATAAATGTCCCATATGCCAAAACAGCAAGCTGAGAAAAACGCATTTAAAGTTTGTCCCACACATAAGGCTACGTGTTAAGTTTTCACGAAAAAACTGGATTTCCTCCTGATATCTAGAACAAAGTACTGGATGTTATAGGCTTTTCTGAAAGAACACACGATTTTGAACCAAACTGCATCATTAACTCAAAAATGATGAAAATGCATATGGGACATTTATGCGATCATGGGCAGTTTAGTACCCAATTAAGGTCATTTTTGAATTTTGTAATACTTTTTGCTTTGCTTTTGATTTGTTTGATGTTTCGATAAGTAGTTCAAAAATTATGTATAAACATATCTCGGGTCAGTTTTCAAAAGATCGTAAGCACCAGTTATACAAAAAATGAGTTTTTGGCAAAGTAGCCCTCTTCTAGTGCACTACAGTCGACTCTCTGGCTGTCGATCTTCTCGATATCAATATTGCTCCTGCTGTCAATAAAATTTTCAGTCCCTTCAAGAAGCTTGCTTGGATTTTTCGTTCTATAATTTGATAACTCCCGTTCTCGACGGTCCCTTCAATATCGACAACGAGAGAGTCCACTGTATTACCGTTCTACTCCAGCAGATTTTTTGAAAAATCTAATTTAAACCAAAAAATCGCCCGCATATAAAAGGTCGAATGTGCTCACACACGTCTTTGGTGGTGCAAAGTCATAAGTACTGATAATTTTAAAATTGTACTTACACCTAGACACTCACAGGAAAAGGACATAATTAAGCGATTGTCTACGATCCATATAAAAAAGATTTTTTTGTATAGACAATTGTTCATGAAAAGGGGGAGGGGATGAGATTTAAAAAAAAAACTTCACGTGGGGTAAGGATGGTCCCTAAACAAAAACATATTTTTTCCTTTTGTTACTTCTGGAGCAACATGAGAAAAGGGCGGATAAGCATTTTGACAGTTTGATCTGTTTTGCTAATTCCAATGCTAATTTTAACTTTTTCACAGAACTCGAAGAGTTAAAGTGCTGGGAGCGAGTTGTGGCGCTATAACCACGGCAAATAGTGTCCAGGTCATTTGTGGAAATACAATGTCCCATCCCTAGAGGGTCCCAGAGCACCAAAACTTCTTAGCATGGTGGCTCCCAACGATTTATTGCTTAAACAAACAGGAACGTGAGCGGGGGATCCCCACGTTTCTTCCTCCCCTGTAGATTCAGAATTGTATTGTTGTTTGAACATTCGTGCTCATACTCAATCCATTTCAACGAATCATCTTTGCGGTTAACTTTACACAGTTGGCCTGGCCGCTTTAACGTTTGTGATGTTTCAAAGCAATTAATTGCATTGGGGCACTGCAATTGTTAATAATGACAAGAGGATAGAGGTGGGCAAAACTGCTCTTTTTTAGGAGCCGCTCATTATCGTTCGCTCATTAAAAAGAGCCGCTCTTTTGAACGGCTCTTTCGCTCTTTTTCAAAATATGGATAAAAAGGACATTTAAAAAAAAAATGATGTGGTTTTTAAAGCTATTTCACAAAGGAATAATATAAAATATTTGAGAAAAAATAACTAAAGACGAGAAGATGTTTCCAAAATCTCTATGCTATTTAGTAGATTTTTGGCAATAATTTACAAGTTAAGCAATTTGAATACTCAAATATGTATTCGGGTAATACTTAAATGTATGATCAGTAAAATGAAATGTTCGTTCATTTTGTATGCAAAATCATTTACTTTTGGAATTCCAATAAGAGGAAACTGAAAATATGAGCTTGGTTAAGTGGTTAAGAGCCTTTCAATATATATATTGATAAAAAAGTTGCTATTTGAAATAAGACGATTCAGCTCTGAAAATTTCGGGAAATAGCCTTTCTTTAACCTTTAACCTGCCTTTTATCTTGAAATACTTGAAAAAGTACACCAAAGAACAATGCTGGGATTATTTTTCATTAGCACTGAAATATTTGAAATTGTATTTTTAATTCTCAAAAACAGATTTAACACTTAAATTAATTATATTCATAACAAGTTTAAAAAATATTCCATCTTGGAACGGTTCTGTCAAAAGACCGGAATTCAAAAAAGAACCGCGGTTCTTTTTTTGTGAGCCACGGATCGTTCGCTCTTTTTAATGAACCGGCTCTTTGAGCGGCTCGTTCTTTTTTTGCCCACCTCTACAAGAGGATGCTAGGCGTTAATCAACTTAAGGCATTTTCCAGGATGCCCTCGAAAGACTGGCTGCGCTAGGGTTAGATTAGATTAGATTAGATTAGAACTCGAAGAGTTAAAGTGCTGGCGTCTCCTGCTACCTTTCAACACTGCGGGTTTTGATAAAAAGTAACTTGTTGTCATGGATTTTGCAAATCAGTTCAAGCTGTCAAAATGCTTATGCGCCCTTTTCAAATGTTGCTCCAGACTTTGAACATCAAATTTTAAGTTCTGCAACCTACAGACTGTCTAGGGAAACAGACTGGCCAATGCAAAATAAACAGGCACTGGCAACGTATGTTTTGCGTTTGCAACACTGCCAGTTTTGCTGAGCGTAAAGGGCGTTTGGTGTCCAGAAACATTGGCCAATCTGTTTCCCTAGACAATCTGTACTGCAACCCCATTGGTCGAATGCCTATTAAATTCAAAAATTAATTTTGTCAATATTTCATCACCACCATTTTGGCCGCAAACGAAATACACTCAACCCCTGGTGGTTGGTCACTTTTTTGGTTTGTACCCCGTTGGTTGATCAAAGTCAAACTAATAAGTGACGAACTGTCACTTTTTACATGGCGCTCACGCACACAATCAAAACAAACGTTTGGTAGTGTGTGTAAACTCCTTGTAAAAGGGGTGTCAAACTAAAAAGTGTCCCCGTTCGTTTGGCAACAGTTTGTTTCAAACCATCGGGGTTTGACTGTACATCAAATGTTGTTGTTTATTTTATTAACGTGACTTTAACCTACACTGAAATAAAAAAAAGTACCAAATTCCTAAATTCTAGGAATTTTGCCTCCTTTTCTTATTAAGTAATCCAAAAAACCCATTTACTAAATAAGTAAAGGAGCCAAAATTCCTAGAATTTAGGAATTTGGTACTTTTTTTTTATTTCAGTGTAGAGAGGTCATTCATCACTTGTACATCAAATGAAATGAAAATGAATAATCCACGATCCAAATGGACACAAGGGGGACTTAGCAAAAGATCTATCGAAACAATGCTGAGCTAATTGAATATTTCCAGGATACTCGATCATGGGCCGCTCGTCTCCAGTCGCCAACAATGTTGGCCGCTCTTGCGTCTTCGTCAACTGAACACAGCCGACGTCCCCGTCCAGGTTCGCTGCTGAATATTGTTTAAGCCGCCCGCTCGTCCGCCATTCAGGCTACATATCCAGCCAATGTCCAGCCCACTTCAGCCAGACTTTAACGATATCAGCGTGTTTGTAGTCTTGGTACAACTCAAAATTCATACGCCAGCGATTACCACCGAAGATAGAGCGCAGGATTCTCCGGTTGAAGACCACAGGACCTCTCTGGTCGGCATCCTTCAACCTCCACGCTTCCTGTCCGTAACGAGCCGTGGGAGTATCAAAGTCCTGTACAGCGTTATTATTGTAGACATTCTTAGGCTAAGGGACTTCAGCTGACTACGGAGACCATAGAAAGCCTTGTTTGCAGCTCCAATGGAGCACTTCCATTCGAGCAGTTTTTGCTTTTTCTACAATGTATTCCTTATTGGAGAACTGTCATTTCTACCACTCGAATCTACAGATTGTCAAGGGAAACTCGACAATCTGTACTCGAAACGGGTGCTTCATACGCCGTTTTACTTCGCAACTCAAATCGTTGTCACACGTAACGAATGTACCAAGATAAACAAATTCATTCGTCACCTCGTATAATTCTCCTTCTAACTCTATCTGAATCTGAAATTCGATCTGAAATGAATTTTGTCGAAACAAACCAAACTGTTTCCAATTGAGTACTAAAGCCCTATGTCAATTTTTATGTACAACGGTAAAAAACACGATTAAAAACCATTTCTAATAACTTTTTTTCATTTTAACGCAATTTTTTTTTGACAGGACAACATTTTTTCGATGGATTAACTATGGTCCCCTTGGAACGAGCTGTCAAGTAGGAGCTTTTCTGTCAAGAAGGACCACGAGGTTAATATTTCAAAATTGATTTAAAAATCCATTTCAAACTCTTTGTGGTCGTACAAAGGGTCATTGTACTCAGAATAATAAGCTTTATCGCTGTGAACAATGATATCAGCATTCTAAGCTTCATTTTAGGACCCAATTCCTCAAACTGGCAGCACCGCACATTTCTTCGCAAACAAACTCGTCAGCACGCAGCCACTTTGTAGATTTGCCGTGACTGACAGCTGCTGTCCGGCCGCCGCCGCTGTGCACCAGAGAGAAACGTCAGTTGCGTTTCGGTTTCGGTCGCTTTTGTTGGTGATTTTTTTTTCGCAATCTCACAGCAGCCCGTAAAAGCAGTTGAATTTCGGTGACTTCAGGCTTAAATCGAGTGATTACGGTAATCCGGCGCGGCTCGTCTCGTCGGACTTCATTTGCTGACTTGGATTTACGCACTATTTGGGCGCTGACTTACATAAGGAGCGATTTGTTGTAAGTTTTTGGAAATCAGCTGCGGTCAAGGAACTGTGAACCAGATCTCCGGGATATTTGCGGATTTGAAGCCTCCGGGTAGAGGACTAGAAATGTCCAAAGCTAGTAAAATTGTAAGTATAGCCGTTCGTCGACTAACAGTGTTTTAATCCGGTTGGCAGTGCATCGAGAAGACTGGTGGCTAGGAAAGGGGAATGACGTGCCGAAAAGTGATATGTCACTGCCAAATGACAGAGATGGCAAATCAGAAACCGGGGGTTGTACTATTCTGTTTTGGTTAGAATATGATTTTAATGACGAGTGATGTTAAATAATAAGGGGCCGTGGATTGTACTATCTTTTCAAGAGGGATTTGCGGGATCAGGATCGATCTAACCTCAATCAAAATAGAAAATAACAACTGTCAGATCAGAAGGCTGTGTTTTGTTTTTCGTCATTTGGCAGTGTTGCCAGCACATGAGTGTTATATCTCATAAGCGTCCGTGGATATACAATTCTAGAGTTTTTTTTTTTATTAGGTCCTATAAAAATATGAAAGACAATAGTTTAGAGGTGGGCAAAACTGCTCTTTTTTAGGAGCCGCTCATTATCGTTCGCTCATTAAAAAGAGCCGCTCTTTTGAACGGCTCTTTCGCTCTTTTTCAAAATATGGATAAAAAGGACATTTAAAAAAAAAAATGATGTGGTTTTTAAAGCTATTTCACAAAGGAATAATATAAAATATTTGAGAAAAAATAACTAAAGACGAGAAGATGTTTCCAAAATCTCTATGCTATTTAGTAGATTTTTGGCAATAATTTACAAGTTAAGCAATTTGAATACTCAAATATGTATTCGGGTAATACTTAAATGTATGATCAGTAAAATGAAATGTTCGTTCATTTTGTATGCAAAATCATTTACTTTTGGAATTCCCTGGAGATGGAGCCACACGTTGCCGTCGTTTCAGGGCTATTTGCAAAGATGGTTGCCGATGTTGATATATATCACACATTTATTTTATATTTATATACTTGTGTTGATAGAAATCACAACTATTATACTATGTAAAATTGCAAGATATTGATTTTTTTATTTGCATCTCAATATTCTTGTTTGTAAAATCTGGTAGGAACAGGTTTAAATCTTTTTGATACATAGTTAGCTTAGGTAGAAATTCATAAAGCAAAGCAACGCTTACGCACAACAGTAAGGAGGGCTCTTCTAGGCATTGTGCGACTATATTAAATAATTTAATTAATCACAAAAACAGGAGCGTGATTTTTTCTTATCTTAATGTGGGTGTTAGGTTAGGATCTGGTATTTTAATAAATAAGTTTTTTGCAAGGCACTCAGAATAGCTAGTTTTTTTTGTAACTTTAGATTGTTTAATAATTCCAGGCCGACAGTTCTAGGCGAGTTAAGTGATGCTATCAGAATCTCTGATTTCAATTTAAGTGATATACTAACCATTCGGAATTGTCAAAACATCCATAGAGTCTCGATCAATCAATAATGGAATGATATCGGACAAAATTCGTTAATCTGTTGAACTAACGGTTCTCGGATTATGGTTGTATCGACCATTGTTGCGAATCGAGGATTTACTGGAGTTTTGACGATCGAATGGAGCCTAACATTTGAAAGGGACACATTAGTTTTGTGAACAGGAGTTCATCTCTTTCACTCAAATGACAGTTTATATTAGGTATGATAGGGATACACTCTTGTTTGCAGAGCTTCTGTGCCCTAATGAAATGGAAGGCACGAAATATTCTTCTTAACGAAGAGTATTCACCTTGTAAATTATGAACTGTTCATTTATGTTTATTGGTTTTGGAAGCGGCAAGTCATGTTTAAATACTAGGTAAAGGAATGTTTGCCTTTGTATTAAAATTTCGGGGATTTGAGATTTAAGTTACTTTCAGACAGTTTAGTTGAGGTTGTTGATTCAAGTTAGTTAGTTTTCCTGAAATGAATAATTGGGCATAAATTATTAGTTAAATTGGTCAAAGTGTACTATTTTATTGGCAGATCTGCTTCTAATTGTAATGTACGACAAGACTACTGACGGACGTGACAAGACGGGCCCAGTAAAAAGGCCTCAAGATTTATATTCCCTAGACAAGTTAGTTTTCATCTTTTGTTTTCCAGTATTTTTTTTTTAAATTTCCTTTAAATTTGTAATACATTATAGGTTTCCTTTGTATAAATCTCTGATTAGTTACATTTTCTTATTTAATTAACTCATAATTTAATTTCTTTCGGGCCTTTTTACTTTGAATCATAATTTCAGATTTTCTTTATTCAGTGTTAAACTTAGATTAACGTAACTGCTCAAGTCATCCAAGTTCTTACAACTCACACCTACACTAATTTTCTTTCACCTTCCCCCTCCCGATCCCCTATATCTTCCGGTGGTGTTCATTTTGTATGCAATACTAGTTCGGCCACTACCCTTTTTTCCACAAGAAACCGGACTTGGACTGACTTGAGGCCGCGTCCCCCACCTTGCTCCGTAAAACGAAAACGAAAACGAAACGAAAATCATTTACTTTTGGAATTCCAATAAGAGGAAACTGAAAATATGAGCTTGGTTAAGTGGTTAAGAGCCTTTCAATATATATATTGATAAAAAAGTTGCTATTTGAAATAAGACGATTCAGCTCTGAAAATTTCGGGAAATAGTCTTTCTTTAACCTTTAACCTGCCTTTTATCTTGAAATACTTGAAAAAGTACACCAAAGAACAATGCTGGGATTATTTTTCATTAGCACTGAAATATTTGAAATTGTATTTTTAATTCTCAAAAACAGATTTAACACTTAAATAAATTATATTCATAACAAGTTTAAAAAATATTCCATCTTGGAACGGTTCTGTCAAAAGACCGGAATTCAAAAAAGAACCGTGGTTCTTTTTTTGTGAGCCACGGATCGTTCGCTCTTTTTAATGAACCGGCTCTTTGAGCGGCTCGTTCTTTTTTTGCCCACCTCTACAATAGTTTATTGGTTCTTTTCAAAAAATAAACTCTGGAATTGTGGTTGTGTTAAATTTGGCTGGGAATAAACTTTAACATTGACATTAATGTCACACATTAAATGTTGAACATTCAATGTGTCGAAAACAAAAGTAAAAAAAAAATTACTTTTGTTTTAGACACGTTGAGACCATTTTTCATCAAAATCGGCCTATTTTTCGGCACTTATTTTTAATAAAAAAAATGTTACAGTTTAGCTACTATCAAAATCTTGCATAATACGAATTTATAAAAATATGTTATTCTCACAGTTTAATGCGTTTTTCTGTTTCTTTTTCTAAAATTCAAAATTTATAAAATGCCTAGTAGTGTCATAATCTCGGTATTAATAATTTTCAATAAATATTTGTATTTTTGGCAACAATTTTTTATTCCATTAATATTTGGGCTGGACAAAAACTTTAAAAGAAATGTTGCAAACTTATCATTTTCAAATGCCGATATCTTAGCAGCCATTGGTCCAATAATTTAAAGATAATTTTGGAAGAAGTTTTGCATTTTTTTTTGTTTTTGCAGCTGTCCAAGCTCCATGCCAAAAAAGAATTATTTTGTATGGAAATTGTCCACGATGGGGGGGTGGGGGGTGGATGGTTCCTGGAATCAATTTTCAAAATAAATTGTGAATAATTTATATAAAATTGTTGACTAACATTTGAAAAACGTCAAATATTCAACATTACGCCCTTTCGAAATGTTAGAATTGATTCCAAAATTTAAAAAAAATCCAAGAGATCAGAAAATTTCACGAGTGTTTCATGGTTGAGAAATTGAAAATAGGACCTTGGGACCATCCATAAACCACGTGGACACCCCCCCCCCCCCCACCATCTTGAACAATTGACCATATCAAAAAAACTATTTTGTACGGATCGTGTACAATCGACATACCCCCCCCCCCCCCCCCCCTAAAGTGTCCACGTGGTTTAAGGATGGGCCCCATACTGCCCATGTTCACATAAATGTCCCATATGCAAAAACAGCAAGCTGAGAAAAACGCAAAACAAGTTTGTCCCACACATAAGGCTACGTGTTAAGTTTTCGCGAAAAAACTGAATTTCCTCCTGATTTCTAGAACAAAGTACTGGATGTTATAGGCTCTTTTGAAAGAGCACACAATTTTGAACAAAACTGCATCAATAACTCGAAAACGATGAAAATGCATATGGGACATTTATGCGATCAGGGGCAGCATAAGTTTTTGAAATATCAAGTAAAAATTTTCTATGGTTCATAAGCAGCGGTTTTTTGTCCCCTAAAACAAATCAAACAATTTCAAAAATAAAAAAATATGGATTTTGTGAGATTATTTTTTGTTAAAAAAGTTTATTAAAAAATCTGCTAAATAATCCGTGTACCAATAGTCCTCATCTATAAGTTTGCCAAATACACCAAACTGTATGAAATGTAAAATTGTATGGAACCTTGTATGAATGAACCAATGCCACAAAATGGCATCTTTGTTGATAGTGAAGGCCACAACAAGTTTGAGCCAAATAAAAAAATACAAAACATAAAAATGCACGAAATCGGCCGATTTCGCAGCGAATTGCTCAAATATCTTCTTCATTTCCAGGTGCTCCGAATCCAGTCTGCAGACGGCACCAAGCGGGTCGAAGTCCCGGACACCGGTACCCTGCGCGAACTGTACGATGCTGTACAGGCCACGTTCGGCTACCCTGACGATGGATTTGCCCTGTACAAGGAGAGAAATTGCACCAAGGAGGTGAGTTCCCTGGCAAGGTTTTATGACTCCACGATAACATTTTAAATTTCAATTTTCAGCTCGTTTCCAGCCGATCTCAGTCGGTCAAGGACAGCGCCCTGAAGCATGGCGATATGATCTACCTGCGCAGCGTTGCCGGCCCGTCCACGTCCAAGCAGCAGCCGCCGGAGCGCAGCTCCTCGGTGGCATCAATCGCGTCCACTAGCAGCTCTTCGGGAGCGACGACTTCGGGTGGTGGTGGGTTCAGCCGCGAGCCTACTCCGAGCACCAGCGGTGCCACCGCGCTGCTCAACGGGGAAGATCCGGTTGACATTGAGTTGTATAAGCAGGATGGACGCATTCAGAGAAAGCGCGATGAGAAATTGTAAGGGATTTGTTAAGGTTTGGAGGTTCGGTGATGAGTATTTTTTATGTTGCAGATGCCGCCACAATTCAAACGGGTGCTGTGTACACTGCTCTCCTCTGGAACCATACGACGAGGCTTACCTAAAGGAACAGAAGATCAAGCACTTTTCGTTCCACTCGTACTTGAAGAAGCTCACATCCGGCGTTGACCGCGGCAAGTTCGTTGCGCTGGAAGATCTCAACTGCAAGATTAAAATGGGCTGCCGTGACCACCCGCCGTGGCCCAAGGGCATTTGCTCCAAGTGTCAGCCGTCAGCAATCACGCTCAACAGGCAAACGTACCGTCACGTTGACAACGTCATGTTTGAAAACACCGGAATCGTAGAGCGGTTCCTGAACTATTGGCGCACCACCGGCCATCAGCGCATCGGGATGCTGTTTGGTACGTACGAGGTACATCCGGATGTACCGCTGGGAATCCGGGCCCGGGTGGCCGCCATCTACGAGCCCCCGCAGGAGAGCAACCGCGATTCGATCCGCTTGCTGGAGGATGAACACGCCGTGGAAATTGAAGAGCTGGCCCGTCAGTTGGGCTTGCAGCGTGTCGGCTGGATCTTCACCGATCTGCTGGCGGAAAATGCCGCCGCCGGAACGGTGAAGCACGTGCGTGGCATCAAAACGCACTTCCTGACCGCTCACGAGTGCATTCTGGCGGGGCACTTGCAGAACAAGTATCCCAACCGCTGCAAGCACGCCTCGAAGGGGCTGTTTGGGTCGAAGTTTGTAACTGTTTGTGTAACTGGTGAGTAATGCTTCTGTACTGGAAGAAAGCAAAACCTAAATTTCCCTCTCTTTTAGGTGACGATAAGAAGCAGGTGCACATGGAAGGATATGCCGTTTCGGCGCAGTGTATGGCTTTGGTACGGGATAATTGTCTGATTCCGACCAAGGATGCGCCAGAGCTGGGATACATACGCGAGTCGTCCGATAAGCAGTACGTTCCGGATGTCTACTATAAGGTAGGTGCCGCTTGATTATTTTAGCCGTTTCCGAGTGAAGTAAGATGATATCACAAAGTTAAAAGTCAAATGCAACGAATTGTGTAAAAAATACCGTCATCTGGGGGAATCGGGACAAATGTGGCAATGTGGGACAGCCTTCTTACTCTACAACATTTAGATGTTTTTGATTGGTTTCGGATAGAAAAACAGAAATAGTGCATCGGTTTTAAAATTTCAAGCTTTTAAGTGCTTTAAAAACTACTGTCCCTATTCCCTATCCCAGACTGTAGTCCCAATTCCCATATTTTGGGCAGTTTCGTTGCTCTAGAACGCCATGGAATGAGAATCCAATGCGATCATTTTTTATGCATATTAAATCAAACAATGATGCAATATGAGTATCAAACGAAGTGAAATTTTGTATGCTTTTTTCATTTTATTAGAGTTTTTTTTTTAAATACTAAACTGCCGTTCTAAGCATAATTGTCCCATGTCATTTTTTGACGATTTTGACCTTTTGACATTTTTAAGTTTAGTTTGTCGTATACTTTTCGAAAAACCCATAAAATCTAGTACTTTGTTCGGAAACTCATCAAAAACAACACCAAGTCTGTTTGTCCCATCGTTACACTTCTACGCATAATTGTCCCACCAAGTATTTTCTTTCATAGAATCATTAGTTATACGAAGCAATGAGTCTTGTTTACTTACTGTATAGCAAGAGGATCATAAGTAAGAGTGATAAACTGCTAACTGGGGCGATTGGGGACACATAGGACGAATAAGAACCCACGGGACAATTATGCGTAGAAACACAGAAATCGATCGAAAAATTTCAATCGCGTTTTTCTCAGTTGCACTTTTTTGAACATGGGACAATTATGCGTAGAACGGCAGTAAAATTTTCACAAATTACTGTTTTTTTTTTTAAATACTAAAAAATTTCAAAATATGCAATATGGGTATCAAACGAATTGAACTTTCGTATGCCTTTTCAATTTATTAGATTTTTTTTTTTTGTAAAATTCTACAATTTCACAAACTACCGTATTTTTTCGAAAATTCTCAAATTTTCAAAATCTGCAATATGCACTTTTTCAATATTTCGTCACCGCCATATTGGCCGCCATCTTTGATTAAAAAATGTTAATCACTTTAGCGTAGTTTAGGGGTCATACTTAAGCTCGACAATCAAAATAAGAAAGCGAAAACAATTTTTTTTCTGGATTCGATTATCCGAAGTGAAATTTTTCCGAGGCCTTCGTATAATTGATTCTGGACTGTATCAAACGAAGCGAAATTTTGCATGCTTCATATCTCGGATTAGTTTTCAAAAAGACGTAAGAGCCATTGGTCAACAAAGCCCTTTTTGCATCGGTATTCGACCTACTTACGAAAAACCAATCTACCAAAATCTACATCCCTGATTGTAAAGTCCGTCAGACTTCCGTCGTTAGTCGTCTGTGCAATCGTACGACGTCGCACGACAATGTCGTGCGACTTTCGCGCGAATGTCATACGTTTTTGCACCAAAATGTCGTATTTGTCGTGCGATCGATGATCGAAATTGTACGACATTGTCGTATGACATTCGACTGACGTCGCACGGTTTTGTTATTTAGGATGTCGTGCCTTTGTCGTGTGATGTCATTTCGGGTTTTTAGATTATGTTGCAGTGAAAAATAGATGTTTGTTTTATTTTTATTTATTTTTAGATGTATTTTTACTTTAAATTGCACTTTTTCACTCGATTTAAAATACATTCATTAATTTTATTTTTTGTGTGTCGCGATCCTCACGTAGTTTTTGACGTTGTCTTCCGGTTGGTCTTTCAGCTCGTCTCGTCGGCATCTTGGCCGGAAGTTTTTGGCGTTGTCTTCCGGGTCCAGAATTTGCCAGCCATCTTTTCGAGCCGACGCCAGCGTGCTCGGCAGCATCTTGATCAAGATGGACTATTGCTCCTCGACAAGCCGCAGATACGGCGGGGTGCGGCGGCACCGTTTATGTCCCATGGATTGATGGCCACCGGAGTACGGGACAACGTCGGTTTACCCACTTCCGGAGCAGGTGTTTTTGCGGTCGTTACAGCTTCCGTTCAACAAAATGCGTGGGACAACACGGAGACGCTGGTTTGTTAGCAGGATCAGATTGGAAAATTTTTGGTTACCTGAAAAAAGATAATGTAATTTGGCTGAATCATCATATCCAAATCATATCTAGGGTTTTGTTGTTGAAACAAAGGGAATCTCATGACAGATATCATACTCAAACAATCTGTGATAATTCATAAAACAAGTAATTGTAGAATATTCAAAAATTTAACTTTCAATTTGAAATTTTGAAAAAAAAAATTAAAAAAAGCAGTTAATTAAAACTTATAAATTTTTAAGAAAATAAAGATAAAAGAAAGTTTAAGACAACAAAAAATTCTAACATTTTAAATTTCAAATTAAAAATCAACATCAACGCATGGTTTTTCTCCAAAGTTTTATGGAGAAATCTGGACCAGTTTAAATATTTTTAATTTTTTTTTAATTTGAAGTGCATGTGTTTCTGAAGACCCCAAAGTCCATGCTTTGAGGAAGCTAAGAACTTGAAAGACTTCAAACAGTTTTAAAATGTTCGAATGTTTAAATTTATCGTAAAAATTCAAAATAGCTGAACAATTTAAAAATGAAATTTAATCTTTGATATTTTTTAAATTTACAAATATCAAGAATTATACGAATACACTCAAAACCCGATGGTTTGACACCAACTGTTGTCAAACGAAAGGGGTCACTTTTTAGTTTGACACCCATTTTACAAACGAAAAAGTGACCAACCACCGGTGCTGAGTGTAATACAATATAAAAATTTAAGAGATTAAAAATTGTAGAACCTAGGTATTTCAAAATTATTATTTTTTTTTTGAATTTAGAGTTTTAGAACTTTAAAATTATGAAATACTAAAATTCTTAAATTCTATAAATCTTTTATTCTAAAATTTTAAAATCCTGAAATTAAAAAAAATATTTTTAAATCCTAAAATTCTAAAAAATGCTAAAATTAAAAATTTTAAAATTTAAGAATTTTACAATTTTAGAATTGTAGAATTTTAGAATTTTAGAATTTTAGAATTTTAGAATTTTAGAATTTTAGAATTTTAGAATTTTAGAATTTTAGAATTTTAGAATTTTAGAATTTCAGAATTTTAGAATTTTAGAATTTTAGAATTTTAGAATTTTAGAATTTTAGAATTTTAGAATTTTAGAATTTTAGAATTTTAGAATTTTAGAATTTTAGAATTTTAGAATTTTAGAATTTTAGAATTTTAGAATTTTAAAATTTTTGAATTTTAGAATTTTAGAATTTTAGAATTTTAGAATTTTAGAATTTTCGAATTCAGAATTTTACAATTTTTTTTTTTAGAATTTTAGAATTATTTTTTTCTAAGTGTTTGAAATAAAAAAATATTGCTTTTACCTTTTCGTAATCTGTATTTTTTCAATTAATTATAATTTTAATATAAATATTTTTTATTTAAAAAAAATATTTCTGCAAACCTTTTAAAAAAATACTTTATTTGTAATCTGCTTTGTTTTCAACCTTTTTTATTTAAATTAATTTTATTTCTTTCAGTTAAAAAAATATAAAAAAAATCTGTAAAATATTATCCAGGATGTTGGTAGTTTTTAAATTTTGAAACTCATCATCAAGATATTCCTGGCGGAGCACTTATGTTAGAGTTTTTTATTATACAATTCTGAAGTCCAATAATCATAACACCCAATATTAGCCCTCATACTTTCCGTCTTCCAAGCTCACTCCCGATACTTTGAAATGCGCCTCTTCCATCATTTCAATGACTTGAAGCAACAGTTCTATTGATAAAAACTTCCGGTGGATCAGAAACACCGCCACGAGATGATTATTCTGTACCCCTTTTTCTCTTACCTTGGGTAGAACTTTTGACACTCGGTGTTTCATCCTCCTCCTCCTTTGGAATGAACCATATCCTCCATAAGCTCGGTTCCTTCCGGTCCCGTCTTCCGCCACGAAGAATTGGCCCGCCGGATTCATGCGTCTCGTCCTCCTCCTCCACCGCCACGAAGACCGAATTCTGAATATCTGGAACATAAGAAACTATAATTTGGCCACTTGCCCACTCCGGCCGGAACTTTCCGACAGAAAAAGAAGCACAACTTACCTATCAACCGGTCAAAATCCTTCCGAAGCCCAACATCAACAATAACTGGTTCGATTCGGTTGCAATCAAGTCCAAACAAGACCAGCTAAAGAGAACTGTCAAACTGTTTGCGTCGACGAAAATCGTGACGTCGAATTGAAGGGAAATCGATGGAAAAAACAATGTCGGGCAGGTCGAGTGTTTGTCGTACGTTTGTCGTCCTTTCGACCAATCGATATCGAAACGGTAAAATCAAAACCGCGCGACAGCTTGTACGACGTGCGACATTTTTCAAACAGGGATGTTATAGAACCCAATCACCAAATTAAAAGCTCCCGTTGTTCTAGTTTGGCCTGTGAACCTTGCATAAATCTCTCATTTACATTCCAAACGCCGACCCTTTATCTCGCCGGCTCGTTAACACCCCCTTAATCAACCCCACATTTTAATCGATACTTTAGTCAACCAGCCTAAGTACGTAACTTGTTGGAAGTTGTTTGGAACTTTTTTTTTTGTTTTCTTTTCTGCCCCATTCAATGAAACACCTCCCCGGGGTCCTTTTCTTCTGTTTATTGCATCATTAGTTTTGTCGTGAAACTTTTCATTTTTGTTGGGTGTGTGTGTTTTTTTTTTTTCGCTATACGATCCGGTCCGCTTCCATTCCGTGGAATTTTTATATATTCGCTTTATGTTCGCTTCTTGTTCATTTTTTTTTTCGCTCACCGATAGTAGATATAGGTAGATTGTAATGGTAGTTCTGTTTTGCTAACATTTGCATATTTTTTGGTTTGTTCCGTTCGTCATTTATATTTATTTTTTTCCGTTCTGGTTGTGAATTTTGGTTTCTTTTAGTGTGATTTTAACATTTGAACCGAGTAGGAATTGTGGATACGTTGGTACTTGATAACCTTTTTTATGAAAGAGCCGGTTCCGAGGTGCAATAGGTCTGCAGGGTTTCGTGTTCGATTTGGGGTTTCACGTTCATCTTAATAGAGAGGTTGCTATTTTTTTCTTATACATTCGCTGCAGTTCCGAAGTTGGAGACAAAAATATATCTATCGTTTCTTTTCTCTCTCTCGATTTTTATGTTTGGTTTTTTTTTCGCGCAATCGTTACAATCCGTTATTTTATGTGTACTATTTGTTAATATGTTTTTGTTGTTCTGTTTTAATCTTGCTCTCTAACACCAGGTACAGTTTGCGTTCCTTTTTTGTTCACTTGTTTTTAACGTGTAAGTGTGTTTTATGTGCATTTACGGTTTCGTATGTGTGTGTGTGAGTGTTTAGCTGATTATTTTATTTCCAAATGGTGTGCTGTTGGTAATTGATAGAATTGCAATTTTACTCTTTTTCATTTCGTAATAGTTTAAAACTACAGCGTTACGTAAACATTTGATGGCTTGTTTGTGGTTTTTTTTTGCTCGTTAAATTGGTTGGTTATACTTTTGCTCTCGGCTAATTTTATTAGTCGTGCGTGCACGCACTCGTAAGATACAATTAGAGATACAACATCGATTGGTAAGCATGCTGGATATTATAATTTTGCTCTATTTTGTTGTTTAATTTACGTCGATCTTACGTTTGCTCTGTACTGTTAGCTCTTTGATAACATAGTTATTTCACTGCTGACGACGACTACTAACGACGATTACATTTTTATTTCATCTTCTTCTGTAATTGAGTTTTATTTTACTTTTTTGCTTGTTCGAACGATTTGTTAAGTGTTACACGTGGATTTATATCGATAGAGGTTTAATAAATTTTTCCCGAAATCATTCCGCTTGATTATCTCGATCTTGTACCAATTTGAAAGGCCTTACGTTTCATTCCATCATGACGTCATGTGTGTGTAGCAAGCGGATCTAAGATCCTCTACTGTGTTGCCAGAACTCTAGTGATTGTTGTTCAAAACCAAAAGTCGGTAGACACGCGCAAAGTAAGCCCGGGGTTTTCAGTCTCAGACCACACTACCTTTCCCTTCTACTTTGCTGCGCAAATTCTGTTTTGACGTGGTTGAAACTGCCATTTTAGCTAGTGATTTCGACTGCGCGCAGTATTGCCAGTTTTACTGGAGCAATTTGAAGTTAGTTCGATTTCTTGTTAGACTATTTTGTTTTTTTTTTTCGCAAACCCGTTTTGTGTATTTTTATACATTTTCGAAGTATTTTCCGATGCCTTGTTTAACGCTGGCCAAAAGTCCGTTTTTCGATTGTTTTGGTTATTTTATGTCGGTGTGTTTGTGTGAAGTTTGTAGTTCCGCTTGTTCTATGTATTCGTGTGGTCCGAAACTGCTCGTTCTGTATTTTTCGCTCCGATGTTTTTTTATGATGTTTAACTATTGTTTTTACTCTGTTCTGCGATATTTCGTAATGCAACGTGTTGCTATGCCTAGTTTAGCTTTCATCGTTTTCGAAAACATTCAGTCTCTTCTTTCGCGTTCATAAACTATTCCTAACGATATAATTCGGGAACTTGTGTAGGTGTGTGTGATGTTTGTGTAGGTTTATCAGCGATGGAATCATCTTAAAACTTCATTTTGAGAGCGTTTGACGTTTCACGCGTGAATGTATTAGTGAGATCTGCATTTCTCTCGAAATTCTCTCAAAAATCATTCGATGATCTTTCGTCGATATCCAACGCTGACGGCTGTCAAACAGGTGTCAAGTGTTTCCTATCTTTCGCATAAGATTAGAGGGGGGTCTCAGCTTGTTTTTTTCGCTACACTCATCTTGCTGGTTTACGCGTTCTGCATATATAAATAGATATATTAGCAACACTAACACATTTTACTATCTTTTTTTGCATTTTCTTGTTTTTCTTCGATCGGCTACCGTTCAGTAAAATAGACTCTGTGTACTTTCACCACTTTTTTTTGTTCCTGGTTTTTTTTTTTTGTTTAAATAGACTTACATTATTTGCTAGATTTATCCCGTTTCTCGACAACATTCCGCGTGAATAACGATTTCACTTGTTATTGTACTTTCTTTTCCATCTGATTTTGTTTCTTGGGTTTTTTTAAATGTTGGATTACCATTTCATATACGTTTTACATGCTTCATTACAAGTTATACAGTGAGAGTGTGTGTTTATTTCGCTTTCCATAAAAGTTGCTCGCGTTTTCGACTATGCCGAATCATATATATTTTTTGTTTATTTCGCACGTTTCCCCTTAAAAACTACGCTCGCTTTGCGAATCGCTGAATCGTACCTGAAATCACGGATAGTAGTAGTAAAACGAAATCGGGTTTCTCTTCCTTTCTCTCTTCTCATATTGATCGGTGGAATAGGTTAGTGTTGTATCAAGATTTTGTTCCACTTTCGTTTGTCCTTTTATCATCTCTCTCTCTCTTTTTCTATCCGTCTAAAAAGATCCTTCGTTTTGCTTCGCTGCTAGGAAATTTTGGTAACTAGGTTAAATGAAAAACTGTGTCACCCTGTACTGGTTTTCGCCTTTCGTCGTTTTTTTTCTCTCTTTATAAGATGTGATTAGGGACTTGGACTGTTTACAACTAGACGATGATAAATATTAGCTTAATTTCGATCCGTTTTCCGAAAGTCGTTACTCGCGATGCCTTAAACCCTACAGTCGTGTACCGTTTCCCTTAAGTAAGTTTCAGCATATTTTTTTTTTTCGCTGATAAAATTCTAAGTTTTTTTTCAGATTTTTTGCATTTTATATCGGGCGGATTTGATCCGTCACTATATTTGGTTTTCCAATCCCCGTTCGACGTGTTTTTTTTTTCAACTAGACACTAGTAAAATATTTCACTTAAAAGTTCAACAGCTACGTTTTTGCGAGAAATGCATTTTTTTCCTATATAAAGTGACGCGAGTGCGCTGAAAGTGCGGACTAATGAGTGCAACTGATCATCCAAGAGTTATTTTCATAAATAATTCCATTTTCTTCTGAAGGAGGCATTAGACTGTGACAAAAAAAAACAAACTCGCACTTTTCGTGTTTGACCGTTTGCCAAATTCGCAAACTTGTTTGCGACAAACTCGCAGGCAAGGCAAAATGTATGCAGGCAAACAAATAAGACAAAACGTCAAAAAGTGCGAGTTTGTTTGTTTGGCGTAGTCTATTACCACCTTAGGTGTCACTAGATTTGATTGTTTACACATTGTTTACAAACATTATCCTGTTAAAAAATGTGACAGCACATGAGGCTACGTTTGACTTTTTATTTGCGAATGTTTTAGTGAGATTGAATCTACTCCAGAAAAACTCGGAACTCAATCAATGACCTCTCATTTTGCTCTATTTCGAATTTCTCTCTTAGTAAGTGCTTAGTGCAACCACTCAATAGTCCGCAGCTTCCGCACCGCCATTAACCTACAAAATAGTCTAATAAAATTGTAACACACCCTGCGCTAACAAAAGCCGCTCTAATACCGAAACAAGTGTAAAAGATAAAAACTATCAACAGCCGGCTATCCAGATACGTATTTCTCTCACCCCAACCAAACCAACCACCCTACTGCCACTTGCCGCAGTTGACGATCATGACGCTGCTCTGCGGCTTCCCGGCCGAGTCGCCAGCCTGGCTGATCTTTTCGACCAGCTCGAGTCCCTCGACGACGAACGCGAAGATCCCGGTGAAGCCGCGCATCTCGCGCAGTATGATCCGGAACTGGGACCCGACGAGGCCCATGTTGTCGTGGCGCTTCTGGCTGCGCCGCATCCCCACAGAGCCGCGGATCGCCAGGATCTTGGTGTCGTCCGGCATGAAGAAGCCCTCCTCGAACACGGACCGGCCGCCGCGTCCGTTGTTCAGCTCAAAGTCGCCCGTGATGATGCTCTCGTTCTCCCAGCACTGAAAGATGCTGCAGCCCTTGTAGCCGAAGCCGAGATCGCCGCTGGCAAGCGCGCCAAAGTTCTTGGCCATCTTGGGGGCGACGTCGTTGCGCACCTCGATCAGGACCCGCCCGAACGGTTGCCCGTTGATTTCGATGTTGAAGTAGTAGATCGGGTACACGTGCACGGACGGGTTGCACAGCAGCGAACCGACCGCGGCCTGTACCTGCTTCTGGACCTGCTGCTGGGCCGAGGAAGGAACTAGCGAAACCACGCTGGAAGAAGACGACGACAGCGGGTGGCCCGGCGGCGTCAACGGCTGGTGCTGGGAAGATCCGGAATGTTGATGCAGATGCTGCATGGCGCTTCCGTTGAGAATCTCGCTGAGATAGGCCGACCCGGAGCCGGACGTTCGCGCCGAGTTGGACCCGTCGGTTCGGCTGCCCGATTGGTGCAGGGGAGGCGCGATGATGATGGCCATATCGTTCAATTGACTGGCGTAGCTACCGGAGTGCTGCGGAGGTTGTGGCATTCCGGGTGGTCCTCCGAGCAGACCGCCGTGATTGGGGGAGTGTGGAACCACGGCGCTTGACTGCGAGTAGCTGAGGCTGTGGTCCATATGCTGCTGATGATGGTGATGTTGTTGCTGTTGTTGCTGGTGATGCTTTGTGGTCAGGATGTGCCGGGAGTACAGCTGCGAGATGCAGTAGTTGGCCAGAAGCAGGATCGAGTTGTGATGTCCGTTGATGGTGGCGCCACTGGCGGTCACTCCGAGACCACCACCGATTGTACCGTTCCCGAACGAAATCGGATCGATCGTGTTCAGATTCGAGAGAGCCTGCTTGATCAGCTCAAAGTCAAACAGTACGCCGTAATGCTGGATCAAATCGTCCAGCTTGCACTGCAGGTACATCTCCTGGTACTTGGACTGTAGACGTTGCTTCTCGATATTCAAGTTCGCGTACAGCTTGTACGCCTCCGCCGGCGATTGCTGCTCCAGCATGCTGAGAAACAGCTTTGCTTTGGTAAGATTACTTCGTATTTCCGCCACCTCGAACGTGGGCAGATGGTTGATCAGTTCCGTTTCGACCTGCGTCTTGAGCGCCGTGCACGCCTCCAGAATCTTGAGCAGAAAATCACGCTGCTTAAACACAAAGTGCTGCAGCTCGGACAACGATTTCTGCATCAGCAGCAAGTCCGACGCAATATCCGACCGGATCTGGTCCCGCGCCTCGGCCTGCGTCTTCACCGTGTGATTCCGGTGCTCCTCGGTGCTGGCACACGCCCGACACAGCAGCACGTTACACTTGAGGCACCACAGCGCGTTTGGCATCGCGTGCGTTAGACAGTTTTCGCCCTTACTTCTATACTTTCCCGAACCGATCGCTCCACCCGTATTACCACCGCCATTACCACCCCCAATCCCGATACCATTCCCGTTCGCACTGCCATTGCTCGCCGCACTGCCGCTAACCGCACTTGTTACACTAGTCGTTACACTACTGCCGACCGACGACGACGCCGTGGTGGCCGTCCCGTTCGTGCCACTCTTGTCGGGCGGTTTCTTCGTCCCGTTTCCACTCACCCCACCAACACTCCCCCCCGCCCCAACCGCCGCCGTTGACGGGGCCCCACTTGCGGCCGGACTGCCGCTGCTCGAGATCATGCTCAGGTTCTGCGACAGGTACAGGATCGCGTTGTGCGTCGGCAGGTTCTCCGGCTTCATGTCGGCCAGCCCGCTCAGCTCGGTGCGCTTCCAGCAGTGCACGCAGTACAGCTCGCTGCCCTTCATCAGCACCTGCTGGACGCACTTGAGGCAGAAGTAGTGCCGGCAGGAGAACAGCTTCGGCACCGCGTCCGTGTCGTTGAACGGCAGGTGGCAGCAGCTGCACAGGATCAGCTCCTCCAGCTCGGACGGCAGCGGCGTAAAGTCCATCGTCTGGAAGGGGAGAATTAGTTAATTCGATTTCGTAACAGGGCTAAATTTTGGATAAACGAAGGCGAGTGCCGCACTGCACTAATTCAATAAATGATTGAGGTCGTCCCAAACATTTCTTTGGTGTTTGCTTCCGGCAACATTGTGATTGGCACTTCTCTAGATTTTCGTAAATCGATATTTTGCCCTATTTTTTATATGTAATATGTAAAGCAGAAATTCTCGGGCAAAAAACAAACAAAATCTCGAAGATTGCCTCTAAGCTCTAAGCTTGATTTGAATTCACTTATAGCTTTTTGAAACTTGCAATCTGTTATTTCTAAACAATTTTTTGTTACCTTTTGCCTGAAAATTAAAAAAGAGCTTTAAATTCCCATTTTATTGTTCCCATCAAGAGACAAAACTATTTAAAACAAATTAGAATGCCCTTATACGAGTATAGATATGAAGACCAATCATTTCCAAGAAATGGTTTGATCTTAACATCCGTATCGATTGGTATACTGGCATCAAACAAAAACAAAAAAAATCAACATCATCCCTTTTGAACACACACACACACACTTCGGCCCCACAAAAGCCGTAATAAAGCTAAATTTAGCCAAAATACCGCCTCAGATAAAAAAAAGCAAAAAACAACACACAAACGCCAGTCTTTCGGCTCTTCGCTCCTTGAACTCCCAGGCTTTTCCCCGGCGGATCCTCCGAATTACGACGTTTTTTTCTTTGGCGCCACGTTTTATTCGTATTTGTGTGCGGGTGAAATATCCCCACCCAAACCCCCCTCATCCACCCTCCCAAATTACCACCACAAACAGCTGGAAAAAGGCAAATAAATTAATTAATTTTACGAGATGCTCCCCACTCTGTTTCGGAGAGCGAATCCCTGTTTGCGATCGTTATTAATGTAATAAGACGCACACACACCCAATCCTTGGCAACAGGAGTCCGGCTCCGGAATCTGGACGAAAGGGATCCCAACCCAAAGGAAGGAATTTCATTTTTGGAGTGATACTACTCCACACTAAATCATTATGCTGGACAGGGCTAGAATGTGTACTAAAGGAGAGCCACATGCCCCTCAGTCTCTTTGTGTGTCAAACGCTGTTGAGGTCGAGAAGTTTCCTCGAGCAACTTGACCGTTTTTTAGTGAGGCTGCCTTGAGCCTCCAAGGTAACAAGTTTACAAAGAAACTTGTTGACTTGCTGCGAAGGAGAGTGTATCTCCGAGAAGCTGGACTCCCCACAACATGCTTGCTGTTGCTTGCTTGGTCATGTGCATGCGAAAATTGGTCCAAATTAAATAATGCTCAAATTAGCGCGCAGTGACGTGGGTGAGGTGCTCACGACAAGCGCAAGAATCACGACGCTTCCCAATTTGGGAATCGCCATCATGCGGCAAAGCGTATCAGAGCGCTATCAACACACGATATTGCAATTGGAATCCGGGTCTCTGGGCGATGGCAAAAATAAGGGTTCCAGGGTGACACGTGGGCACAGATTGAGAGGTGTTTGCGCAACGTCAATTACAGTAATTATCTAGAATAGTGTGCACAGCAAAAAATCCGATGGTAAAACATCACCTTCGTCAAAATAAACACTTAATATTACACACTGCATGTACAATTTTTGCAAACACAAAAAAAAAGTTGCAACCGACGGGATTCAAACCCAGCACCAACAGTAAGGACTGGCGCCTTAGCCCACTCGGCCATCAGACCGATGAAAAGCTGTAAGGATGAAAGCATATATGAGCTTGACATACTGATGGGCTACATATTTCAAGGTGTAAAATCACATAAAATTGCATAAAATAATGCAATATTTATTTTAAACCCAGGCCTTTTACATGCAGCTGGATTACTACTTTTTTAGCTGTGTGGGTAAAAATCTCTTCTATTTTTTTAGATTATGTGTGTGTGTTTTTCCAGGAATCTTAAAAAGATTAGGACTTTTCGGGGGAAAAATATTTATATTTTAAATCCATTATTGTTCTCATAATATTTCTTAAAACCTTAACCTTGACCCTTTTCAAATGGTAGTCGCAAATCTAAGCTTTTTGTTTCTAAAATATAAAAATAAAACCAGAAATACCTATCAACTCACTAACCAAAGGACGGATCAAAACAAGAATCTCGTAGAGAATTGGATGGACAAAGATGGACAGCAAAAAAATAAAAAAATGTATACAAATTTAAATAACAAGCCATAATCTCGACATTTGAATATGCAAAAAGTGTTTTAAAATGCATTTTACAAAAGTTCAGTTGTTTTGCAATCATTAGTTTTCAAAAAAAAAATTAGATTTGAAGAAAACAAAAATTTCGGCGAAAAAAACTTTTTGCGATACTAAACATCGAATATTTAAAAAAAATACATTATTTTTAGAGCATCCAATTTTCCGGGGTTACAAATTTCCCGGAAAACGAGAAATTTTCAACAAATATTCCGGGAATTCCCGGGAAACTTTAAATTTACTAAAAACTGATCTGATCTTGGCCCAGATTAATATTTTGCAACAAAACTGTATACAGGTAAATGTATAACTTTTCTAATTGTATCGCTCTTACTTTTTTAAAAAAATTATCTTCGATATTTTTTTTGTTAAGAAGTATTTTTTTATCAAAGTGTTTGGACAGTGAGTAAAATGAATCCATAATCCAAATAAGATTTATTTATTTGCATCTGTGACCAGTTTAAGAGAGTATGGTCTTAGGTATGGTCTGACAAATCAAGTTGAAAAAAAAAAACATGCGGAAATAAAGCTTTACAGCAGGGGTGCTCAAAGTTTTTAAGTGGCGGGTCAAGTTTGAAGTTCACATAACCTTCGGGAAGTCGCGTGTTTTCACCTTTCAAGTGCCCTTACAAACCGTGTATAAAGTACACTTACGCGACTGCCGGTGGGATAAGCTTGCGAGCCAAATGACAAAAATTGCATGTTTTTAAAAAGTAAATAAAGTTATTTAAAACTATAAAACTGTCTAATACATGGTCAGGAGAAGTTTTTGAAATTGCATTTTTTCTGACATCGTCGTCGTAAGAAAAAAAAAAGAATTTCCAAACAGTTTTTTCAATTGGTTAAAAAAAATTACATAAAAAAAGCAAAAATGTTGCAAGATTCAACTATTAGATCACAATATTTTTGTAAAAAAAAATATATATATATTTCACGGTCTGGTCTAGGCTGGTGGATGATTGATAATTGTGTGACAGTAGACAATCTTTATTTAACAAATTAGCATTAGCATTAGCATTTGGAGGACGCCCCACCACCGGAAGGCTCCACAACGCTTATCCCACTGTTTGGTGTGGTTGTGTTAGACCCTCATCCGGAACAATAATCCAACACGGGAGATACCATGTCTTCATCTTTTGATGAGTGTGTAATACAGCCCAGGGCATAAGGGGGTCCACGCCGGGTCCAAGCTATCCTCGGGGAAATGAAGGAATGTTAGTAAACACCTATCTAAAGTGCGCAGGGACCCCTACGTCACCTTAGTGGTATAGATGTTTGTAGGGAGGTTTTGGACTCAATGTTAGTAGGAGAGGTAGAACCCTAGGATATACCCCGAAAGGTATTGCGGGCGAGTCAAGTAGATTTAGTTTTTTGATTATTAAACTTATACAGATGATTGTACAGTAGAAAAGATGCATGATTTATATATATTCGATTTAAAGTCACGGCAGATACAACGCGACGATGCCGTGCATGATTAAATTGTCTGTAGTAATACCAAACCAACCATTTCCTCAGGTAAAAACAATGCCGATTAAACACAGTTTTAACAAGTCTGCTGTTAAACTCAAGCTATTGACTGTAAGAGTAAAGCGAAGTTTATATATTTTTCTATAAATTATTGTGTGTTTAAGCGAAATTCGAGGTTAAAAATGATTTAACGCATAATTAGAATCTTGAATTTAAACTCTTACAGCAATGCGGAGTGAACATCAAATATTTATTTATTCATTTGTTTTATTTAAATGCGAGAGTTAGAATTTAAATTAAAACGACCGATTTAAAAAGCATTTAATTAGTTAGAATTTAATTATTTTTTGTGTAATGGGATTAATCAGCATATTTATATTTAAAAAAAAAGATCGAATTGATCGTTCAAATCCTAAAGTTTAACCGACGCGTAAAAAACTGTACTGCCCATGTTCGCATAAATGTCCCATATGCAAAAACAGCATGCTGAGAAAAACGCATTTGAAGTTTGTCCCATACATTAGGCTACGTGTTAAGTTTTCGCGAAAAAATTGATTTTCTCCTGATTTCTAGAACAAAGTACTGGATGTTATAGGCTCTTTCGAAAGAGCACACGATTTTGAACCAAACTGCATCAATAACTCAAAAGCGATGAAAATGCATATGGGACATTTATGCGATCAGGGGCAGTGTACTAATAAAAAGAAAATATTTGTCATTTACGTTATCCTGAAAGAAAATGCATAGAAATTATAGTTCGTGGCACACTATCCACTCTCATTCAAACACGCATTTGCACACACACACAACATAGAACGAGCTCACCAAATTTTAGGGATCCTCTTGCGTCGATGTTTGTTGGCTTTGATCAATGAAGCGATTCATGTTCAAAGACTCTTGAGCTGGCATTTCTTCTCTGTTTCATTTTTCAACACTTTTTCATGTCTCACTTTCCCCTCTCAAAAAGAATACAATTTGTTTAATTTCCTCGTCATTTTCTCGATCAGACGTCATTCCAGGGGCACTCTCACAACCGTTCTCTCTTGCTTCCTCTTTCTGCTCTTCGTCCCCACAGAACCACTCGGAGAATCGCCGACTCTTCCCAACACCACACCTCTATAGACAAATATATATATACTAATTTGTTCTTGTTCTCCCGCTCTTCTCTTCCAAAGCGCTCTCTTAAATCTTTTTTTCAAAATTCGCCCGCTCTTCTTCTCTTCTAAATCACTCTCACGCTCTTTTTCTCGCCTTGCCGTTCGATTCTTTCCGCGACGCGCCCGCCATCTTGAACAATTGCGTGGTTTTCACAAAATTACAACATTTTGCAGCTGTATTTTCACAATGATCACTATCTCTTCCTAAATAAAAAAAACTTAGCCCCGTTCACAGATCACCTGCTTTTACTCAGCCCCCAGAAACTAGCCAGAAATCCGGGCAAGGCGGTAAAACCGCCGTGGTCTGCGTTGCTTGAAGCATTCGTGATTCCTCGAGAAAAAAAATTACAACTTCTCTGATAAAGATGCACTTTCACACTTTTCACACCAGAAAAAAATGCTCCTTTATCACAACACATTTTCACACTTAAAAATCAACATAAAACCGATTTTTTTTTGCAAAAACCACTACGACCCGAGACCGATGTTGCCAGACGTCCGCTCTCGCCCGATGCTCAACGCACTCTCCTCATCTTTATTTAACAAATTTAATGAAAATTAAAATATATAGGAATTTATTTGTCATTTTTGAAATAAAATATTTTCAAAGCTCTACTGCCAATAAAAGTTTTCTATACTACTCACAATTTGTTTTAGGTGGATTCAAGATGGATACAAACTTTGGATTCCAGTTGTTTTTAAATGTGATTGATTTGAGAATCAATCAATCAAGTTTGGCTTTATTCAAGACATTTTTGAAAAAAATGATCATTTATACCATGCTGTTTTTTAATTCAAAATATAGCATTTTCAATCATTTAAAACATCCACAAAGGTTTATTTTGCCTAGATCGATTTCAAAGTACCGATTTTTGAATTTTTTGTAGCACTTTTATATGGAAAGTAGGGTAACAATAAAAAAATCGTCATCAGGGATACCCTCTGGTTCGGTTCTTTAGGTAAAAATAAGTAACTGTGCCAATTTTGAGCCAAATCGGTTAAGGTTTAAGGGTCGCTATAGACCGTTAAAGTAGGTGAAAAAAAATCATACAAAAACGTCTTCTTTAAATCGCTAATAACTCGTCAGGGTTAACTCGGATCGTTTTGCGGTCTTCGACAAAGTTGTTTGTCATAAAATTTTACATAAGAATCTCACACTTGACAATGATCCGACACATTTAACGCCACCTTTTGGTGGAATTTTGAAATTTTTGCTTTTCCCCATACATTTTTTCGATTTTTCCCATACAAACTTCAAATGTCAATAGCGAACCCTAACCGATTTGGCTCAAAATTGGCACAGTAACTTATTTTTAACTGAAGAATCAAGCCAAAATTTTAAATTTTTCATGTCGCCCATTAATGAAAAAATAATAATATATATATAATAAACACATTCAAATCAGTAGCCAATTTCGAAAAAAAATCATCTTGAATTCAAACGAGCTTTTTTTTTCAATTAAATAATTGTAAAGTATTAGAAGAAATGTTGTAATAAATTTGTTGTATTGGTTTGTTTTAAATCTTTTCTAATAAAAACGTTACTTAATCCACCAGAAGGTGGTTGCTGCCTTCCTCCTAAAGGCCTTGCAACCACACACTACGAAAGTTTTGGCTAACGCTTACTTAGTAAAGACACTATACATCTGAGTGCTGCCATCTATGATAAATTTATTGAACGATTTGAAAGCACTGCAGTGTGCGTGCACTGAGCGGAAAGTTCCGACAGCCTTTCGCCGGAGCTTTCAAATTATGTAAATAATGACCCTTTTTATTATCAACCAAAACAGTTTTTCGAACATAACTTTTAATGTACTGCACCAAACCGGATGAAATTTAAAAAAGACTTAAAGAACCTGAAGATGAATCCAAAAACAAAGATCCGGACAAAATCGGTCGAGCCAGTTCCGAGAAAAGTGAGTGAGAAAAAAAAATCTACGTCCATCCACACGCACAGACATTTGCTCAGAATTTGATTCTATGTATACGTAAAGGTATATCTTGGAGGCTTATTTAAAAAGTTCAATTTCTGAGTGATTTTATAGCCTTGCCTCAGTGAGGTGAGGAAGGCAAAAAACATTGTTAATTTTATCATTGTTTTTTGATGTAAAAACTTTCCGGCAAAGATCCATTTGGTGTCGGAAAAAAAAACCAGGAATATGAAAATCGAAGTCTGGTGGCCACTCTGTTATAAAGTTGTAATACACTTTCGATGTCACACACACTTCAAGAAGCACGATGTTCGTGTTTCCTGTTTGTGGAAATGTGGTGAGCATAAGTGCGAAAAATGTAACTGTTAACCAGTATTGTTGATTTGTGAGTGCTTTCGATAACTCCGTAGTTTCTGGAACAAAGTCATATCAAACAAAATGATCTTATAAACATATTTGAAGAGCAAATTGTGCAATCGTAAAGTTTTGATGTATTTTAAATCAACGTTTTTTTCTTCAAATTGACACCTGTTGCGGAAGAACTCTTTGAAAAAGTACCAGGCTTCTCCACGCCATGGAATATCTTCAGCAATATCTTTCCACCATATGGTATTCCACACTAGAGACCCTAAATAGGGAGACTGGTCTAAGCTGGCTAAATCGATCTGGCAACGCATGTTTTGAGCTTGGCAACACTGATAAGTTTTGCTGGGCGTAAAGGCAAATGCTCGTTTGGATACGTCAAACTCGTGTCTGTTTGGATACGTCAAATTCACTTCGACCAGTCTCCCTATTTAGGATCTCTATTCCACACGACTTCGTTTATCTGGATTCGGACCAATCCATCAATCCGGATTCCGATTAGTCGTGCATACTAGGCTCCGTCACAGCTGGATCGCTGTTTTGTGCAAATTGATTCCGCTATGCTAGCCCCAAATTTGTCACACACTATCCCACACACTAGGCTGGACAGCTGCTGGATTTTCCCTCCCTACATGAGAGGCCTCCCCTCTTCCGTGACGAAACAGTGACGGAAGTTCGACCATCATCGGGTGGCAGCATAAAAACAGAAACGGAAAGCGAGAGTGAGTGCACACGCACACACACCAATTGCTCCATGTACACAACCCAACACACACGCTTGTTATTATGCTACACAGTTTGAGTAGTACACCCCCTCTTCCAGGCAGCAGCTGGAGAACGAGCGGAGGTGGCCCTGCTCCGTTCTCCCGGGGGGTGAAGGTCAAAGCGAACACTCGCGTCGAAATCGAAATTGAAATCTCATTTGGTGTGCTCTGCGAGGCAGACTTTAAACAAACCTGATTTATAGCGAGAAAATCTTTGGTCAACAAACGCAAACACACTCACACACAGCTTTCCGGAGCGCTGGCAGCGAAATTCCCGGAGGATAAACAAAAACCTTTCGGTTTGAAGAGAGAGATTTTTCGCCCCTAAACTTTTCCTATTTCGTCGCAGCTTATCGATTGACACCGGAGCGAACTCTGCCTGTTTTATGGCTCACTTGACGAACATTTGCGCGACGCGAAACGACCGCGAATAATGGGCAACTTGGCACTTCCAGAACAACCAGGCCTTCGACGACGACGACAACCAGCCACGAGTGACGCACACATAATCTGTTGATCTTCCGCTGTTGACGGCTTTCACGGAGCTCGAGAGTTCCACCCACAGCCTGGGGGTGGGGAGGAGGTACATAACACGCAACCCACCCCCACCACAATCGATTCCTGGCAGTTAGAGGCTGGTGTCAACAGGCTCCTTGAGTGAGAGCGAAAGTAAAAACTTACGCGCGCGGACCAACTCCAAGGGGCCTGGTGGATGCTGCGGCGAGGATGGCTTTATGCAACAGTCTCTTTGTTTTCCATTTCTCGAAGAGACGAAAAAACCGCGGCGTCCAATTCACGTCAAGGCCAAAATCTTCGAGGCGAGGCCACCACGAGACACTCTGGTCACGGTTAAAAATAACGCCCGCTTTTGGATAAACACACTCTTCGGACGGCACACGTACACCTGCGAATCGACCGCGTCTATTTTAACGCGCCTCGCGCGCGCGTTTGGAGCAATCTTTCAAACGTCTCGACGACTACGACGCTGCTGCTGCTCCGAAAAATCGAACGTAATGTCACGAAATACGCGCGCGCTCACGAAAAGCTCACTCACGAAACTCACGCTATTGGTATTGGTCCACACACACACCAGTGAGTGCGGAGTGCTGGACCAAGTGACCGTGACCTTGTGAACTGTGCGACCACCACCAGCTTCCACACTTTACATCACTCGGAGTCACTCGCAAGAAGCGCCCAGCGAGAGTGAGGGAGAGTTCATCTCTGCAAAACACCTGTGGTGGTTCCGAAGCTTCTCCAAGGTGAGAGCCAATTCCTCACGCGGTGAGGGACTTCACCCCCTCTCGAATCTTCACGGTGTGGGAAGAAAAACATCTGCTCCGGGTGGAATTGTGGAATGTAGGCGCAATTTACATTGCCTCCAGATCCAGGAAACGTCGGGAAATCAGGTCTGGAGGCGGCAGCTGCGACGGAAGAGAATTTTCCAGCAACTTTGCGTATACTATGTGGGTACGCGAACATGGATGTAAAATAAGAGGCGATAGTGGTAGAGTACGACCGCCTCCATCACGATGAGCGTGGGTGTGTTTGTGAGGGTGAAGCTCACGAAGTTTTCAAGCTTTTCCGATTAATAATCAATATTATTATCAGCTGCTGGGAAGTGATAGTCAGAGAGGTTCGATCAACTATCGCTAATACAAACAAATGAACACGGTCTAATGGAGACAATATTAGGTATCGTTGGACCTGATTACAGCATCTACAATTACAATTTGATATATCTTCAAATGAAATAAATTTTGCAATTCGTTATGAAATTACATGTTAACATTACATTCTCAAATAAGTGGCCTATTGGTTATCATACTTCCCGCTTCTTATTCCCGGTCTGAAGGTCGTGCTGGCTAAGATGCAGTCCTCTCTATGTGTACTGGGTTTGCATCCCCTTGGCACGACATTTTTGTTCGAGCAGAAAATTTAAAATTTAGCGCTTACGTGATATAACAATAACACAGCATAGAAAGGCAAATTTAAGTTGAATAATTTGTGTGTTTAATTGTTAGCTGACTTTCAACTTTTTAAAACAAAATGTATCACAAATTGCTTGATTCATCGTAAAAGTTATCCTACAATCAAAGGATTAAAAAACAAGCATTTATGAAAATACGTTAGTGATTATAAGTTTCCTGAATTTCATGCCTGTTGTCGAAAAATACAAAATAAAACTTAACCAAACATTTATACAAAGCAAAAAAAAAATCATGGTAATATTACGTCTGGGAATGAGAACATTTTATATGTCATAAAGGTGTAGTTTTACCTCTAAAAATGTGTTAATTTACCACTGTTATGCCACTTTTTCAGCCTAAACTGAGGTAAAGTTTGATGTAATTTAGATAATATCCAACCTTCCAATATTATAACTTCCAAATTTACACAGTTTTTTACTGTTGAGATTGAAAATAGTTTTAGAAATTGTCGGATTGTTTTGTTTTTTTTTTTTAATTAAAACAAATCTAAAAACATAAAAATCATCTCGAAAACCTTATCAAAAAATCTTATTATTTTCCACCTTTATAGAAATAATGTTACCTCAATTTTTGTGGGACATAGTCGCTGGTGTGCTCTCTTGTGACACGTCCTATCTTTCTACAATAGACTTGTTACAAAATAGCACACAATGTGTAAAATGACTCATAACAATCTTTTTGTAAATCAACTTTTTAGACTTAAAATCTGTCAACAGCTTAGTTTTTGCAACTGTGTAAGTTAACATATCAAAACAGCTTTTTCCAAGGGAATGATAGAGCAAAATAAATCACAAATTCGCATAACTAATTTCAACATTGGTCAGGTGAACACCGATAACGCGATCAAAAATTAAAGTGGCCGAAGCTTTTAACTGCTTAATTAATTGTTTGTTAACACGGCGCCATATAATTTAATCATTTTCTGAAGTACACATAATTTTGCAGTCTAAAACCAGTTAATGAATTGGATAAAATAAATTTGCTTTCAAATTGTTTTTTTCTGGATTTCTGTGCACCTCTGTCTACAACCAAGATTGTTTACTTTTAACTTCAGTCTTGGTCTGACAGATTTGGTCTGACAGCACTATCATGTATTTTGGTCTGGAGCAGGCGAGGGATAGGACACAGCACCCTCTTGGCTTTTTTTCAATCTGGTACAAACCAGCAGTTCATCCCGCTCACTCTGTTTGAGTTGGGATAGCTGCGTATCAACATCACTGGTTTCGTCTTACACCCCTCAACAACCACGATAACACCAGTTCTCCACTAAACAGGTTACATCGGAGAATGTTGACATTGATGTTTTGTCAAAAAATGTGTACCTCTGAATGTGTGTAAATTTACATCCTTTTATGTGTGATTTCTCACATTCAAACAAAAATGCTTTTCTTTATTAATTTTTAATTTTTCACTGTCCATGCACAGGGTAGAAGACTCAGAAAAAAATTTCTTTATTATTTTTTTTTATTTAAATATTCTGTGCATTCTGTCACAATCATAGAAAAAAAAGTGTAAATTTGGAAGGTGTTATTTTAGATGGTTGACATCTGGGAGGGAGAAGCGAAGAGGACTTCTTATTCTTATTCATTTTCTTGTTGTTGTTTTTGTTTTTTGTGCAAGATAATTTCTCTTCCCATATAAATTTCCAGTCAGTCGTCATCTGCCTTTCTTGACAATTCAAATTTTCTTGCAGCACATTTCAAAACAGTGCTCAAGATCGTGCATGACTCAGGTGATGCAACTTTCTCTGACATTTTTTTTTTTTTTCATTCATAACATATTTTTTTAAGGTCCTCTTCCGTGCTGAGACCAGGTTTGGACCGGGAATCATGAAAGTTACATTAAAAATAATGATAATATTTTTTTCAAACAAATGACAGCAACATGAAACCGATCCCTTTTAATTGATCTGAGTGGGTCTTGCTGAGTTTCAACTGGATGCTGAACTCGTTGAAGATCCTCCTCAGCTCAGCCGAACTGTAGAGTACCGCCTTGCCTTGTTCCTTCGTGACTCCACAGGCGAGGGGGGGGGTTAGTATTTTCTTTGCTGCTTCCTGCTTCTTGAGAGCGATTCTTCTGTTTTTAATCCGGAACCGCGCCCGACAGCGGAGGAACTACGTCGGTGTGAACGCCGGTACTGCCGAACTTTGTTTTCCATCTTTTCCATTCTGGTTGCAATAAAATTCAAAACCCGAGCTGTGGAGGAAGTTAAGTGAATTCGCTGTGACGTAATCATTCTTCCAAGATGCCGGTTTTGCAGAGTGATTTTTTGAAAAAACGGTGGCTTACGAAAACGGTTCCGCTTCCTATCTATCCGTGTTAACCTCCAGCTCGCCGTTTTCCCCTCTTTGTTCTCATTTTCGCCCAGAGAATTTGCGTCACTTCCCTCAAAGCTCGGGTTCTACTGAACGATTTATATATTTTAACACATTGACTACTACTACTACCAACTTAATAAGTCTTAGTTTAAGCACATGTATGTATGACATAACATTGTTTGATTTATGGTCATAAGGAAATATATCTCATGAAAACACATTTTAAACAGATTTTTAATAAAAATTAGCAAAAAATAAATAAACGTTTATTACATATTTTTGGCCTCTTTTGCATTTAATGAACGGTCTCAGTCCAAAAATACATTTACAAATTAAAATACTTTTTCAAATTTATTTTCCATCAAATACAATACTGCTCCAACCAAATAAGAACAGTAACAAAAAATGAAGGCGGCTCTCACTGACAGTTCGCAAGTGGCTGACACTGACAACTAGGTGTATTCTTCTCCACCCGACTCAGGTTGACATTACACCAGAAAAGTGGTAAAATTACACATTTTCAGAGATGAATTACACTTTTTTTTCTGACATAAAAGATGTACTCCTTCCCAGATGTAATATTACCATGATTTGTTTTACTCTGTAGAAAAAAGTTTAAATTTGAATGGTTGAATATTGTTTCTTTTTCGATGTTATTTTTTAGTTTTTTTCGCTAAAATTTTTGTTTTTGTCAAATCTTACTTTTCGAAAACTAATGATTGCAAAAGAACTGAACTAGTGTAAATGCATTTTTAAACACTTTTTTGCATTTAAACTCTCAACTATGGCTTGTTATTCAAATTTTTATTGGGACCGATTTTTCGAAAAATGCCAAACTTTGAAAGGCTGTACGCAGCTCCAGAGTGCTCCAAACATCAATGTTATATATACCAAAAGATGCGCAAAGATCTGGCCTACACGCCAGTGATGTTGTAAATAAACGCTTTAGTGGCCTAAATGGCTCGAAAATTTAGATTTAAAAATAAAACATCATTTTTTACGGGTCAAATCCCATTTAAAATTCAAATTCCAACTCCTGTTACGTCCAATCAAGCTCATATTTGAGAGTTGGGCTCAGGGTGCCCACCGGAACAATCCCCTGATGGCCCGCCAAAAAGTCATTTTTGTTACACTCTAATAAGCAGTTTAAGATCATAAATATCTGCCCCTTTTTAAAAAATATATCGATTGTTTTTTGCTTTAAAGCTTTTTCAAAACACATTTATCTTAAAACTGCTTTTTGCAAAAAATCGATTTGAGACATTTACTTATTTTCGTTATTTACGAATTTTAAAAAGAATCGTTAAATTTCAAAGCCTACTGTGCTCTGTGTGATATCTAGAGAAATATTCAATTTACCCTGAGGTTTTGATTGAATTTAACGAAAAAAAAACTCTAATAAAATGGATTAATTTAAATACAGTCTAGACCCGTTAAGTGGGCGGAAACTGAAGCAGGGTTAAAAATTGGTTCCTCTACCCTATTTTGAGTTTTATTGATTATTATTCCATAATTATTCCAAGCGTGAATAATACCAAATCATCCCTTTTGGAAGTTTTCCTTATCCGAGACTTAAAATCACTCGCTTCAGAATCACACCCGCTTTAATTGGGCCCCTTCCATCGGATGAGGAAGTAAAATGTCGGTCCCGGCCTTGGTTGTTAGGCCGTTAAGTCATTCAGGTGTAGGAGTCGTCTCCATGCCATAAGTACAAACAACACACCAAACCAAGCCTACTACGGTGGAATTGCTGGCGGCGGTTGGACTCGCAATCCAAAGGTCGTCAGTTCAAACACTGGAGTGGAAGGTTCCTTGAAGTAGAAAGAGGTTTGGGTGCTCTCCCCATTCAAGCCTTCGGACTCCTAGGTTCGAGCAGAAACTTGCAATAGAGACCACAAAAGACCCGGGGGTCGTTAATGTGGATGGTTTGATTTTTTTTTTTTTTTTTTGAATTGGGCCCCAATCAAGAAGCGCCCAAATTGCGGTCACCCCCGTTTTCGTTTTCGTGAGCTTCCTTAAGTGGACACATCCTGCAATCACTGCTCTTATCACAAATCTCAACCCCGCAGGCGACCAATAAGTAATCCATTGACCTTCGACCTGAAAACCTGTAAACATCATTCGGAGTCGGCGTGGTCGTCCTCTGAGGGTGGAGACGCACGATCCTTGGTTGTTGCGGTACTACGCATTTCCTAAAAAACACAACAATTACCATTCACGCCGGTCACACTTGCTTGATGGTTCAACGTCCTACGGTGTGCAGCCTCGAGGCCCACCTTCGTGCTCCGGAAATTGTCCGCGCCGCTTTCTTTTGCTCTACCTCTCGGTTCTTTTACGTAATATCACAGGAAAAAAGTTATTAACACACTTCTTTTGTTGTTTGTTGTCAGTAGTAGTAGTTTCAGGACGATGGTTTGAATTTCGACTCGGCTATCGCGGCTTCAAATCGAATATTCATGGTTGTTGTGTATTTATTCGTTTCTGTTCAGTTTTGGGCGCAATGGTCGCAATCGATAGACGACGACGACTTTGGTGTGGACGCACGGCATTAACTAGATTTCGGGGACGCCGAAACAGGACGAGCGATTCACGCGTTACACGCGCTCTACACACACTAAGGTTTACGTGCTTTTGTGGTTTCACTAGTGCGTTGAGCTGGGGGAGTCGTCGGGTGTTGATGACCTGTTACGATGAAGAAGGACGAACGCACAGACGAGTCGTTACTGATAAGGACTTGGACGCCGATGACGACGCTTTCACTATCGAGTTTCGAGACACGATGACGAGATATATTTACTATTCGGAGCGATCGTAAACATCGACGAATTTGGAGATAACTTGCACGCTGGCCTTTTATCGCATCGGTTGTGTGTATTTATTGTATTATTTCGGCTAATCGGGGACCTCTACGCAGTGGTTTTCGCGTATTGATTATCGATTACTTGGCGGCTTCGCCCAGCTTTTTTTCCCTCCCCGTTCAAACTCACACTCTCTCGTTTTGTTTGTTTTTTTTTTCTTGTTGTGTTTTCCACGCGCGCCTGTCTGTGTGCTGGTTCCAAAATCTACGCATCAACCAAAAAGCTCCTCCCAACCTTGACGACCTGGCTGCCTTCCTCAACCACGTTACCGGAATGTGCTACCCGAATATGATGGTCCTGCTGGAATCGGCACCTTTTCTCACCACTTTTTGCGATGTTACAGCACTCGTTACTACTTGTCCAGAGCCGAACTTTGCTCGACGGCCATTTTAGCTCGTCATCTTTTTTTTCGTTCGTTCGATCCGGCCGTAGTTCCGCGAATTCTCCGTCAGCCAAAGATTATCTCCTCAGCCTGTACAGCAGCATACAGCAATACTTTCGGCGCCGATTACATCTGTTTATCGCGTTAGTAAACGCACTATCCCCTGAGGCCATCGTCACTCCGCTGCCGTCATGTCCTACCCCACTTCTGGAAAAACTCCGTGTCGGAATAACCGGAGAACAATATGGAATTGCCGCGTCGACTACCTTTTTCGCGAAACCGATTCCGCCGCTATTACGTTTTACAAATTCGAGTGCTGTGGGTCGCCGCGCGGTGATGATATAATAATAACAACGTTACGAACGCAACAAAAAAAAACAAGATGAGATTTTCGCTTTCAATTTTTCCGCAGTTTTGCCTCTATAGTCCGGTCGGCTCACGCGATTCTCTGTGTCTGAGCAGCACGGTGACGGGCGCCGCGCGTCGAAGCGTCGACCGGCGGCCAAGATGAACTCTCGCTCTCTCGCGCGCGCACCATGAACTTGAGCGAGATGTGAGTGTGAGTGCTCGCCCCCCTTTAACCCTTCTTCCGACTGGAGAGTTTTGGACGCCCCCCACTGCCGGATGGGGAGGATTTTTTACCTCGCACAGTAGCGCCATACGTCCCTCTGATGTGATCCCATCATCATAATGATGTTTTGAAAATGGTCAAGCATAAACAATAGTGTATACAAGGATCTCATAATATTACCAGACAAGACAGTGAGCAAGAGAGTAACGCTCATTTTCTAGGTAGCTAAAACTTTCTTCCGTTTTTTGCGAAGTGATTTTGAACAGTAGCACTACTGCTTGTAGAGAAAACTTTCGTAACACTTAAAATGAGAGTTACTCTCTGTCTTGATACAATTTGATGACATTTGATAAAGCTTTGAAAATAAGGTGTTTTTTTTTTTTCAAACATGGGAGAACATGATTATTTTTTGTTCACTTACGAATTTAAAATAGAAAAGCAAGTTTGGCATTGTGTCGATTTGAATACATATATAATAGGGTGTGTGTGTGTGTGTGTGTATGTGTGTGGTCCAATCCAACACCCGTTAACCGGTAGCGAAATTATGGGAAAGTATAATTTGTATCAGACTTTGTATATGCCGAATGCTGATACAACTTATCTCAGTCCCGGGTATTAGGTGATGATAGCTCTCGCGCTGCTTCCTTTAATATGAGAAGATAACATGTTTCAACACTAAGGATCATTTCACTGCTAGAGTGTAAACCTTCTGATGGTCGACTGCTTAGCGTCCCAGACCACCAATCCAAAGGCGTGAGTTCGAATCCCACCTGATTCATTTTCGTTTTTGTTCATATTCAAAGTTCAAATTCCTGATTCCAAATTTCAAAGGTACCGACCGGGATTTGATCCTTGAACCTTCTGCTTGCAGAAGCCGCAACCATTAAGCCACGGAGCCGGTGAATACATACATAATAGGGTGGAATCAAAAATTGTTTTTTTTTTCAGCTATACATTTTTGGGTCTCTTTTAGGGTCCTGAACAACCTCCAAAAATTTGGGATCGATTGGATAAGCCAACGATTGGCGCAAAGTGAATGAAATTTGTATGGAAATTACTCTGGGAAACTTGCATTTTTACATTTTTGAATTCAAAATTCATGTTCATGAACAATTCTCCCGAAGACGGTATGCACATTTGGAAGGACCGATTTTTTTCCAGTTTTCCTCTTTTTTACTACTCAAAAAGTTAAAGAAAAAAAAGTGCTTCGATTTGGCTTAAAATTGGAGTGGGGGTTCTCTGGCTTAAATTATCAGACCCGTATTTTTTGTTTGGTCATTAGGGTGACCTACGCCTTGTTAGGGTGGTCAAAAAAATTGCCATTTTCGTCGATTCTCAGAAATACCACGAGTTTCGAGAATCGAGCCTAACATGAAAAAGCCATATGGAAACTTCAAATGCCGTTTTGACAGTGTCTAAACCAAAGAGCCTATATCTGAAAATATTCTATCGAATTCGTCGATAAATTTAAGAGGCAGTATTTGTAAATATTGCTCGGCTTGTTCTAAAGGTCGTATCGAGGTGCTCCGATTTGGATGAAATTTTTAACCTTTTTTTTCTATACATGAGATGAACTCATGTCAAATATGAGCCCTCTACGACAAAGGGAAGTGGGGTAAAACGGGCTTTGAAGTTTGAGGTCGAAAAAACATAAAAAATCTTAAAATTGCTCGCATTTCCGTAAAACTTCATCAATTCCAACTCTCATAAATGCATTCGAAAGGTCTTTTAAAGCACTTCAAAATGTGCCATAGACATCCAGGATTGGTTAGGCTTTTTCTCATAGCTTTTGCAAATTACTGTTTAAAATGGATTTTTTCAAAACCTTAATATCTTCTTGCAACAGCCTCCAACACCCATACTCCTATAGGTCAAAAGATAGGTAATTTCATGGACTATAAGCCTATGGTATTAACTTTTTGGCCAATCACAGTTTTTCTCATAGTTTTTCGATTTTTTCTTGAAAAACATTTTACAACGTTAGTTTTTGCCCTGTAGGCCAAGAAGACGGCACTTTTTGGTCTCAATTTTGTCATATTCGGAATCCTCAAACAATTTCACATAAGTTAGAAGTATTCGAATTGTAATTTTGATTTAAAAAATAATTTAATAAAACATTTTTGAAAAAAGAAATAGATCTTATTTACTTTATGATCAATACGTCAAATACTGTATCAAGTAGGCGAAACCTTGTTTTACCCCTAATCCAACAAATTGTTAAAAAATATTTTAATTCATTCTAAATGACAATTTTTCCAATCCAATTTACAATTCCAATACTTCTAACTTACGTGAAATAGTCCGAGGAATCCGAATATGACAAAATTGAGACACAAAAGTGCCGCTATGGCGGCCTACAGGGCAAAAACTAACGTTGTAAAATGTTTGTTCTAGAAAAATCAAAAAACTATGAGAAAAACTGCGATTACCATAGGCTTATAGTCCATGAAATTACCTATCTTTTGACCTATGGGAGTATGGGTGTTGGAGGCTGTGGCAAAAAGATATTAAGGTTTTGAAAAAAACAATTTTTAACAGTATTTTGCAAAAGCTATGAGAAAAAGCCTAACCAATCCTGGATGTCTATGGCACATTGTGAAGTGCTTCAAAAGACCTTTCGAATGCATCTAAGAGAGTAGGAATTGATGAAGTTTTACGGAAATGCGATCAATTTTAAGATTTTTTATGTTTTTTTGACCTCAAATTTCAAAGCCCGTTTTACCCCACTTCCCTTTGTCGTAGAGGGCTCATATTTGACATGAGTTCATCTCATGTATAGACAAACAAACGCTGAAAGTTTCATCCAAATCGGAGCACCTCGATACGACCTGTTACACATTGGTGAAAAACTCGCTCTTAACGTAACATATAAAAAATGGGCGAGGTTCATTAACAAGATTCCAAGGTATGATTTTTTGAAAATAAAATCAGTGTTTTTTTACGCGCCGCATGCAAAAACGAGAAATTGTCGAAACGGGGAAAAACAACTTTTTTCACTAAAACTGCAATAATTTGAAAATTTCAGCGATGACCTATACATTTTTGGGTACCAAAATTTACTTCATCAATTAGCCGAAGTTGACTTTGGATAGTCGAACTCCGGATAATCGAAACTACGATCAATCGAGTCTGGACTATTTTACTTGGAAAAGAATCGTCACTGCTGTTTAAGAAAAAAAAAATAAAAATAAAATCTATTACATTATTCCAAATTTCAAAGAAATATTTTTCGAGTCAAAAATTAAGCAAAACAAATCTTAGGCTGATGCAAATATTTAAAAAAGTTTTTGTCCCTCGGCCCTGGCCGAGGTCAAGGGGGGGGCAAAAAAATAAAAAAATATAAAAATTTTAATAACAAGCCATAGTCTTCACAATTAAATAAAAAAAGTGTTTTAAAATGCATTTTACACTAGTTCAGTTGTTTTGCAATCATTAGTTTTCAAAAAATCTAAGATCTGACAAAAACAAAAATTTTAATCGAAAAAAAAGATTTTGCATCGAAAATTTTCAAAAAATCATAAGATTTTTTAATAAACCCAAACATGCTAAAAATGATTTTAAACGCAGGAGAATGTATTTTAATTTGATTTCAGTTGGTTGTACTTGAATTTTCATTGAAATTTTGCAGTTTATTGTAAAAATATTTTTTTTGCCCCCTGATTTTTCGGGCCAATTTTGAAGGGGGGGGTGACAAAAACTTTTAAAAATATTTGTACCAGCCTTATCAACTTTTAATAAATAGTCTCTGTTCGTCATTTGACCATTTGTATGCAACAACACAAATATAAAGTTTGAAAAACATTTGCAATAGCCTTACAAAACTTTAAAATAAGTATTCAAAAACAAATATTTCACCCACTATGTACCTCGTCTCGACCATCATCATCAGCTGAGAGCGTTCCAAACAGTTCCCACAAAACAAAACTCACACACCACCCTCGTCACCCACAAACACAGTTTGCGCTCTCACCTTCACCTTGCTCTTTAATAAAAAATGAAAAAAAAGCTTGAGAAGCACAAAAAAATCACCAATCTGTTGAGCCCGCTCTCCGACCGACGTCCGTCGAACTGGTGCGCGCGCGTTCATCCGTCCCACCGTGAAAATTATAAACAAAAACAACCACCCGTCTCCACTCTGTTTCGGTCCACCTCTCCCTGCAGCCAGTCGTGCTCACCATGCTGGTGTGTTAATGCGAGAGCGTCACGACGCTCCCGCGCTGAGCACCGATGGAGAAGAGTAGTCGCACACATTCACTCACAGCAATTTGAGAGTTTTGTTATTGACGTCAATGCCTGTGTGGCCTCCGCTGTCCTTCCCGGTGGAACCCGTTTTCCTCTTCTCCTCTTGCTGGGATAAAAATTGGGCTGTGTGATTTTTATCGTACGTGAGACTCTCTTCCCCCCTTATCCCTTATTTACTTCGCCTATAAGGGATGATTTTTCCGGGAAAACTTGCTAACACTTTGGCTTCCAAAGATCTTCTTTTTTGCCTTCCTCTCTTGAAAAACGAACTTCTTAATGTGACCTCCTAGACTCACCTTCACGTATACATATCGACTCAGAATCTCAGAATTTGTGAGAGAACATGTCTTTTCAATGGATTGGAGATCCCACAACCATTTGAAATGTTATGACCACTTAAATGATAATTAAACACTTTTTTACAATTCAAGGACTTCAGATATTTTGTTGAAAATTATGCCCAGATCCGAGGGAAAAGACCTTTAAATTAAATGTGTTATTGCCATAACTTTTCAAGATCATAATATTGTTGTAAGGGAAATATACCCTTTCTAATCAAACACCTATCTTCGTCATATGAAGAATTTGATGCTCGATTAAAGCACCAACAATACTTTTTAGGCTATAAACTTACCAGCACCAGCACCGCCTCAAGTAAGCACACAAATTTATGCCATTTACTGGCCAAAAAGATCAAATTTAATGCACTTTTGATCATAATTTCTATTTTGCGAGACCATTTCTCGTCATTTTGGCTGCACACACATCCACACGCAAGATGAGAGGTTAACTGCTTAACAAAAGTCGCCATCAATATCTTTTCACTTTCGCTAACGTTTTCAAAGCGCTTAAGATATAAAATTGCTTCCAACTACCGGCAACATGTTCTTTTGCACATTAGTTAGTCATTCACTTGAAACATAATCCCGAAACATGTAAATAATTAGCAAGCGCCATCAAAAAAACAAACGCGCTAAGTCTTTTGACGTTTAGATTTTGACTGAAAAAAACCGAGCGGGAAGCGAAGGCAAATAAAGAACAAAGGGTGGCCACCAACACCACAAGCAGCGCCTGTTGGAGTGAGCCAGTGTTGCCAGCAAATTTTCTCTATAAATGCTACTTTTCGTGAGTGTTTGCTTAAAATTTCATCAAGTTTGGCAGCACTAAGCAGACCCAAAAGAGCGCTGTAAGAAAAAAAGAACTAAGCTGAAAATAGGAAATTGAGCGTGGCCCAATGCACTCGACTGATTAGAATGCATTTGGGAAATATTTTTTTTAAATGCTTGTAAAAAGAATAGCATTACTTTTATGAAAAGTGAAAATAAACAGAAATGTTCACAAAAAGTTGCTCTACTTGTTGGTGTACTTGGTTTTAGTGTATTTCAAGGAACACTCCAGATTATCCAGCATCATTCAAACACGACCGCTTATTAGGCTTAAAATGGGTATATTTCCCCTAACAGTCTTGATTTCAGAATTTTCAGAATATTTTTTTGGAGAGTATCAAAAAGTTTCAAAAAAGTTACATTATTTAACATTGAAAATTGGACCATTAGGGGAAATATGCCCATTTTAATCACTCTAAGCCGTTCGACCAATTCTCATCACTTTTGCCGTTTTCCGCTATTAAATCAACATTTTCAGATGTATCAACAATGGATAGTTGCTTGCTCACTTTTGTTTGAGCTATTTATTACTTTGGAACAGTCAAAAACACTTTATGAAAGCTGTAATTCATGATCAAAGTGCTGATAGGCCGATAATAGAAATAGGCTGAGAAAGGGTATAGTTCCCCTAGTTGCTGAGATATTGGCATTACAAAAAGGGCTGTTCGGGAGAGACTTTAAACACATACTATTTTCCAACCTTCAATGTTTCTTAGACGAAATTTAAGGGAATTTTCTGAACTATTCGAATTTTTTTTTCAGATGTGTTTACTAATAGGCACTGCTTAAAAAAAATCTAAAATGCAAATTTTTAGTTAAAATCAAACTTTAAATCTCCATATCTCGAAACTGGTACACTTTATTTATCTCATTAAGATCCGCCACACTTCGAAAAAGTCGTGTAATATTACGTCTTTTCGATGCACATAACTGGAGCGTCAAATAAGACATAAAATGACGTCAGATTTTAAAATTACATGACTCAATCGACAGGCTTTATTGAGTGTAAAATTACAGCTGACACAATTTCGTTTGATGGATTTCTTATTGGATTTTGCGGATTATTCTTATTGGGCAAACACGACACCTTAAAATTTGTTTGAAATACTTTTATTTGCATTTGTTTATCACATCACTGTACACCCAACTGGCAGTCGCATGATTGTGATGCATGGCGGCATGAAAGTATATCAGAATCTGCATGAAATCTGTCCTCATGCATTTTTTGCGATATAGGAGTATGACATTTTTGCCCGTTACCGACAATAATCGACATTATCGACGGCTTTTCGGTTGTATTTCACAAAAAAAACACTAAGCAGAACGAGGATTGAACCACCAACTTCTGGGTTATTGATCCGACACGCTACCACCGCGCCATGGACGCTTGATGAAAAGTGAGTGAAAGAGCACCAACATACGCTTCTCTTTGGAGTGTTGCTCGGGGACGGGCTAGCATTATATGTGTTGGTGAGAACTGCAGATCGCTGAAATTTTTACACGCGGGCAAAAATGATCTACGGGCTTGCTGCAAAAAATGTTATAAAATATGACATTTTCTGCAGCAAATCCAATGTTGCAGATTTTGAGATATATTTTTCCTTTGGGTGTAGAAATTGATTTTTATAATTTTTTGTTCACTGTCAAAAGCTTTTCTTTTGTGGTTAGCTCCCAAGATTTTTGTTTTCCTCCATGTGTGATACACTCGTTCAACTCGTTCGATTTCGCGCACCTGTATTGACCGCACATCTGAAGCATTCCGTTCCTGGTACTGGGGCCGTGCTGAGAAATCCGGTTCTGTTCACTCCGGAATTGCCGGTCGAACTTCGCTCCTCTTCTGAGTTGCATCCAGCTTGGGTCTGTCAGCTGCTGACGGCACGGAGACCTGCCGGATATCCTTTTGCCGGAACGCAGTTCATGTGTTGAAGGCCGAACCTTTGGCCGGAAAGTAGTTGCGAGGAAGATAACTGTTCCAATGGTCCAGCAGCTCTCATCGGAACAGGTTCCGCGCCGGGATCCATCAAGATTATTCCACCAAACTGCAATGAAAATCAACAAAAATATGTTGGTTTTTTTTTAATTTTTGTGTAAAAAGATTAAACTTACCTCTACGTGAAGATTTGTTGTAATTTTCCTAAATTTTAGCTTTGCGGCCAGCTGCCAAACGATTGAAATTGAAACAGCCACGGCAATCATATTTTGCCCGACTTCAAACATGGCTGACGTTTCTGATGAGCCTCTACACTGCTAAACGTTTCCACGTAAAGTTCGCGTTAATGTAACACAAAATTACATCAAAAAACACGCTCTCGATATGTGCATCATAATTGACCGAAAATTGGGTAATGGTTAATTGAATTTTACGTTTTCTATGATGTAAAATTGAGTTTCAATGTACACACGATGATTTTGGCAAGCTACGTCGAAAGAATCATAATTTTACATCAAATTTTTGATTACATGATTTCAATTTGCGTTAAAATCATGATAACGATAAATGTAAAATTCATATTTTTTTAGTGTGCGTAGTTTAAAAAAAAGACTAGATTTCTATCTTTTTTTCCAAAAATATCATTTAAAAAAAACTTGGTTGCATCATTTTTGGTCGTACTTCTCTATTGCTCAAAAGTGGCGAGTTTTGTCCCCTTAAACAAAACATATCAAACAATTTCAAAAAAAAAGTTAACGTTCCAATCGACAAACAAAATGTCCACTTGACTATTTTTTTTTCTGAATAGTCTTCATCAATACCTATAAGCTGTCAAATTTTTATGAAGACTTGTATGGTTGAACCAATGACACAAAATTTTTTCTTTGGCAAAAGGCCCCCAAAAACTTTGAGCCAAATCAAAAAATACATATAAAAAAATAAAAAAATAAATAGAGAAAAAAAAACATTTCCGGAGTTCGGTGAGAATTGCACACATTTTATGATGCTGAATGAAGATGTTAAACCATTTTGCGTCACTGTTTGTTTTAAAATTTGAAAATACCTTTGGATTGAAATTTCCATACAGGAAAATCATGAATGAGAATGCATCAATCAAAAAATGGTTTTTTAATGTTGTTCGTAGGAGCCTTTTTTCAAATCGTGATTCATGTTTATTTAAATGATCTTTTTCGGGCTTATTTGTCCAGAACTACCATTGACAGTTATTGTTCCAAGAGTGAATTACTCCATGTCACAACGAATAACTTTGTCGAAGATAATATTAGTCGTCTTTGAAAAATGGCACACACGATTTGTAACATTATCCCTCAAAACCTTAACTTTTTTTTTCGAGATCTGCTAACAAAAAAATCCTTCTATTCATGGCAAGGATTCCTGCGTAAAGCTAAACGCAGGAAAGATTGGCTGTAACTTTTTTTTGGGTGTTTTCTTCTTTATCAAATATGGTCTAATTTGTATTTTTGGTTTTTTTGCTCATTTTAGTTTCAAGCTTCAGCATATTTATGTTAATGTGTTTTTGTTGTTGAACATAATCTCTATTCAGGCCATTATTTATACCATATTTTGAAACAAACTTTTAGGCTTTCGACATATTTTCACAATTCTGCCAAGGCGTTAAAGTAAAGATTTTTTTCATTAGCTCATTGAAATTTGACAGTTCTGTGTGATCTCTTGTACTATCTAGATAAGAATCTCAGCGAGCTTAGTACAAAAGAGCACGCCGGTCATTATGTTTGCTTAAAATTTAGTTTATTTTATTTTATTTTCTAACTCTTAACCAGGGTTACCAGGTCAAAATTTGAAAAATCTGGCAAAGTATCGATTAAAAATCTGGCAAACGAAAATCTAACAATTCTGAATGGTAAAGGGGTGAGAGGATAAACATTTATTCAACAGTTTGTAGAATTCAGATGCTTTAACTGATTTTATGACCTCTAAAATGTTAAATTTGCATTTTCTTCAAGAAATACACATTTATTTTTTTTTATTATCGATTAAATTCGTTCATTTTAATCAAAAAATTGTTCAAAATTTACATAAATTGAAAAATCTGGCAAAATCTGTCAATATCTCGCACAGAAAAGGGTAAAAGTTTATTCTGGCAAACATTTGAAAAATCTGGTCCAGATTTATCTGGCAACCTGGCAACCCTGCTCTTAACTCAGAGCCGTGAACCGAAACTTTAAGGTCGTAGATGGTGTCATTCATTCTTGGGGAATTGACTGTCTATGATGGTTCTAAACTCAGGGTCCACAAATAGTTAACTGAAATGAAAAAAAATCACGATTTGTCAAAGAGGCCGCCAAATGGCCGACAGGAATGATAACCTTCAGAGCCTTAAACAAAATTTGTACCAGCCATACTTCGCCCCTAAAATGTTGTCAAATTAGTTGCCCATCACTCCAACGTCACTGGAAAAATTCAACAATAACCCCTAAAACCCAACGTGAGATGAATTTCATTCGTGGGCATCAGCATCATCATCATCGTCATCTGCTGACGACACCAATCTCTGTTTCCAACAGCTCGCGCCGGTGGAGCAGAAGGAGGATATTCGCGGAAATCAGTCGGGATTGTAGAGAAACAAAAACAAATCTCCAAACCGTCTCTCGGTGCGTTTAAGTGTGATTGATTGCCGCCCAGCACACAACGATAGAGTCGATTTTGAAATGAACTTTATGTTTTAGAACGTTAAATTTATCGAATCATTCGATTTAAATTGATTCAGTACATAGCTTTTTCAGAAAATTAACTGTTTAGAAATTTAGCGTTTAAATTGAAAAAAATAAATCTTTAAATAAAAAAAAAAGTTTCTCCTTCATTTCCATCGCCAACAAATTCACCTGTCACCTGGCCAAATTATTTTACCATTTTCAGGCCTTTTTCTGTTTTTGTGCGTCCATTCCAACTGACGAAATGACGTCGATGGCGATGTGTTGGTTGTGCCCGTTGAATTGTTTGCGCAAAGTCACTGCGGGACTAACAACGTACACGTGTTTTTCTGATGAACATTATAGATTTTTCTGTGTGTGTTCGTTTCCTTTCGTTTTGATGCCGGCACTACTCACAAACACATTTTAGAGTTATTGGTCTCTGAAATTTGGAGCATTCATTGAATTATTGGTTTTCTATTTCATTTGAACATTACTCATTATTAACCAGTTCAAATCGATTTGCAAAATAAGGAATTATATTTTCATTTATTTTCTGATACGATTCACAGAACCAAAATCTATTTTTAGTAATTTAATACAATACACAATACCTTTTCAAACGAAATAAAATTGTCTACCTTGTTTTCCATAGAATTGCTCAGTAGTACACCCAAAATTCAGAATCGAGATAATCGTTCTCTCAAAATTTATTGAGGGCTCAGTGCCAAAATCGATAGAATAATGGTACCAACTCACACCATCATAACAAATGAGTTCATTCGTTAGTTGAATCAATAAATCTCCAACAAGTGTCATACATCGACTTCTGACTTCTCCTTGGTCACCAAGCTGTGGTGGCCGAGGCAGCTAAGTCATTGGATTGGTTTTTCAAAGGTCTCTGGTTCGATTCCCGTTGTCGACACTTTTGGTTTTTTGTTTGACGGATGAACTTTTTTTGCAAATGAACCTCGAGAGAATAGTTCTATCGCCCATCCCGAGCTGTGTTCTCTGCGTCCGTGAATGGTACCACTATTCTCTCGACTCGAAACCATCATTCTCTCGGACTAGCGCTGCCAGTTTTGGGTGTACAGTCAAATGCGCCGAGATGTACGCCAATGTCATGGGGGTAATTACTAGTTTCGGTTGGGTCACACATTAAACCTCCACATACAGAGCTAGATGAAATGCCGCGGAGCAAGCAGATGATGAGCTGAGGAGAGCTACAAAACCCAGCTAACGATCACATCACATTGAAAAGCCTTGTTGTGGAAATTTAATGACCCTCGGGCTGAAAAACCGTCAAACCAACAGCAACAACAACAAAAAACAGTTCAATCGAAAAATTTAAAGTTTTACCTGTGCGAGCTTTAATTGTTGGCATCGCGAAACAACCATCATGCGAGAGCAGCCCACCATTATGGCTACTTTGTAAAGACCGGCGAAAGTGTTTTCGGAAAATGAGGCTAGGCCAAAATGGAAGTCATTATTGAGTCAAGAGGTCACCGTGTTGCACGTTTCTGGGTTACATTTTGGGTGCGAATTATTATTCATTCTGGTTTTAATAAGGCAAAGAAAAAATATCGTTTGCACAATCAAATAATTTTAACAAAATTTTGTTTTTGTAATTATTTTTCCCGATTTGCGCGTATCAATTGGACTTGTATGGAAAATATTTTTTTTGTATTTATAAAATTCAGGGGGCAATTTTTTTACGATAAATTTGATCTTGGCTAAGATTATCCAAATAATTGGTGTTCTAGGCTGGAAGGGGGAAAAAAAATCGAAATTACAAATTTCGGTTCAGAATTTTACTGTTATGCTTCTGCCAAAAGTATCTAAAATATTTATATACTAATGAGAATTATTTTTGAAAAGTTTTTTTCTCCAATGTTTGGCCTGAAACTTTAAAAAAAATCCAATTTGACTGCACTTTTTTTAGATGCTTTTTCAATAAAAATAACCGTTTTTTGATTTTTTTTTTACAAAATTAAAAATTTGAACAATTGTCTACTTAATAGGCCGATTTCGACCATTTTAATTTTTTTTATTTTGCTCGAACTTAGTGAGGGCCTTCCCTATGAACATTGAAGCAATTTAGTGTCATTGGTTCACCCATACAAGTCTCCATGCAATTTTGGCAGCTAAATATTCGAAAATCTAAATATTCGAAAATCTGTAACTTTTGAAAGGATTTTCTGATCGATTTGGTGTCTTGAGCAAAGTTGAGACATTGATGAGGACTACACCCAGAACTGGGCATCGGCATACGAGGATAAAGAGCACGATTCGGTAGTAAAATGGTACAGTGTGCGGACTGAGAGGATAAATCCCGAAATTACCGAGAGTACTTTACTCATGGGTTCATCTTCAAAAAAAGTTCATCTATCAAAAAAAAAAGTAACCGTGCCTTTGCCGTATAGGCCACCATGGTTCGGTGAATAAGTGGCGGTTATTTGTCCATATAAGCCACTCAATAGGATGAACTGTTCGAATGAATGAATGAACACGCGAGAGGACTATACTCTCGCAAAATAGCACTTTCCTCACGATTCTTTTCATGAGGACTATCCCCTCGTTCTTTAACTTTGGGTGTATTCATCAAAAATAGGTCAACGAATATTTTTTTCGATTTTTAAATTTTTCCCAAAACAAAAAAAACACAAAAAAAAAACAAAAAAATCCTGAATTATATGTCTTCAGTGTTTAACTAACATCAAATTTGCAATCGAAAAGTATTTTACAGATTTGTTGGTAAAGTGCACCGTTTCCAAGCTATAGGGTACGTTATCCATTAGTGGACCCTATGAAGGGTTTTTGATGAAAAATTCAATAAAATCACAATTGCAAGCGTGTAATTGTCTACAAATCTTTTATTTGGCATGTTTAGCATCATTTAAACCAATGTTGACTGATATTTAATTGTCCTTTTCACCAAAATAAGTGTTTTGAGTTCGATTTCTGAAATCAGCCATGGCCACTAGCATTTTCACAACAAAACTGCATTTATATTTTATGATTGAATTAACTATCCAATCATTGTTTGACTGATTAACTTCAGCAAGTCGAAATAATTTAAGTTTAAGGAACTTTACTAAAATAAAGCGAAGAACTGCTCATTTTCTAGCAATAATTAAAAAAACGAAGTTGACTTTATAGCTGTCGGCCACCATTGCTAGTACCAACCACTAGTGTCTTCCTTTTTTTTTAACTATAAGGACTTCGCCGCCCTGGGCTCCTAAATGTATGAAAGTATGGCACGGAGCGACGGCGCCGAATACCCATATTTACACAAAGAATTTTAGAGCGCCCGCCGCGGGATTCGAACCAGCGACCTCTGGATTGTGAGTCCAGTGCGCGGTTCGATTGATCCACATGGGCGGGACGATAGCAATAATTAGGGGGGTCCAATTTAGGACAACGCAAATCCAAACTTTTCCAAAAGTGGTCTCCTGTTAATTAAACCTTCAAAAATAAAGAAAACTGTGTATTTAACCAAAAGTTTCTCTTAAGCATACAATGAATGCTTGTTGTTATCAACCTAAACGCATATTTTTTTTCAATTATGAGTATAAATATAGCTGTTTCATGTTAAAAGTACCAAAAATGCTGAAGCCGTAAAAAATTTCATGGTGTCGATCCAAATCCCAAAATAAAATTCCCTGACTTTTCCCTGACCTCTCCAGACCACAATTTTTTTTTTATTTTCGATTTTTTACTAACATATTGTTTTGAGCGTTTTTATGGTTTCATGCATTTTCCTTTTTGAATATTGAAAATTTAAGATATTGAAAAAATTCAATGACTTTTTTATTTTATTTTTTTAACGATGGATTCTGCAATAACTTAAAAACTTTTTTTTTTATTTTGTTAACCATTTTTTTCTTATTGACCATCCAAAATAACCATACCATAAAACCATAAAAATGTCCTATGTTTTTGTTATCTGGTGATGTCATTTTAAATGTTGCCCTTTACCAAAAAATCTAGAGTTTTTTTTTTATGGTCTTATTAACATATTAAACACAACAGCTTATAGGACCTTTAAAAAAAACCCTAGACATAATTAATAATTAAAATTGTTGCAAGTTTCAAATGGCGATTAGTTAATTTCACTTCATTTCCTAAAGTAAATTTAAAATTAAAAGTTTAAAAAAAAAAATCAATTAAAAATTTGAATTAAAGTTAGAAGTCATGTTTAATTTTAAAATGGTTGCCTTTGGTAGAATTCAAATTTTTGATTGTATTTTTATAAAAAAAAAAACTAAAGGTTTTGGAGACAAAAACTTGAAAAACATGTAATTTTGCAGAAACTTAAAAAAGATTTAGAAAAATTAAATAATAAGAAAAATATACAATTAAGTGTGAATTTTTCAAGCACATGTTTACGGTTTTAAAAAAGATCTATGTTTTTTCAACAATGTTTGTATTTAAAGTAAACAGTTTTCTGGATATTTGAAAAAAAAAATCTTCTTAAATAATTTCACAAAAAAATATTTTTGCTATAAAATAAAAAAAAAGTTTTCTACCTTGACCAGAGCCTACGGACGATCAATCACACGATCAATACATTTTATAAAAATAAAAACAAAATACAACCTACTCGAGCTTTTCGAAAAGTCATTATTTATCAAACTTAGATATTTGGGTGTTTTGGAATAGATTCCAAATCTAAGCTCAATCTGACCACGGGAACTCCACCTTGTAAGCCCTTGAATGTTGTTTGGGAAAAATATGTAAAATGTAGTTGTACAATCCCTTAAATCTCGGATGCTGGATCTTAATTAAAGTTGAAACAACTTTTCCGTAGAGACCATATTTTATAAATTCTTGAACTCTCAAATTCCTTTATTCAGGGTTGTTACGGAGAAATCGAAAAAAATATCCGCGCCAACCCAAAACCCAATCCGCGCAAAATCCTCGTCATTTTAAGAAAAATATTTTTGCGACAAACATATAAAAGAGTTTCATAATAAATTCAATTTTGTAATCTCAGAACGCAGAATCTTGAAACGCTGAAAATGTATCATTGCTAGGATTAGGTAAACTAGAGGGAAAATCCAAAACAAACATTTTGGCAAAAAAAAAATCAAAAATTTCAACATTTAGAAATTTAAATCTAAAAATTGAATCATAACTAAATAAAGAAAAATAATAAAATTTTAAAATTGTCATAAATCCTCGATCTTGAGATTTTAAATTTAAGATACAGTTCATACTCGATGATCTTACCAAAGCGTCACTTAGAAGCAAATTTTTCTACATCTTCTTCTCAGAATTTCCCTAACCGAAAAAATAACTCCAAAAATACTTCAAATTTTATCAGGTTTTCTGTAATCTAAGATGGTAACAAAAATTGCAGCATTCAAGAACCTAGGAATTTGTGAATTTAAGAATTTAAGAATTTAAGAATTTAAGAATTTAAGAATTTAAGAATTTAAGAATTTAAGAATTTAAGAATTTAAGAATTTAAGAATTTAAGAATTTAAGAATTTTAGAATTTAAGAATTTAAGGAAATATTTTTTTTTGTTCTCTGCAATTTATTTTAAATATTGATAATTTTGATTTTTTTTTCAGATTTTTTAATTTTCAATTTGAAAATTTCGGATCTTTTATATTTTTTAAATATGTTTTTTTTTGGTTTTTTAATACTATTTTTCCTAATTTTATTTCCTAAAATCTGAATAATTTAATTTTGAATGTTGGAGCTGTATTTTTTTAATGTTTTGTTTTTTTATTATTTTTCTTCAAGAATGTTAAAAAAAAATATTTCTACTGGTTGAATCCCATCTAAAATTCAAAGGCGGAGGCCAGCTTCTGTTACGTCCAATGAAGCTCATATTTGGGATATAAGCACAGTACACCCACTGGAACATGCCCCAATAATAATTTTTGTTACATCCTAATATCTGTATCTTCAGGAAAAGTTTAAATTATGATTAAGATTCACAAGATTAAAATTGAATGTATCCAGTATAAAAGAATACTAAATAAGGGTAAAAAACATTACTCAAAACTTAAAAGAAATTAAATATTCAGAGTCAGTATGTTTAAAAATGAGTTGAGTGTAGTAATACATTTATTTAGGAAATCCTCAACAACACATTTAAAAAAATATCTCTTCATAATCTTCATCTTCATCTTTCGACGTTTCTTATTGAGAAAATACAAACAAAAATTTTCGGAAGAAAATTCAATTAATAAGAAATCGAAGTTTTTGCACTCAACGAAAAAAAAATTATCCTGATTCTTGATAATATTTTTCTTTATAAGTTGAAAGTAATTTTATCTCTCCATATTTTTTTCAATCAAAATTGCTACCACGCGAAATCCGCGCCTAATTCGCGCCGTCCGTAACAACCTCGGTAACAACCCTGTTTATTCCATAAATTTTTGTTTTATTTCTTTAATTCTTGAATTTAATTCTTTAATTTTTTATTCCATTTCACCACCACCATTTTGCTAACATTTTAGATTACACAAAATTAGATAACTTTGGATCATTTTTAAATCATAGTTCAGTTTAATTTTGAGAAAAATAAGAATTTAGATAACGAATACTAAAGTGAAATTTTGGAAAATTTTCTAACCTTACAATTTTTTTAGAATTTTAGAATAAGAATTTAAAAATTTAAGAAATCAACAATTCAAGAAATATCAGAATTTCAGAATATTAAAAATTTAGAATCTTTGAGCTTTATAATTTTAGATTTTTTTTTAAAATTTTCAAGTGTTTGATTTTTTTTACTTTTGATTTTTTTAATCATTCAATTTTTCTGACAAAATGTATGATTTTCTCTATGGTCTCTATATGCTGAGCAAACGACCAATTTTAGAACAAATCTCTGAGGATGGTGGGGCAACTGCCTCATATTGTCTTACCCTGTGTGCGCTAGTAATTTGTAATTTTCAGTTGAACGCAAATCCAAAGCAAATCCAAATTATTTGATTTTTTAACCTAAACATATTGCAAACAAGCAATGCGCGAAGAAATGCCAAATGCAACTTTTCGTTGCAGTTCCTTTTCTTCCTGACCCTTATATTGAGTTTAACGTTCCTTCCAGACTGACCAATATAAAAAATTAAATATTATCAATGTGTCAAAGTTTGGCCTGGAAGACATTCAAATACATCATCAAGGGCAAATTTTCTGTAATTCTGTAATTTCGGAATACATTCGTCCGGCTTCAGCTGAAGATTCATGCTGTCCCATGTTGCATGTTCGAGTGTAGACCTACGGAAAACCTTGCCGCGAGGAGAGGTGAGTGAGAAGTACACGAACCACCTACGACATAATTCCTCGGGCGGCCCAGGTCAACTCGAAGTTACCCCAGGCACCCCCAGTGCAGGACACATTGGGGGTAGAAAGTGGATAGAATTTTCAGTGAATACAATAATTATGACAATATAGGTTCATATAATCCTTGTTCCTTGATCTTACCTTTTGACACTATCAAACCTAGCAATATTACTATTGCATCTTACCATTCCCTTTTGACAGTGTCAACTTCAAACCTTCATCCATTGTGCAATTAACACCTAATTTCCGCTATATTCTTCATGCGGAATCGTCGTCTACTTTCTTCGCCTTATTATCACTTAACCACGACGCGATATTGTTCTCACATTTTTTGAGCTTCAACGACCGATTGTTATTCACGCACTTATAAAAATACTTGTTCTGTTTCGCGGCTTTGTGAAAAATACACGTGTGTTGGCTTATACAATGACTTTTTCGGTCATCGTATGCTCGCAAGGTACATGAAAGAGAAAAAGAGAAAAAATGGGATAAGTACAATGTAAAATAAAATCGAACATTGAATAACATACTAACACAGAAAGAAAGAATAAAGAAACCTTATTTTGCAACTAGACAGAACTACTAACTTGTAACGAGAAGTTTTTGAGAAAACAACTGAAGTTGTGACATATGGGACAAGACAAACAACTTGAATAGTTAACATATATAATAAAACATATTGAACGTACCTTTAATCATATTAATAACAGTTATGCCCAAATTTCTTACCAATTTTTTCAGTAGTTACATTTCTACAATAATGTATTGCGATTCCAAGATTGAAGAATAGAGTACTTAAAGTTTGTGAAGTAAGGGACAAGTTATAGCAATAACAAAAAATAGATAGGTAGATTTTACTAAATTTTATCTTAAAATAATAGGAAAAATCTAGCTTGTTTTGAAAATAGCCAATGCACCAATTGCAAACATACAGCATTTCACGTTCACACCATATGGAGTAAGTGTGATAAACTATATGTCCACATTCGGCGCATCACCTTTTTCAAAATACAGGAAATGATAGAAGGAAGACCCCATTTTGTATAGTGGAAGATTTCTGCAACAGCTTTGATTCGGACCAGACATTTTGTCTGAAATAAGAGAGAAAGACCAATATTAAATTGTGGTATTATCACTAAATCCTATCATCCTTTCACCCCCCAAGATATGGTCTATCCTTCGTGCCTTCGTGTCTTGGGTGATGGCGAATTCTACCTTCTTCAATGATCTTCGGATCACCTCCAACTAGAATTCACAACAGGACCTCCCTCGGCTCCAGTTTACAACATGACAGCGACGAGAACACAGCCGAATGTGAGTTGACAGTAACAAATGCATGCTATACCCTTTGCTTTGCTGGATACTTACTAATAGCAAAGGGCGAGAGTCCTGCGACTCTCAGCAATCATGAATACTGCCCATTTGCCACATCATCAAGGGCAAATTTTCAAAAAGAAATGAAATTTTGTAGTAATATGTTTATGATCATCGAAATTCCCTGACCCAGCTTAAAATTCCCTGACTTTCCCTGACTTTTCCAGGTCAAATAAAATTCCCTGACAATTCCAGGTTTTCCCTGACTTTTCCAGAAATCGACACCATGTAATTAATCAAAACTATAGTCAATTATACTTAACTGAAGCATCATAATTGCAGTTTGAAATTATATTTTATAATAATAAATCAAGAACAAAACATTTTTTTTAAATAAACATGCGTGGTTTTATCAGCAACTGTAAACAAATCTATTGTTTAGTTTCGGTCAACCATTTATGTAATTAATATGAAAAAATGTGCATCAAAATTACTTTTTTTTATAATTTTATGTTTATAGTGGTTTTTGAAACGTTTTCTCTGATCTTTTTTCGGAAATAAATGTGTTTAAATATCTGTTTGGTATTTTTGTTGTTTGACGTCAAATTTGTTAACAAAACATATTTGTTTATGAAAAAAGTGAGCAGAATCCATCTTTTATTCATTATATCTATCATTAGACCTACACCATGCATCAAAACATCAAATATCGGTTAAATTTGGTTTAAAAATAACAGTTTGCCTATAGTGGACCCGGGTCCACAATCGGATTATGGACCCGGGTCCACTATAGAAAAAGGGGGTCCATAACAGGAAAAAAAAACTTTTTTTTCAAATGGCTCTTTTTCTGCTCAAAAACAAATAAACTGATGAAACAAATAGTCAAAATTGTTCAAAAGACTTCAGTTTTCTTTGTTTTTTACAAAGGGTTATGAAAAAGTGCTTAAAATATTGAAAATTTGTGAAAAATGTGCTTCGGCTCTACTAGGGGGTCCACTAATGGTTTAAATACCCTAGTTTACTTTTAACTGAAAAGATCCCGTTTTTTCGATTTAAAAAAAGTGTTCAGTTTCAGGCTCAGGCAAATTTCAAATTAACTTGCCTAAGAGACATTGAAGAGTGGAAATCTGTTGCTGAAATTCAGCGGATAAAGGAAAAAGAAACAAGAAAATTTAAGTTTTTTAAGTCTCATTCAAACATTTCTTAATTTTCGCATGCCAATATCTCAGCAACAAATGGTCCAATGTTCAATGTTGAAATATACAAGATTTGTGTGATGATTATTTTTTTGAATTTTTTTTTTAAATTTTGGAATCAAGACTAACATTTCAAATAAGCGTAATATTAAATGTTGGCCCAATCTATAATGTCTCTTAGAAATTATTTAAAAATGTCTGCACTTGTCCATACTTCTCTATGGCTCAAAAGTTGCGGTTTTTGTCCCCAAAAAATATCAAAGCTAAAAAACAATAAAAAAATATAGATTTTGGGAAATTGAATTCTTGTTTGAAAACAGTTGATTTAAAAATCGTAAATTTTTATTAATACCTACAACTTTGCCGAAGACACCAAATCGATAAGAAAATTCCTTCAAAAGTTACAGGTTTTCCAATATTGACGTACCACTTTTGAATGGACAGCTGCCAAAATTGTATGGAGCCTTGTATCGGTGAAGGATCCCACAAAGTTTGAACCAAATCAAAAAATATAAATAAATTTTTCCATTTCCGGAGAATTCCTCACTTTGGAAATATATGTAATGTAAAAATTCATATCGCTAAAACTATTTTATAATTGGAACTAATTTTCATGGAGATGCATAGTACTCAAAGATATACCTTAATACGGTAAATTAGCTTCATAAGATCATTTCGACGAACCCTTTAATGAAAAACCTGAAAAAAAAAGTTTTTATTTGACCTTTTTATTTAAATACAATGCGAATACATTTACAATGCGGATTATTAAAATTAGTTTAGCCATTTTTATTGGGTCATATAAATTTCAACATTTTTGTATGACCCAATCTCACCCCCCAGACCCTATGTCACCCCTGATGACGGTAGCCAATGTGTCCAACAAACATGAATCAGCATCTATCCCTTTTTTGTCTCAAAAACTTCAAATGATTGACGCTTTAACCGGGGAAGCACCTTTGTGTGCCATCAACACATTATGGTTAACCATCACGCAACGTGCAAATGAACCCCTCTTCTAACATGTAAAAAACACCTGTACAAGCCGCCAGTGTGTGCTGGCGAGGGTGCTTTTGGTTCACGCAAAGATCACCTTGAAGAGCCGTCGACAGTCTCGTCGGCGGTCACTCAGCAGCAGAACATTGACATTGGACTTGGAGAGCGCGCGCGTTCCGACTCCACCACCATCACAATCATCATCGGAGTATTACAAGCAAATCACGCGATGAACGTGAGTGTGTGTTGTCGTGAGCAAATTTCAAACATAAACAATCCCCCCTCGCGCGCGCCTCGCTTCGAGAGAGTAAGCAGAGGAGTGCAGATCTCCAGCGTTTGTTTGCGCATGCTCCCGCGAACTCAGTGAACCTCCGCGCGAGCACAAGTCGCGAATTCTCGCGCGGCTGATGCTCTCACGAAAGTTTCGGTTTCGCGAGCAGGTGCCGGCATTTTACATGATGTGCACAGATGCGGGTAAAGACTGAAATGTTGTTAAATTCTTTGACTGTTTGTTTGTTTTTTTTTTTTTCAAAATAATGTTCGTAATTTCGTGATATTGTTGGTGGGCACTTCTTAAAAATTTAAGAAAAAAACTTCAAATTTGAATTGAAAAATTAAAAAAATCTTAAACTGCTCAATAATTAAAAAATCATTTGTTATCTGATCTTCTCCAGGAAAAGGACGTCTACGGGAACGAGGTGCAGCGCTTGGGGCGACCCCTGCCGGTCGAGTATCTGCTGGTGGACGTGCCCGCGTCCACGCCGGTCGTGCCACTGTACACATTCCACGAGCGAAAAGACGTCAGCCAGTACTTCCCGGTCGAGAACCGACTCATCGATGGCCACATCCAGGACTTTTCCGCGCTGAGCGACTACCTGGCCCGGTCGCGGTCAATGGACTTTTTGGACGTGGGTTTATTAGCAGGGTTGAGACGAAAACTTGATCATTGACGCTTCGATTCCTTGCAGGCCATGTCCGACTTCCACTTGCTGCTGTTCTTGTACCGAATGGACATGCTGCCGATGAAGGCGCAGATGGGCCCACTGCTGGAGGCGGTTCGCACCAAGGACAAAACCATCGCCAACGAGTGGAAGAACCAGGAGGTGTGGCGAACCCTGGAACAGCTGATCTCTGCATACTCCCACAATGACGAGTAACAGAATACATTAACTTTAGTTTGCAATTGTCTAAATTTTAACCAACTTTTCAGTTCCAGCATGAGCAACGACGTGGAATTCGTTTCCGCCGGGGAGGCGGAACAGAACTGGACCTGCTCTCATTGTACGTTTATCAACAGTCGGGAACTGCCAACGTGCGAAATTTGCAATCTTCCCAGGTAAGAACACAACCGTTGCGTTGCGACGCGTGACTAAATGTCATTCTTTCTCAGGGTCTAATTGTGCCGGTGGTGTTGGGCTCAACGCTCTCCAACAGATAAATACCGATGGCTGCCGATTGAACAACCAACAGGAAAACGTGTTATCTAAAATAACACCTATCATCATCAGAGAAATTGGTCTACTAACACCTGTGTACATTAGCCCAAATAGGAAGAGTTGGATTATTTTTGGGACATCGATGTTTGCAAAATTGCTGCATATTTAAAAATATCAAAGTTAATCTTTCAAAATAAACTAAAAAGCATAAACGAAACGGATATTTTTAATGTATTCCACAAGAACGGTATGCAGGGGTTGTTTATACATATAAAACTAGCATCTGGCCAAAATATGAGCACTCTAGGTCAACGGGAAGTGGGGCAAATCGGGACACAAAGTTTTATGGTTCACTTAGGCAATATTCAAATAAATTTCAAAATTTAAAATGCATTTGAAAGGACTTAAAAAATGCAACAAAATGCAGGGTGAAGCATCCCAATTGGTTAAATCTAAACGGAGTTATTGGCATTTTAGTGAAAAAATAGCACAATTTTCAAATTCAAATAAAAAAATGTTCCATCCAGATATCAACTCGATTCGACCTGGAGCTTGTGGAGGACATCTAGGACTACCATCTGAGACTGAGAACGCTTTGGGTAAGGCAGTTTAACCACAGAGTAAGACAGAGTTCCCACTGCCCTTTGATTTTTGGTTCAACTTGGTTACACATCGCAGGTACATCGCACGCCTGCTTCCAGCAAACCTTATGGAGCCAAAAAAAAAATTACATTTCTTCTGACTGTTCACTCTGGGTTACTCTGAGCATGAGCATGAGCATGAGAGACCACCCATGGTTGTCCTTCTCCGTTGCTGAACAGGACCGTAATATCCTATCAATACAACTGGTCATACAACTGGTCATACGATTCAACGATGGTGTTTCCCTTATCAACAGCATGTATGAATGCGCTGAAAAGATAAAACATCAAGATCATCAAAACTAGATCTGGAGCAAATAGGTAACAGTCGTTGGCCACCAACGGCGCCCGCCATGTCAGTTTGTAGATCTCGGGGGATTGGGACGGGAATGTTAGTTAGCACAGGTTGCTACCAAGGGTGGGTTCTATACGATATCCACACCCCCACGTGTGCCGGAAAAACTACTTCTACTTGGGATTTTGTTAGTGGGTAAAGGTAATGGCCAGGATTCATCATAGAGGATGATGATGCGACCCAATCAATAAATTTTGTTTAATGGTGTGATGGATTATGAATTCTCAAGGCAAACAGTCGGATGATGCGGATGAGACTATTCCCGGTTATTTGGTGTTGATTTAGAATAAATGATTCAATCTTAGACAGCCGGCTGTGGAAAATAAAACCAAATAATATTCGAAAACGCGAAACCGCCCGGATCGAAAAACACACACAATCGGGGGGACAACAAAGACGGAAACGGCTACGAAAATCTTGCGTGATGACCGCGACGTGCACCGTTCAACTTCACGAACGCAACTGTCAAACTCCGCGAATCCGCCCGGATAGAAAAACAAACGCAATCGGGGGGACAACAAAGACGGAAACAGCAACGAAAATTCTGCGTGATGATCGCGACGCGCACCGTTCATCTTCACGAACGCAACTCAAAATCAATAGTTTGATGAGTTTATACTTAAACTGCCAGTTGGAATAAATTATTGCGATCAATGAATATAAACGAAAAGAAAACAGGACGCCACGTAAACGTATGCAATGAAATTAAAACAATAACTTAAACGAACTAAACCGGCGGCGTGCCTTCCAATCAACGATGATAAAAGAAGGACTTATGAAAAATAAAATATCAAATAAAAGGCTCCGACAAACACGTTGCAGAGTAACCGTGAGGAACTGCTACTCACAATCGAATCAAAAAATTCAAAAACGTGCGCTAATGTTCTATCCTAAATGTCAGCGCGTCTCTCGATAAACGATTCTATAGAAATGAGTTTTTCTACAGGTACAGTTGACAAACTAACGAAACGACAGCAAAATGATCAAAAACGCGTATAAATAATTATTGAAGAATGACCCTATAACGATTATTTTCAATGAGATATGATTTGGATTTATCGACCGATTCTGGAGATTTTACGCGGTTTTAAATATTTATTGGGCTGAAAAAAGAACAGAAAAACTCATTCACACTCTCATACACACATATACTAATTTACATTTTTAGACTTCAACATTATAGTGAGAAAGATTTTTAAATTAGACTTGAAATTATTTTTGAAAGGCATCAATATAATGAAAACAGCCTGTACTGCAAAAATAATAAATAACAAAGTACCCTAAATTGGGTAGAATGTCCAGCAAAGGAGAAAATCGACTGACGAAAAAATAAATTCTCACTCGCAAATGGTTTTTCCTCTCATACTCTTGATTCATTCTTTATTCTTCAACACACACACACACACACATGCTTGAGATGTCATCAAGGAACGAGCTCACTGGGGTCTTGAAGACTGGAGACTGCTCCGCCGCCGCAGCATCGGAATCAGGTGCAACTCGACCACACCGCCCGACGACTGCAGCACCGCACAAATCCGTTTGCGTCGGCCTTACTGCTCCGTGTATTCAACATCCGACCTACTGACAGCCGCTCTTCTCACATGTTGCCTCAATCAGTTTCACAATATTCACAATATATATATCCTCTGGGGCACGAACAAATCCACTGCACAAGTTTTAACGCTCACAACACCCATCCTCCTTCCCCTACCCACCACGCACAAACCCAAGCTCGCCATAAACGAGCTCACCCAATGTTTGTAAAAAGTCTGCAGGTCATATCTAAAGTCTGCATGTGTAGATTTGGCCCTTTTCAAAAACTACACTTCAAAGTTCAAATGACGTCTGTCAGAAACACTCGCGAAACATGAAGCAGCAGCAGAATCCATCTGCACTTCACACAAATACACACACAAGCAACCAGCTTGTGCTGTCACCGCTCTTCTCCCACCATGCACCATCCCTCCACCTGCTTCCGACTCAGGAGCCTGAACCCTTGCCCTTGGAGAGTAAGCGACGGCCACTCCGACTTCCCCTCCAACCGGGAACTGTCCAGCAGCGTCGAGGCGCGTCATCGGCAAACCAAAACCACACCGAACACACACACTCTCCTTCCTGTGACGTTCTCTGAGAGCGAACTCTCTGACAGAAATGACGTTTGGCTGATTTTTTCTTCCTTAGATACACGACAACAAAAACTAAAACGGACCAAAAACCTCTTTTAAAACAGAAACACGCGTAATTTTCACAAAAATCGGATAGCCTGCCACTTAATTATTGTATTGATGCACTTTCCCGGACCGTAGCACTACAAAAACACTTCAAAATCGGCAAGATAAATCGCGACGGAAATCCACAACTTCCACACCGCCGCCATATTTTTTCGCTCCTCTGACTGTTCACTCTGGGTTACTCTGTGGTTTAACACATAGAATAGACCCCTTTTAGTGAATTTTATGGTTGTAAATTTTTGCTCGGAGGACCCCTTAGATCCCATTTTCTGGTGATAATTTTATCATATTCGTGTTCCTGAGACAATTTCACAATAGAAACATGCAAACAAAATGTTTATTTTCATCCATTTTAACCCTTTAAAAAATTAAAGTTAAAAAAAATCTTCGATTCACATTTATTGAAAATCCAAGGATACTAGATGACACCAGAAAAAAGCAGCTTCTTATTTTTTTTAACTTTAATTTTTTAAAGGGTCAAAATGGAGTTTCGTAATTGTCGTAAGACTGTCAGCAATTTGTGCAAAATGTTTTCAACAAACTTCAAAATTTTAAAGGAATAAGAGGTCTTATCAACTGGACACAATTTTAAATGCATTTTCCTGCATTTAAAGTCATATTTAGCTTGTTTGTGACTTATAATGTTTTGTTTTTATTTTTATGTTCAAAAATGGATTTTATTGATCTTAAAAAATGCATTCTATACTCAGCCAGAGCGGTCACATTTTTCGCTCGCGCCTAGTTCGCTATCTTTTGTGGGACGGTCCTATTCTTCGTCTACAACTAAAATAACTTTTTTTTTTGCTATTCGTCTAGTAACCCGATCATAATATTTACCTTTTTGACAATAGCTCCTACCGTCTCGGTGTGAGTTTGCCGTGGGCAAATGAATTGATTTATGATTGGATTACTAGATTAATTTACAGTATTTTCCTTAAAGGTGCTTCCAAAACACGAGTCGAAGCTGCCTTTCCACGACTTCCCGTTTAACATTATTGAATAAATAATCCAATATTTATCAAAAGAAAAGAGCGATTTTGTGGTGAATTAAAATTGTGGGTTATGCAGCGGTCAATTTTATTAATAATCGTAATAACATAATTATTCTTCAAAAGCACAAAATACAATCTAATTCACTCGTATAGGTTGCAAATTTTCTTGTTATCACATCCTTGTTTCTGTTGAAAGCACCTTTACTTTCCTGTTCAATGCGTTTTGGGCCGCTTTTCCAATTGTACCAAATATCCGTTCTGCACCCGCAGTATGATGTCGAACTTGAACCGCAAATCTTCGTTCTTGAGTTTTGATTTGATGACAAAGTTTTTCACCATGTAGGCCACCATTATTTTCATACTCATCATCGCGTATCGAATTCCAATGCATCCCCTCGCACCGCCAGAAAAGGCCAAAAACGAGAAAGGATTCCGGTCCTTGCTTCGTTCAGGCGAAAACCGTTCCGGATTAAAATTGTCCGCGTCCTCGCCGTAAATGTCCTTTCGGCGATGCATGTTAAAGATATCAATTCCAAATATGTTCCCCTTCGGTATAAACAGTCCCGCAATCGTGGAATCGGCCACACTCTGACGCAGAATCAACGGTCCAACGGGGAACAGCCGCAGCGTTTCCTTGATGACCATCTCCATGTACTCGAGCTGCTTCAGCGATTCCGGCGTAAACTCCGACTCGTCCGTCGGATAGACCCGCATCACCTCCTCGTAAACCTTTTGCTGCACTTCGGGGTACATCCCCAACGAAAGCAGCGTAAAGGCCACCGAATTAGAGGACGTGTCCGTTCCGGCGCCGACCATCGTGAACGCTTGATGTACCAGCTCCTCGTCAGAGAATTTGATCATCTTGTTGGTGTACAACTCATCGACGAAAATTTTCGGCTTTCTAACATCGTCGTTTTCTATTGGTTTCGTCGATCGCTCGGCGTAACGATGAGCCACTTCGTTCAGCAACTGATTAAAAAAAAAACATTTAAAAATAATCAACAATGCTTATGAACAATTCTCTCAGATTTCGGTCATTCGATTTTATTTTTTGTATTTTTTAATCAGGCTGAAACTTTTTTGGTGCCTTCGGTATGCCCAAAGAAGCCATTTTGCATCATTAGTTTGTCCATATAATTTTCCATACAAATTTGGCAGCTGTCCATACAAAAATGATGTATGAAAATTCAAAAATCTGTATCTTTTGAAGGAATTTTTTGATCGATTTGGTGTCTTCGGCAAAGTTGTAGGTATGAATAAGGACTACACTGAAAAAATATGATACACGGTAAAAAAATTGGTGATTTTTAATTTAACTTTTTGTCACTAAAACTTGATTTGCAAAAAAACACTGTTTTTTTTTATTTTTTGATGTGTTTTAGGGGACATCAAACGCCAACTTTTCAGAAATTTCCAGAATGGGCAAAAAATCTTTGACCAAGTTATGATTTTTTTTATCAATACATTTTTTTGCAATAAATCGAAATATTGGTTGCAAAAATTTGTCTACTTCATTTTCCGATGTAAAATCAAATTTGCAATCAAAAAGTTCTGTAGTGAAATTCTGATAAATTGCACCGTTTTCAATTTAAAGTCATTTTTAGGTAACTTTTTTGAAAATAGTCGCAGTTTTTCATTTTTTAAATTAATGCACATGTTTGCCCACTTTTGAAAAGAATATTTTTGAAAAGCTGAGAAAATTCTCTACATTTTTTTTTAAGTTTGTTGATACGACCCTAGTGTCTAACATTTTAAAAGGGCCAAACATTCAAAATAACGCCCTTTTGAAATGTTTTTCTTGATCTGAAAATTTTGAAAATATTGTTTTCGAAAAGATCGGAAAACTTCACGAATTTTTCATATTTTAACATTGTAAATCGGACCATCAGTTGCTGCGATAACGACGTTAGAAAATGGTGTGTTGTTTGGGTGAGACTTAGAAAACATCAATTCTTGAGTTTTTTTTGATAAGGTCCTATAAACAAATGTAAACATTGAGTGTATCCCGCTTACTCCGATGGACTTTGACATAAGGTGTGAAAGGGATACACTCAATGTTTACATTTGTTTATAGGACCTTATCAAAAAAAAGTCAAGAATTTTACTGTTTTCAAACCTTTGCATGGCAATATCTCAGAAATTAGGGTCATATCAACAAAGTTCAAAAAAGCAAAATATAGAGAATTTTCTCAGCTTTTCAAAAATATTTTTTCATAAGGGGGCATTCGATTTAAAAATAGTATTGATTAAAAAATTTATGACTCGGTCAAAGATTTTTTGCACAATCTGGAAATTTCTGAAAAGTTGGCATTTGTTGTCCCCTAAAACATAATAATAAATATAGTGTTTTTTTGCAAATCAAGTTTTAGTGACAAAAAAATAAATTAAAAATCACCTTTTTTTTACCGTGCATATATATTTTTTTTTTCATTGTAGTCCTTATCAGGCCTGCAAAAAGTTTCCAACCCAGCGTACACATGAAGCAAACCAAAATGTCTGTTCACTGCTAGCATGTGACTGCAAGCCTACTGTGTCTATTCAACCACCGCCGCCTGACTTGTGCCGGTCGGCTGCTGGAGAATGAGAGACGTGAAAAAATGAGCTACACTCACTCAATTCGTGTCATATGACTGACTCGTAAAATCCTCTTTAAACACAGTTTTGACTATTTTTAAACAATTGAATGGTTCTAGACTGTGCAAAACACTTAAAACAACCTTAACTTTTATTCAAAATTACATTTCCACGCATAAACACAAACTTTTTGTTTAAATACTTGTTTCTTTATGTGTGTGCGTGCAACGTCGAATGAGCGTTGGTCGACTACTGCCTCGCATTGCAGCTGCTCAACGAGCTAGGGCACTCACGACTGCGCCGGGATTGTTTATGTCACGGTTTTGCGGTTCAGTGAATGGAACTCAAAAATTCGTGTCAGCGTCGCCGATTTTCGAGTCATGACCCCTGACATTTTCAGCACTGGTCCTTATCCATACCTACAACTTTACCGAAGACATCAAATCGATCAAAAAAATCCTTCAAAAGATACAGATTTTTGAATTTTCATTCATCATTTTTGTATGGGCAGCTGCCAAATTTGTAAGGAAATTATATGGACAAACTAATGGTGCAAAATGGCTTCTTTGGGCATACCGAAAGCACCATAAAAGTTTCAGCCGGATTAAAAAATACAAAAACTAAAATTAAAAAAAGACCGATTTCGTAGAGAATTGCTCTTATGCCAAAGCTGTTTAGGCTTACGAATTTGGCCCAATTTTCCAGATACACACGCAGAGACTGTGATTGCTTGTAATCCTCAGTCCAGCTATAGATAAAGTCGCTGTAGTGATGCACGTTCATTACACGCCTCGAAATGAAGTGAAAATATCTGTAACGAAATTTTACCATTTTATTTTTTCGGCTCTCCAAGCAGACAACCGAGGCATGATCCTCAACTACTCAATCTTACCGTTCAATACTCGAGCCAATTTCCTTGCATTCGGTAAGCTTTGAAGCATCGTATCCGAACGTGGTCTGCAGCACAATCTCCAGCGAGCATGTGGTCACATCGGTATCGATGTCAATTGTCGTCCCCGCGGGATGGACGGCCAATCGGTCCACCAGTTTTTGCGAAAAGTGCTTGAATGTTGGGATAAAACTTTGCAGAATCTTCATGTTGAACGCCGGACTCAGCGCCTTCCGATGGTTCTTCCAGATGTCATCTGTGGCCGAAAAATGGTAACAATTTAGTTTTAGGACGGCTTTCGAACACTTGGGCTTGGCGATTCACATTTGGCCGTTAGTAATCCGTAAGGAAGCTCGAAAAACTCGTAGATAAACGGTTTATCCATCCAGACCGGGTCGGTGAGAATTTGTTGAGCTATTTCTGGTTCGGTCGTTCCGACCATGACTCGCGGACCCAGGTAGAACCTTGACAGCGGGTAATCGATGCTAGTCAATTTCCGAAAGTTCTGAAACTTTTCGTGTTCTGGTTTTCCGATAAACATGAGTCCATTTCCAACGATGGGATAACTTGCATTCAGCAACGGTAAATGTTTAGCAAATGCATTCTTCTGCACTAATTTCAGATACTGGAAAATTCCAAACACGACCACCCAAATGCCCAGCACTGCGATCCACATTGTGTGGAAATTTTCCTTAACTATCCCACTGGCACTGTACAATCCACGTGTGATCCCGCTCGCTCCGTGCTCCGAACTCGACTGACTGTTCCAGGGTAAGTGATGTTTCGTTAAAAGGGATTCCCTCGGTTAATTTTTGTGCTAATATGATCTCTAGGCTTAGAGTGTTAGTGTACGACAAATTATTTCTTTATCGGTTCGATCTCCTTCTAGCTATCCCGTCGCTAAACTAGCGACGCTTGAGTTCTGTAATGGACAAAACAATACATTTGCTAGCTCTCTACAGTTACAACAATATTGCATTTTTTTCCGACAAAATGTTAAAGTCTTTGTTGAAATTATTCTCAAGATCACGAATTAAAAGCTAGTGTGGAATTAGAAAAAATATTAAAAATCTATTATTCACAAACTCGAACTCAAACAAATAATAGTTAGCATTTAAACGAACGATAGTTTCAATATTATTTTTATATGAAAATTTGATATTGATTTCAGGGCTGCAAAATCGGTTAACTTTTTTGACGACTCAGAAAGGTCCAACTCCACAGCCTTTAATGATTTTACATCAAAGTCTAATAGTGTTGACCAACATGACAGTATCCTTCGATTAATATTCCACGGTACCGCTGAACGTGTGGATGTCTTTAAGTATAACCTTATAAATTACGGCAAAATACCAACGATTTGTCATCACTAAATCCGTTCCCACATCGCTTGCCTGCACAAGCTACAATTATAGCACTAGAAAGAATGCCACCCACTGAACACAAACTGGCCTTTCATCCCGAGTGACTCTAGAGTATGAGACTGGTCAAGCTGGCTGGCAACCATGTTTGAGATTAACGACAGAAAATTCTCGTTCTGAAACTTCATATTCACATTGACTAGTCTATGAGACTAGAAGTCTAGAATCTTTACACACACCGCGAGATTCAACGGACTGATCCAATGACGACAATGCATTGTTAATCTGATCTCAATTTCAAAGAATAAATTTTCCAACCGTTCAAGCCGTTTATCCATATTAAGCTGTCTACGTTTCAGGATTTCGAATACAATTTAACAATACAAAAATTTCCACTTTTAAAGGGGATAATTCGAAATCGTGATACAGAGACCGCCAAGACCTATGATATTTAAGCAAATCTTCTCGCTTCTATTTTTTTTTTATTAAATTTTAAAAGTTCAATTAAAAAAAATCACACCATTATTTAAAATAGCGTATTATTATTTAAAAAAAGCATTGTTTACAATATGGACTTAGTGAAAATGTTGACTATGTTTTTTGACAAAGGAAAGAAGTGAAATTGTGGAAATCCATCAAAAGGTTAGTTTTTACCAAGGAAATATGTGCACCCAAAGGAATAATATATATCAAAATCTGCAGCAGAAAATGTCAATTTTGCCCATTTGTAAACATGTCAGCGATTTGCAGTTCTCACCAACACATATAATGCTGGCTCCTTGAGCAACACTCCAGAGTAGAGAACCTTCCAGGCTTCAGTTGCCAAAATGCCTCAAAAAGTGGCAATTTTTGAAAAAATGTTTTTTCACGGGCTAAATCTCATTTAAAAATTCGAATGCAAAGCGCCAGCTCCTGTTACGTCCAATCAAGCTCATATTTGGGATTTAGGCTCAGTATGCCCCCCGGAACAATCCCCTGAATGCCCGCCAAAAAGTCATTTTTGTTACATCCTAATAATCAGGGCTGAGCTGTAGGTTAGTCGAGGTTAGTCGTCGACTAACATGTTCTTTAACAAAAATGTCGCCCTCCTTAAACAATTTGGCGCTCTCAGCAGGGCTCAAGAGAAACTTTGCATTTTGCAAATTTGCCAAGTTGCCGATTTGTGCTGCGCCTTCATGAAAATGATATAGCGCCCTAAGAAGGCCCCAGGGCGCCCAAAATGCCATTTTTGCAAATTAAAAAAAAAAATGCCTAAGGGAGAATAATAATTACCAATCAATCAATCAATTAGTTGGCTGATTAAAAATACTTGTTCCGGGGGATCCTGCGCTGGTCCAGTGGGATTTTTCGCTGGTCCAGCGGTTTCTGGCACTGGACCAGCGTTTTGTTTCGCTGACGTCTGGTTTTTTCCGGTGGCAGTAGCTCGAGTGAAAATAAACCAGAAGATTTTTCTGCTGGTTTTGAGTGAAAATCCGCTACACAGAAAAAAAGGGTTGAATTTCGGAATGTTGAAAATTTGGTAGATTGAATATTACCTCTTTTTTGAGTAATATTACATAAAAAATGTGTAAAAATGTGAACCGCATTTTTGACGCAAAATCTGTCACCATTTCCTGATGAATATGTTCGGGGCTGGCCGATTGTGGGTAGTGGACTGTATTTCGGGTTGTTGGTGGATTTGCAGCGGGACCGCAGGAGAGAGGAAAAACATTGGAACTTGGATTTTCTTGTTTTATTTTCTCCTTCTTCTTCCTCTCCTACTTCTCACTACACTACACTTCTTCGCTTGCGGCGACGATTGCGTGTTGTCGCTTCGATGGTCGGACGTGTTCTCACGCGAGTGCCTTGCGCGCGCGGATCGTGGATGACGTTTCGTTTGACGTTTTGACTTTGGCAGCTGCTGTCACTTCACAGTGGGCGCAGGGGTGTGCGCGCGGTGGGGTTAGCACTTCGGTGACACCGAACATACTCCCCCCGGTTGAGGAACCTCAACAATTCCTTCTCGTTCGGTGGAGAATCCTTGTCAGGTGGGACGTACGCAAGCCAGCCTTGACGCCGGCACTCGATCGGCGGGTGAGAGCGGTCGGGTAGACCACTCCGAACAGTTCGTGTGGACTCACCTGGAACGTCCTTGTCCGGCGGAACGGTTGGAAACCAGCCTTGGCGCTGGCGTTCATGAGCTGGCCAACAGCGGCCCGGTTGGCGATCCTGGAGTGCGTCTTCATCCGGATGGATGCGGCAGGATCGAGGTTGACCACGCTTGTCAGGGGCTTTAACCGTCGGCGGCAGCATCGGAGTATGCTCCGCGACGATCTTCACTTCTTGGCCGTTGTCCGGATGGACACGACCTGGACGGGTTCGAATCTTGGCTTCGGGTTCATGTGCTGGATCTGGATCAGTTTTCCACTCGGATCTAGCGTCCGGGTTGCCAAAGCACAGGGCCACTGCTGGCAGCAGCTGGTCGATGACATCTTTCGGGCTTCCGGTAGACGCTGGATGGTTCTCCGGATCAACCGCCTCGGCTGGTTCTTGTGGCCCGTGGTTGGCCACTTCGAGAGCATCGGACGTGGTGTCCGCACGCGCGTTCTCGGCGGGCTTCTCCTTCGGCCGGGAGTCGCTCGTGCTCGGTTGGTTCGAGCCGGTAGGTGGAGCGCAGTCTCGGGGAACTGCCTCCTCGTAATCCATAGTTTGAGACCTAGTCTTCTGGGATTCGTCGGTGTGCTCCGGGATATCCGCTTGGAGGGACTCCCAAGCCTTGAGCTGCTGCATCAGCCATGCTTCGGCGGCGATCTGGGCCGCCTCGCCGGGTGGTTGAGCTGAACATCGTTTAGCAGCGGCGTACTTCCTCGCCATGTAGACTTGGACTTCGTGGAAGAGCTCCTCGAACTCCTCAAAGTTTGTCATCTGTTCTTCGAGGGCTTCCGGTGGAAACAATCTTACGGTTTCGAGGTGCTCGCTGTCCGCTGTCCTCAGGAAGTTGCGCAATACGGTCACATGCGCCAGCGTCGGTTGCTGCAGAGACAAGATCACATCTTGAACGAAAACGACCTTCTGCTTCGCCCGCTGGCACTGTCGGATCGCATCCGCCAGGTTTCGGGTTGGTGACATGGCCACTTTCCGCTGGTCTGGGAAAGTCCACGTTTGACACCTGGCACCGGTTGGGCAGGTTCTGCTGCTTGGCCGCAGCACTGGTGGGTGGATTGATCGTCGATCGGTTGAACGACGACGCTTTGTTGCTGTCACTTCTGGCGTCTGTGACACACGCTCACACGCACGCACACAGGTTGTTGCGCGGTGTTTCTCCGGGAAAACACGTCCGGACACGCAAATGGCGGGGAAGAGGGGAACAATTCAACTCACCTGCTCTCCACAGCCCAAAAGTAGCTCGGTTGAACCACTTGGTGGAAGCTCCTGGAGCGGACACTTCCGGAATCCGACTTCCGACGGCGTAAGTCCGCGGCTGGACAAACGCTCGGAATCGGTTGGCTGAAGAGGTAGCGGAGGGTGACGTTGAACTGCAGCGCTTGATCTGGAAAGTTCCGGCGGTTTCCGGCAACTTTAGATCCTGGCCTTGATCGGGAACGGCGTTCACGCATCCGGTTCGGTACGGACCATGTTCGGGGCTGGCCGATTGTGGGTAGTGGACTGTATTTCGGGTTGTTGGTGGATTTGCAGCGGGACCGCAGGAGAGAGGAAAAACATTGGAACTTGGATTTTCTTGTTTTATTTTCTCCTTCTTCTTCCTCTCCTACTTCTCACTACACTACACTTCTTCGCTTGCGGCGACGATTGCGTGTTGTCGCTTCGATGGTCGGACGTGTTCTCACGCGAGTGCCTTGCGCGCGCGGATCGTGGATGACGTTTCGTTTGACGTTTTGACTTTGGCAGCTGCTGTCACTTCACAGTGGGCGCAGGGGTGTGCGCGCGGTGGGGTTAGCACTTCGGTGACACCGAACAGAATATTACCATTATTTTTTATCTATGTAGTCCAGCGGTTGTTTTCATTGGATTAACTTTTTTTTGTGCAGATTTCGTAACAGTACTGGAGACTGTGACAAACGAAAACACAATAAATATTTGGAGAGTCGAATAGTTCTACATAACAATATTTCTCAATTATTGAAGGTTTGTTGGAAAAGTTTTTAAAACATTATTCTGTCAAATATGTTCACCAGTAATTAGCGAAAACAAACCAGCAGAACTAAGTTGCTGGATTTGATTTTGCTCAGCCGCTGGTTGAAGTGAAAAATTTCGCTGGTTTAGTGAAATTTTTCGCAAATATCAGCAAAATCAAACCAGTAAAATCCCTCTGCTGATTTGGCGATGGATCCCCTTTCCGTGCAAGAAAAAAACGCTTGCAGGCGCAAAAGTGATGGTGGTAGGGACAAGTTTATTTCGTGGGTATTCAAAATACAAGCCGGTTAAAAAATGAGACGATATTATAACAACCTTAGTGTATCACATAGCGATTTACTATTCCTATATACTTAACTAGAATTACTTTTCAGAGAGCTTTGTTCCGCTTTTCAAGCTGTACCATGTAGCCATTCTGCACCCGCAGTATAATGTCGAACTTGAATCGCAAATCCTCGTTTTTCAGTTTTGATTTGATGACAAAGTTTTTTACCATGTAGGCCACCATTATTTTCATACTCATCATCGCATACCGAATTCCAATGCATCCCCTCGCACCGCCAGAAAAAGCCAAAAACGAGAAAGGGTTCCGGTCCTTGCTTCGTTCAGGCGAAAATCGTTCCGGATTGAACTTATCCGCGTCCTCGCCGTAAATGTCCTTCCGGCGATGCATGTTGAAGATATCGATCCCAAATATGTTTCCCTTCGGTATAAACAGTCCAGCAATCGTAGAATCGGTCACACTTTGGCGCAGAATCAACGGTCCAACGGGGAACAGCCGCAGCGTTTCCTTGATAACCATCTCCATGTACTCGAGCTGCTTCAGCGATTCCGGCGTAAACTCCGACTCGTCCGTCGGATAGACCCGCATCACCTCCTCGTAAACCTTTTGCTGCACTTCCGGGTACATCCCCAGCGAAAGCAGCGTAAAGGCCACCGAATTAGAGGACGTGTCCGTTCCGGCGCCGACCATCGTAAAGGAGTGATCCATAAGCTCCTTGTCTGTAAACTTGATCATTTTGTTGGTGTACAACTCGTCGACGAAAATCTTCGGCTTTCTGACATCCTCGTCCTCTTTTGGTTCCGTTGACCGTGCGGCGTAACGATGGGCCACCCCGTTGAGCAACTGAGAATATATGGGAGTTAAATTTTCAACGTTTTTAAAAGATATCACAACCGACTCACGAATTTAGCCCAATTGTCCAGGTAAGCTCGCAGCGACTCTCTTTGCTTGTAATCCTTTGTCCAGCGGTAGATAAAATCATTGTAGTGATGTACGTTTATCACACGCCTCGAGATGAGATGAAAAAATCTGCAATAATGTTTCAAAGTTACTTCAAAATGTGTTCTGCATTTAAAATTCAAGGTGTAAAAAAGTATAAACAGTGCACAGTGGGAAAAAGGCCCAAAAAATTACCGCAACATGATTAAGCGCAAACCATCGATTGCTATACACCAAAAGCTTCGTTTTTGCACCAGGAACAATAATCCGATGAAAAATCGCACTGCACGGACCGGTGGCCGGAGTACAGGACACCGGAAGATCCGGATTTTTGGAAAAAGTGTCAGATTTATCCAATTGTGAACTGATAAGCTTTCTTCTACCATGAATAATCACGCAAAACATTCCTAGAATAATATTAAATACCATAGGACTCATCGGAACCGGTTCCACCGATCTCCGGTGGCCACATCCGGAACCGCATTAGGAAACAGCGTAAACTAGTCATGCGACGTATCAAACTTCTTGATTTTGGATGGAGAGTATTCTTAAAATATATTTTTACCTCCGGTGACCGGTTCCCAGGTTCTCCGGTGACCACATCCGAAGATCATATTTGGCAAATTCCTAACACCACTCTTGCGACATATCAAACTTCATGTTTTTAAGAGAGGAGTGTATAACTCATGTCCCCATCCAAAATCAAGAAGTTTGATACGTCGCATGACTGGTTTACGCTGTTTCCTAATGCGGTTCCGGATGTGGCCACCGGAGATCGGTGGAACCGGTTCCGATGGGTCCTATGGTATTTAATATTATTTTAGGATTGTTTTGCATGACTATTCATGGTAGAAGAAAGCTTATAAGTTCACAATTGGATAAATCTGACACTTTTTCCACAAATCCGGATCTTCCGGTGGCCTGTACTTCGGCCACCGGTCCGTGCAGTGCGATTTTTCATCGGATTATTGTTTCTGGTGCAAAAACGAAGCTTTTGGTGTATAGCAATCGATGGTTTGCGAGAAATCATGTTGCGGTAATTTTTTGGGCACTTTTTTCCCACTGTGCCATGTGTCCCGATTCGCCCCAGTTGACGGTACTTATTTTTGGCTAAAAAAACATTTTTCTTGTCACTCTAGTCTGTAGTTTTGTTGGAAGGCTGTTTACATTGAGTAATTCTCGCTTAAAGTGGACCACTATTTACACAAGGTGCTCAAAAATCAAAAGCAATGTACTTTTCCAATAGCCCCCACCAAGTTATGAAAGAAACCATGTTTGGTTGGTTGAATTTGTCCTCACCTCGGCGCCACGAAGCTAAAACATTTTTTTTTAATTGGTAATTTTTTGACCTAGGCGCGCCTACAAAATTGCTAATAACTTTGCAAAACTTCAACGAATCCTTGATGTTTAGGGGTGTTTTGGAAAGGAAATGAGCAGAGCTTTCGAATGCACTTGTCAGAAAAATACCGTTCCATACATTTTTTAGCCACAAAACACCAATGTATTTTTAAAAGTCGTTTTTGAAGGCCGGCGCCCCGCTTTATCGAAAAACTGACAAATCCATTCGAAAGCTGAGACGATTTCACATAAAGGACCAATAAATCTAAGGTGTATGTTCCTCCTATCTTTTTTAATCTTATTTTAATTCTGCGAGCACAGCGCTCCGTTTGCATTTCGGGCACCCAAAATGTTGCAATTTGCTTGCCCCATTTTAAGGTTTTGTCGAAAAATATAGGTGCTCACTTTTTAAATGATAGTTTATTGTCCAAGGATCAAAATGCACTTTCGATAATTGACCAATATTTATGTTTTTGGGTTCTTCCAGGCAATTTACAATTGGGTGAACTTTTTTTTCAGTAGAACTAATGAATGTAGCATGTAGGACAGGCCTGCCCAACGTCCGGCCCGCGGGCCGGATCCGGCCCGTGAAGCCATTTCATCCGGCCCGCGACGGCTTTTCAAAAATGTTCTATGACCGGCCCATGGACTGTTCATGAAATATTCAATAAATAAACTGAGTGTTTAAATTAAAAAATAAGCATGAGATTAAATATTCACGCAAGCAAAAATTTAACGAGAAAAATTTTGGTTTTTTATTTGTTTTTTTTTTTTTTGCTATAAAATGTTACTAATTCAACGTATTATTTGGATTTTGCCTTTGTATTTTCAAAGATTTTTGTTTCAAAATCTAACATTCTTCATGTTTGAATTTAATTCTTATCATTTCTATATTGATGACTTCAGAATTAATCAATTAACTGAAAAATGGCTTAAAAAATAAAATTATCCATTTCGTGAGAATGTGAAATAAAACTGAAGTTTTTCTTTTTTTAGGAACTTGATTAAAATTGATTTTAAAATTCAAATATCGTTTTTTTTCAGAACATCTTTTCAGTGATAAACTCGTGTTTGAAAAAAAAAGCTTTTTAAAAGCAAATTATTAAGACCGAAGAAAAAATAGCTGCAAATATTTTTAAAATATTGAAATGTTAAAATGAGTCAATAAATCTGGGAGCATAAAATATATGACACGTTCTTCAGTATATTTTTCATAAACTTCGATAGTTTAAAGAAGTTCAATGAACTAAACATGAAAACTACTCAATATATATTTTTCTACACGTTTTAAAATTTGTTTGTTTAAAATCTTTTAAAATGTTTTATAAAATATATTTCAATAAAGGTGAACAACAACGCAAAAACTGTTTTTTTTTTGTTTCATTACGCTTGGATCCAAATTATTTGGATCCAAATTTCGTTTAGATAGTTTTTGTCAAGCCTCATTGATTTCTTTTATACATGGTTGTGTTGGCAATCAAGCTTTCAAAAAAAACTTGCAACGACCAGTTAAATTTGAATGTTTTTGCCTTTTTTTACTAATTTTTAAATTAATTATATCAAGGTATTGAATAGCAATCTACAAAACCAATAACAATAAATGAAAAAAAAAACTAAATGAAAATAAAAGAAATAAACACATTTTTCAATGTTTTGATTCTTACTTTCAACACTAGTTTATTCATTTGATTACATGAAAAGAACCTATTAGAATAATTTTATGAAAAAAATGTTTACTTTTTCAATGTTTTATCAAACATTGGTTTCGGCCCGTCACTGCTTCAGAAAAATCAGATCTGGCCCGCAGGGCCAAAAGGTTGGGCACCCCTGATGTAGGAAATTTCACTACGTTTTTCTCTAAAAGAAAACGTAATTTCGATGCTCCAGTGCCAAGATATTTTAGTCTTAGTGAAAAAAAAAAGTGCCAATTTTACAAATTTCTCGGAATCAACAAGCACGGCCTATTATTTACATGCGGTATAAGTTTTTGGGGGCCAGAGTATGGTTTCTTATATGGTCTCTGAATTCGGATCTGGAATCAAATTTCAGATTAACTGTTAAATTTAGAGCCACACCCAAAAGTTATTTGCGGTAATGTGCTGTAATTTTAATAGCTGGTGAATTCGGTCATATTTCATCTTTCGCTCACCTTTAATTGATATTTTACTCACGGATTTTTTATGGAGATTGTTTTTTTCAACTTCTGATTGTTTTGAGAGGCCCTGTGGCACGGTGGTTAGCAGCTTCGGCTGCCGATCCCTAAGTGGCTATGGGGAATACATAGCATAGCATAGCATAGCATAGCATAACGGGTCTGCACCACGCTGTAGGGGGTGCCACAATGGTCAATTCAATATTCTTAGACAATTTGATTGCTGCCCGGTACAACCAAGAATATCTAAGAACGTAAATTTCCACACTGTGCTCCAAGGCTACGCCCATACAGTCCCGTGGGGATTTGGGAGGGGATGTTTTTGTTGTTCACTAGTGGCAAAAGTGCAGGGAACCCATGCGACTTTTAAAAGTGAACGGAATATTTTTGGGAGGTTTGGAATGGGGGTTAGGGGAATTTCATCGGGCCGATGAAAATGGTTGAGTGCGTAATGTATTTAATAATTTGAATGTTTGTAAGTGTAAATGTGAGTCTGTAGTGTATTATCTAATAAGCATATAGTTTTGTAATAATGATAAATAATAAATATAATAAATATAGTAAATAAAATAAATATAATAAATATAATAACTACAATCAAGATGATTCCAGGAAGCTGTAAAAAAAACAGTTATTTAAAATATAAATGCTCCAGATGGTTCCCATGCTGTTTTAGAAAGTTTCGTTAATTTAAGCAGTTTGATCATATATGGTATGAGGAGATGGTATATTACAGGAAAGGAATAGGATAAGGAATAATATGTACATTTAAATAAATCATATAGTGAGTAGACAAATTTACATGTAGACATTTGATTTAAAATAATTCCAGGAAGCTGTAAAAAATGAAAATAATTTTAAAACTAATACTCCAGATGGAAACACAAATTAAACAACAAAGACACAAGAATCCTAAAACGCGGCTTCGCACCTTCCACATAATTCGACATGAACACGATCACTAATACAGCACAAAAAGAACGCCACAAAAATCCATCTTCCCGGCGCTGCTGCTCACACGACACTCCCCTAAGTGGCTATGGGGAATACACGCAAATAATATTTGAGCGTGGCTAAAATATCACGGTTCACTCTTAATCTGAAATCAGATTCCAGATCCGAATTCAGCGACCAAAATAACTATAAGAAACCATACTCTGGCCTCCAAAACATATGCCGCATGTAAATAATAGGCCGTGCTTGTTGATTCCGAGAAATTTGTAAAATTGGCACTTTTTTTTCTCACTAAAACTAAAATATCTTGGCACTGGAGTATCGAAATTACGTTTTCTTTTAGAGAAAAATGTTCGTAGTGAAATTTCCTACATGCTACATTCATTAGTTCTACTGAAAAAAAAAGTCCACCCAATGGTAAGTGAGCATTTTACAAAAAAAAGGGAAAAAACAATTTTTCGACATTAAATTGCCTGGAAGAACCCAAAAACATAAATATTGGTCAATTATCGAAAGTGCATTTTGATCCTTGGACAATAAACTATCATTTAAAAAGTGAGCACCTATATTTTTTGACAAAACCTTAAAAAAGGGCAAGTAAATTGCAACATTTTGGGTGGCCGAAATGCAAACGGAGCGCTGTGCTCGCAGAATCAAAATTAGATTAAAAAAGATAGGAGGAACATACACCATAGATTTCTTGGTCCTTTATGTGAAATCGTCTCAGCTTTCGAATGGATTTGTCAGTTTTTCGATAAAGCGGGGCGCCGGCCTTCAAAAACGACTTTTAAAAATACATTGGTGTTTTGTGGCTAAAAAATGTATGGAACGGTATTTTTCTGACAAGTTCATTCGAAAGCTCTGCTCATTTCCTTTCCAAAACACCCCTAAACATCAAGGGTTCGTTGAAGTTTTGCAAAGTTATTAGCAATTTTGTAGGCGCGCCTAGGTCAAAAAATTACCAATTAAAAAAAATGTTTTAGCTTCGTGGCGCCGAGGTGAGGACAAATTCAACCAACCAAACATGGTTTCTTTCATAACTTGGTGGGGGCTATTGGAAAAGTACATTGCTTTTGATTTTTGAGCATCTTGTGTAAATAGTGGTCCACTTTCAGCGAGAATTACTCATTGGTAAGTTTCAGCAATAACGTTACAGAAATCATAACATTTAGTCACCACGTGGCAGGAGGCCATTTCCAATTTGACTTCAAAATTACAATAAGCGTTTATTAAGTGTTTCTGACTGTTATAGCCATTTTGAAAATGGTGTTTACTTACATTCACAATAGAAGATATTTCAAAACTTCCCAAGTAACATTTTTTTCCAAGAGTTCAACAAGAGCTCTTCAAGATAGCTACAGCATAGCATTTTGGACCGCGGTAGGATAAAATTCTCTTCAAAACTTCTTCAAGAGTTTGGAAGAGTACTTGAAGAGAGTTTTATCCTACCGCGGTCCAAACTGCTATGCTGTAGCTATCTTGAAGAGCTCTTGTAGAACTCCTGGAAAAAAATGTTACTTGGGTTGCTTGCTGGAAGCAGGAACAAGTTTGAATGGGCATTAACCTGTAAAACTCGAGTGTTCAGACAAATCACTCTGTACGGCCTGCCAGCTGTTCCCGAAAATTATAATTTTCAAAAAAAAAACGGGAGGAAAACTTTTGATGACAGAACCAACAATGAGCGAGGTTTTGAAAAAAGTCCCTTATTCTGGGCACCCAAGTCTATTTGATGAACGTCCACTTTAGAAGCAGGATTACAGCCTATCCTCAATGAGGAAGCAAAAGAATGTACATTAGGGTGACAATAAAAAAAATCGACGTCAGGGATCTTCTTGCACCCTTCGACAAAGTTTTAGGAAATTAAATTTCCTACAAGAATCTCACACTCGGACAATTTTGGGCGAGACCTTCGCCACCTGCTGCCAAAATCCTGAAGCGATGTTTTCCCCATACATTTTAGCGATTTTCCCCACATAAACTTCAACGATAAAAAGCGACCCCTTAACCTTAACCGATTTGGCTCAAAATTGGCACAGTTGCTTATTATATTGCAATATTGCCTAAAGAATCGAGCCAGGGGGGGTCTCTTCAGATTTTCCTAAATTTTCAATTTTTCTTGTCACCCTAATGTACATGTATATTCTGTAATATTTGATTACACGTAGCAATGCGCAATAACACTTAGAATCACCACAAGTTCATTGCAAACAAAGTTTTTATGCAATTAAAAATTATATGCTTCAGATAAAACCCGCCCAGTTATTGACAACCGGTTGCCCCTTCAATTAAACGATCCAGTGGCGTTGATCGCTCACGCGTTTGATCAACAATATATTATACATTCTAATTTTTGCACGAGACAAATGATTTAAATTCCAGTTCACTGTTTGAGCCATCATGATTTCAAGTTTGCAAATTAAATCTCGTGCACAAATTGTTGTAAAGTTGGATCAAACGCATACCGTTCAATACTGGAGCCAATCTCCTTGCACTCGTGAATCACCGAAGAATCGAACCCGAACGTGGTCAGCAGCACAATCTCCAGGGAGCACGTGGTCACATCAGCATCGATATCAATCGTTGTTCCCTCCGGATGAGCCGCTAGTCCATCCACCAGCTTTTGTGAAAATTGTTGGAAGATGGGGATGAAACTTTGCAGAATCTTCATGTTGAACGCCGGACTCAGCGCCTTCCGATGGCTCTTCCAAATGTCATCTGTGGCCAAAAAAAGGTATCAATTAGATTTGAGAACAAGGTTTAAACACTTCAAATGCTAAAATTCACATTTTGACGTTAGCAGTCCATATGGAAGCTCGAAAAACTCGTAGATGAACGGCTTGTCCATCCAGGCGGGATCGGTGAGAATTTGTTGGGCAATTTCCGGTTCCGTCGTGCCAACCATGACCCGCGGACCCAGGTAGAACCTTGTCAACGGGTAATCAATGCTAGTCAACTTCCGAAGGTTCAGGAATTTTTCATGGTCCGGTTTTCCTAAAAACATAAGCCCATTTCCAAGCAAGGGATAGGCTGGATTCAGCAACGGCAAATGTTTAGCAAATCCATTCTTCTGCACTAATTTCATAAACTGGAAAACACCAAACACGACCACCCATATTCCCAGCACTGCGATCCACATTATGAAAGTATTTTCCCTTAACCGTCTGTTCCGGCAACGGTTGAATCCACGTGTGTTCCCGCTCGCTTCGTGCTCCGATCTCGACTGACTGCTGCAGGGTAAGTGCTGTTGTGTTAAAAGAGACCCCTTGGTCAATTTGTTTGCTAAATACGATCGCTAGTCAACGTGTGTGTTCACGACAAATTACTACTATATCAGCCACCATCTGGAGCGCGATCTTATACCCATCCCGGCACTAAACTAGCACGTTGTATGAGTGGTAAAAGGGACCAAACAATGCAGATTGATTGTTGATTTACATTTTTTGTTTCAGATTAATTTGGTTTGTAGTTTTGTGAAAATTTTGAGTATTTTCAAAAAATATTGTTATTACATTCGAAATGTATGAAAAAATCCCGATCGTTTGATACCCACATTGTAAAAACGGAAATTTTGAGTATTTTTTTCGAAAAAACGTAGTTTTGTGAAAATTTGGAGTATTTTCTAAAAATGTTGTTATTACATCCGAAATGTATGAAAAAACCTGATCATTTGATACCCATATTGCAATAACAATATATTTTTGGATTCTTTAGAGAAAAAAAAATGCATTTTCGAAATACAGGAAAAATACGTATTTTTGTGAAAATTTTCATGAAATAATAATTTAAATGGATAACTGACATCATCCCGATTCCAAAACACTATAATTTTTTGATGTTTGCATGATTTTTCATACGATTAAAGCCAATGTCTCCCATATAGCCAAAAACCCATAAGCTCTGTGCTTCAGTTAAGCACTGGGTCGTGCTTAACCGAGGCAGCTGAACGGTGCAAAACCGGGGCAGCTGAACGGTGCAAAACCGGGGCAGTGCAAAACCGAGGCGTGCAAAACCGAGGCATGACTGTAGCTGATTCCATGTGTACTGACTACACTTTTGGCCTCGGCCAACACCAATTTGGAGCAAACTTAGGGAGAACGTTCATCTATCGATAGTTGACAGAAATCCTCAGTTTGGTGTTGTGTTGTTTATTTCATTTCAATTTGCCTTTTATCTATTTTTATTTCAACACCATTGTGTTCCACGGACAATTTTACAAAAGGATCATTGAGAACCTCAAACTAAACCTAACAGCTCTCCAAAGATAAAAACTTGTGATTGCCTATGCAAAACTTTTTTTGTATGGAAATTGTCCTCGAGGGAGGGGGTATGGGGTGGGGGATGGGTCTGAGATTTCAAAAAAGTGTCCATATGGTTCATGGATGGTCCCTTAGAGTTCTGTTTCTCGACATTGGTCCAAATTGTTGATGGTCGAGTCTAAACGTGTGCTCAGTTACTCAGTATTACGAAAAGCTGAACAAAGGAAAGGGAGCAATTTCTTGAGGTTGATCTTTTACCTCGCAGGCTTTTTTCGCTGCCGCTGCTGTCCATTTGATATTTTCTTTGACTGATTCCTTACCAAGTGCGTATACCGCTTCCCATTGAGAATATGTGGGTTTGAACATCAAATTCGAGTTCTGCGACCCCATTTTAGTCAATTTTGAATGGTTATTTGCCTATTAAATTACAGAATGCATTTTCTCAATATTTCATCACCGCCATTTTGACCGCCATCTTGAATCTAAAAAATCGGAACCACTTTAGAGCTCGACAATCAAAAATAAGGTAGTTTATCCGAAGAGAAATTTCACCATGGTCTGGACTGTACAGAGTTGTGTTTAATAAGAGTTACGGAAATTGCTTTCCGCATAATTGATCGACGCCACCAACATCGTCAGCACAGCCGACAACAGTAACCCAAACTGCGAACAAATCTAAACTTCGTTTACCTCGCCGCGATTAAAGCAAGTAGGTAGCTCGATCAATGCTTTGTAAGCAAAACCTCAGTACCTCGTGTGTGAGGCTCTGGGGGACTTTTCGATCACAATAAAATCAGAACGTTTTGGACAGTCAAACTAACCACATCGGTGTTATTAATTTGGCGAAATATCTCCCCTTCTACAATGGACGTGATGGACGTGACGAAGTGATCTAAATAACCCTCTACTGCTCATTTTTCCGATGATTTCACCACATTTCACTGCTGCTCAAATCAAGTCCGTCCCATATGTAATTTCGTCAATTTTGAGTTAATGATGCAGTTTGGTTCAAAATCATGTGAACTATCAGAAAAATCAATAAAATGTTGTGGTTTATCCCAGAAAACCGATGCAAATTTAACTTTTTTTTTCGAAAATTCTAACACGTAGCCTTATGGGCGTGAAAAAATTGTTTTGCGTTTTTCTCGGCTTGCTGTTTTTACATATGGGACGGACTAGATTAGAGCGGCAGTTCAGTAATTGTTTGTTTTTGATAGTATTACGTCTATTTCCCTTAGTGTGCCCGTCTTTTCGAGCGTCCGATTTCCGTCCCGTGAAAAAATCCCGTTTCCCGGAAAACTAGTAATTTCCTGAAAATTCCTAACTTTTTTGAATTGAAAATTTCCAAAAAATATAGTGAGAGAGCCTTAATTGATTTTATTCATTTCAATATACTGTTCATTGTTCATATTGAAGTATGCAGCTCGTCTGTAAATTTCATGTCATGGTTTATTTCAGATTTATTTCTAATTTTTTTCTGAAACTTTCAAAACTGGGAATATATTTATTTATCAGACAACTAAATTTACTATGTTATGGACTGAAAATAAACTATTTTCTTTTTGGCAACGAAAAATTGTTGTTACATCATTTGAAAATAAGATCAAAATTGAGTGTTGTTTTAACGTTTTTGTTTACCGTGGCCAAATTGAGCATGAGCATGAGCATGAGCATGAGAGATCACCCATGGTTGCCCCTCCGTTGCTGAACAGAACCGTAATATCCTTTCAGCACTACTGATTATAGGCTTCGACGATCTAGTGGTGTTTCCCTTATCAACAGCATGTATGAATGCGCTGAAAAGATAAAACACCATGATTGCTAAAGCTAGATCAGTTGCGAATAGGGAACAGTCATTGGCCACCAACGGCGCCCGCCATGTCAGTTTGTAGACCTCAATTTTAAGGTATGGGAATGTTAGTTAGCGCAGGTTGCTACTAGGGCAGCTGATTTACTCTGTGCTTACACCCCACGAGCGCCAGGAACCTGAAAACTTGTTAGTCTACATGCCACGCTCCATCACTACAGTAGGATAGGGTGTTTGGTCAGGATTCATCATAGAAGATGATGATGCGACCCAAAATCATATTGTTGTTGAACGGTATTTTGTATTAAAAAAGAAAAAGAAAAAGAATTTCGGGAGCGATTTTCTTTTGCGTGATTCGCCTCTCTCTATTTCGCGGTGAATAATGTTCGCAAGCAAAAATGATTGTTTTGCGATTATTCCACAGCATATAAAATATGAAAGTTTATATATTTTCTTAAATGATTAAAGTTGTATGTTTTATGACTCAAGGCATTAATTGACCCTCACACTCATGTTGACAACTTTAGTTGCTGTACTATACAATTTTGTTGTAAAATATAAATCAAACCGATTGTGTCACGTTCCCCAGAAAACCATTCCCCCGAAAACCATTCCCCAGAAAACCGTTCCCCAGAAAACCATTCCCCAGAAAAGTTTCTTTCTCGAAAAATCAAAGTAGTTTCAAATATTAGTTTGTTTGAAATTTCTTAGAAAATATAAAAATTGGACAAGGTTATTTTATCCATGCCAAGAAATTTTTCTTTTTTTTGACAACAATTCTTGAGAAAATAACAGAAAATGTTAATTCGGCTTATGACTCGTTCTATTATTCTAAGAAATTTTCCCTTCTTTTTCAGTCATGTTAAATTTGTTATACAAATGCCGAATAAATTGCAGTTTCTTTTTATTTCTTGTTTTCCGTGAATGCTATTTTTATTTTGCAAAGAAGAAAAATGTTTGTTAAAATTAAAATATGATTATGGGTGTCATTGGTATAATTCCATTTGACATATTGGACCTTTGGCATATTGCTCATTTTGCATGATTATTTAAATTTTCTAAATTTGATTTAAGGTGACAAAATTTAATTTATCATTTTTGGAAGAAGAAAACTCTCTTGACTTACAATAACTGATTAATTTTTCCTTCTTTTAAGGTCTCCTGACACAAGTTGAATTTCACCTTCTTTAAAGAAGGGAAAACTGTCTTGACTTGTGATATCTGCTAACAGAAGTTGAATTTTCGCTTTAAAGTTTTTTTTTCTTGTATTCTTTCTTGTTTCCATAAGGAAAAACTCTCTTGACTAGTGATAACAAATTTAAAAAGTTGTGTAAGTGGTCAAGTATTTTTTCCCTTACTTAAAAAAGGGAAAATTAAACCCGTGTCGCAGTTATAATAACAAGGCTATAAATTTTTCCCTTCCTTACAGAAGGGAAAACTCTCCTCCTCCCTTTTAAAGGTAAAATTCAACTTGTATCAGTCAGTTAAGTTTTCCTTTCTTTAAAGAAGGGAAAACTTTCTAGCCTTGTAATAACTGCTGACACAAGTTAACGTGGTGATTATTGCACTCGAGCGTAATATTTCAATCTTTATTTCTCGCATCACGATCGAGATTTTTCGATCTAAATATTACGATCATAATTTGTTAATGGTAAGTCAAAAAAACCAAAGCTTCAAAAATGTCATAAATTAAAAACATTTTCAAAATTCTCAAAAAAAATCAAAAAGTTTGAAATTCAAAAATCAAAATTAAAGAGAAAAGAAATTTTAAAATTTAAAAAAAATCAAAGATTATGAATTTTATTTTTTTTAGTTTTTTGAAAATTTGAAATTATGGAAATTTTGGATTTTTTTGGATTTTTTGGAAAATTTTGGAAATTTTGGAAATTTTGGAAATTTTGGAAATTTTGGAAATTTTGGAAATTTTGGAAATTTTGGAAATTTTGGAAATTTTGGAAATTTTGGAAATTTTGGAAATTTTGGAAATTTTGGAAATTTTGGAAATTTTGGAAATTTTGGATTTTTTTTTAAATTTTGGAAATAATTATAATCACCACGATAAATATTTCTGGGGAACGGTACATTCTGGGGAATGGTTTTCTGGGGAACGGTTCATTCTGGGGAATTGATTTCTGGGGAATGGTATTCGGGGGAATGGTTTTCTGGGGAACGTGACACAATCATCAAACCAGGATCACAATAATTTTCGATAAATTTCAAATTTTCCAGGAATATGATGAAAATTTTCTGTTTCCCGGGAATTTTGAAACTCAGCAAAATTGGTCGCTCTAGCTTCCCTAATACAAGATGTTTAAAGTCAATTTGGCAGTATTAACATTTACTAATAAAAACGTATTTACAATGTGTCAATCATTTTAAACAGCTAAAATTAAATCAATGAAATATTTGACTGACTTCAAAGCTTTTCATTTGTAAAGTTTCGACCAACATGTCACTACACGTGCGATTATTGTTCAACGGGATCGTTTGGACAAAGTGTGAGTGCCCTTTTTGTACAAGGCGGACCCAATAGATTACGGCACAATACTAAGAATTTGTCATCAGCTCGTTTGCAAGCTACAATTATATCGCACTAATAAGAGTGCCACCAGTTGAACCCGAATGAGCCTCTTATACGGCTCGCGCTAACACTGACGACAGTAATCTCTTTCGAGAATCTGATCTGAAACTCCCAGAATAAATTTGCTCTGAGCTCATTAGGCTTCATCATTAAAGTACGTCACGCTCTAGGGGGGTGAGGGGGGGTTTTCGCAAGCGTGACAAAGTGTGACATGGGGGAGAGGGGGCGTCAATGAGACCGTGACGTCACGCTAGATATTTTTTTGAATACTGCAAATATATACAAAAAAATCGTTTAATGTTTGATAACTTAAATTATAAATCAAACGCCAGTTTTAAATGATAGATTTATATGCTTAAATCATCTGATTTTCATAAAATACTATTGATGGTGATTTCTGCCACTACAACATTCAACAAATAGAAAAAAACAAAACGCAAACTTTAAAAATTATAAACATTCTCGATTTAACTTTGAATTTTTAAAATACTTTTTTTTATAAATCTTGCAAAAATTGTACAAAAACTAAAGTTAGGGTGAGGGGGGGGGGGGGGGTCCGACAAAACGTGACGTACTTTTTGAGGGGGGGTCGGAGCCAGTGTGACAAAGTGTGACGTATTGGGATGGGGGGGTTAATTTTGGCCGATTTTAGCGTGACATACTTTATGGATGACACCTTAGGCTTTTACAACGCCAAAGGACTTCAGTTACAAGCTAACTTTGTGTAAACCTAAAACAATTCCACTGATGCTAATTCAACTCATGAGCAGATCTCGACTTCAAAATCCAAGATTAGTAAATAAGACTTCAGTCACAAACAGTGTGGATGATTCGAGCCTCATGCACAATGCAAATTACAACCGGAAAGTGCGACACCGAGCAGCAGCGTGTTGAAGTGTTTTGCAGCTCTCGGCTAATATACTTTCGTTACAATTGTGACATGTTAAGGTTGAGTTCAGCGAGTTCAAAGTTGCCGGTAATTGAGCTGTTTGGCGAGCCGTTTTAATTGAATTGATGCTGCTCGTTCGTCATTACCACCCCTAGAGGAGGAGGAGAAGAAGGCATCAGCTTGTCAAGATCGAAGGCGGTAGCGCATCACTCGATGATACCAGGAAACGACTTAACGGATCTGGCTTGTGACGTCAAATGTTGTGTTTTTATATCTTTTACTAACACACCGCCAACAGGGGCGAATTGAGACATCAGTTTTTACCATGTCAGAGCACAGTATTTTTATTTTTCTGATTGGTTTCGGATAGAACAGACTGACCCGAACAAAATGTGTAAACCCATTTTAAAATTCAAAACCTTTAAGTGCTCTAAACACTGCTGTCCCTATTCAGACTGTAGTCCCGAATCGCCCCAGATGACGGTACATTTGAATTCTTTTCACGATTGTCGGAAGATCACAAGAAAAAAAATACATTGGTTGTTTTATGCGTAATAACTTCATGGCTTGGCTTGCAATAAACCTGACTTATCCAGTTTTTTTAACATTAATTTTTATGCCTACTGATACGTATTTATTTCTGATTTGGATGGCTTTCAACACACGGAACTAAAGACTTTTCTCGACCAATGACGCAAGTATCTGGTCATTAAAAGGCTTTAGGCTTATTGATAATTAATTCTCATTTTATTAAATTACTTGAAAGAACCAACTTTATTGAGTCTTTTTTTCCAAACATCTAGATGACCTGGAAATTCCAAAACTTTTTCTGTTGCGACAAAACTATTTCTCGACTTTTTTTTATTAGGTCCTATTAGCAAATCGTCTGTTGTGTGCTATCTTGTGACAACGACCATTTAGTAATATTCGAGAAAAACGATTTTTAAGTTTGATGATAAATATTTTAAAAACTATGACTGATAGAGCTAAACTTTTTTAAGCAATCGGTTCGTATACTATCGCTTAAAAAACGCTCCAAGTTTCAACTAATTTGGTTACACCAGTTTAAAGATACAGTAAATTATGTAAACAAAAATCTGAAAAGCACGTGTCACAAGTGTGTTTTGTAAGTAAAATTGTACTACGTGTCACAAGTGTGCACAGAATTCCCATACAAACTAAAATATGCTTAAATCGATAGTTCAACCGACTTAATCAGTATATTTTCAAAAACAAAAGATTGCATTTCCTTTAGAAAGTGTGTATCAACATAAATTTGTGAAAAACAAGAAAAATTCTCCACAATTTCCAACAACATGTATGACGTGTCACAAGTGTGCACGATCATTTTGATGATAAATTGGTCTATGTCACAAGTGTGTATTGCGATATCTGGGAAACGGAAGCGAGTTCCCAAAATCGGGTTAAAGCATCTTGTAGAGTTTGTTAACTATAGCAAAACGTCATCATTAACTCATTTTCGACCAAAATGGTCTATGTCACAAGATAGCACACAGCAGACGAAATTCTAACATTGAGTGTATCCCTTTCACACCTTATGTCAATGCCCATCGGAGTTAGCGGGATACACTCAATGCTTACATTTGTTTATATACCTTTATAAAAAACCTAATAAAAAAAAGTCTAGGTTTGTTCTGTTGCGAACAAACTAAATTTGTAAAAAATAAATAAACCAAACCAAATACAAACATGTTTTGCTACTAAAAACAAAGAAAACTACCTAATTGAGCAAGGTCAGCAGTGGTGCTGCAGTAGTCTGTCACGCAACACTGTCCGACGGCATTGATGTGTTCTTTAGGAAAGGGTTAATAGACACCACATTTGTGTTACAAGGTTAGAAACTCTAGAAATAATAGACATGCTTGCGCGTCAGTGCTAAAAGATAGAAAATTGTTGTGGGATTAGCTAGACCAAATTAGCATATTTTTAGATTATCTTGAAACCCTTAACTATAAAATTTGATACCTCGCGAATTAAAAATAAATCATTGAGATTTTCGTTGTATTTGAGCATGAGCATGGTTGTCCTTCTCCGTTGCTGAACAGGACCGTAATATCCTATCAAAACAACCAATCATACGCTTCAACGATCTAATCGTGTATCCCTTATCAAGACCATGATTTGGAGCAAATAGGTAACAGTCGTTGGCCACCAACGGCGCCCGCCATTTCAGTTTGTAGATCTCGGGGGGATTGGGACGGGAATGTTAGTTAGCACAGGTTGCTACAAAGGATGTCTATACGATATCCACACCCCCACGTGTGCCGGAAAACTACTTCTACTTGGGATTTTGTTAGTGGGTAAGGGTAATGTCCAGGATTCAACATAGAGGATGATGATGCGACCCAATAATCAATAAATTTTGTTTAATGGTATGATTTATTATGCATTCTCAAGGCAAACAGTCGGAGTATGCGGATGAGACTATTCCTGGTTATTTGGTGTTGAGTTTAGCATAAATGATTCAATCTTAGACAGCCGGCTGTGGAAAGATAAAACCAACTAAAATGCGAAAACGCGAAACCGCTCGGACCGAAAAACACACACAATCGGGGGGACAACAAAGACGGAAACGGCATCGAAAATCCTGCGAGATGACCGCGACGCGCACCGTTTAAATTCTCCAAGGCAACTCAATATCCACACCCCCACGTGTGCCGGAAAAACTAGTTCTACTTGGGATTATGTTAGTAGGTAAGGGTAATGGCCAGGATTCAAAGATAAAACCAAAATAATATGCGAAACGACAACGAAAATCCTCCGTTCAAGACAGGGGGTAGCGAAGAAGCCGCCATCTTGGAAGTTCAGATAACAAACACTCAGAATCAGTATTATTCATATTACTTTGGTAACACGAAGTGGGTTATCCTGGTTGAACTCAAAAGTCCCATGCAAATGTGTAAAAGCAAACTGCAAAATGTGTAATGCCGATTCTGAGTGTACGGGCGCATAGTTTTGTCGACCAAAAGAAAAAAAGCAAAAAAAGGTAAACAGAAAAATCACTTTTTTCGATATGAATTTTCAGCCAATATTGGAATGGAATCTACAAGAATATGATAGAATTTGCCATCAGCAACACAATTCACGTGTTTTTTTCAGGAATTTATCGTTTAAATTGCGGAAAATTTGAAAATCAAAAACCCAAACAATGATTTGTTATGGGCTACCATTTGACAGCTAGTGCTTTTGTTGTGGGCTCTCATTTGACAACCGTGCTAATGTCGACTGTTGTCAGTTTGCTTTGGTCGGAATAGGGTTGCCATCCCCCCGGTTCAAGATCACCAACGCAACTCCATTTGCGTTTGATTTCACAAAATTCACAAAAAATACTAACTTAGGGATAGTGCTAAAAAGAGGGGGGATCCATGACCCAGATCTTGAACTCGCTTCTATTGAGTTTCAAAGAAAATCGTTGAAACTTATGATATATAAATAGAATCGAATGTAATCAAAAAAGAAAGAAAAATAATGAGAAACGTTTCCAGTTACTACCCACTTGGCCATCACCAACCCACGATAGTATTGATAACCATCAGGTCCCTGTTGTCGGGATTAACACCACGCTATGACAAGTGCTTTCCTCGACCTTGAACGGAACCACCCCTTTCTTATCCACCCACTTTCATGGAGTGGGTTGTTGGTTCAATCGAAAGTAAAAGCGAAAAAAACGAGCGTCGCGACGACCGGCTGGGCATCGCAGTTGGCGCGTCATTCGTCAAGTGTACGGTCGACTGAGCGGACGCGGCATTGCATCGGATTTTTGGACGGGTAACAGCATCAATAAATATAAAATTCTCGTTATCGATTACGTTATTGTTTGCGCAAAAAAGTTCACCGAGAAGCGGTTTTTGTGAAGGTTTGACTTAGGGTTATTTTGGTCTTTGACACTGTGGACTTTTTTAATTTTTGAAACTGAGCAATTCTATTTAAAATTTGACAAACTTTATATATATTTTTTTTTTATTTGGTAGAATCATTGTGATAACTTTCTCTTCATACAATGTTGGCAGTTGTTCAGACAAAAAATCGCTGGAAAATCACGCTACATCAATTTTTGACGCTCTATCGATTGATGATGACAGAGCTCGTAATCTTTAACCCTCGAATTTTGAGACATTTTTCCGTAGAGATCAAGTCTAGAGTTTTTTTTGAAAAGGTCCTATAAACTATTGTCTTTCATATGTTTATAGGACCTATTCAAAAAAAAAACTCTAGAAGTGATGTCTGTGTGTGGTAATCAGGGGGTAGCGAAGAAGCCGCCATCTTGGAAGTTCAGATAACAAACACTCAGAATCAGTATTATTCATATTACTTTGGTAACACGAAGTGGGTTATCCTGGTTGAACTCAAAAGTCCCATGCAAATGTGTAAAAGCAAACTGCAAAATGTGTAATGCCGATTCTGAGTGTACGGGCGCATAGTTTTGTCGACCAAAAGAAAAAAAGCAAAAAAAGGTAAACAGAAAAATCACTTTTTTCGATATGAATTTTCAGCCAATATTGGAATGGAATCTACAAGAATATGATAGAATTTGCCATCAGCAACACAATTCACGTGTTTTTTTCAGGAATTTATCGTTTAAATTGCGGAAAATTTGAAAATCAAAAACCCAAACAATGATTTGTTATGGGCTACCATTTGACAGCTAGTGCTTTTGTTGTGGGCTCTCATTTGACAACCGTGCTAATGTCGACTGTTGTCAGTTTGCTTTGGTCGGAATAGGGTTGCCATCCCCCCGGTGGTAATAAATGTTTTTTAATTAAAAATAAGGTCAACATTTGACTTTTTCAAATCGTCTATATATCCCAAAAGTTGCATTTTTTCGAACTCAACATCCTCTCAAAATTTCATCAAGATTCACTATCCCAAAACATTGAAAAAAATATGGTATCTTGATAACGGATTATCTGATCGATTGGAGACTTAGGCAAAATTGTGACCTTGATGAGAAGAATTCAATAAAAAAAGCCAATTAAGCGAAAATTTCATTTTCATGAATTTATTGATCCTTGCACTGTAACTTGGATTTGGCCCGCACTTTTCTCTCGCACTTTTGACAACAAGAGTTTGCAAAACTAGGCAACCAGTTGTTGTTTATTTATATTTCCAGTCGCATTTTCCACCAAACTGGACTTCCGCACTTCAAAATTGCGAGTGACAACTGAAAAAAAAGCGAGTTAACCTCGGCTCGCTTTGATCATTTTCTAGGTAATTTAAAATTTCCCAAGCCGGTTTGACAAGTCGCAATAGTGCGATCAATAGTAATAAATTAGTGCGAAGTCCAAGTTAGTGGGAATTGCGCAATAATTTACATGCTTTTTTATAATGCAAGTTTGTGTGAAAAATTTGTTTTTTTTTAGCATTTACCTATTTATTCCTTAATTTTCTAACCTACAACTTAACCGAAGACATAGCATTTTTGTATGATTACCTCCTAAATATGTATGCATACACATATTTTCATCTATTCCATGGACTTTTTTTCTATAAAAAGAATTTAAAGTTGTTTTCTAAGAGTTGGAAAAACTTGATTCAAATGAGATTTTGAGCAAATTTCTCACTAAATAGTGATTCGCGTATATTTGGAACTTGATTACGTTATAAGACAAATATTAAGATTTACTGAAAAACCCATAAATTCTGCGTACTTTTCGTGTGTATTACTGCAAGTGCGCTCGCGCGCACATGTGATTAATAAACATTCAGCCCGAGTGCGAGCTCTAGAGAAATTTGTGAGCAGAGCAAACGTCCGGGCTGGATTTCGCGCCTCGCCGAATGTTCTTCACCGTCGCCGTCGTCATATCGATGGTCTACGTGATTTTTGCAATTTTGTTATCTATCCATTTCGCCCCAACGGATTTTCGCACTTTTAGCACGCAAAAGCGCAGCGATTTAGTCTGCACCTTCGACACGGCTTGGACGGATCCGCTGGTAGCGTTCTGGAAGGACTTGTCTTTTACTGGAAATTTTCAACAGTTTCTCAAGTAAGTAGAGTGAACAGTTGTTGAGTGCTTTATATACTGGTGACTATCAGGAAGGGAATGCAGTCTGGAGTGTGCAAAAAAAAACAATGTAAATTCGATAAGCTCCCAGTTATCTGTTATCAGCTTTTGTGCTTAAATTAAACGTTGCACCTAGCCAAATCGAAAAATGTTACGTAACTAGTACCGAACACTGACGGGAGCGAGTTGTGGCGCTATAACCACGGCAAATAGTGTCCAGGGCATTCGTGGAAATACAATGTCCCATACCAGAGGGTCCCGGAGTACCAAACCGTCCTCAATCACAACCCATTTCAAACAAATCATGTCTCTGCAATACAACTTTACGCAGTAGGCCTGGCCGCTTTAACGCTTGTGACGTTACAATACATTCCAATGCAATGGCGCACTACACTGCCCATGTTCGCATAAATGTCCCATATGCAAAAACAGCAAGCTGAGAAAAACGCATTTGAAGTTTGTCCCACACATAAGGCTACGTGTTAAGTTTTCACGAAAAAACTGGATTTCCTCCTGATTTCTAGAACAAAGTACTGGATGTTATAGGCTCTTTTGAAAGAGCACACGATTTTGCACCAAACTACATCAATAACTCAAAAGTGATGAAAATGCATATGGGACATTTATGCGATCATGGGCAGTACAGATGTTAATAAATGACAAGAAGAGGGCTAGGCGTAATCTAACCTAAGGCACTCTCCAGGATCCCTTCGAAAGATTGGATGCGCTGGGGTTTGATTAGATTAAATTAGACTAGTAACTAGTAACGAACCCTGACAGATTAATAAATGCAATAAAGAGAAAACCTGCGCGGTACATGATATGATTCCCAAATTACTACGATAGTTGAAACTGAATGTTAAATGTTTAGTACACGGCAAAAGCGTGTATAATTCGATGCTGTCGTGCTAACTTGCCACACGTCGCTTTTTGACGTTCCGAGAAAAACGCGTTAAAATGTTTGACCTTGAAAAAACAAAAACGAGAGCCCGCAATGTAAACAATAACAAACACGTTTTGTTTGGTTGACCATTCTGTGCATTGTCCTGAAGTTTGGTTGAAATCGGTTCCTTTGTCGCACTTACAGCCATTTTCAGGCTGTGTCAAAATAGCACAAGATTGAAACTTCTTTCATGTATGAAAAGTGATAAAAATGCACGGAGTTTTTTCGATTTTAAATTGAATATCTCAGGATTGAAATCGAATTTTGAGGATCGCAACATTGTTTATTGTGCTGTTAGTTGTTCCTTTCGTTGATAGATAAGATACAGTGCTATAATCGAAAATAGAAAATATTTAATCTTAATGCAAACTCTTTGCAAACCGTCTGCTAGAGAACCGTTTATTTAGCTTAGAGCTTAGACATAATCAATATCCTCTTATCAGGAAACACGTGACGGATAACATGGAAAGTTTTTATTTCTCTACGATTCCACAAATTTTTTCCCAGAATTTTTAATTTTAGTTTTTTTTTTATTCTGGTTAAACAGTGTCAAAAGAAGTAATTTTGGATCCTTAATTTTTCCATATAAGTCTCCATACACTTTGGGGCTGGTCATACAGAAAAGGCATGCAAATGTGTAAAATTCTGTAACTTTCGAAAGAATTTTCTGATCTGTCTTCGGTAAAGTTGAAGGTTATGATAAGGACTAAAGAAAAAACGTACCGTCATCAGGGGTGACATTGGGTCTGGGGATGAGATTGGGTCATACAAAAATGCTGAAATTTGTATTTGTACCCAATTTCACTCCCCAGACCCAATGACACCCCTGACAACGGTACGCAAAAAAAAAACATTTTTATTAAACTATTTATGACTACAAGTTTAATTCCCAAAATGCGTATCTTTCGAAAAAAAATCTTTTTAGCTACAGTTCGTGATGGGCAATCTGTTTAGAAGAAATGATTTTCTTGAAAAAATAGTATTTTTATTAGGAAATATCGAATTTGCAATACAAAAAAAACTCTATTTTTTATGAAGTGTACCTTTTCAAGTTACAGATAATTTTAAGCATAAATTTTAAGATTATTTTTGAAGGTTTTTGAGTTTTAAAAAAATATAAAAGCACCTCTAAAAAAATGTTATTTGAAAAGCTAAGAAAATTTCCTACTATTCTCTCTAGCACTTTGAAACTCGGGCAATTTCTAAGATACAGCCTCCCAAGGAATTCAATTCAATGAAAATTAATTTCTCTAAGTGGAACCAGGTTAATTACTGTTATGTTTAACTGACGATATTCTAGAAACCAATTTCCAATAAATGGAATCATTTTTTTTTAATTTGGTCTAATTTCTCAAATGAGGATAATTTTCTATTTTTGGTTGAGCCTGATTTTAAAATTTTAAAATTATTTCGCAAAAGTTTCAATATTTAACATTGAAAATCAGACCAATAGTTTCCGAGATATCGTCCGTTAAAACATAAATAATGTCTCGTTAACAATTTTGAATAACGATTGCACACGATGATAAGTCGGAATTCGATGCCAACATTTCAAAAAGCATCATGTACACACCATTGTTTTTGAGAAAAACGCATTTGAATGCTGAGCATCCATTTTCAATTCCCATTTTAATATAAAAGCAAAATAAGATGTTCTAATAATAACAAACGATGAAAACGTTGCTTTTATTGATACTTGATCATCCAAATTCAATAAAACATTATTTCCGTAATTTTATTTGAGAAAAACAAACATAACTTCTTTTGCAATCACCAACGTCTATATTACCCTGCTGTCATTGAGGGGGACGCTTTGTTATGATTCGTTTTTCTTCGCCGAATGTACATGGCGCTTTTTTCATGATGCTTTTTTTTCGTCACGAGGTTCATGTAGTCTTTTATTTGACAGGTTGACAGGGCTATATAAACAGGGGACTGCTGATGCCAGATATTTTGTTTATGTTACTTTATCTAAAATCATGATTAAACAGACTTTACTGAAGTAACTTTTGCTCATTTTTGGTGGAGAGGTAGCATATTAGGAGTACTTTCAGAATATGCAATAACCCAGAAAGTGTCGAAATGTACATGATGCCCTTTGAAATGTTACCGTCGAATTATAATGTAAAAAAGTAACTTGTACCGAATGCACTACCGTTCTACGCATAATTGTCCCATGTTCAACTGAGAAAAACACGATTGAAATTTTTCGACCGATTTCTGCGTTTCTACGCATAATTGTCCCGTGGGTTCCTATTCGCCCTATGTGTCCCTAATCGCCCCAGTTAGCAGTTTATCACCCTTATTTGTGATTCTCTCGCTATACAACAGGTAACGAACACATAATGCTTCGTAAAACTAATGATTCCGTGTAAGAAAATACTTGGTGGGACAATTATGCGTAGAAGTTTAACGATGGGACAAACAGACTTGATGTTATTTTTAATGAGTTTCCGAACAAAGTACCAATTCTTATGTGTTTTTCTTAAAGTACACATAAAACTAAACTTAAAAATGTCATAAAGTCAAAATCGTCCAAAACTGACATGGGACAATTATGCGTAGAACGGCAGTGCACGGCGTGCTACCAAATCCTCCAAAACAAAGCCCATCAGCGTTGCGACGACGCTTTAATATTTTATCCAAACTGATCACGACGATGCTTTCGGGTAATAAACGATACCTGCCAAGGCAAAGAAGCATACAACAACAAATCATGATGACTCGCAGGTTTTCGTTTTGGCTGTGCGAACTCGTCCCATTCGCGGCTTTACTGATTTCATTTCTGGCGTTTTATTTCACACCCGTTACAGACGTCGTACTAACCGCACAGACAGAAACTCAAAAGCTTAAGCCGAATTGCTCAACACATCGCAATGGCCAACCGTCTCGCATCGTCACCCTACTTCCGCCGCTTCCTGGTGGCCGTCGCAGACAAGGTAAGACAGGGACATTTCGAAGTATCGAGTGCAAAGCCGGGGAGTTTATTGTTATCACATTTATTTATAATTCGACCGTTTTTCCAGAGGGCACCGACAACGCGCGCCATGAGCCGGGACCCGTACTCGGATCCACGTGGGTTCACCCTTACCGACATGAAGAAGAATCCCGCCGTAAGTGTTTGTTTTGGTTTTTATTTTCATGTTGCTTCTTAGGCTAATGTAACTAGAGTAATGTAACCTAAAGGGTCAGAGTGTGTCTGTCTCTTAAATGCTATACCAAAAGTGCAGTGAGAGCAGCGCCTAGCGCTAACTTTAACCGCGCGCAATCTACAGGAACGTCGTCCAGTAGGTGACGTTCAGGATGAAAAAGGAAAACGGAAAAAAGAAGCGGGAAAATTTGTCGATGCAAAGGGCCGTTTCGCGCCCGTGGCAGAACGTATCGTACTGCGGAATGTCCGACGAGCGGTGCGTCTTGTTGTAGCCGTTCTTGTTGTTGAAGTCGATCGCCTCCGACAGGTCCTCGTCGGAGAAGCCCTTCATCACCTTGGTCGCGACCGGGCCCATGTAGTTGTTCACGACGGCAAACTCCATCAGCGAGAGAAACACAAACACCGAACAGGACGACATCCACACGTCGATGGCCTTTACGTACGAAACGGGCGGTAGCGACTGCTGGGACTGGGTGTTTTGAGTGGCTGGCGGACGGAAGAAACAGAAACGTTTAGTTAGTTGAGATCTTCGGCAGTTATCTAAATCTATTTTTTTCTAATTCTGAGATTCGATTTTCCATGTAAAATTGTGTTATTTTTGGCCCTGAATAGTAAAGGCTTGATGAATTTTCAGGCAATTCAGACTTTAGTCTCGAATCAGCCCAGGCGGCGGTATTTTAATTTATATTACAATTTTGGCACACAGAAAAAAAAGCAACTTCTCAAAACTGTATCATGTTGTTTAAAAATACATGATTATTCTCCAGTCGCCATATTGGACGCCATCTTGGATAACAACACGCTCCTAGGTCACCTTGACCAATTTTTATGGTGACCAAATCGGCTCAAAATTTTGGTGAAGACTCGTAAACCGATTCCGTGTGCATGACGAAGCCCGATTGTCAAAAAGTTTATTTTAAAAAAAAGATAAAAATATTTTTGTGTTTTTCATATAAAACCGTTAGTTTTTGTATTTTTTAAAAAAGCTATTTTTAGATTCGGGTTCAGCGAACCCAAATTAGTTAAAATCGACACGTCGACAACCTTCATACTGTGATGATGTTGTTGTTGACCTCTCTATATAGCCGCCATATTGGTCGCCATCTTGAATATCTCGGCTCCCTTAAGAAATCCGGCTTTGTGACCACAATATTTGGACTCAGAATCGTCGATTTAGTCAAGTTTCATCAAAACCTGGCCTGTTACACGATTTGCCGTCAGACAGGCCATTTTCGGGTTTTGTGCCTTAACTATTTATTGAAACTAAGTTTGGATTTGAATCTAATATGAACCTAAATTCAAATATTTTACAAAATATTTCAAAATGATTTCAAGTACACAAAAAATTAAACAATGTAGAAAAGTATATATTGAAAACTATTCAACTCGCTATTTTTCGCACATCTTTAAAATATTGAAGTTTCCAAAAAAAATATATTTTTGTTCCTAGCTATCGTGACTTAATTTTTTCCTTCAATTTGAGGTAAACGTGATAAAACTGTTAGAAATTTAAATTTAGTTTCTTTTTGTACATTTGTAGCCAAAAATCCATTTTTCCATATACAGTCCAGACTCGATTACCCGAAGCCTTGATTATCCGAAGTTTCGATTATCCGTAGGATTGTATGCGACTTCAAATACAGTACTTGTTCGGTAACTGGGCTGAGAAAGTAGCCCAGTCTCCAAATACTGCTCGCTAACTGGGCTGAACAAATATTTCCCTGATGAAATAAAAAAATGAAAGTTTCTCAAATTTATTTACAATGCTTTCTTTTTATGACTTGAAATTAATTAATAGTTTAAAAAACGTGTTTTTATTTGTTGAAACTGATTAAGAGACGATTTACTCTCAAAATTTTGCCATGCGCAAAGCAAACAGTCAAACTTTGTAAGCGTTTTTCTCTGAACACTGAGTTGATTTACGGGTGCCACGATATCTCGAGATGCGATGGACCAAATTGGCTGATTTTCGGGGTGAAGACTCGCAAGAAATATTTCGCGATTTTTAAATTATGATTTTTTTAAAAATACAAAAAATCAAAAACTGGCGATTTTTTATATGAAAAACATACAGTGGACTCTCTCGTTGTCGATATTGAAGGGACCGTCGAGAGAGGGAGTTATAAAATTATAGAACAAAAAATCAAAGCATGCTTCTTGAAGGGACTGAATTTATTGACAGCTGGAGCATTATTGATATCGAGAAGATCGACAGCCAGAGAGTCGACTGTAAACATATTTTTATTCTTTTTTTTTAAATAAACTTTTTGAAAATCGGCCTTCGTCATGCACACGGGACCGGTTTAATAAGGCTTTACCCAAATTTTGAGCCGATTTGGTCAAAGCAGTGTTGCGATATCGTGGCACCCGTTTTTCGAAACTGCCTTACTTCAGGTAGCTATATCTCGGCAGTGATACAACCAAATGTCTTCATATTCGTTTTTTACTATAAAAACAGATTTTACACAAAGTTCAAGTATGTTCAAACCAACCTCTGACATTTTTGCCATGTATGTAACCCCTTAAGCTCGACACTAAACAATATGGCAGAGAATTTTTTTTTTTTCGTTATTCGATTATTCGAAGTGAAATTTTTCCGAGGTCTTTGGATAATCGAGTTTGGACTGTATTTCACATTTCTTAAAAAAATAATATTTTTTTTATCTTGGGCCATTTTTTTTAATTATTTTATAATTGATTCTAAAAAAAAAATAATTTAAAAATGATAAGAGTTGAATTAAAGTGAATGATTTGATTTTTTTATTTTGAGTTGAATTTAAGGGGTTACATTCATGTATATCGGCAAAAAAGTCAGCGGTTAGTATAAGCACACACTTCAGCTTTTTATATATTATTTTTTCATTGAATTAAAATATACATTTTCACCTGCTTTCAAAACAAATTTAAAGATATTTAGTTGCATCGTTGCCGAGGTATAGCAATTTCAAGTTAGCAGTTTCAAAAAACGGGTGCCACGATATCTTAACATTGTCTTGACCAAATCGGCTCAAAATTTTGGTGAAGACTCGTAAACCGATTCCGTGTGCATGACGAAGCCCGATTGTCAAAAAGTGTATTTTAAAAAAAAGATAAAAATATTTTTGTGTTTTTCATATAAAAACCGTTAGTTTTTGTATTTTTTTAAAAAGCTATTTTTAAAAATTGGGCTTCGTCATGCACACGGGATACATCTTGAGAGTCTTCACCTCAAATTTCAGCCAATTTGGTCCATCCCATCTCGAGATATTGTGGCACCCGTAACTCAACTCGGGGTTTTGAGAAAAACACCAACAAAGTTTGACAGTTCGCTTTGCGCATGGCAAAATTGTGAACTTAAATCATCTCTTACTCAGTTCAGTCACGAAATATCTTCATGACATTTTTAGGAGTGATAAATAATCATCTTTTGAGTGGATTTATCAAATATTCTATAATATAAAATTTTGTGATTTTCTACATGTATGTAACCCCTTAAATAAAAATTATGTTTTAAATTAAATTGGAACAAAAATATGTACAAAATATGACAAAAGCAAAATCCAAATAATACGTTGGATTAGCAACATTTGATTGCTAAATCATAAAAAAAAACAGATAAATGCATCTTATAATTTTTAGTTATAAAATGTGAACATTTGATCTCAAGCATTTTTTTTTTAAATTAATACACTCAATTTATTCATTTGATATCCCATGAACAACCTAAAAGCCAGTCATCGAACTATTTTTGAAGCCGTCACGGGCCGGAGGTTGGGCAGGCCTGCTAAAGGAATAATTTTCTTGGTAATTTTACTATTTGAAATGTTAGTGGCTATTTATTCTGGAACTTAGGATAGCTGTATCTATTTTTATTCTACCTTGATGGAGTTCATTCTAGAGGTTTCCGAGGATTTTTTTAAAAATGTGGTGTCAGCGAAAATCGTATAAAAACGCCATTTGACGTGGAATTGCTGAATTATCATTTTGTTCTTCAAAAATTGCTTATTGAGTCGAAAAAAAATAAAAAAATATCTAAATATGATTACGAAATATATAAGAAAAACCCCAATTACCCAACGTCAGCAGCGAGGTCACGCCGAGCGTAACGCGCGCCGGAATCGCCTCCGGCTTGATCCAGAACGAGATCCACGACATCACGACGATCAGCGCCGACGGGATGTACGTGTGGAAGAGATGGTAGCCGAGGCGCCGCCTCAGGTTGAACACCACCGCCAGGCAGGTGAAGTTCCCCGTCGAGTACTCGATCGTGCAGTCCGTCGTGTAGTTGTTGGAGATGTCCAGCTGGGGCAGCTCAATCTCCGGGTTCACCACCAGCGGGTCCGTCATGTTCCAGATGAAGACCAGATCCTGCACGGTGTGGGACACTTTGGTTTGGGTTTTTTTTATTGGGATTTTGGGAACAGAAGAAAGAAGGTTTCGTTAAGCTGGGTGATCTCGCTTGATTTGAGTTTTTAATAATAAATATATAATACGGATAAATAACAAGTGTCGTTGGTTGCCAGATTCGATTATAAAATAAACAGTGACTTCGTATATAGTTATTAGAAAACATGCATCCGCGTCGTGCTAACTCTGATGGCTACAAATAAAATAACAAAAAAATATACAAACAAATGTTAGTAACAGTTCGGATTTCGACTTTTGGCGGTTTCAATTTGTTCTGTTACAAATGAAAAGTAAATGTTTGTTTATTCTACAGAAGTAACATAATGTTATACTTACATGGTACACTAGAGAATGTTCGATCTACGGGAGAATGAATGATGTTTACAGAACTTGTGAGGTGGGGGAGGAGAAACACAAGTGCGGACAATGCGTTAAACAAAAATAAAAACAACGTAAGAAATGGAGAGAACAAAAGATGAAGGTATTAAACAAACTAGAGAAATGATTTTACGAAAAGCGAAAGAAAACAACTAACTACGCTTGTTTTGCTGTGTTTTTTCTTCGTTAAACTACCAATACTTTATTTCAACTTCAAACATTATACGAGAATATTTAGTTTCCTGTAGTTATTGTTGTTTGTTCACGAGTTTGTGGTTGTGTTGGGTGTATGGTTTAACTACGAATACTTTTTACCATACTTTTAAGAAAACTTTACTTTGCTTGATAGTGTAAATTAAAACGAACCAAATCTACGCACTAGAGCTTTTACGTGGTTAAACAACCAAGTGCCGTCCACAATCAAAACACTCTCGGAACTAAGAGATACATATTACTTACAAATGCTACACTAAAGGGGGTGGAATATTAAGTACGATCAAATTAAGTGTGTACAAAAGCAGCGATGGAAGCATCCTCATCAAAAGAGAGTTTCAATGAGCACTCGCTGGGAGAGAAAAATCGAAAGAGAACGATACTCTCTTGAAATTGAAATCACAAGAAGGAATTTTCGAGATGATTCCATCGCTGATTATGATAGAGATTTAGAAGGTTACTAATATAAAGTGTAAATTTAAAATGATTCAAGAACAAAATCATCGCTCGCACGCAAGCAACGGCCAATCACTTAAAGCATACACTACTCGAGTGGGAGTAAAAACTACAAACTAAAGTGTAAATTTAAGAAGAAAAAATAATCTCTTAGTGGATTTGTTTTGCGTTCCAACTCATTACAGGACAAAATCGCTTAGAATTAGGAATATTTTCTATAGATAGTTAGAGAGACAGCTATTCTTCGTATGTTGTGTGTATGTGGCATGTGTTCATTAGCGTGGTTCACGTTTCTATGAAAAAGACAAAAGTTGTTATTTTGTCTTGCATCAACCGGAATTTCGTTCTTTTATGTCCCCAGAAGCACTCCTGAAAATTTGAGCCCATTTGGTAAGGTCTAGGAGCTCCAGTTTTAATTTGAAATTTATATGGGATTTTGATTTATTTTCCATGGGTAACTATCTTTTTTTACATTGTATTAGGATTTTTTTTTTATAAATCGATGAAATGACTTGATTCTTATAGTAGGAGATAGGTTTTGAACTGGGGAACAACTTTGTAGAACATACCAACATGCTAGGAAGTGACCCTTTAAAGATACAGTGGCTTTTGAAGGGGCTTTACTGTGTGGGCCACCATCTAAAAGTATCTGTAACTTTAAAGGGTCACTTCCTAGCATGTTGGTATGTTCTACAAAGTTGTTCCCCAGCTCAAAACCTATCTCCTACTATAAGAATCAAGTCATTTCATCGATTTATAAAAAAAAAATCCTAATACAATGTAAAAAAAGATAGTTTCCCATGGAATATAAATCAAAATCCCATATAAATTTCAAATTAAAACTGGAGCTCCTAGACCTTACCAAATGGGCTCAAATTTTCAGGAGTGCTTCTGGGGACATAAAAGAACGAAATTCCGGTTGATGCAAGACAAAATAACAACTTTTGTCTTTTTCATAGAAACGTGAACCACGCTAGTGTTCATGTGTATTGTTCTTGTTCTGATCACTCAGCAGAAGTAGCAATAGTATCTACAACAACATAACACAGGTTGGCCGCGGTTTTTTGCGCTTGCTCTTTTTTTTAGTTTTGAGTAACTGTTACTGTCATGTTCGTAATACTACAGGTTACATCACATTTGCATCTACACGCTACTACGAGTAACTATTGTGTGTATGGTCGGTTATCATTATGTTGGTTTTATTATTACTATTTTTACACGTGGTATACTGGTTTACTTGCGCTTGTGTGTGTGTTTTTTGTTGTGTTTGTGTGCGTCCAGCATTTACAAATACTTCGTTTATTGAAGTACAGCATTTTATTTTATACTTCGATAATTAAGTTTGCGTCATTTTTGTTTAGTAATACTACGTATTAACTATTCATGCACGTACAATTTATAGGTTATGTGTTGTTCTAAGTAGGGTTGGCATTCTTCAAAAGTTTACTTAAAATGTAGGGACATTAAGTGTTGTGTATTTGTTTGTTTGTTTTGTTGTAAGGGAACGTGGATTAAAGGGCTAAAGTTAGTCGTGATATGCTCGTGTCGCTATTAATAGGTGGATTAGTCGAGGGGGCTTTGGTTAGATGGATAGTATGTGTGGTATGGTTAGGGTTAGTTAGTATTGTCGTTGATTGGTATGTATTAGTTCAAGAATTGCGATCTCATGCGCGCTACAAAAAAAATCTTTAAAGTGGTGTTTGTTTTTTTTTCTGAGAAAATCATGACAAAAATGATATTTCCTTGATTTTTTTAGACTGTAAACACAGCATGACGGGGAAGAATCGATGATCCACAGTGATTAAACACTTTCGGCAGCTGAACTGAAAAAAAAATCGTCCAGTGACGAGTAAATTAAGGTTTGGAGTGCTTTCAGCATTCGTTTGGAAAGTTTCAATGATGGAATTTGACAGCTGTCAAACTAAGTAGTTCTCACTGTCATTTTCTTCAAAGCGTCCACGCATACTATCAAAACAAATCGTCATGATGTGCGACAATAGAGTTATCTGAGCCCGATCTCACGCACACTAGCACGCCATTTGTTTTGTTCTGTCATTCTGTCAAGGTTCATTTTTGTTTTCATTAATAATATTTAGTGTTTTTTTTGCATCTTTTCATGGAAATTTTCAAGATTTTTTTGTAACAATGTTCTACGCAGTTGTAGAGCAGACAATTACATTTTTTATGTATTACATTGAATCCTGCAAAGGGACAAAAACACCAAATTTAAAAATGAAAAATTTGAAAAAAAACGGTCCAGAAATTCGGCTGTCAAAAAATAGTTCGATCTTCGATTCTACCACCGTCGTGCTGTTTATTCAATCTGGAAGTCTTAAAGTGATAAACTAATGTTAGAAGGAGATAAAACAAAATCAACCTCTAACTACGGACACTCGATACCAAATCCTAGCGCAACTACAAACAAAACGTGAAAAAGAAAATATTTACAACTCTCAACGACATTCTCTCTGGCCGAGAACTGCTTACGCGCAAGCTACGGTAGTGAAGATGTGAAAAAAATACTCAACAAACTATCGTTTTTTATGTCTTTAATCTCTACATTGTTTTATTAGCGATCAATTTATCAGTTTTGCAAATGCTCATCCTGTTTTTGATGGTTGATGAAGATGAGTGTGTGCGTGATGTCGTTCTCTCACGCACGAGATGCTAACACAATTTACAACCTTGTGACTACTACTCAAACTAAACCTCCCGAAAAAAAACATTGTTGTTGTAGTTTGAGACATTGAGACACTTTCAACAATGCTTCTGGGGGGCTGGATCTAATCGCGGAACGCGCTAGAGCACTTACAAAACGCTACATAAAGTGACTTGTGTGGGTGTTTCAAGTGTTTGTGTGCCTGTATTTGTGAGGGATTTTTTTTTCGTAGGGGGGAATTGATGTGGGTCGAACTTAACTTTGCGCGCAGGGTTGCAAATAGGGAAAAGTGGTGTAAAAGTACTACAAAGGGTGTGATTGTAAGTGTTTTTTTTTGAGTGTTTGTGTGTTTTACTACAGTGTTTGCTGCGGTATTTTAATATATAAATAGTGGTGTGCTCTATCACTACTACATACGAGTATGTAATTTTACTTCACACATTGTGATGGTTTTTATTTCTATTGTTTGACGCCAAATTATTTGGCAATAATTACAATACTAATTTGCTTCAATATGCAATCAAACAGATGCACTAATAATAGCTAGGTTTTCTAAGATATATGTATATAAATATTCAGTAATACTTTTGCGTGGTTCTATCAATATGTTTTGTTTTTATTACTCTTTGTCAGGTTATTATTATTATTACGTGAAACAGTCTAACAATACTTCTACGAGTTCTATTGTTCATCAACGTATGTACGTACAAGTAGCGTAATGTATTCCATATTTTACTGCAAACTACTGCTTCAAAACACTACTACTAATAGAGCAATATTATAGGAGAGTGTGATTCAGGAAAGTAGATCATGTGGTTGCTTGCTTGATATTTTTTGCATGTTTTCTGTGTTTATTGCCAAAAATGCATACGGTAAAAACTTATCACATTACCTCGTGTGTCAATTCTGTCACTTCCGGCTGCCTTTCGCCGTGAACTTTTCCAAACTTCCCAAAAATATAGATAAATAGTGAAGAACAAAAATCAAAAATGTGATTTTCCATCTTTTCTTCAAAAAAGTTCAGCAAAGGTTGACATACTTTTGGACCCGCCAAATTCGTTCAACCTCTGCTGAAAGTTCAAAATCAAAAAACTGAACATAAAAAAAAAATAGTGTTTCTTCCAATCACACTACACCTCTTCCCCTTATACTGGAAAATTCCACCAGTAACACACATTTCTACACACTCATCACACATTGAAAAGTATCGCACGAAACGCTCGTTGCATTTTGGTGAGCCAAAGGGGAGGTTCTACTGTACTCGGAAGCTCGCGCACTACTTTTTCCAACAAAGCTTAGCCTAGCGTACTTTCCTACAATGCTGCAAAGACACGCTCACAACTCTTGTTTGTTGTTGTTGTTTGGTTTTTCGGTTTCTTTCCGCTCTCTTTCAAAGTCAACAAATGTTACACAAGATTTCGTGTGATTTTTTTTTCTTATTTTTTCCGTGTATTTTTTTCTCGTTTTGCACATTTGCTTTGATGTTCTTTTTTTAATCAATAGTTTGCTCCATAAGTATGATAATAACACCCCCATTTTGCTTTAGTTTTTTTTTCATTAAAGTGTATAATTTAGTGTATAATAAGTTTACTTCTTATTTATTTTTTTGTTGTCCATTTGTATCGACATGTACATATTTTCTCTCTTTCTCTCTTTCTTTATCTCCAAGTCAATGAATTTACATCATTTAAAAAACTAAGTTTTATTGCTTATCAGTTTATCCCACCTTTCATCAAATATATCCTTATTAAAGTGTAAACAGCGTAGTATTTCCATTTCTGCACGTGTGTGTGTGTTTTTGTGTATTTGTTGTGAATGTGTCGTGTTAGTTTAATAAATATAGAAAGCATCGATTAATCGGTGCCGTTACTTTTGCTGCACTCTATAAACGAATGTCTTTTTTGTTGATGTTGTGAGAATTGGTTTTGGTTCGTCCTCGAAAAGCTTACAGTATTGAATCGATTTTCATTAAATCAAGTATTGTCGATAAGTGTTGTTTTCATTTATTTTTGCTTCAAATATGCCTCACAGATTTGAAAAGAGTATTTGTCTAGTTTTGTCTAGTTGAGAAAACCTCCGATTTTGATATTTGGAGATGAACTTAAAAGTTTTTATTTTACTATATTTATGGCAACAATTATTTGAAATTCAAATAATACTTTTCTTATTGAGCTTTTCTTTAATTCTTTCTTGAAGTATAGTGTATTTAGAGTTAATCAATTACAATGTGTAACCGACTTGAGTTGGAAGTTGAATTTTGACTATGCAACTGTATAAAATATTAGCTGCTTTTAATCGCCTAATTTCGATCGGCAAGGGTCCCGTACTTCGGTTGAATTCGTACTCGATCGGATCATCCGAAACAGCTCATGAGTTTTTTTTTTTTTTTTTTTTTTTGAATTAAATATACTTTATTGAATCTTTCTTATAATAATTACATTTGGTTTACATAATAAGTGGTCAGCTGTGGCTCTTCAGCTTTAATTTGCTTTTCGTGATTTAAACACTGTTCATTTTCATAACTTTAAATGTATATGATTTATCATTTTTGTAACACTAGGTACAATGAGGAAAAAAAAATGTTAAGAAAACATTACCCTAACCTAAAACTAACTTAAACTTACAATAAACTAAACCAATCCTTGAATCAAGGGGTATTCAGAAATAGCACATTTTTCCCTAAATTTCAAACATTTTTCTTGAATCTTCTGATCCAACATTTTTACTTCTGCTAATTCATGAACCTCACTTGATCTTGTCCAGCCAGGAACATTCAAAACCATTTTGAGTACCTTGTTTTGGACACGCTGGAGCTTCAATTTATGAGTTCTAGCGCAACACTCCCAAACAGGTACTGCATACTCAATAACGGGGTAAATTATTTGTTTGTAAACTGCTAGCTTATTTTTCAAAGAAAGCTTTGATTTTCTGTTAATTAAAGGATACAAACACCTGATGAGAATGCTGCACTTGTTCAATATTTTATCTACATGCTGCCGAAACAATAGTTTCGAGTCAAGTATGAGACCTAAATAGACAACTTCCTTTGACCAGGGTATTGAAACATCATTCATTTTAATCAAAACATCATCCTTTGGGACAAATCGGGCCGATTTGGAAAGTGGAAAAATGATGGTTTGAGTTTTGGCTGCATTTATGCGAATTTTCCAGTCGCCAAAGTATTCAGAAAGAACGTCAAGACCCTTCTGAAGACGGCCAACTAAATATCTGGTTATTTTACCCTTATAAATAACGGCAGTGTCATCAGCAAAAAGTGACAACACACCATTACCAGGAAGAGTAGGCAAATCAGAAGTAAAAATATTGTACAGAAGTGGGCCAAGAATACTTCCTTGGGGAACCCCAGCATCAATGTTGAATAATCCAGAAGCAATCCCATTCAGAAAAACCCTGAACGATCTCTCCGAAAGATAGTGCTGGATAATTTTGATAAGATACATTGGAAAACCGTACAAATACAGTTTATGTATCAAACCATCATGCCAAACATTGTCAAAAGCCTTCTCAACATCCAACAAAGCCATAGCAGTTGATTTAGACTCAAGCTTGTTCTGCTTGATGATTTTAGTTACTCTCGTAAGCTGATGAGCAGTATTATGCCCCTTACGGAAGCCAAACTGCTCATTCAAAATTATATTATTATCGTTGGTAAAATCCAAAAGCCTTGAATAGATGACCTTCTCAAAGAGTTTGGACAGACTACTCAAAAGACTAATGGGACGATAACTTGTTGGCGATGTTGGATCTTTTTGAGGCTTCAAAATTGGTATGACTTTGCCCAGTTTCCAATTGGTGGGGAAGTAACCAAGTTGCAAACATTTATTGAAAATATTGGCTAGATGTTGAAAGAACTGATCACTCTGTTTTTTCAACACTAGATTAAAAATGTTATCAAAGCCTGGAGCTTTCATATTTTTCATTTGTTTAACTGCAACTTTGACTTCCTCACCAGAAACATGGGAATCTGCAGGAAATTCAAAGGTAGAGTCATTGATTGTTGAAATACTATTGGCAACTGATGTTTCTTTACGGCTGGTCATGGAAGCGCCAAGATTATGTGAACTAACAAAATGAAGCCCAAGTGCATTTGCCTTTTCCTCGGATGTAATCAAAGGAGAATCCTCAACGATAAGAGGAGGAATAGGCTTTGGTTTGTTTTTAAGAACTTTTGAAAGTTTCCAAAATGGTTTTGAATAATTCCCAAGCTGGCTTACATGTTTTGAAAATTCTTGATTTCTGATATTGTCAAGTCGGTCTTGTATGATTTTGTTCAAATTGTTCACTGAAATCTTTTTGTCATAGTCCCCAGTCCGTTGATATTGTCTCCTATAAACATTCCTTAGTCTTATCAAGTGTTTAGTATCTACGTCAATATCAGTTACCTTAAAATTAACAGGAACCTCCCGAACGTTGGCAGCCTCTGCTTGGTTGATAGCCTGCTGGATCACCTCCAGCGAACGATCAATATCGGCAGAAGTTTCCGGGTGTTGATCATAGTCGATGTTGCTGTCGACCACTTGCTGAAACTGCTGCCAGTCAACGTTGTGGTAATCTTTCCGGGTTGGTTGCCGCTGCGGAGTAACGGAAGCTCCAACCTCCACAACCACCGGATAGTGATCAGAACTCAGCTCTTCAAACACCTCAGGATGAGCCACGTTCTCAGCCATATTGGTAATGAAGAAGTCGATGATTGAGTGATTCCCAGACCGAGCCACTCTCGTTGGACGATCTGGACTCACAACGTTGTAGTATCCGTTTTGCAGATCGTTGTGCAGAATCACTCCGTTCCGATTCCTCCTGCTGTTGCCCCAAACTTCATGCTTCGCGTTGAGGTCACCAGCGATGATGTATTTTGCGCTCCGCCGTGTCAGCTTCTGGATATCGCTCTTCAGTTTTGCTGCTGAACCATCTCTGGAATTCACCTGACGTGGGCAGTATGCAGCAATGAAGAGTACTGGGCCAACCGAAGTGGGAATTTCCACCCCAACGGCCTCGATGATGTCCAGCTTGAAGTGTGGCAGCCGGCGTGGCTTGAGATCACGATGAACAGCGACAAGCACACCTCCTCCTCCAGAGGTGGTCCTATCGAGCTGCGTCGCGATCTTGTAGTTTTGCAGATAAACTTTTTCACCGGGCTTCAGATGAGTTTCCGTGAAGGCAGCTACGTCGATCTCCTTCTCGCGAAGAAAATCCACCAGCTCTAAATTCTTCCTCCTAATGGAGCAAGCGTTCCAATTCAGCAGCTTGAGGGACCTACGATCCATACTGGATGACGAACGAGGTCAGCACTTCAATCTGCTGGGTCTTGGTTTTGCATCCACGCAGTGCAGCGGACATCTGTTGGAAAATATTGAGGAGTTCGGTTGAGGTGTAAAGATCATTACCATTTTCCTCAACTGCTGGTTCTTGGGTTGGTCTTGGCTCCTGGCTGAAGCCCGGTGGTGGCGGTCTCGGCTCCTGGCTGGAACCCGGCCGTGGATGAATCATCTCAGCTCTCTTCCTGGGATCCAACGGTAACGGTGCCAAGTTTGGGACCTGGCGTCGCGGTTGAAGAGGTGGAAAGTTTTGCTCCACCAGGGCTGGAGGAGTTCTACGACGCTGAGGCTGATTCTTCGTCGATGCTTGCTGCCGAATTTTCACGAACTCAGCTCTCTTGGGGCACTTTCGGTCGGTTGACGAGTGCTCACCGTTGCAGTTGAGGCACTTCACCAGTGAATCTTGGATGCACTGGGATGTGATGTGCGCATCGGTACCACATTTGGCGCAACGACGCTTCAGGTGGCAGTTCTTACCTCCGTGCCCGAAGCCCAGGCAGTTGAAGCATTGTGTGACGTCACGGTGCACTGGTCGGTATCGCTCCCACGACACGATAATGTTGAAAACCGCTCGGATTGCCTTCAGCTCAGGAAGCGTCGTCGATCCCTTAGCCAAATGCAGCAGGTAGAGCTGGTCACGGTACTTGATGTCTTTGTTGCGTCGGCTCATTTTGTGCACGGCCAACACATCCAGTTTAAAAACTTTTAGCTCGGCAGCTAATTCCTCCACTGGCATGTCGTACAGACCTCTGACGACGATTTTGAACGGCTTATCCATGACGACATCATGGGTAAAGTACTCCGCCTCGTTTTCGGTCAAGTAATCCTTGACCAGTTGATAGTGCTGCCTGGATTGCACCAGCACCTTAAATCCGTCCTGACACAGACGAATGTTGCCTTGGACTTTCCCAGACTTGATGAGTTCAACCAGCCCCGCTCGAAAGTCGATCGTTGCTGCTGATTGCCGTACATAAAAAGGAGGCAGTTTCTCCTTTCGCTGTTTCACTTCATTCTCCTTTGCTTTCGCTACCTGGTCCTCGTCAGGCAGTCCAGCAAACTTGTTGTTCTTCAAAAGCTGCTCCTCGTGCGACGAAGAGTTCTCCTCCTCCTCCTCATCCATCGGTACAGTACCGTCGCTCTTTTTCGTCTTTTTGCTGTTCGATGTCACTTCCAAAAGCACCTTCCTTTTGGAAATTCCCGGTTTTTGGCCATCAGTTGAGGCCTCAACCTTCCTTTTGGAAATTCCCACTTTTTTGCCTGCTTGAGCCACAGGTAGGGCAATATTGCCGGCGTTTTGCGCCGGGACGCGACGAGTCATGTTGAATCAGACAACCTTCTCCAACGAATGCTCGGATAACAATGACAGCTCATGAGCGAATATGATTCCAAACCAAAGTCAGCAAACGGGCGCTCTCAAGCCACTCACTCAGTAGTGAACAAAATTTCAGCTCCGAATGTATTTGGCTTCACTAACAATTGACAGCTGAGAGAACAACGCTACGCCATTTTTCTTGGAGGAATACTGCTCACTGCGAGAGAGTGATTCTCTCACACGCACACCATCGCAAAATTGGGTTCATCCGTTCATTGAAACAGTTCATCCTATTGAGTAGCTTAGGTTGGCAAATGACCACCTCTTGTTTATCGAACCGCGGTGGCCGAAACTGTAAAGGCGCAGATTCAATATGCCAAAGGTCGCGGGATCGATTTTCGATATCTCGACGCTGTTTTTATTTGATCAAATCTTTGATGCAGAAGGAAAAAAGGGATATTTTTGATCAATCAGAAGGACCCTTGTTGATCGGAGAATTCCTTTCGATGACGATAAAAAAAATCATATATAAAAATTCAAAAAAGGTTTTCTAACGTATTGCTTTGCAAGTGTCATAACTTTGGTTGCAATAATTTCTCTCCTAGTCTCACCCTTTCTTTACCTCAGTGATGTGTGATTGCTTTTATTTGGTGAACGTTCAAACGTTTCGTTTTGCATTTTCTGTTCAGTGTAGTGTAATGTGTATAGTTATCGAAGTATGTTTCTAAAAATATATATACTTTTTTATTTGTTGTTTTCCAATAATATGAAAGCGTCATAATTCTGTCTTTTTTATTTTTTTGAGTATTCATTATTCTGCGCAGAAGACAATTCGCATTGAATTTGGTGTGAGTGTGTGTTGTGTAGTGTTTGTGAGTTTAAACGTGTGGGGTGTGGAAATTTCGGGTGGTGTGCCTTAATTAGCGGGAAACTTCAAATTAAGATCAAGGTGTCAAGGAAAAGCTGCCAATATGAGATCATGTCGTTCGTTCCAAGCTACACCACACACAATGTAACTTTCGAACACGGATTGAGCTTATTTATGTTGGTTCCCACGGTGAATATTATTACGATCACTGATTTGCGATACTTTTTAAAGTTTTGCTTATGTACTCGCTGTTGCAGTTTTTGTTGGATCCTGTATTGGTTTGCTCAGCGCGGCTTGGTATAACTTTGCGATTTTATTTCCTTCTTCTCCCATATCAGCTCACAGATTTGTTGCTTAGTTTGTTTATGTCGATTAACATTTAGTATTTTGTGGTATTTATTTATTTTTTCTTTATTTAACATACACGATGTGTTTTTTTTTTTTGCTGATAGGTTATTCTCTACTTTTGTATTAAAATTGATCAAAACCGCAAAATTCAAAATTCGATGGGATAATTTTCATAGTTTCTTCACCAACTCCTACTGCTTGATTCTCTCTCTTGGCTCGCGAGCGACTATTTGTCGTTTGTCCTGGCCACAAAAGCTCTGGTTTTTCTTTAACTTTGTTTTATATTTGTGTCATGTAATGTATTTGTGTAGTAAGATTGCTTCAAGACCAGGGGATTGTTCTCTATCTCGTATCGCTTGCTTTTGCGTTCAGTTTTGCTTGGTCCACGCGACTGATTTCTCCTGCTTCTTGTGCTTTTTTTGTCTTTTAAGTAAATGTATATTTCTAATGTTTTGCTTCAACATTGATCACCCTAACGCACACTAAATACAGCTGTCAACAACGGTGTTCCACTCTCTTGCGCTCTGAAATACCCACTTTCGAGCGCGAGAGGAACACCTTCAAAATACACACACGATAACAACAACTGTGCTCTCGCACAAGAATGGCGGCGATTTCTATAATCTGAAACGATCCGCCAGAGAAAAAATAGTTTGTCCTAAGCGAAAAATATTGCAGCTTTCGTTACACAGTTTGGCAATCGGAGCAGGCCACCCTTTTAAAAAATCAAAGTTCACAAAGTTCTCACTCACAATTTTATGCTTGCTCTCTCTCCGCGACAGAAACGCTCTCTTTTGAGGTTTCGCTCTGCTCTCGCGCGTAGAGCGAAAAAGCACGAAACCGGCATTCTGTCGGAGAGAGAGAATTTTTTCAACCTTCGACTGATCGTTTTCAGAGCAGATTGACACTATTTTGACGTCTCAACAGAGTTTGCATTTTTGTGTTTTGCTTTGTCTAAATAGCAGTTAGTGTGTTTTTGATTTCTCTCAATTGTGTTTTTTGTTTGTCTGTTTCTTTCAAGATTTTAAAATGTATTGGTACTCTTAAAGATCACATTTCATTAGCCGTTAAGCGTGCGCGCGGCTGATTTACGCACGCGTAGCTCTTGGCGTAATATGCTTATTTTGTTTGTTTGCTTTGCATTGCGTTAGTTAAACTTCTGTTTTCACTCGATATTACTTACTTTTTTTTTCTTTTTACTTGCCTATGGAAGAACGTTGGTTTTTAAACATCGCGCTAATTCAGAATATATAACTCTTTGTTTTTTTTTGTTTGCTCTCTAAAGTGATTTACTTTTTTTGATTATTATACTCGCTTAATGAAAGGGATATGTTTAATTTAGCTTCACTTGTCATCCTCCTAAGTGTGTAACAATGCATTGTAATGATATTACGATTAGGTGTGAACAATTACTATTTGGTTACGTAACATAAGAGAGTAAAACGGTGGATATTGTCATAATACAGAGGGTTTGCAGTCAATACTTGAAGTTAAAAATACACTAACTACTATATAATCGATATAAAACTGCAAATATACATCAACTAACTGTTCAAACGTCAAAATAAATCTATCGGTATAGTAAAGGGAATGTCAGGAAAAAAAATTCTTCATGCTTGATTTTGTTTGCAACATTTTCGGTGCTTTTGACCATTGCAGTACTACAAACGCTGGAGTTCGGACAGTAGAAAGTATGATTACAAACAGAAAAATAAAAAGTTAATACACTTCTCTTTCCAAATCCTACAAACCGGTATGTAAGAATGATTTCAGAACAACTAAAAATCTGGAAAAGCTTGAGGAAATCGATTGCGATTTCCGCTTGACAAACAAGACCTAATTTAGCAGACTGAAATTCAGTTTTAATCCTAAGGTACACGTGAACGTAAAAGCATTCGATACCGAGAATAGGGTGAGGGGGAAATTTGACTTTTTTTAGGACTTGATGAGATCACGAGATACACATTACACACGGTTCAAGTAGCTCTCAAGCAGTTTAGCTATCGGGTCTACACTCAGTTGCATAGAAAAAAATCAAGATGATAATTAGAAATTCCGCTTAATTTTCCATTAAAATTAGCAAAACACTTTTCTTATCACAATTTGCAAAAATAGTTCTATTGAATAAAAATACCAATTTTTGAAATATACAAGAGATTAAAAATAAGTTGCATAAGTCAACTGAAATCCCGCGCAGACGGAAATAACCTGGGAATAACATTTTTTGATATTTCAAAATAACATTTTATGTTATTTATAACAAGATTTGTTATTCGTCGTTATATATTTTTTGTTATTGGATTGTTATTGCAATAACAGACTAAAAACGTTTTTAGTAATCCTTCGAACAAATCATTGTTATTATTTTTTGTTATTTTGACAACTAATCCGATCATCCCAATTACAGTTGGAGGTATTCTTCCATAACAAAAAATGTTATTCCAAAGTTGTTTGGCTTTCAACCAATATCAGACCAAATTTTATTATGATTACATAAACTGTTATTAAACCTTTATGCAAAAATGGTTTTTTCAAGAAGATTCCATAACACTTTCTGTTATTTTAACAGTATTTGTTATTGAAATGGCATGCACTTTGTTTTTACCGTCTGCCCGGGATGTTCAAAATTGTGATTTAATTTGTTAAAGATTCATTTCAATAAGATTTTATTTATGCAGCTGAGAATAGACAGGATGAATAATAAATGTAAAGACGGCAATCAAGAGCGGCTAAAGCGCTTAACAAAATTGTTTAGAATTAACGAACATGATCATTTAGAGAGCCTGATTTCATGTTTTTTAACTCAAATTTGACGAAATGATTAATATTTAACTAAGAAAATTCTAATTTACAATAGGCAAAGTTTTGTGAATTTTACACAAAATTTCTTTAAATTTACGCAACTTAGACGCACTTAAGAGTGAACGGAATTTACACTCAAAAATTGAAATTTTTACCTAGAATAAGAAGAAGAATTTTACTTCTCATTCTGGTTCTGTTTCGACGAAATATGAGGGATTTGAGTATCAATTGTCTGATATCAAATTATAATTGGAACCAATGCGATAGAAAGATGCACCAAAAATTATTTTAAAAAATGTTTAGATAAAACAAAACAGAAAACAACTACGATTTTTTTAAGGAAAATGCATATTACAACATTTTGAGTGTTTATTTCCTTGATCAACGGATTATTCTACTAATAAAATGATTTTGGAAGAAAATAAATATCGTGCAATTCACATAGAAAAGACCTTAGCACGAGCTTCTAATTATTGTCAATTCTTAAATATTCGATTTATATTTATGTTTGATGGATGATGTAAAGCTGTTTACTGAAATTTAAGTAATGCAAAAAATACAACCGAAATACATTTAAAATCAAACGAAAATATTAAGCATGCACAACTTCCGATCCACCACTCCCGAATCACACCACTGTTACGGCTCGTTTCAAGACAAGCTATTTTCTAAGGGATCTAAAATAAGTAAAAATGCTCAAATTAAAACTTCAACTTATAAAACAACCTAGCGGAGATATTAAACCTAGCAAATACTGTCTCGTTCTGGTGTTACTGTTACGCTGCCGCTTGTCGTAAAATTAAAACGTTACACTAAAATGATATGCACTACTTTCACAGTGGACAACTAAAATCCCAAGAATGCTACCAAAACTAAACTTAAAAACCTAACTAAGATATTCGTTCGTTTTACTCAAACTAGGCAGTCTTGTGTACACAATTATTTTGTTCTTGCAGTTTTAAGTAGCTAATTTCGACGCCGCCAGGTGTTTATTTTTGTCATGCTGCTGCGAACCACCCCGAAACGCGGAGCGTTGTCTTTATCACTTACGCAATTATCACACAGAGTTTTGTCTGTTGGCCGCCGCCTATTTTCAGCAGTGCGCCTCGGGAAACTGGAATCTGGAAGGGAGTTGGTGGTTTTCCCAAGTTGGAAGGTGGTTGGGGGGAAAAGATGAAATCAAAATTTGTGTGAAACATCAAATCATAACGCGCGCCTTAAGAATTCTCGACAACGAGGGGAGGGAAGATATGCAAATCAGAACGTGAGTGAGTTAGTATCTCTTTTAGCCACGACCGTGCGCTTTTAGGGTAGATGCTCCCGAGTTAGAACCACGTCCTAATCAAACTGGCAAGACTTACTGCGCTAAAGACCAACAGCGGAAAGTTTACCCTTACGACTAGGGGTAGTAATAAATTGATAGGTTCTAACTTAGAGTTGAAGCAGAGAAGGATGAGGATGAGGTGTGATTTGGTGCGAGAGCTTAGAGGGGGCGCCCCTTATAAAGCCGTATCCGTGCACGTGCGATTGATTTTCCCTTAACCCCGAGATAAGCGGTTAGGTTGAGGAGCCTCGCCGTCGTTTTATTACGTTTTATAGGTTTTGCTGGTAATGAAATTTGTCACGTTCCCTTCAGCATGGTGACGTTAATGTGATGGATTCAATTTCGAATGAATCACTTTTGCAAGTAATCTAGAACATTTTTTTTTCTGAAGATTACAGAATATTAAATTTCTCAATTTAAAGCCAAAAATGTCAACTTCATTATAACATTTTTGTCAAGCTTTGATGCATATTTTAATCCATGGGGAAAAATATATCTTTTTTCTAACTATTATTGTTTTCACTTTTCAAAGTATCACAAAAAATCGATTTGAAATATTCCGCAGATCTTACAAACCTGAAACCGGAGCAAGATTTTTTGCTTGCCATTGGTAATAGATTTGAATTTGGCTTTATTTTGATAAAATTTCCACTTTTCTGAAACCGTTCATAAAAATGTCAAAGCTATTATTTATATCTGAAAGTGAAAAGTCAAGCAACTTCATTTATCAAATTGTTATCCGAGAATGTTAAATGATTTATGATGCACATGGTTTTTTTTATTGATGGCTTAATGATTTTTTCAAAATATTTTTTTAAATAAATGCTTGTAAACAGGGTGGCCACTCAAATCCCATTTTTGAAAAATAAGAATTTCTCACCCAAAAAATGATTGCGAAACTAGTAAAGCAAAGAGAATGGCAAAAAGTTAGTAAAAACTAAGTTTTAAATTTTGTCATTATTATTTTTTTCAAGAAGGGCCTGAAGACAGCTTTATTTTTTGAAAAAAAAAAACAAAGTAAGTTTGCAATTATCTTTTTCAATGTTAAGTATTTGATATTCGATTCTAAAAATCATGTTGATTTACTTATTTATAAGTATTTTAATGTTTAAATTTTTTTTCAATGAAAAATCCAGTTCAATAAGAACTTAACCTCAAATTTCATAAGATTTTTTTAAGAGGCTAATTCTTTAACTTTGTCATGGCGTCTTGAATCTTTTTAACAATTTAAATACGATAAAAAAAAGTTTAATTGAATATAAGGAACGTTTGGATTTTATTAGCTAGTCAAGTTTTTCCGATAAATAAAAAAAATCTACATTTTCAAACTAAGAGGTGAACAATTGTTTATTTAAAAATAAGTTACGTTACTTCAATCTTTAAACTGAAAAAAATCTATCAATTGTTTTTTTTAATTTCAGTTTTTTTTAACTTTTTTGTCTTTAATATAATAATAATAAAAAACAGAAAATTACAGTTTTCTTACAGTTTTGATAAAAACAGTTTCCAATCAATTAATTCGAATTTCAAAACAAGAGTTAAAAACAGGACCTATAAGCTATTGTCTTTCAAATGTTTTTAGGACCTTTAAAAAAAACTCTGGAAATCAACAAAACACAAATTAATAGATTTTAAATAATGAAGGAACCTTAAATTTGTTGTTAAGTGCTCAAACAAAATTTAGTGCAATTAAATTGAAAATTGAAAAAATACAAAATTATTCTAAAGATAAAAAAAATATTTTAGAACAGGTATGCTTGCGATTCCAGACTTTTCTCGACATTTTGACAAAAAATCGCAATATCCCGACTTTTTTTTAATTTTTTTTTTTGGATTTTGGAGAATTCCCGATTTTTCCCGACTTTCCCGATTTCCCGATTTGAGAATCTTGTGTCCGGATAATTTTTAACAGACTTAAACATTTGTTTTTTTTAACTCAAGTATCATTATACAGTCTAGATTCAATTATCCAAAGTTTAAATTAACCTTCTTGGAACCTTCGGACAATCATATCTGGGAAAAAAGTATATTATTTTCTTATTTTTAAATCAAATTCGAAATAATTAATTCAAATAAGTTGCATTGGAGTGATCAACTGTCATTGCCGAATGAATATGCATAATCCCAAATCACTTGGGAGAACATTTAAGAGTAAAAATGTTAGCTTATAATGTGTTTTGTACACATTTTAAATGTTGATTTTTTTTACAAAGCAACAAGATCGGATAGTAATTTTTTCCCAATTTGTCAATTCTTTTATTTTTGGGTTTTTTTGGAAACCATCTAAAGAAGAGTGCATTCCAAAATATTAAAAATGAAAAAAAAGGTCTCGCCAATTTAAAAAAATATGGTAAAATTTTTAAATTTACTTTTTGTTGCACATTTAGAAGATTTCTTAAAAAATCATTTGCAAGCGAGATATTTTTCAATCCATTTTCAATAAATTTGGTATTTTTTAAAAACATTGCCAAATTATTTTGTTGTTTTTTTAACGAAAAATGATTTAAAACTGATGAGACTTTGAAAAGTTGTGCAAAGTTACTGTTAGAATAACATAAATATTTAGAATAACATAAATATTTAAGAAATGTTTTTTTTTTACTCAAAATATCAGAATTTCAATTACTTAATCAAATTGCTCGGAAAGTTTCGTTCTCTTCAAATTTGTTTAAATTCGAATTTTTGTATGAGACGAGTCAGGATTAGAAACATCAAATAGAAGTTATTTTGACAAACATAAGATCTGTCATAATTCAACAAAATTTTCAAAACTGTGACCGGATATGGTTTTAAAATTTGTTTAAATTTCAAATTTTCCGAACCACATTAAAATACTTGTCTCGGGTGAGTTTTCAAAAAGCCGTAAGAGCCACCGTGACCTTCGATACTTATATTCGTATTTCTCCAAATTGCAACAAAATTTCATTTATTTTTAGTTTGGGGCACTTGAAAGACGTGTAGATGAACAATCTTAAGCATTTTTGAAATTGGTTTTCCGTAAGTAGGTCGAATACCGAGGCAAAAAAGGCTTTGTTTACCATTGGCTCTTACGGCTTTTTGAAAACTAATCCGAGTTGTGTTTTCTAGATTTCCCATGGGACGCAAAATATCCCTACTCGTAATGACCAAAATAACGATCGAAATAACCTATAAATAGTGAATTATTACTCCGGTGGCCCGCAAACCGCTCGGGATTCCGTTCAACCAGTCACAGTCGTCGTCCTATTATTAGTTTTGCGGAGGACTACCTCTCAACACCATGTGTCGCTCATCTTGCCGCCGCGGTCGTGAAAATCTATAATAACTCATGAATGATTTAAATGCCAAGTGACTTTGGTCAATCATACTCAGCCCCACACACAGAAACTAGAACAGAACACGGCGAAGGACGGGGCGATTGAGGGGAAACGATGATGGATGTAAAGAAATTTCCCGACACATTTCAAGACGATCCGATCTTGGACCAGACAAATGTTACGCTGATGAGATTTTTTTTTCTGTTGCAATTTTTGACGTGTGATCTATCCCAACCCGCGCGAGACGACAGCGAGGAATGCGTTAGTTTAAAAAAATGGTTAGTGTTAGTGTGAGGCGTAGTGGATCGTTAGTTAGTTTTTTGGTTTTGTACAGATATGAAACGAAATAAAAAGAAAAACACAAAGAAAAGAAAGTTGCTTTTGAATGTTTTATTCACAATTTTAGGGGGAAATAATCCGGAAGTCTGTTTGCTCGCGGTAAATTATAAGTAGTAAGAGGGCACTAAAGCTAAACATAGATAAATTAAATATAAGCGGTTAATTGTCAGATCAAGTATTAAGTGTGTTTTACTTAAACAGCAACGCGAGCGCGCGTTACAGAAGCCGGATGAATGTCGCTGTTGGATTGATTTGAAATGCGCTAATCGATCCAACTGGCGCGGTCTAGATAAAATGGCAATATGCTGACCGGTTTGATGAAAATGCAGGCACTTAACTGTATAAAATAAGTAATGTACACGTGGAAGGAAAAAAACGAAACGCAAGACAGTAAAATACCATCATCCATCACATGAGAGCTAATCCCGATTGTTTCTGACTCTTTGCATCGTACGTTGTACCAATTTTACTACATGCTAGTGAAATACTGAGATAATTAGATGCTCGCTTCTTAACGAAAACACTGCAAATGGAACTCAACTCTTTGGCTTGCGAAGTAAAACCAAAAGGGGGTTAAAATTTACAAAACGATCAATATGCATATATCCAAGATGTTTGGAGAAAAAAACAGAACAATACAAGAAAAAAATCAATGCAAATATTAAAGATCTATTGTACTCTACTTAAAGATAGAAGGGCAGTGAGAGCGTCGAGAGAGAGAACTTAACGAAACGACTACAAAACCGTACATAATAATTAAGTGGCAGAACGAACAGACCAACAAATACCATTGGGAATCTGCAGCAAGCAAGAGATAAAACTACACCTCGCTCTCTGTCTCTCACCCGCCCTTGCTACCTCGCTATGCATGTTCATTTTCGAGCTATTCATCATATCATCATCATGTTGAGCGCGCCGCCGTCTACTAAACCAACTACTTGCAGCGATCTTGTTACACATCTGTCTGTACAGTCGTTGCCTTTCTTTGCCGGCTTGGGAGGCTGTACAGAGATTGGTAGCTACTTGAAGATGACGGGCGCGCGATTTTTTTTTGCTTTATTTAAAGTAATATAATTTAAGCTATTTTTTGGAATGGACAAGAGAGCGTTCTTTTTTTCTTTTTGTACAAACAAATACATTACATTAAAAGAGAGAGGGAGGGGTTAAATTATTGCTACTAATATGAAACCTATTTAGTTGGTGGTGGTTAAAAAAACTCATGTTTGCTCTGATTTCGGAAGCTTAGTGGGTTTTGGAGTATCGATTTCACACATGTAGGCACGCAGCAGCGCCTAGTACCACTCTGCCCTAGTATTATATAGTATGAGTAATGCGCGCCAACGAGTAACTACTCTTTACAAACAAATCGTTAGTGTCTAAGCGGTTAAAATGAACAGAGAAACGAAGTGAATCGTCACAATTCATGGTTACATGGTTACACATAATACACGGGGGAATCCGCGCGGTCGGAAAGAAAGAGTTTCGTGGTTGTGTGTAATCTAAATGCTGAGATGTACCTAAACTATGTCTCACTTGGCGCAAGGTGTTATTTGCCGTAGGTCCCACACACAGGAAAGTAAAAAAAAAACAATCAAACTATCTTCGCACTATTCTTCGAGTTGCGTTTAAGGTAGAGAAAGCTCTAAGAACGTTTTACACTCTAGAGAGCGAGAGACGACAGGGTGGCGGCGCGTTGTTGATGGGGCAATTAGGTAGAAAATTATACATACATTCCCATGCCGTACATCGAGCCCCAGTCGACGTTCTGGAAGCCGGACATGTCGACGTTGGCCAGGCTGTAGCCCTGGTAGGGATTACCCGCGGCGGCGGCGGTCATACCGGCCGGCATTAGCTGGGCGTGGTGGTGAGCGGCCGTTCCCGGCGCGGGTTGCTGGGGCGCTCCCTGGTTTTGGGCAGGTTGAGCGGATGCTGCTGCGGCTGCGGCCGCCGCCGCCGCGGACTGCATCGATGCGGCATGCTGCTGGTGCTGTTGGCTGACCGCTGCGGCGTTGGAGAGTGAGTTGGCAGCTGCCGCCGAAGCGTGCATGTTTGCGGCGTGGGTCGCTGCGGCCGACGGCATTGGATATGGCGAGTACCTGTGGAGGGAAGAAGACAGGGTTTTTGTTGATGATTCAATTATCATTTGGGTTTTTTTTACGTTTAAATTAATTTTATTCCAGTTTTTAATTTTTTACATTTGTTATACATTTCAAGTGCTCAGGAGGTTCTATTTCAGCTTTGGTCTTTGTGTGTGTGTGAGTGTGTTTAGTTTAATTATTTGGTGTACATTTTGCGGGATTTACGACCGACTGTTAAGTGGTTATCATTTGGGTCATTTCGCCTCAACTGTACACAAAAAAGTACAAATTCGAAATCGACTTTTTCTGATCAAGCTCAAATTTTGTGGAGCTATTGATACTATCAAAACATGTAAGAATCGCGATTTTGAACTAAATTGGACCAACCCTTCTTTTTTGGCACCGCCCCAAAGTTTTGCGATTTCTGTCATTTTTTTTTTTCAAGAAACCTTTTTAAGACATTTTGTTTATGAAACAAGATCTATCTATCTAACAAATTTAACTGAAAACAACAAAGTTAATTAACAACTCATAGAGAACCTAATTTTAACGATTATGGCCAGCTTAAAGTTATGATTCTATTTTAATATTGATTGAATATTTGAAAAAAGATCTCGTTGGAATGGGTTTTTTTTTTGGTGGAAAATATTCATTAAGTCATTTCAAATATTTTTTTCCAAAGGTAAATCTTTAACTTTTTTTGCGAGTATGGGTAATAACTATACTGCCCATGTTCACATAAATGTCCCATATGCAAAAACAGCAAGCTGAGAAAAACGCAAGGGAAGTTTGCCCCACACATAAGGCTACGTGTTAAGTTTTCACGAAAAAACAGGATTTCCTCTTGATTTCTAGAACAAAGTACTGGATGTTATATGCTCTTTTGAAAGAGCACACGATTTTGAACAAAACTGCATCAATAACTCAAAAGTGATGAAAATGCATATGGGACATTTATGCGATCATGGGCAGTATAGTTAAAGCAAGATCATCAGTTTTCGAAAAACTAAAATATCGAATAAAATCCAATCGTTGTTCGCTCTGAATGAAAAAAAAAATTAAAAACTTAACCCACCGGCAGTCGCGTACGTGTACTTTGTACACAGTTTGTAAGGGCACTTGTAAGAAAGGCGAAAACACGCGACTTCCCGAAGGTTGTAAACATGAAAAAAATATTGAAAAAGCAAACAAGTAAATTAAAGAAATTTGTCTCTTCGAATATTTCGCATAAAGTAAGTTGTAAAACATGGAATCTTATCAAACTGAATTTTTCATTGAAAAAATGAATTAATTGGTTGAATACTGACAACAAGATAAACCATTGTTTCGAAAAATCAATATCAACACTTACAAAATTTAGAAGGGAACCTGAAAAAAATATTTTTTATACGATTTCCTAGATATTTTTCTAAATCCATTGAAATTATGTTATCATTTTTAACCGGTCTTTGATTTTTAATAAAATAAAATTAAGAAATAAATGATTTTTTAGCAATTTCCACTTGAAATGAAGTATCAAAAACTATACGTTTGCCAGTTATAAAAATTAACATTGAAATTATAAGTATTTTTAAGCTTAAGCTTAAGAACTAAACTGATCTGATTGTTTCAATAGTTTCTTCAAAAAGCCAAAAAAAAATTGCGAAAATAGCTAGAATTGTTGCAAATGGGAAGGGGCGACTTTTGGCTAGAGTGAAAATTAGGTTGGTTCACAGTTAGAGTGTTTTTTGAAAAATTTTCGTCTTCTAAAAAGTTTTTAGGCTTATCAATCCGAGCCAGCTTGCCCAAGACACCACATTTTTATCACGCAATCTAGGCCTTCTACGACCAAATATAAAAAAAAAAGCATTTGAGGAAACCTTCCATAATCAGTTTTTTTAACATTGCAATTCGGGGTTAAGTTTTTGAGAAAAGTGATGACGCTTGGGCGTTGATGTAAGTTGGACATGGATTGGGTGTTCTAGTGTTAAAGTGTGCGAACCACTTACCTGAAGCTGTGCAGCGTCGGGGGATATGTGGTGAACATTTTTCCGATGCCATTCTGCATTTGCATGGCAGCGTGAGCAGCGGCCGCGTGGGCGGCCTGAGCTTGAGCCTGCACCATCAGCGGGTTCGCGAGCTGACTCATGAGCGGAGTCGCGCCGGTGGCGGGTTGGGCCGCTCCCACCAGGCGGGCTGCGGTCGGTGCCGCAATCGGCAGTCCCAGGTTGCCCAGAATGATGCGCTTCTGGAGCAGCTGCTGGGCGGTCGGCGTCACCGCTTCCTTTGGCTGGGCCTTCTTGCACTCGACCTTCTTGTTCTTGATCGTGTGGAAGTGAATCTCGCACACGCGATCCACGACGTCCTCGTGCTCGAACGTCACGAACCCGAAGCCACGGTGGCGCTTCGTCTGCTGGTCCATCAGCATCACCGTCTCCTCGACCTTGCCAAACTGGCTAAAGTACTGCTTCACCTCTTCGGCCGATGTGTCCTGCGAAACGCCCCCCACGAAGATCTTCTTCGTCTTGTTCGATTGCGTCTTGGGGCGATTCTTCGGCGTCGCGTGCTTCGGGTCGATCTTCTTCCCGTCCAGCGTGTGGATTGGCACTTTGAGAACTTTGTCTACGCTATTTGGTTCCTGGAATGTGATGAATCCAAAGCCTCTGCTTCGCTGTAACAAGACAAAAATGGGAAATTTAGTACAAAAGTTAACCACAATCCAATGAAAAATTCAGCTTACCTGCGTGATGGGATCCTTCATGATCAGCACGTCCGTCACCTTGCCAAACATGCCAAAGTACTCGCTCAGCTTCTCCGACGACGTCTGCCAGCTGAGTCCACCCACGAACAGCTTGCCCGGCGCCGGATCGCTGGTGCTGTTCGGCGTCGACCGACCCGACGAGCTTCCTCCACCGTTGATAGAGCCGGCCTTGGTGTTGGTGGCGGCATTGCTAACCAGCGACGCCAGCTGACCGTTGGCTTGCAGTTGCTGTTCCTGTTGAATCTGCTGCTGCTGCTGCTGCTGCTGTTGCTGTTGCTGCTGCTGCTGTATCTGTTGTTGATCTCTGTACACGTGAAGAAGTGGAAGAAATAATAGTATAATTGCGAACCGTTAGCGAATGCCGCCGACGCCCTTACCTGGTCTGTTGCACGACGACTGCGGCCGCGGTGGCCTGCGGGTTGAGGAGGCTCGCCGTTTTGATTGGCACCAGGGCATTGTGTAGGTCATGCTCGAGCAAACCTGATGTGTCCAAGGTTCCGGCGCTAAAAAAAAAGAAACAAACAAAGAAAGCGAAATTAGTTACAGATCGCCAAAACTTACAACACTACTGTGCTGCCGTTGCCGTGGGACGTAGCAATTCTTAATGGACGTTTGTGTGCTAATCTTTCGTTTCAGGTTATCCCACTGGTCGTGATCATTGGAGTGGCCGTGGCCGGTCTCAGCGGTTACTGCGTGTACGCCGGACTGACCCGTCCAGATGTTAGGTGGGTGGCTCGCGACAAATCTTTATTTAGAGTTGCGAAATAGAACCTGCGCGATTGATTTATGCAACAACTTTGCTCTGTTTCTACTCGACAGCTTGAACAAAAAAGTCTTCGAGTGGGACACCATGGACGTCATGAACCCGAAGCAATTGAAGGTAAGACATGCTTCAATTTGATTAACACTAAATCAGCAAATCCAACAAAATTTCTTCCACCAAAAACAAGAACGTAATCCCTTCCCGGCTAATCCTTCCTGCAAAATTTTCTCATCAATCAAGTCGGCCAAGCCCCGAACAAAAGCTAGCAACTACAAAGCCTTAAGAAAAGGATGTCCTTAATTGCGAGCACAATGAGCTTCTTCCTGAATGTGAGTTGTACTCTTGCTCGCCCTCGTTTCGCCTACAACAATTACAAATTTCTACCGTCAATTCACACCACCAGAACCCTGGGTGTGTGTGCAACAAGCAACAATTCCCAAGCCCGCAGCACAAGGTTGCATGTCTGGGCCCAATCATAAGCGTGGCATAAATCGAGAATGTCCGTGGCCGTCGATCTCGAAAGGGGGGTGCCCCAAAACAAAAAATAAATATAACACTGTTGCTTTCCGCGCGAGGTCACCGCGCCCACCGCGGGGGGCCCTACTGACTAATTCGGGGGTTTGGGGCTGGCTGGCGTGACGTAAGGCGCCACAGTCGAAATTGGTTCGCAAACCAGGCCAGGTCGTGGAAAATTTTACTCATGTATTTATCATATCATGGTGACGGGTTTAGGGAGTAAATTTGACAGAAAATATTTGATTTGCAAACAGAAACCTTGAGTAGTTTTTAAATGAACAAAAATATATCAGAAAAACAAATTAAAAAGTTGAGAAAAAATTTAAAGTATTTTAAACACATAAAATTGATTTGCAATATCACTTAACATGTTAGACAATCATCGAAACGTATAAAACCTGGGACGGGAATTCCAGATGTATCGGAATTGATCCAAGTGCCCAGGTGACTAAAAATTTATATTTTAATATCTTTTCACATTTTTGAACTTTCATTACAAGTGTTTTGACAAGTCGCATGACATATCTGGCCATTTTGGAAAAGTATCCCAATAGGGACCGGGTGACGATTCTCGAGATTTTAAATTTCCATGTAATCGAGAGTTGAATCTATCAATTTCCCGGGAATTCATATTTTGGCCAAAATTATTGATTTGTTGACATACACCTAAAAGAATTATTATAAATGTATTATTATTAATATCAGTTATCAGTAAGTCATAGTTATTCAACAAAATATAAGTTTAATATCGACATTTCAATTACTTTGTGGAAAACTACTTCTTGTTAAAAAAGCTTCTAAATTCTGCTGGTACAAGTTCAATTCAATGGCTTGTTGGGACTCAAAACTGTACCAAATTATTTTATATTTGTTTATTCTTGATTCTCACTAAATGATTTTTCCTGAGTTTAATGAATTGTTCTGTGTCGTAGTTGGTAGCATCAACTTGTTATTTGATTTTTTACAAAACTTAAACAAAAGTTTAAACATCGATTAACAAGACTGGGATTTTTGCTCAGATGATAAAAATCCTAAGCAACATTTGAAGTTTTTTTTCGTTCTAAACTGTTAATTAGCAGTAAAGGAATATTAAAAGTTACAAGGAAAACTAAACTGATTATTAACAGTAGGTTTTCTTGAACATAATAAAAAAATGGCAAAGTTTTACTTATATAATAATTGATTTATGGCGCTTTTGTGTAACTCTAAATAACATGCTTCCAAATTTGAAAATAATCTTGAACGATAGAAATCAAAATAATTTAACCCTTTACAACCCAACCCCGCCTTTAGACGGGCTTCGATTTAAAAAAAAATCGTCAGAAATCGATTTTTATTTTTTAAACCAATTTTTGAGCTTTGAAAAGCATTGGAAAGAAGAACTCCTAAAATTTTAGAAAATTTTTGGGTTGGGAGTTTCACTTGTTTAATGTGACTTTGCCAATGTTTTTAAAAACGTCATTTTTTAGGGGTCAACTTTGGCTGTGTTTTTTTACTAACATTGCCTATATTTTAAATAAAAAGAAGTTTGCAGTAATTTTTCTAGTGTCCCAGACTATGCCTCTACGATTATTTTACAATTATAATGATAATGGTGCCATTTTATAGCAGAAAATGTGAAAAACAAGCAAAAAATTGAAAAAGTGACTGTAAAAACATGGAACAATTAGATAGGCAAAAGGTAATGATAGGAGGTGGTAGAATAGGCCAAATACTATCAAAAACAAACATAAACTTAACAAGATAAATGCAAATTAAAACACTAAAAGTAAAACAAGAAAAACATAAAACAAGAGAAGGAAAGTTTTTCGTAGAACAAAAGTTCCCGCTCGTAACTCTCTAGGACTGGAATTCCAGATTTACCAACAATGGACAAAGAGTACGGTATCACTCGAAACCGGTTAGAACAGTCACTCTAAAGACTCTTGTCCTCCTGTTCAATGTTTTTTTTTGTTTAACCTAGACATGACTATGCCAAATGTTGTTCCCTTCATTCTACTAAACTGGTATCGGGTCCCCATTATACTTAAGTCATGGTTTTTTTTTCAAACTTAGCTTATTTAAATATAAATAATTGTTGTTCTAAAAATAATGTTATTTTGTTGACCCAATTTAAACTTAACAATATTTTCCCTTTTCTGGCAGCTGAAAAAAGACACCAATATCCGAATATTTGGTAATTCTAATAACAGGGGTTCAAAAACCCCAAGTTCCTCCTAGATAGAGGTGGGCAAAACCGCTCTTTTTTAGGAGTCGCTCATTTTCGTTCGCTCATTAAAAAGAGCCGCTCTTTTGAACGGCTCTTTTTAACGGCTCTTTCGCTCTTTTTCAAAATTTGGATGACATGGTTTTTTTTAGTTATTTCACATTGAACTTTTACAAATTATTTGATAAAAAAACAAAACTGAAAACGAGAAGCCCTTGAAAACCATTGGAGACCGCTACTATGTCAAGATTTCTAATCGAACCAAAACATTCGATTAATTGAATTGCATCCAAACTTAAATGTAGGATGTTGGAAAAATTGCTATTAGTTTTAAAATTGCGTTTATTTCTGCAAGAACTGAACTAATGCTGATATTTTATTTGGAGAAAACATTCTGTGAACTCTTTTCTACATTCTGATTTAATCGGTAAAGTCTATAAACGCTAAAGGTTAATCGGACAAAAGGATTTATTTTTTCCAAAATCTCTAAACCATCCAGTAGATTTTTGGTAATATTTTACAAATTATGCAATTTAAAATGCTCAAATTTGTATTTCGGTAATATTTAATGTACAATCAGTTGTTAAGTGAAAAGTTTTTTTTTCATGTTGTTTAAAAAATCATTTACTTTTGGGATTAATTTTTATAAGCATTGAAATATATGAAATTGCATTTTTATTCTCAAAAACAAATTTAATACAATTTACTTTTTTTTTTAATTCAATAAATTATATTTATAACAAAAATCATGCCATGTTGAGCCGGTTCTTTAAAAAGACCGAAGTTTAAAAAAGGACCCTGGTTCTTTTTATGTGAGCTACGGTTCTTTCGCTCTTTTCAATGAACCGGCTCTTTGAGCGGCTCGCTCTTTTTTTGCCCACCTCTACTCCCAGATGATTTCCACGGACTTGTGTTTAAAGAGGTTTTAACTTTTTTTTTTAAAGTAAAAACTCTAAAACTATTATAATCAAAAGAAATAATGATTTAAAAAAGTTATAAATCGGATTGAAAAGATTATACTTTTTATGCTAAATATTATTGTTCAATTTACTATCTAAAACATTGAACACCCTTCAAAATTATCAAATCACGTAGTCGAAATGAACAAAATCCATAGCAAGTCGACACCATAAAATCAATAGAATAAGATTTTTTCCTCGCCCCGCGAAAAAGAATCAAACAAGTTACCGTCCAGAGGACAACGAACTCGTGCCAGACCCAAACTGGGTTGTACTAAATTCGGGGACCACCGCCGTGCCAGCGCTGTAAATCGACCTGTTTCTCGGGGTTCTAATCGCTCTAAATGGGTGTTCGCGGGGCGGTTCGATCTAAATTCTCGACCTCCCTCCACCCCCCTCGACGATGATGAGTCCCGCGTTACAATGCCAGGATCATTGAATAACGACGAAATACATCACAGCGGATGGGCTCCGATAACGGACGGCTTCGTCGTCGTCGACGACCGGGGAATTTTCCCATTGTCTACGCGCCGAAGCGACACTCACCACTACCAATTCCGAGAGTCTTCGTCGTGTGTGTGTGCACGACGAGTGTGCGCTCCGGATCTGCTCCTTTCGAGTATCGATTTTCATCCGCCGTAGACAGGGGCCCCGTGTAGAAACACAACCCCCTCGACCTATTCCGGGCCGGGAATAGGGGTTGAAAACGGGTTTCCCCTTGTTCCCTTGTTCTGTGTACTTTCTATCTCGATTACGGCCGCCGCAAGGGAACGCGCCATGAATGGGTCTTATCGATCCGCGATGATTTACCCCTGTAGTAGGGTGACCAGCACGGCATGTCGTACGCCCGAGGGTCGCAGGACTCACAATGGTCCGCCGAAGACGGTGTCCTGAAGGTCGTACGGCGCATGCTCTCGTGCGCGTCGTTGTGTGCGTGCCGAGGACACTCTTTCGGCACACACTTTTGTACGCGTGTTGTCATGACACCACCGGGAAATCGGCCGGATAAAGGGAACCATCCCTAGTCGGTTCAGTAGACTCGAAGTGTGCATACGTCGTTCGCTCCTCACTCTCAGGGAGCGCTTGCCTTTCTAATGGAGCTGTGTGCCTGGATGCAGCAGCCAAGATCTGCCGGACTCCCACGGAACTGTCAGCGCGCCGCCGAGATCTGGAGCCTAGATCCGCGGACCGTTGCTGCGGTTCCAGTGGGGAGCCGTGCCCGATCCGGATCAACGGACCAGTGTGCGCCCAGTGTAATCCCAAAAGTAAAATCGATTCCAGTCACGCCCTAGGTGACCAAAAAGTGTGCCATTTTCTTTGCTCCTTCCCGTGAAAGGGAAGGGGGCTGCGCGGTAGTGTGGTGAACAGAGTTCAGATTTGTGGATCTGGAAGCTCCGGACGAGCCCCGGCGGTCGAGAGTTTCCCTTTTGCTAGAAAACGATTATATTGTCCTGTCACAGCAGTACTTTTCCTTAGCTTACTGTTGTTTCGGGACATTTACATTGATTCTAGCCGTCACAGCGGAAAATTCCTCGAGACACAGGCCTACTAAGCAATCTTTTCAGAAATCAATACTGAAAGTCAAGGATTACCGTGGAGTACCGATTACGCTGCTCCGGAACCGTGGATTTACCCGGAGCAAACTTGGAAAGGACCAAGAACTTGATCTCAAAGTCAAGTAGCGGTGATTGATCCAAGATGGCGGCGTCCGGCAATGAGAAAATTCTACCCTCCCTCGCGCCTCCTTCGTCCTCCCATTTTGCCTAGGGAACAGAAAAAAAAACGGAAAGTGCAAAAAATCCCACGACGATTCCCGGAATTGCCAATGTGTGCCAAATTCCTTCGTCGACCGAGGTCATTACCAGCGCGCGCCTTCCAAGAAGTCCGCCATCGCCCCCCGTCACGGAATATCGATTTTGCGGTGCCCAAATTTATCCCCAGAACGCCATTTTGAGAGCTTCGGAGACGGAACTGTTCGGAACGTCCAGCGCACGAAATCCGTCGGATCGATGACCCCCGAGGATTCCACGGTGTAATTTATGAAATATCTCCAGAAGAAGGCAGAACATGGTTCCCAGAATCAATTATCGATTCGCGACAAGGAGTGGCCTGGTTGGCTCGAGGGGCACGCGGCGCAGGGAAAAAATAAATTTGCTAATTAAATTTAAATTTCCCATCTCAAACACTAGTACATTCATGCCGTACACACTCACACGGATACTGTCTCCGGGGCGCTTTAATGGAACCCTCGTCTAATAGCCGTTTTTAATCGCCCTTCCACCCCGTACCCGCTCCGGTTGGGCCCCCCGTACGGGAACATGCTCACGTCATTGCGTGCGTTCGTATTGTTGCTACACCAACGACACGTACAATGTTAGAACTACCCCCGACGACAGGGATTAAATAAAAAATTTCTGTCCCGAAAAAAGAGGGATAAATGTCCCTTCCCTTACGAGGATGCAACTTTTCCCAAAAAAAAAAGAATCCTCCGTGTCTGCGACCTTCCATGAACATGCGCATCCCTTACAAGCTCGAAATCCCGGTTTTGCACTCACGTGACTGCGTCGCCGTCGTGCCATCTTGACAACCCTCCAAAAAATTCAGCATGGACGAGTGGCAAGATTGCAAGCCTGCTACGGAAGCAATCGCTGGAGCTTTTGACATGCGCAATGGCGCCACATCGCTCCCAATGCTCGAACCCGTCGAAGCTTCCGCTAGCCGCTGCTAGATGGCGCTCCTTGACTGATAAGAAAGCTTTCGACTCCTGGTGGCCACTAGTGGAAACGGTTGGCGACCGGTTATCCAAAAGAGCCCCAACCTCGATTCTTTTGGAGTACCAAAGGGGGGACGACAGCCCTCGACGACATCTGAAGGGGGATTATGCGGAGAGAAAAAAACACACACAAAAAAGAAGATTTTCTATAGACGGAAAATCTAAGGGGAACGACAGAAAGGAAGCACATTAGCACAGGACGAGCAACAAAAAAGAACGCTTCCGGATTTTGTCTTCTCTTTTGCTGTTATGCGAACAACCAACCACTTTCGTTGACGTATCCTGCCTCTATGCGAAGACAAGGATACTCATCAACTCCCACACCCTGTGCGCTGATGAGAGCTCGACCCTCGGTTTAATCCCTGCCGCTTCGCTGCGAATCCTGGGGCCACGCGTTTCTCGTCTAATTAACACCATTTTTATGATGATCTGGGTAGATTTTGATGCTTTTTTTTGCTTCTCCGGACAGTCCTGCTACTTTAAAGACCTACTCGAAAAAATAATAAGAAGCACGTGATTTATGAGCTTTTCGCTCGTAAATCGGGTTGTGAGCATAAATCTGGGCCCCCGTTTTATGATTGTTTGTTTTGTGTGTGTATGTGGTGTAGTTTGATCGATATTGTCAAGTTTTATCCTTTTTTTTTGTGGAGCATCCGGAACGCACCCCCTCTTCGTTCTGGGACTGAAAAGAATGGTTGGGGATGAGTACAGAAACCCCTTCCCACGAGTTAAGCGATTGAGATGCACACTGAGGAAAAAGAATGTAAGATTTTCATAAGACTACATCTTATGTGCTGCCTGATTTGAGTATCCACTAGGCTCTCGCGATTTTCATAGACAATCTTATGACCGTCACTATAAATTCATATGGTTATAACTAAACTTTACTTATGTATTTGGTCCACTGTTGATAGACTATGGACTTCATAAGAAATTCTTATGGAATTCATCTGTAATTTTTCAATGGTTTTTGCGTATGATGCTAGTGTGAAATTTTTTGACATTTCAAGATGGCGAAAGGACGGATCGAGCAGACAATTTTAAACGCTCGCTACTCCAAATCGCCCCGTAGTTCGTTCCGGTAACTACTTCACAAAGCTGCCGCCGCCGCTATGAGTTTTACCGCGACCTCCAAGACACAGGTAAGTTCTGTGGCGGGTGTTTTCGTGGGTTTTGGTTCGAAGTTGAATATTTTGTTTTGGTATTTTAGGTAATATCAATGGCCGTTGGTTCCGCCGGCGGCCCTCTCCTGCATCCTCCAGAAGGATCCGGAGAATAGCATCGGTGAGGACAGTTCCGAGCAGCGGTCGAAGGTTTAAGTTTGATTGACGCGGTCTTGCCGAAGGTGGTGGCCATCCGGCAGAACATGCCGAATCACCAGCAAAAGACGATTAAACCGGAGGCTGCGTAAACCAACGGGACGACGAGCAGCGGAAGGAAATGAAGTTTTGGTTATATTACGATAATTTAAAAATATATACGTTTAAAATTTAAATAAATTTTTGTTTTCATTCAATTAAAAATAAGAAAAAATGGGTACAAAAAACAATGTTTATTAATATAATCTCCATGAGCATTGCCATATATTCTGTACATAATTCCATCTATGAATGTCATAAGATAGCTCAATGGAAATCTTAATTGACGGCTTTGTCAAATTTCCCCTCCCAGCCATAAGAAAATCTTATGACATCCGAATAAAATCCTGATGTCGAAAAGTCATAAGACGTTCTTATGGATTTTGCCAGTACTTTTTTCTGAGTGCATTGTTGTCTCTCAGTAATGTATGTGCTGGCGCGTTTTGGTGATAATTTGAAGGCATACGAAGGATATGAAGTTGCCTTGACCAACTGTTGAGTTTAAAGGCAGCTTGGTTGGGAAAAGAAGGACTTGTTGCGTAACATCTTTTCTGGGATGCCTTACACTTGGGTTGGACGCAATCACGTTGCATTCATAAAAATGGAACTTTTTTCCGAGCTCAGAGCCATGCCCATGTTTCAAAATTTAGAATTCACTGTAAAGAAGAATTCAAAAATAGACTAAATGGAATAAAAATTTGCGCCATACTAGAAATTAAGTTTTGAGTAAAGGATAAGAAAAAAAAGGTCCCACTATATTTATATCTAGAGTTTTATTTGAAAGGGTCCTATAAACAAATGAAACACAATAGTTTAAAGGACCTTTTAAAAAAAACTCTAGATATATAAAAAAATATGATATGGAACCATCCTTAAACCACGCGTACACCTTTTTGGATATCTCGTCTGGTTAGGTTTTGAAACAATTAAAAATTTCGAAAGAATATAGTCTCAAGGATATTTACGATGACTCAACTGCAAACAAAATGTGTTTTGTCAGCTATCGAGATTTTGATTTTCTTATCAAATCTGCAATCATTTTTTTTTTTTTGCAGTTGCGTTTTTAAAAAGCAATTCCATTTGAAAAGAGCGAAAAATAAAGTTCTCCGGGAATTCCCAGGACAAAAATCCCGGGATTTTTCCAAAACCGGGAATTCCCGAGTCCCGGGATTTTCTATAATTTGTCCCGGGAATTCCCGAAATTGAAAAAAATATCATATTTTGGTCTGGAAATTCAGATTTGGTTGTGAAAATAGTAGAACAATAAAATCAATTAAAATTTGAATTCAGCAAATATCAGCATTAAATTGGCTTTTTAGGAAAACATATTATAATTTTAATTAACAGGTCCGCAAAATGCCAGGTGCTTTAATTTTTTTTCTTTTATTTTATTTTTTTAAAGACTATATTTTAAAGGATATATTTACGTATATTTTCGATTTTAAATTAAAAAAAAAACAATCTCATATCAAATTATTTATGATCAAATGCCGGCATCTAGGGCAAATAAGTACAAATGTAACGAATAAAGACAGCTATTAAAGCAAAAAATAATTGCATGACGTTTTGGATGACTTCGGTTAAAACAGGAACAGAACAAAACAATTTGTACTTCCAAATGTATTGCTCTAAAATCTCCTGTACCTATTAAGACTGTAATTCTGATTTTCCCTCGGTTGGCGGTAGTAACTTGAAGATAATTTGTAAAATATGTTTTTTGATGAAGTCAAAACTTATCTAAAATTTTACATTGACTGGCATCATTTTATTTATTGTCGTTTTTTGTTTTTTAGATATAAAATATTTTTTTAAGCTGTTTTAGTCATGTAATATAAAAATATATATAAAAGAGAAAAATAATATAAAAGAATTCCAGAGTTTTTTTTTTTTTTTTTGAATAGGTTCTATAAACATATGGAAGACAAAAGCTTATTGGACCTTTTCAAAAAAAAAACTCAAGAATTATGTAATTTGATTCGCAAATCAAAAAAAAAATACTGGAATTAAAAATAGTACCTAGTTGAAAATCCTAAACACCACAAAGACAAAAAAACATTTTTTTGGGCTAGGCTTTTAGGTCTTTGTTCAGATTGAAGTGAGGATTATCACTATTTGATATTATTAAGCTAATTCTATGATTTTAAGCTTGAAAACATAACAAAAATATAATGAAACATAGATTTTATTACTGATTCAAAAATTTCCCGGGATCCCGGGAATTCCCGGGATTCCAAAAATATTTTTCCCGTTTCCCGGGAAAATTGGACGCTTTAATTCCGCGGCATTTTAACCGATTTTTGCTGTCTTGGACGCAAATGAAAGGTGATTAGTTGGCCTTTAAAAAAAGATAGTTTCGAATATCAAAAATCAGTGTATTAAAACTTGAAATGGCGTTTTGACCGTGTCTGGGCCAAAGAGCCTAGTTTGAACATATTTTTATGAGATTCCTGGGGAAATCTGTACGTTCCCGAGATAATTGTTTGAAAATAAAAACTGATTTTTTTCCATTTTTTTCTTTTGATTTTTCACAAACATTTTTACAAAAAAAAATTAACGTTCAAAACTAAATTAAAATATCACCTTGCTTGAGATATGAAAAAAAATGCAATAGCCTATGAAAAATTTCTGCAAAAACTTTGTAGAACAGTGCTACATTGAAAAAAAATAACTTCATTGTAACGATAAACATGAACCATTACATAAAAAAAAACAAGTTATATCAAAAAGATTCAAAACAATTAAATCCCAAAAAAATGTGCCCTCAGCAGGGGTGACATTTAGTCTTTAGGTTAGGTTTGGGTCAAACAAATTCAGAACGATTAATATTAGCGATTATGAAAAATGTTTGAATGCAAATCGTCGTTGTCGTGCTATCTTGTCGCTTTTGTGCAGCTCTCAAATCCTAATCTTTTGACCTTCACCAGGGATGGAATAATTGCAAAACAAAAAATTCGCTACATTTCTTATTTTTATTTGCGTCATTCAATATTGCAAGTATCCTTATTTCAAACGGCAAAGCTTAAAATTATGACCACTTCCACTAAGATCTAGTGTTTTTTTTTTTGCTATACCCTGAACAAAAAAAAACGAAAGAAAAAACAAGTGTGAAACACAGTTGCACACCAATTAGTGGTTTTAACACTTGTTAACAAACCCATTTTCTTCAACAACATCATGCAAGTACTTTATAATTACCTCGCATTTCCCCCTTATGTCATGAAATGACCATTTTACTAACAGTTTTGTTATGCAAATTTACCACTCAAATCCTTCGCGGCCATCGCAGCTAACACTCCTGCCACGGCCAGTGCAAGTTCACTTTCCGCGTGCGCGACTTTCACTTTTCCAGACGAAAAGCCATAACACACATGCACATGGCCAATCTGCTGTGGTGACCAAGACCCGCAGCCCAAGTGTGGTGCACAAAAACGCACGGAATTTAAACCCGCAGGACGACGACGGAGCTAGTTTCGTTGGTTTGAAAAAGCCTGCCAAGAAACATGGCGTGCAACGCACCACACGTCCCCAACGGAAGAAGAAAATTGCCTGCCCCCTTGTTACTTAAGACTCTCTTAATCGGATTAATGTTAATTTAATTAGGGAACGACATAATTGCACGTGGTCCCCACGCGATGGCCGGCCGAGTGCTGTGATTGGCAGCTCGGTGTCGCGTAGTCAAAAAGTTTGTGCCACACTACGTCAGGCAGTGCTGAGAATAAACAATAATAAAAATATTTACAAACGGGCGGATTTTTGGGTGGGGGCGTTTTGGAATCCTAAAAAGTTTTCATTTTAGCGAGCAGAGGCAAATTTACGATGCTCCTAAAATAAAGCTTTTAAACGCTTAGCTAGGTGGAACGAGGGAGAGGGAGGGGCGGGCGGTTCCTTAGTGTTGGAAAAGCAAAGCCTCCCTCTAGCTTGGTAAAAATTCTTCACTATAGTCAAATAAACTCGGAATTATCCAGGGTACCGTAAAGAAAGTCAACTTTGGGAACCATATTCAGCGATTCCACGTAAAACCAGCAGGATCCAAATCAAAAGTGTTCTGATTTTGATCAAATTTGATTTTTTAGGTGCCTTGGCCAAAATAATTCGACTAGTTTTTTTTTATGGTGTTTCCAGTCGAGTTACGGTGGTTTAAAAAATGTCGTTTTTCAACAGTTTATGTCAAAACCATAATTTTCAGAAAATCATTTTATTTCATAATTTTTTATAAATAAAATTTTAGCACGTAACATATCCAAATATGGTTAAATCCATTAACAAGATGCTGATTAATGTTTTTTGAATGTAATTCATTGGATCGAATCGAACTTGAACTCGGATTATCAATCGAATTTAAAAAAAACCTGTTGAAATTAGATCAATGTACCGAAATCCGATGTATTATTTTCAAAAAATCATATTGCCGAATTCGAATCAGATATTTACCATTTTGGATATGTTATGTAAAAATGCTAAAATATATTCAGCTCTTCGGTCCATACAAATCAGTAAACCAAGTTATTTTAATTTAAAGGACAACAAAAACATTCTTTTGCAACCCGGCAAGTTAAAATCGGTTCAGAACAAACGGCTGAACATGATATTTTGAAGAAAAAAAATGGTTTTGCAGAAATTGTCGAAAAACTTCATTTTTTTTACCACCCTAACTAAGCTAAGACCGCGTTTAGAGCAAAACAAAAAATACAAGCAAATTTTGATCCTGGTAGTTTAAGGTGGAATCGCCGATTATTTTATTTGGTTTACATTGTTTTTGTTTTCCTAGAATTCCTCTTGTTTGCTCAAAAAAAAGTTTTGATGCTTAATTTTAATTCAGGAAATATGGCCAAAGAAAATAGCCTCTTAAAGTCATGATTATTTCGTGCGTTTGAAAATAATAAGGATAAGGATTTCTAAATTTCTTAGGATTATTGCATAAAAAACCCAAGATTTTTGTAAATTTTAAAGAATCTCCAAATTAAAACAAAGTCAATCGCATCATTTGTTTACTCTAAAGCAAATAAAAAGTCCGAATGAAATTGGAGAATGCCTAGTTATAACAAATCTAGCGCTCTTTTAACCAAAAGGTCAATTTCTGGAGTTAATAAGGATATTAAAACATTAGTAAGGATAGGTAAAAAGTTTTTCGAACTAAAATTTGATCATCATTTAAATTGATTTTTTTTTTTGGTAATTTATCAAAAAAAAATGCCATACAATATATCTCCGTTTACTTATGTTCTGCACAGTTGTAAACATATCTGTGGCTTATTTACTGAAAAGCATAGTTTAACCCTCTACAGCCCAAATTTTTTTTCGAGTTTTTTTATTTTCCCCTGCAGTGCATTTTGAGCAACTTTTTTTCAACGAAAAACTTTACTTCTATTGTTTTATGTTTTTCTTGTTTTATTTTTGGTATTTTAATTTGCATTTATCTTGATTAGTTTATTTATGTATTTTTTTTTTTTGTATTTGGCCTTTATCTTGATTAGTTTATTTATGTTTTTTTTTGTTTTTGGCCTATTCTACCAACTCCTAGATACTAGAAACTAGATAGGCAAAATGTAATGATATTTTGCCTATCTAGTTTTTTCATGTTTTTACAGCTACTTTTTAAATTTTTCGCTTTTTTCACATTTTTTGCTATAGAATGGCACCATTATCATTTAAATTTATGAAGAATGCGTAGAGGCATAGGCTGGATCACTACAAAAATTACTGCATACTTCTTTTTACTTAAAATATAGGAAATATTAAAAAAAACACAGCCAAAGTTGTCCCCTTAAAAAAACACACTTTTAAAAATATTGGCAAAGTCACATTAAACAAGTCAAATTTCCATCCCTAAAATTTTCTAAAATTTTAAGAGTTCTTTTATCCAATGATTTTTAAAGATTCAAAATTGATTAAAAAATGTATTATTTGGAGGTTGGGTTGTAGAAGGTTAACTTGAAGATAAAACAAATTCTTATCAAAATTAATCCATAATCTTCATTTTCCCCAATTTGATGAAAATTAGAAAAAAATAAACAATGAGAATTACTGTTTGAATTTGTTAAAGTTTTGTTTAGTTTTTATAATTGTTAAACAAAAATTATATCATTAAAATTATTCAAAACACTTAGTTTTACGGTACAGACCGTTCGAAAACTTGACAACACCGGAAGTGGGTAACCAGCCGTATGGTTCCGGAGAACTTTACAATTTTCGTTCCTTATCCAACGTGCCACGCTTGATTAGAGCCTTACAAGCAGCGACAAGGGAAAAAGTCAGTCCCATTTTCCCCCGTGTCGCTTTGCGAGGGAAGAATCCGAAAACGTCCGCAGAAAGTTGGAAAGAGTCGGAAATTTTTTAATAAAGTAAATCAGATTGCCTGCCGCATAAATTGGTTCCGGCTGTGTGGGTGCAAAGATAGGCCATCGACCAACTTAGTACAAGGTTCTCCCGACCTGGCCCAGCCCTGTGCCGCGCGGCGCGCTGGTGGATGATAATTTAAAGTGACAATAAAACCACCCCCACCTCTCTGTCTTGGGTTATAATTTGGTGCAGCCTTCCTCTTGTTCAGCTGTTAAGGGGGTTTCTTATCAAGATTTTTTATGTGTTTTTTTCTCTTAAAATAAATTTGCATTCTCCAACATTTTATCACGTAATTTGTAGTCTGTTTTCCCAGAGCAATTTTAGAACAAAATATCTATTTGACAACACCCCTCCAACTTCTTCGAGCAATTTCCTTCGTGGAAGTTCGCACCCCACTAGAGGGTGACGAGCGGGAATTCCCGGGAAAAATTTCCCGGGAAATCGACCATTTTTGGACCTCTCGATTCCCGGGAAATTTGGTCGAGACTCCCGGGAAATTTTAAACTTATAAATATCGAAGCAAAATTATATAAACTAATCAGATAAAACATTTAAAAAAATTCTAAATTGTTTAGAACATTGGATGTTCAATGATCGATGTTCAAGTTCTAATAAACCATTGCTTCTCTAATATTCTTATACAGAAAGTGTAAATTTGAACTTATCAAAAATTCTACTATAATTGAGAGAACCCAAAATAATGTGGACCCCAATAATTACTTTAAAGCAGTTACACCCCAGAAATGAAGTCTAAAGTTTTTCAAATATTATTTTTATTTATTATTTCTGATAGGGAAAAGCCTTTTCAAGATAAGTATAATTTCCATATCCTCTCTCGAGCATAGAAATCATCATAATCTAGTTTTTTTTATTCTAATTAAGTTAATTACGCTGTATCAAGGAATTTTTTATGTCAATAAGTCAATTTTGTGTTTCGCATCAACCTCATTATTTAATTATATTTCGGGAAAAAATCTTTGTGAAGTTAAGGTCTGCCAAATGTTAACATTCATGTTTTCCTGATAACTATTTCTTCAATGAATATTTACAGTTGACCTTAAAAGGTGGAAAAAAACATTAAATTGGTTTTTTGAGTCGTTTTTTATCATATTGCATACTGGATATATATACTGGGAAATTATATTTAAGCCATTTTTTTCACTTCACAAAAATCTAATAACAAGTTCATGCAACAAGTTTGTGATTCTTTTGAAAAATCACTCAGTGCGAATTAAGATTCGTAAACATTTTAACCTACAATTTTGAGTCCTATTTTTATATATTTTTTTTTATTGTTTTTATTTATTTACAAGCCTTACCCGACAAACTTCGTTCTGCCTTTTTTAGTTTGTTGACGTTTTTAACTTTTTTGCTTATTCAGCCTCCTGTGATCAAAGTTTGATTTTACGTAACTTTTCCCTTACAATCGGCAGATTTTCCGGAATTGGTTCCAGAGTTGTAACTTTTTGGCGTAAGAACCTTCCTTGGACTTATACGAACCCAACGCAACAAAGAGCACCTCGATCCGACGTTCCGTGTTGAATTGATTCGCGTTCGAACAAAACCGTCGAAATTTTTTATATATGAGCAATTCTCTACCAAAACCGGAAATGGATTTTATTTGTATTTTTTGATTTGGCTCAAACTTTGTGGGGGTCTTCCCTGTGCCCAAATAAGCTATTTTGTGTCATTGGTTCACCCATACAAGTCTCCATACAATTTTGGCTGCTGTCCATAAAATGGTATGTGAATATTCAAACAGCTGTAACTTTTGAGTGAATTTTCTGATAATTTGGTGTCTTCGGCAAAGTTGTAGGTATTGTTGAGGACTTTTGAGAAAAAAATATGTACACGGAAAAAAAAATTTGCAGATTTTTTTATCAACTTTTTTTTTACTAAAACTCAATTTCCCAAAATACGTATTTTTTGATTTTCGAGATTTTTTGATATGTTTTAGGGGACTAAAATCCGCAACTTTTGAGCTATAGAGAAACATGGTCAAAAAATCTGCCGCCATGTTATGAATTTTTGAAAAATAGTGATTTTTGGAAAAAAATCCAAATTTCATGCAAAAACAAATTTGAAGTTATTTTTTAATGCAAAATTGAATTTGCAATCGAAAACTACTTTACAATTTTTTTGATAAAGGGCTTCGTTTTCAAGATATAGGCACCGAAAGTTTGATTTTAGCAAAATATTTGCAGTTTTTCGATTTTTTAAAATAGTGACCATGAGCGACCATTTCTAAAAATATTTTTTTTGAAAAGTTCAGAAAATTTGCTATAAAATTGTCCAGGAGACATTGAAGATTGGACCTCGGGTTGCTGAGATACAGCCGCTTTAAGAAAAAGAAACACGAAAATTGAAGTTTTCTAAGTTTCACCAAAACAACCCACCATTTTCAAATGTCGATATTTCAGCAACTAATGGTTCGATTTTCAATGTTAATACATGAAACATTCGTGAAATTTTCCGATCTTTTCGAAAAAAATATTTTGAAAAAAAATAAATCAAGACTAACATTTTAAAAGGGCCAAACATTGAATATTACGCCCACAACTTTGCCGAAGACACCAAATTATCAGAAAATTCACTCAAAAGTTACAGCTGTTTGAATATTTACATACCATTTTTGTATGGACAGCAGCCAAAATTGTATGGAGACTTGTATGGGTGAACCAATGACACAAAATAGCTTATTTGGTCATATGGAAGGCCTCCACAAAGTTTGAGTAAAATCAAAAAATACAAAAAATAAAAATGGTCGAAATCGGCCGATTTCGTAGAGAGTTGCTCATATATAGATTTGCAGATTCAGAAAAAAATTAGACATATTTCCCGAAAATAATCAGGCTACTAATTAACGTTTATTTGAATAAATTTGAATTCATTGCAACTGAATTCATTGAAAAGAAACACATTTATTACTTTTCTTTATAAATTATTGGCACTACTGTCATAGTAAAAAAAACTCCCGGGTCCCGGGAATTCCCGGGAAATTGCTAAATTCAACTCTCGATTCCCGGGAAATTGAAAATCTCGAGAATCGTCACCCTCTACACCCCACAAATAAAAACCCTTCCTTTCCAAAATAAAATTTGCTAATGATGCCACCGAAGCCCCCCTTGCCGCTGTTGACAATTTGCTTCGCGCAAAGGCACAATCAGCCCAAGGCCTTCCGCGACATTCGCGCGCGCGTCCCACGAGTTTCGATTCAACAGAACCGAGGCCACGGTGGGGGACGAGGAGCGGAATGCCGCGCAAATTTGGGGGACGGGTTGATCCCCAAGGAGAATTGCGATATCAGTTGTGATTGAAATCATCGATTTGGATTTTGCCCCTGCGTGCACGCCGGAAGTTACGCCCCAAGCTGCTCGAACGGGATGTTGAAGGGCAAAGAATCTGACGATTGTTTGATAAGGGCGGATGGTGGGTTTTTAAACATTTTTTTTCTTTTACGATACCTTGCTTTTTTTAAATTGCAGCCAGTTTTTATGTTCCTTTCTTGGCTTACCTGAAATAAGAGATAAAAGAATTAATTGTAGATGATTGAAAATGAGAAATATAATCATATCAAAAATTTGTTTACATTTTGCATTTTTGCCAAATTTGGCAAAATGTTGGTTCCCATTGGTCGCAACGCTTGCTTAGAGCGTATCTTAGACCTTATACCTTCCCGAAAACCGTCCAACTCCAAGCGAAACTAACTTGGGGATACCGTCGAGATTTTTCCTTATCCCCTAAGAAAAGTGGAGCACCAACAGTTCCCGTATTAATGATGTTTTTTTCGCGCTTGCCTCTGTGGAATTTTGGGCGATGGAACGATGTTTTGATTGCAAAAATTACAGATTTAATCAAATCGAGTTCTGCAAAGTTCCAGAATTATCTACACGGATAGAAATCCTTTCCGGGAAATCGACAACATTGTTCCATCCCAAACTAACCCTTATAAGGGTTGCGGTTTAATCGGTTTTTGAATTGACCTTTGGTTTTGGTTTTTAGACCGTTGGATATTCCTTTTGTTTCAGTAAAAACATTTAAATTTATTCATGTTTTATATTATTATTGAAGCAAATAATAAATCAGTTGGAATGGGAATCTTGGGATTTAAGAATACGGGATAGAAAAAAAATGGAAATCTTGAATTTCAAGAATCGAAGAATTTGAGAATCTGGAAATCTGCGAATTTGGGAATTTGAGAATCTGATAATTTTGGGTTAAATTGAGATTTTGAGATCTGAGAATTTGGGAACTTGAGAATCTGGAATTCTGAGAATCTGTGAATATGTAAATTTGGGAATATGGGAAACTTAAAATTAGGGAATTTCAGAATAGGAGATTTAAAGAATTTGGGAATTTGGAAAATCTGATATCTGGGAAGCTGCATGGTGAATCGAGATTTGGGAATTAACGTATCTTAGCGTTTACGGAATATGAGAATTTGGGATTTTTAGAAACTGGGAATCTGACAATTTGTGATTTTGAAAATCTGAACATTTAAAAATTTGGGATTTTCAGGATTTGAAAATTTTGGAATTTGAGATTTTGAGAATTGGGGAATATAAAATTAAAGAATTCAAGAATCTTGGGAATGTAAGAAATTGAGAATTAGAAAATTTGAGAATTTGAGATTTTTGTAATTTGGAAATCTAGGAATTAGGCAATTCGAGAATTCAGGAATTTGTGGTTTTGAGATTTATTGATTTTGAAAATTTGGGAATCAGAGAATTCGGAAATATCTGGCAATTTAAGATTCTGGCAACTTGAGAATCTGCAAATCTTAGAATTTGGGAATCTGAGAATTTGGAAATCTGGGAAATTAAGAATTCTGGAAAAAAGCAAAGCAATCCACTTTAACGACCCCCGGGTCTTTTGTGGGCTCTGTTGCAAGTTTCTGCTCATTTCTAGGCGTCCGAAGGTTATGTGTGGTGAGTCACCCAAAACCTCTTTTACGCAAATGGACCGACGTTTTACTTCCCCATCCGATAGAAGGCCAGGAGGATAAGGCGGGAATCGAACCCGCGCCCCATAGCAACTTAGGGATCGGCAGCCGAAGCCGCTAACCACCGCGCCACGGGGCCCTTTGATTACACGCGTTTAAATGGGACGCAAGGCCGTAAGAGCAATTTCGTACCGTCCCTTTCAGATGTTCCTCCAGAATTAGGGAAATTAAAAATTTATGATTCTAGGAATTTGGGAAACTGGAAATTGGGAATTAAAGAATTCTGAAATATGAAAAATTGAAATTTGTGAATTTACTTCAAATGTTTTTTTTAATTTGAAAATTACAAAGTTTTGGAATTTGGAATTTTTGGAATTTTCCAAAAACTGAGAATTAAGGAATTTGGGAATCTATGAATTTGAAAAATCAATAAATAGAAAATTTTGAAGTTTGGGAATTTAAGGGGTTGTGTTTTAGGAATTTAATAATTTTCGAAAAAATGTTTTTATAAATTTAAGAATCAGGGAATCCGGGATTTTTTTCATTTGTGCATTTGAGAGTTTTGGGAATCTGAGAATTTGAGAATCTGGAAATTTTGGGAATAAGGAATCTTGAGAAGAATTAATGAATTTTCAATTGTCGATTTTGTAAGATATCCTTACAAAACACTGGAAAAAAAATCGTCCCGATAGATTGAGTTATTCCCGAGAACCAGCGAGGCGAAGTTACCGTTCCAACTATTTTTGGGGGTTTGGAGTTGGGATGTTAATACTATTTCAACACGTTTTCAGTTGTTTTTTTTACTGTTCAATCGGAAAAGAAAGTTCCGAGAAACTCCATGTTTTCCTAATTTTTTTGTGTAAACAAACCAAGTGACTATTTGATTGGAAAATACATTTCAAAATAGATAAAAATCAATTTTCCAATATTAAAACTCTTTTTACTAATAAATAAACAAATTTGTACACGACCACCAAACCAACCTGCATTCAGGCGATATTCGAAATTCCATTTCGACCTGAAATTTAAACGGTCTCAGCCAAATTACACCCATTATCGAGGTAATGAAATCGTAACTGCATTAACATTCCTCTCGACGCCCGCATAATTTCGCGATTTCGGTCACATCATAAACCGCCAATTAATAACAGCTCTCGGTGCGTTCAGGTACGAGCGCGCGTACATCTCCGGTCAACATTGTTGCTCCCTGGACGTCAATAAAGGCCACGCACCGCACGAGAGTCTCGTCCCAGAGCGGTCATTTCACCTCCGGCCTGATTTAAATGAGAATTTGCGTTGCCACCTCCTCCTCCACTCGACCCCACTTCAATCAAATTCACGCTTCCGCGGCGCGCGGTTTGGGAAGTTCCAGCGGAAGAAGAAGTTTTGAGCGTGGGGCAGACCCTGCTCGCGGTCACGTGGCAACACAGGTTGTGCGGGTGTGCTGGCTTGACGCATAGGGTCATATTTTTTCGTGCGGAATCGCCTCACGTTATACTTTTGACCATGAAAAACGGGAGAAAATCGATTCTAAAACATCTTTGGATTCGCGGGAAATGTTAAATTTATTGAAAATTGTTGTGAGTCATTGGAGGCAACGCGAGGGCTAACATCGTGCGTAATCAACCGGACAATTACGACAAGATAGCACAACCACGGCGAGCTTCTGTCCTACCCACCCCCGTCTAAACTCGTGCCAGAGCAAAAATGTGGTCGCCGACAGGAAGCCGACTCTACTGCCAACCCACATGCCACTTCCGTTGAGAGCGAGAGAGAGAGAGCACGAGGCACTTCCGAAAATGGCATCCATTTGTCAGGCAGTCTGCGCCGCCGATAAGGATAAGTTCAAGTGCCACTCGCCACAGCTGCTTCGAGGTGATGATCCTTGACGTGGTTCTGTTCGGTTCTGTATCTTAACCGCGCTCGCAAACACACAAATCTCATCAATCGTCGTCCTCGTCCTCGACGATTGTTTTATTTGCGGGGGAGGATTTGCCTTCCCTTGAAAAAAGGATGATAAATCATGCGTTAAGAGCAGGAATAACTAGGGAAATTGAGAGGGGGTCGCCGAAAGCCAAAAAAGCGAAATGTCTGCCAGCGAGGGTGGAGCAAATCTGGAAAAGCAATCATTTGCAGAAACGAAACGGAAAGTTATTGAACCGAAAGTGAGGTGGCGGCAGCGGCGGCCGGAGTGTGGGGGATAGCAAGTCAGAAAGGATCTCCGATTTCCAGGAACAGACATTTTGTTACGGACCATGTCCTTCTTATTACTGGTACGGGCAACTTCGAGGGGTTGAAAAAGGTGGGAAATCGATTATGGAAAGTCAGAACTGTGACCAACGATTTGGTTTTTCTGACTTTTTGTTGCACAGTACAATCTCGATGATTTAACACATTTTGCTTAAAAGTTTGAAGTCTGTGACGCTGTGACTAGCACTTCCTCGAAATCCCAAGAATTTTTCATGATTAAAATTTGGTCCTGACATAAAACGTTTAACAAAATATTGCTCCAAGCTCGTCACAATCTACGTTCTTCTAGAAGGAGCCTCCAATCGCTTACCCACATTAAACCCCTAAATTCTGGAACAAACGACTCCATTTGGCACACGCACACTGCTGCGTCTTTTAAAAGGAATCAACGAAAAAACCCCACAAAAAAAAGCTCCCATAAATCATCGGTATTTTTTTTTTTTTTTGCTCCTGGGGACGCGATTCGATACGGCAGAAGGTAGACTCCGTGCGACTCAATTTCTGTCGTTTTTCGGCAATAACGTCGTCCTTTTGCGGCCTCCGGCTATGGGGTTGCCGTCTCACCGCTAGTAATAAATAGGATATGCGATGCCGGGCTTGGGTTGGTTCGGCAAAGTCAGGCAATCCCCAGCCGGCCAATCAATTTAACCATTACCGGAGTTGGTATTTTATTGAAACATTATGACAGAGAGAAATTGTGACGGAACCTCGGGCAAATCTCGCAACGCTTCCGGTGAAAAGGTCTAACCACTTTCTTAGACAGTGAATCTTACGAGGAAGCAACGAGATTGCCATCATGCAGTGATTAAGCATGACTCTGGCGCGCGCCAAAGTGCACGTCATCTCGCAAGACATGCCAACTGCATTTCAGCACAAGAGAGATCATTGTGATTACTTTTACAAGAAAAAAGTTGGCTCAATGAGTACCCCACACACAAGAAGGCATATCACGCACGGTTACCGTGATAGAGTGGGACAGGGCTGGCCGGGAAAAAATCAATAAAGTTTGATCGATTAAATATCTGTTGCTGGCTATAACAATATCTTTCCGTGCAACTGTGTTCGAGGACGTGGAAAGGGCGGTACTACGGGGAGTTGCACAACTATTAAAACGGCAACATCGGAACAAATCGTTGCACAGACGAACTTGAGCCTAAAAGTTTGGTGAACACGGCGCTTTGTTTCGTATCAAACTAGGAGTAAGAGGACCGATTTTGGGTCTTGTCGAGAAGTGTCCAATGTCTTTTTGACAAAAAAAGAACTTGTGACGATCAACGCTACCTCAACGCATCTCAGTCTCATCTCGACGCTGTCGTGCTATCTTTTCGCACGTCGCTTTTTGACGTTCCGAGAAAAACGCGTTTGACCTTGAATAAACAAAAAATAGAGCACGCAATGTAAACAATAACAAAAACGTTTTGTTGGGTTGACCATTCTTTGCATTGTCCCGAAGTTTGGTTGAATTTGGTTCAGCCGGAGTACCGAGTTACAATTACAAATGTTTACTGTATAAGGGCATGCACGTGTGTCAAACGCTTTCTGACCTGAAATCCCTTTGGCCAGTTGTCGCACTTACAGCAATTTTCAGGGTGTGTCAAGATAGCACGGCAAGATTGAAACTTCTTGCATATGAAAAGTGACAGCAAAGCACCAAGTTTTTCGGTTTTATTGAATATCTCAGGATTGAAATTGAATTTTTGGGATTTGTGGAGGTCAAAAGGTGAGGCATTGAAAGCTGCACAAACTCTTAACTCAAATTGGCCTGAATGTACATGCGACAAGATAGCTCGACTACGACAATCTGACGCCACTAACCGAAGCAAACATGAGCTTAGTACACAGTATAAAAATTATGTGTAAAACCGCATGCAAAAGCATGCACATCACCTTTGTGAGCAAAAGCATGTGTACAATATGAGAAAACGTGTACACAAAAAGCATGCACGGCAGAAAAAAAAATTTGCTCACCTCAAAAATAAAATCAATTTGGTGAGAGCCATATCCAGATTACCATGTCAGCGTCCCAGCCATCTCGGCTATCTCGCCGCTGTGAAATTGGCTGAATCAACACCGATGTAGCTATAAGTTCCCCATACATCGTATACAGTTAGTTCAGTATATGACGTACGGGAAACCTACTGGTACATCGGCGTTGAACACATCAATTACAAGACGGTGAGATAGCCGAGATGGTTGGGGCGCGGACTTAGTAATCTGGATGTGACTCTCACCAGAGGGCTGTTATTTTTGCGGTGTGCAAAATCTTTTTTTTTTTCTTTTCGTACATGCTTTTCGTGTACACGTTTTCTCATACAATATTACATGCTTTTGCTCACAAAGGTGATGTGCATGCTTTTGCATGCGATTTTACCATCGGATTTTTTGCTGTGTACAATGATAGACCGGAATTTATTTAGGAAAGTCAAAATCCGACGACGACCCACCTTTATGCTCCAGTTATAAGCATTTCCCCATAAAAATGCGCTGCCAGGGCTCCAACATAGGACCTACAACCCCTATTACCGACAGAAATTCCCTGCGCACTGTCTAGCCCAGACCCAACTTCAACCAGACAGCCAGGCAGATAGGAGCAGCAGGAACGAATAAAATCGGAAAATAAACTACACAGCAGCAGCGGCAAAAACACACAGAAATCATGCAATTCTAGTTGAAATTGATGACTAGGGGTACTACGGAACATTGGCACTAGCGATAAGGACTCTCGCAACAACGACCAATGGACAGGAAACGAACTGGTCTGGTCTGGCCCCGGGTTCGTTTGTTGCTTGGCATAAAAACGGTTCTGATTGTTTCGAGGGAATGGAAGGAAAGAAAAAAAAATCTTGAAAGCTTGTAGCGAAAGACAACCCTGAAGTTTATGACAGAACACCCGTGAAAGGTTATGAAGCCGATAGAATATGTAGAAAGTTTGGCTATGATTTTTATGTCATTATTATGGCACTTATCAGTTGCCGTGAACGGGTTTGACGCTGTTACGAGAACGTAGTTGGTCCTGTCGGTTTATGGAAGCGCACGTGGGTGTGCTTTTTTTGGCAAGATTTTTAGAGGTTTGTTGGGGCCCGCTAAACAGCAACATTTTGTCGATGCTTGGATGTGGATTTATGGAGCACGCTGTCCTTGAGTTGACAACGACAGCGGTGGAATGTTTGTTTGGATTTTACGTAATCGAATCGCGTGGGAGTTTGTGTCAACGAAATCGAAGGCAAAAATCTGCATGTTATTGCATTGTAAGAACCGTGAATGACAAATTGTTGTCGCGATTAAGACAATTTCCGTGAGTTATGGCCTTCGCTTTTTACTGCAAGAAACGGGACCGGAGACAGCAGCGAGAAGTTATTATTAAACGAGAAAAAAAAGCACTTCCAATATGAATGATTTTTATTCATGAAGCGCCTGTTGGTATGCCATAAACATGGAAGCTGTCGAACGTCGACCCATGAATCAGCTCGATCCAATCTCCGAAGTAATCGCTGGCCCATTGGGGGCCATCTGGCGTCCCCCCTCACTTCTAACAGATTGCTCCAATTAGGGAATCGTTCAACGCGTCAGCTTGTTTGTTTCATTAGCGATACATTACGAAGACAAAAAATAAGAACCATTTCAGCATCGTCCTTGCGCAGCTCTCGGATTAACACACATGTGAGCACTTCTGGGGTAAACATCGAGCGGCACGTTTAATCTCATCATGATGGGCCGGATTCCGAGCCCAAGAAAAAAAAAAAAACAACACAAAACAAACATTCCCATTCACAGCCAGCCATTGGATCGATCATTAATTCCGTTAATTGAATCCACGGGATGCCGGGTGACCCCGCAGGGGGTTGACACCCCCACCCACCCGCGGGGGTGGTCCTCTCGTATCAAAGTCATCGTTTTGATCGCCATCAATGAACATGTATCAAATTGATTTACAAGACATGGCGAAGCCCCAGCCGAACGGCATTATCGCATGCGGGATGGACGAATGTAATTGGAGCTGGAGACACACCGGTATCGCCAGGATAAGCGGGGTACTTCCGGAGAAGAGACCCCTGCTGCCGGCAGCGATAACATTCGGGGGTTTCCAAGAACTTCGCCGACCACGACGATGACGGCTTCCTGATAGGAACATAATACCGCTCACATCCTGGTGGTCGTGGGACATCACGGGAAGGGAGGGACCTGCCTTCTGGTATCGTATACTTCGGTCAGGGGTGGCAAACCACTATTCATCGTTTTATTCAAAGAGGACTCATGTATACAGATGAAATTTAAAGCAAAGTTACTAAACCAATCGTACAACTCAGGACAGGATAACCTTCAAGTCAAAGCATCGAGGTTCGATCTTACGAGAGATTCCCATCACTGATCACTGAAGAAAGCATGACTGACAAATCCTGTCGTCGGGTTTTTTTGAAGCCAGGACTCAGTGCTTCTTTGTATGAAGCAGAGCAGACCACCGATCCATGTGGCACACTGTCATCCATCCGTGTGCACCTGATGGTTCTGAAGTATACCCGTCGTTATTTTTAGCTACACACCGGGGATAAAGCCATATAAAAGCTGATTTCCGCTTCGGTACCCTTCGACCGGCGATACACAACCACCAATGTGCACCGGTAATTAAATTTTCACTCCCCTTTGGATCTCTTGCACACCGCAAACGCGAACTATACCAAGGGGGTTGTGGGAAAAGTTTTTCCTTCGAGTTCCGTGCCCTCCTTACGTAAACTGCCAACTTTAAATCCTTTCGCCTCCGTTGACAGTGCCTACGTGTGTCCCGTCCCCCCCCCCCCCTCCCCCCCAGGAACGAACTTGGTAATAATCCAATTTGAAGTCTTGATGGAAAACTAAATTACTAGATCGATACCTGGAAGCACCCACACTTGTATCGCTTCTTGTGACCCCCTCTCCCTGGTTGACTTCGCACTTGTAAGATTTCCTTCCAATCGAAGTCGTAATGCTACCCCGGGGACTCGTATACGTTCCGCACTCTCCCCCCCAAATGCGCAATGGTTCATCGCTTCCCGTTCCGGAATGCGCGACTGAAAAGTAACACGACACAGCAAAAAAAAAAGTTTTGTGACCAGCTCTGTGGAATCGGAGTCAACTCTGAAAAGCTGGAATCGGAGTTGCCCAAATTTCAGAATACTTTGTATGCAAGTTTTGTTGAAATCGTGTGAGTCCGTTCAGAATCGGAGTCGCCAAATCTTCAGAAGCAAGAGCAGTAGTCAGAGTCCGCAGCCCTGGTTGTGGAGTACTTGGAGGACAACTCAGAAGTGCACACGGTGAATTGGCCAAAAACAAAAATATGACTATGAATATTTATTTGTTTTTCTGAGGTAAACAAACCACATCACCAAGCATTATTGTTGGTTGCGTGCGTGCTAGCGCGTTCGGAAGGGACCAATGAAAATTAATAGATTTACATATTCAATTTTCAATGAATATTCTAGAACGCGATGTTTTATACTAGCATACCATTTTCAAGTACATTTCAAGTTCGAAATGTGAATGAATTTTGTGTGATTCTACATATAAAACCGTTAGCATATCCTTAAAACAGATTCAACCTTACGTATTCCAACCCAATTCATCGCCTTAAGAAGATTATTGCACACGTGGATATCCTATTATAGCTTATCAAATGGTATTCCGACAGCAGATCAGCTCGTCGTCAACGCATGCAAATGTTTTGCCACGTACTTTCCACGAATAGAGCCCAACCCAAAGCTTCTTCAAATCCACCTATAATCCTTAACTCCGTTTCGTAACCGTCTCGTTACAGGTACGTGTTTTCAACCAGGTTCCCAAGGCGATGCCGGAGCTGGCCGAGGCGCTTTCCTACCGGGAGGAGTACAACAAGCAGAACGCGGAAAACTAGATTACCCCCTCCACACACAGTATAAGCCGAAACCAATCCGCATTGGCTTCCGCCGCGGGAGTAGTTCGCCGCACTAATGTGTCACTAATGCACTACACACCACAACAACGCGTATCTAGTAATTAATAGGCATGATCACATCACTTTTACCGACATCATCATTCTGTACGCTCTTCTCGGGCCCTCGAGACGGTGGTAGAACACGAATGTGATTTCGCAGCAGCCATCACACGCCAAGCCTCGTAGCTTAGTTACTCAAGACCTCTACGCTTAAAACACTATTAGAGTCAGAGAGTTTTTAGCTATAATAAATTGTTCTCCACACAAACATTTCCATGCGCCACACTGCTGTGTGGTCGTATGCTGTAAGCCTCTCCAAACTCGTGATCAAAGACGAATCGTGACCTGGCGAGATTAGAGAAGCGCAACCTCCTCCTCCTTCTACCCCTTTAGCAGACTCGGCGGTGATACCTTCTAGTAACTAGATGAGATGATGACTGCCCTACTGATACCTCCCCCTCCAATGACTAAGTAAGAGCTGCTTTGAACTCAATTTCTTGTTCGATCAATATCGAAAATTATGACATAATACGAGACCAAAGGGCGGTGGGTGTCTTGAAGAAACGGCGGAAGTTCTGCATAGGTTAATTGGTTTTGGAATGGTTGTTGTGCGGTGGTGGGCATACTAATTGGATGGCAGGGTGACAGGCAGCAGCGTGGTGTCAAGCTTTTCCGGGGAAAGTGGGCCAATCTACTGGAGCTGCCGCTGGTCAGGCGCCGGAAGGTGCGTGACGGTTTGCATAGTAGTAGAAAATTAAGAACGCGATTAGGAATGCTGACTGAAGAAATTTGATATCAGAAGAATGGGGGGACTTTGTTGTCCCAAAAAGTAAGTTAAAAAGCAGATTGCCTTACATTTTAAGGTCAAAAGAGTTGCTATAACAAGATTTAAGATCATCTAATGAAACACAAAACAAATTAATTAATCAGGTACAGTCCAGACTTTATTCTCAGAAGCCTCTATTCGAAGGAATCAATGAAACTTACTCCTATCATTAAATTCGAGTTCTGCGAGCTCATTTTAGTTAAATATGAGTTTTGCCTGTTATATTACCAAATGTATTTTCTCAATTTTTTATCACCGCCATTTTGGCCCCCATCCTGGATTTTAAATTTCTAAATCACTTTTTGAAATTCCGTTAAAACTCCGTCGGAAACTACTTGCTTTTCCTGTCAATCTAGAACGTCGAAAAGGCCTACTTTTTCTAACAAAAATAATAGAATCTATAAGTAATACTAAAAGTAATACAAGAGCTGATAAGATATACTTTTCAGCACTTGTAAAGAAAAGTAATGCTTTTCAATAATGTTTTGATTTGAACGATGATTAATCAACACAAAATACATACATTACATAATCTACTATAACAGCATTTTTGGGCTCATATTAGTTCGATTATCAGAAGTGATTTTTTTCCGAGGTCTTCTGATAATCAAGTATGGACTGTATTGCAATCAGCGATGGAAGAATTTTCATCAAAGGAAAATCTGTTGACACTCATCAAGAGAAAAACGTTACCTAATCCACCCTTAAATGGTTGGCGCCTTCCTCACAGCCCAAAATAGACACAAAATGGCGGTGTTTTTCAGTGTTTTATCAATTTGACTCATTATTCATACCACTAGATTGGGTACTTTTTTTTTGAGATTGGGTAGTCTGATCTTCATATTGCAGGGCACTTATGTGCTTACAACTTATGATAGGGTAGTCAGATTTTCAATTCAATTCGTGCTTGTTGAAAAGGTCTTTTAATTACCTATCCAAAGATAAGTCACATAAATATCATCAGATGAGATGAGATGATCATGAGATCCGGCCTCCATAAAGTGCATAAATAACACTTAAGTGCTTATAACTTTTGATAGGATTGTCAGATCTTCAATGTTTTGGACGCGTTGGAAAGGTCTTTTGAATACCTATCCAACGATAGGCCGCATGAGAGATCCGGACAACGTTTCCATCAAAATATCTGAGATCCGTCCTCCAAAAAGTGCGTAAATAGCACTTAAGTGCTTATAACTTTTGATACACGGAAAGGGGATCCATCGCCAAATCGCGATAAAGTTCGCTAAAACTAGCGAAAAATGTCGCTAATTTCTCAGCCTGCACAAAAATTACCTAGAATCGCTAATTTTTTTCGCTGGTTTGGAAACCGATGAAATTCTACCAAACCAGTGAAAAAAAACACTGGTTTGGTGAAAAATGTCGCTGTTTGGGGGATCAGTTTTGCTAGAATCAGAAAATTTTCTCGCTGGTTTGGAAAAAGCGGCAGGGCACCAAAATCAACCAGGAGATTATTGTACTGGTTTTGGGAAACAATTCGCTGGTCCAGCGGATTTCTTCACTGGACCAGTGTTCTTTTACGCTGGATCAGCGTTTTCTATCGCTGACGTCCGGGTTTTTTCCGGCGGCAGCAGCTCGTACCAAAATCAACCAGTAGATTATTGTGCTGGTTTTGGGAAACAATTCGCTGGTCCAGCGGATTTTTTCACTGAACTGGTGTTCTTTTACGCTGGATCAGCGTTTTCTATCGCTGACGTCCGGGTTTTTTTTTTCGGCGGCAGCAGCTCGTACCAAAATCAACCAGGAGATTATTCTACTGGTTTCGGCGAAAAATCCGCTGGTTCAGCGAATGTTTCCACTGGACCAGTGTTTTTTTGCACTGGATCAGCGTTTTTTATCACCGACGTTTGTTTTTTTGTTTTGGCGGCAGAAGCCTATGCCAAAATAAACCAGAGGATTTGAGAATCAGAGATTAATTAATGTCGATAATTGTCGGTAACGGGCAAAAATGTCATACTCCTATATCGCAAAAAATGCATGAGGACAGTTTTCATGCAGATTCTGATATACTTTCATGCCGCCATGCATCACAATCATGCGACTGCCGTTTGGGTGTGGGTTTTGGTTCGAAGTTGAATATTTTGTTTTGGTATTTTAGGTAACATGGCTGTTGGTTCCGCCGGCGGCCCTTCTCAGCATCCTCCAGAAGGATCCGGAGAATAGCATCGGTGAGGACAGTTCCGAGCAGCGGTCGAAGGGGTTTAAGTTTGATTGACGCGGTCATGCCGAAGATGTTGGCCATCCGGCAGAACATGCCGACTCACCAGCAAAAGACGATTAAACCGGAGGCAGCGGAAACCAACGGGACGATGAGCAGCGGAGGAACAGTGGAGCGACCACGAATAAGAACGGAGAAAACATCTCCTCGAAGCAAAAATTAAATAAAGTTTTGGTTATATTACGATCATTCAAAAATATACATGTTTAAAAATTAAATTAACTTTTGTTTTCATTCAATTAAAAATAAGAAAAAATGGGTATAAATAACAATGTATGTTAATATGATCTCCATGAGCATTGCCATATATTCTGTACACAATTCCATCTATGAATGTCATAAGATAACTCAATGGAAATCTTAATTTACGGCTTTGTCAAATTTCCCCTCCCAGCCATAAGAAAATCTTATGACATCCGAATAAAATCCTGATGTCGAAAGGTCATAAGACGTTCTTATGGATTTTGCCAGTACTTTTTTCTGAGTGTATGAATCGAGCAGAAACTTCAACACGCCTAGGGAGCGTTATTTTATTACGTAACGGGAGGGGGGTCGCACGATTCATTCAACATTTTTTACAATTTTTCCATTTTTTTTGCGTTACTTAAAAAAAACAACGTTTCTCTAATGGTGTTAAAATATTTTTGCATAGATTTTGCAACAATTGTGAAAGTTGTAAAAATTTATCAAACAAAGTGCACAGATTTTCTCAGCGGGTAGTTTGAAACCTTTGAAACTGTTCTAAAGTGGTCGAAAGCACTCAGTCGAGACACAAACCGGTTTGGCGAGCGGGGGATAGAAGGTATCATTTTCAATGTGCAAATATTTGGTGTGCAGTTACCCAGTAACGAAGTTCTTGTAGGATTCTTGCAGAGTTTTTACAGAGCTGTATATTCTAACAGCATTCTAGAAGAAATGTTCTACCCTTCTAACAGGATTCTGGCAGAACCAGGCGGAGAATTTGATCAATCATTCAATGGTGATTTAAATAAATCAAAGAAATTGAGCTCATTAGGAGCATTTATTCCGTCTACGTTTAAAAAATGATTTAAACTACAAAAAAATCTTATTACATATATTGAACCTTGAGAACTTTAAGTAGAGTTATTGCTTAACTTTCTTTACTTATTAAATAAAAACTCAATCAATAGATCAAATTATAGGACAATATATTCATTCAAAGCATAAATTTACACATTAAAAATAAATAAATAATTCACAATCTTCACAATAAATACAATACGATAGAAATTACTTAGCGGGAGGTTTAGATAAATATGCAAGGAGGCTTACAACGCAGGCGTATTTTGTATCGTTGTCAAAAACCAGGCCATACGCATGCTTATGGATGAACGTCCACATGGGTTTGGCATCAGGTGGGTATTGGGCGTTAAGTACAAAGGCCAGCAGCCACTGCTTGTCCCGTTCGCTCATCAGGTTCGCGTACTCGTCGTACTCGCCCGACCGGTTCAGCTTGCCACGGTGATGCTGCATCTGCTGCTGGTTCTGGTGGTAATTCTGCCGATTATTGTGCTGCTGCTGGTAGCGATTCTGACCCTGTTGCTGGTGTTGACGGTGCTGGTTCAGCATCGGATGGTTTTGCTGAATCTCCTGAACCAACGGGGGAACCATGTTCAACGGCGGCGGAAAGTTCACCGGAAACGTCAACGGCGGCTGGTGATTCATCATGCCGGGGAATCCGGGCGGCGGACGAGGCAGTCCCATGCCCGGAAGATGAAACGGCGGCAGCTGCTGGGGAACCTCCGGCGGCATCGAGTGCTGCGCCTGCTGCTTGATCATGTTCTGCTCGATCTCCTCCACCGAACAGATGCGCATCTGAGCCGGATTCGGCAGCGGGAAGTTGGGGGGAAGACCGACAAAGGGGCCACCTAAAACAAACCAAATGATAACAAACTCCCTTCTCACAAAATCTCCCCACCCTTACCTGGTCCCCCGCCTATCCTCTGATGGTGCTGCTGGTGCTGCATCGCCGCCATCAACGAACTCTGCGGATGGTGCTGCTGCATCGCCGGATGTGGCAACTGCGGCCGCGGCGTCTCCGGCTTGCTCGGCATCGTCCACACGCTCGGATCCAGCTGCAACCTCGCCTCCGACTCGTTATCATCGTCCAGCTCCAAGTTGTCAATCCGAACGCTGGAAAAGTTCATATCCAAGTCCGAATCCGGCCCCGAATCGCCATCCCCACCCTCCCGCTGATCCAACCAGACCGGACCGGAACCTCGTGCAGCTCCTCCCAGTCCCCCTCCCGTGCCTGCCCAAACGTCTCATCGTTCAGCGCATCGTACTCCTCCTCCGAATCGTCCGGACCGCCCCCAATTCCCCCGCCCCCACCCTCCCGCTGATCCAACCGGACCGGACCGGATCCTCGTGCAGCTCCTCCCAGTCCCCCTCCCGTGCCTGCCCAAACGTCTCATCGTTCAGCGCATCGTACTCCTCCTCCGAATCGTCCGGACCGCCCCCAATTCCCCCGCCTCCGTCATCCTCCACCGGAAGATGCGTGTCGAATCCGAAGAAGGAATCCGTCATTGTGACAACTGCAGCGGGCCCGAATCCCAACCAGCGCGGACAAATTGCGCCCAACCGCTTTGTTTACAAACCGCCGCCAAATGGCCACTCCGTCCTCCTCCGCAACGCACAACCTTTTTGCACTTCGAACGCCAACCCACAGCACCACACGGCAGCTAGCAAAAAAAAATTCCACATTAAAACCATAGCCCCGCGAGGAAACTGCCACCGGACCCCGGCTAAACTCACCTTTGGTGGCGTGGCCACGGATTAAAAACGGAAAAACAAACAGGGAATCGCGGGTGCGCGCACCAAAAAGAAAAACAATTAGCGATGAGATGGAGCAATGCTACGAAATTCCGACGACGACGACGACGTTTGACGTTTACGCGGCCCGCGAGCGGCGAGACGACGGATGACAGCAAGATGACAGTGGCGACCAGTGATGGCAGATTCGGTGGGAATTTAATGTTTGTGGTGTGGCAAAATGAAATGAAATTCAATTTTTTTATTATTTTTGTTTTTTTTTTTCAATTAACCTTCAGTGTATCCCGCTCAATCTCAAAGACACAGTTTTGAACAAATGTTGTTTTTTTCCAGCGCGTGACCGGTTACAGACCTAAAAATCTTAAAGTTCCGTTCCGGTTGACGGAGGTTCACGGATGGAACAATCGTCAGAAAAGATTTCGCAGTAACGGAAGCAGAATTAAAAGAAAGTCCAGCCAGGTTGTACTTACTTGCCACAGCACAAACTGTACCGCGGCCATGGTCAAGTTCCTCGCCTACGATTCTTGCTGCCACCTGCGACAATTTGTGCACTCATCTATGCAGCAGTACAAATACATCTCCAGCTTCACTGCACCGTATTTTTCTGCTGCGAGAACTTTATGGAAACGTGCTTCTTTTCATTGAAAAGAACCATCACCTGTTGAGTATGTATTTTAATGCTGAACACTTGATGCAGAACTTTTTCATGCTTTTTTGTTTTGAAAAAACCCCTAAAGCAATTCGATTGCCACAAATCGCTTCCAAACGTGAACAATAACAAACATTTATGACGGCTGTCGGAAGGATGTGTATCAAACCAGCGAAAACTTTCGCTGGAAAAGAAACCGTTTCGGAAATAACAAACCAGCGAAACCAAGTTGCTGGATTTGATTTCGCGCAGCCACCTTTTTCAGCGAAAAATTTCGCTGGTTTAGAGAAAAATTTCGCTGATATCAGCAAAACCAACCCAGCAAAATTCGGTCGCTGGTTTGGCGATCGATCCCCTTTCCGTGTAGGGTTGTCAGATCTTCAATGCTTTGGACGCGTTGGAAAGGTCTTTTAAATACCTTTATGAAAATGTATATGACATGACGGGTTTTCTTACAAAAAAACCCTTTTTACAATCTTCCGGACTTTTGTTAAAATCGTTTTTTTAGCATAACTTTTGAAGTACTTAACTAAACTGCATAATTTTTAATAGCGACTTATGGGACCCCAAGACGGATTCCACGCTCCCTACAAAACAGATTTTATTTGTATGGAAATTGTCCACGATGGGGAGGGGGGATTTGAGATCTCCAAAAAAGTGTCAGCGTGGTTTATGGATGGTCCCTAAAGAAAATAAATTAAATCAATTTAAGTGGTGCTATCACAGAAAATCACAAAAAAAAATCTTCATTTGATTGATTTTTTTTCTGAAAGTCCTCTCTCTTTCGCGGGTGAAGAAAGTTCGCAAGAGAAAAAGATTTTTTTGCGATTATTCCATCTCTGATTGCAATATTTGAAAAGCATTGAAATATTTGTCATAGTCAAGAAAAAATAATGCAATAAATAAAATAGCAGCAGCTTTGACATGTCTTTTTGTCATATTTTGTCAACTGTCAGACTGGCTCCAGCAAAAAAAAAAAATGATTCCATAAAAAAACATTTTTATCACTTTTTCGTCAACATAAAGGAATTTATTTGCAAAAACTGTGTCAACACAATTTAGGGATTCCGGAATTTCAGGGTTTAAAAAAATGAATTTTGGAATGGACACACAATGTTCCCTTTAAGCTATTTATCATTTTTCTGTCAAAATAAGTTCTCGTCAACGTAGAAGGTTTCCAACTTTATTCCGAGGTGGCCGACTTAAAGGTACTTCACCCAGTATATTTTGCTCTAATCACAGGCACAAAAAATGGATTTTATTGTTATAAAATGCCAAACAAGTTCTTCTAAAATAGGACTTAGAGCGGATGCATGTCTGAATGAAAGTTAAACCATGTTAAACCATGAGTGTTAAAAAGCTTCAATGGAACAAGTCAAACAATCGATATAATTTCACAAACTTCTCAACCATCACTGGTTGAAATAGATAAAAAAAATATCAATTTTGTATTTAACTTAGAGCTATAAACTTAGAACGAATCAAATAAGAACATATAAGAGGGTGGTAAAAAGTGGCCTGATTTTCTTCGATGGAGACACAAAAAAACTTGGCACCACAAAAACTTTGCTTCCTGCATCCCCATGTCAGTAGTCAGTGCAGCACATTTGCGACGACTTTTGTTGACGACGTCGTCGTCGTACTTACCTAAAGGTAGTTCCATGCAATCTATATATCGACGCCGGAAAAGAGAAGAAAAAGACAAGAGAGGACAAAGTTTTATAATTGTGTCTTCTTGTACGAAGCTGGTGGTTTGAGTATTTTTTAATGTTTTTTTCTCTCGAACTCTATCTATACAGGTAGTATACTTTTGGTTAGTGATTTATGTGAGAGATGTGTGTGTTTGTGCGAGTTTGAAAAACAGGTGCAAGCAAGCAAGCGGGAGATAGATCCGCAGGAGAAAGGCTAGTGTTGTCAGTTGTCTATCAATTAAGCTCTAACCAGCAGAGACAATCAGGATAGACGTTAAAAACTTCTGAACGTGGCGTGGCAGCCGGGTAGCAGGTAGCAGCAACCGCAACGAGTTTTATGTTCTAGATTTTACAGAGTTTCAGAGTTGTTGCTGGGATGTGCCAAAACAGCTGTGCCTGTCGCTCCCCACTAGAGGTTATAGAGAGGGCGAAGAGTACCTCCGAATGGTGGTGAAAACATGGTTGTTAATTAAGCGTTAATTACTGGCGCGGTACAAAGAGTTTTGCCTGTCTACCGTAGAGTGCGGAAAAAGTTTACGCTATAGATAAATAATCATGCATCACAAGGAAAGGCAAGCAAAACAGAACACGAAACGGCCCCGCAGATAATAGGAAAATAATGGGACCCAAGCTTCAAGAACTGATTAACGTCTAAACACTTGCTATCCCATGCCCCACGAGGACCCCCCTTGAAACGTGTTGTCTCCGAGAGCACGAAGAAGGCAAGTACCATCAACGCAAGAGGATCCTAGAAGGAGCAGCGACACGGAGTAGCGATTCCAAAGGATTTCGTCCCTCCCAGCCCTCGTACCGCCCCGGGAGTCACATTTTATGGGTGTAATTTTACATTGATTCTCATTCTGGGAATCATCCCCCAACCTAGTCTCTCGGTGTGGTATGGTATGGTGTGCCAATACTCTGTGTCAACGTCGTCGACGACGAAGACCGGTGGGATTATCGTTCCGTATGGGATACACTGTTTATTGCCAGATTGGTAATTGCAAGCTTTCCTCGAAGCTCTTCTTTGGGCGGTGCGCCACGTGTGGTGTACCACATGAAAGGCGAACTCTGGTCCTGAACCTGAAGCACACCGGCTAAGCCTTTGGGAATAAGACAGGAGGGGTTTTTCTTGTGTCATGCTTTTGCAAGCATGCAGGTGAACGAGGGGGTATTGATTATTTTGTCGTACCGAGTAAAAAATATACATTATTAGCCGAGGAGCCGACTAATTGAAACCGGACTAAGGCAGTCTTTAACAAAGCATCAGGCTAGGATAACTATACAAGTGTGAAATCCTAATCATGCTTTTGAATGTTATGATCAGCATACCCCAAAGGTGATAGACAAACAGTCTTCAAAAACAATAAGTGTCTTGGATTACTCAGGCCACTTCTATGACGAAATCCGATTAGGTTTACCTGGGTGGATACCGAGTAGTTTCAATATAGCCAAATTGTGAGAGAAACCACTCAAAACACATCTTGCTTAAAGTTACAAAATGAGCTGTCCCTCTAGGCAGGGAAAGGGCCGCCCGAATCCCAAGAACGCAACCTTCGCCACCTTCAAGGTAGTGGAGTTCGTGTGAAAACTGGCATAGCTCAAACCTTAAACACACCTGCTCAACGCATGCCAGCTAGAGGTGATGAAGGTTAGCGCTCGCGGGGTTACGTTTGAACAACGTAATCTGCATACGAGCAAATGTCGAAAGTTCGAACAGAAGTGCCGATGAGTTTCAGCCAGGACGAACCCGTGCGGAGGAGGGTAATTGAACTGGACAAGAAGCAGAGGGAGAAAAAAAAATCATTTCCATCAAAACAAAGCCTGTTATTCATCGTCGTGGGGCAGACGTACGGTAGCAATGACCGAGCCCTGGGATGTGCTGCGAGCAAGTAAACATGTACGTGAGCGGCAGACAGTGCGGGCTCAGAATGTGTGTTTTGCTTCTGGGAAGTACGATTCGGATAATGAACTTTGCATCTGCGGAAGAAAGGTACGCGATACTGATGAGGATTTGGACAATTGCGATGTTTGGTAACTCTCTTTTTGTGTTTACCACTGTCAACAGATCGCCGAGTCCACAAACTTCAAAGCTTCTCGAAAGGTCCTAGCCGACGACACAGTTAAGACATTCAAGGGGTTGAACACCGCTGCGGACCATTGAGCACGAAAATTATGTCTTCTCCACAGCGACCGACGTCACATTGGAAACCTGTTAAAGTCATGCTCTGGGCTTCCCGTAGGCCCGTAGTCGCCTCCCCCCGGTAAAGTATCGCAAAACCAAACAACTGTTCACAAAAGCGTCTTACGTATTCGCTCTACCCGGAGAGTGGAGGGGGGTTAAAGTGAAGACGTTATTTGATGACGGTGAGCTTGCTTTCGCATTCTCAACCAAAGAGAAAATGTAGCAGTCTTCCGTCAAGCTCCCCACCCTTTCCTTCCGGCGAAAGTCCTTCCTGTGAAGCCCAGGTATCCCGCGCGTCACACAAGACAGCTGCGCTAGGGCGGTTTTTCTTGGAGTCGATTCAAAAAGTCAGCCGCTTTTCATCGTTTCGGGGTGCACCCCCAAATGCCATCAAGTCACGGTGACGGGGTTTGTTACGCTGGAAGGTTGATTTTAGTCCGGAAAGACGGCAACGTCTTCAGGGGACATAAAACGGTTACGAAACCGCCGATTGATTATTACCATCAGATTAGGTAACCCAGGGTAAGTAAATTGGGTCTGTTCTAGTCCCACCGGGATTAAGGTCCGCTGAGGGAAATTTATCAATTAAATCGTGCCCGCTTTATCAAAGTTAGATAATCGATCTGGCTCGCTCTATTCATAATGAAGCTTGCAGCGAAAGCCATTCAATCCCCCACGAAGCATGCCCAGAGACAAGACACGGGAATCCCTCGAGTAAATAGAACATTATGGTTAAGCTCCCGTAGTGACATATCGGACAGGATGGCCGGCCCAGTAGTCCCAGAGCCGACGTCGGAAAGGTGTTTGTACAAACAAAAATAACCCTGGTTAGCAGCAGCAATGTCCCGTCGGATGACCGGAGAAACGATGTGATTCCCGCTCTGCGGGAAACAGCCACTCATGTAAAACAGCTTGTTATACCGACCGGACGGACCGCACGAGTGTCCTGCCAGCAGCAGCAGTAATTGGTTTGCTTGAGCGGAATTATTTTCTTAGCATTATGACCGGGGTTGTCACAGCTCGGACCGGACATTACCTGGTGGACCCAAAGTATAGAAGATTAACTCCGAGATGCGTCCACGCTTTCAGTACGGGGATTTCAGGTGTCACTGTCCGGAGAAAGGACCGCAACCGTTGCCGAGAGGGAGTATAATGTAATCGAAGACAGGTGTCACTAGGAGCTTCGTTTACCGGGGGATCCTTTCCGGAGCCCGGGAGATTACAGATATAAGGATACAATGGGCGAGAGTCAATTTGCGGAGGGATCCTAATGTGTTTTAGCAGAGGATATCTGAGTCCTTCGATGTCGGTGTACGACGCCCCATAATTTTAGGTAAATAATGCCGATAATGAGTTTGAAATCACACTGAGGCATAAGAAGCTAATTTTTCTCTCATTCTTTGCCAATTTTCAACCAGCACAAATCACTTCAAAGAGATTGTGAATTTGGCAATTAAATACACATCATCATCGTTTGCAGCGTTGTTCGGACCGTCAGAATGCGGAAGCTGCCAAAATTGCATCACTCAACGGCGCTCCAAAAACCCACTTTCTGCACATCCGAACGTTTCAGACATCATCGTCAACGATGATGCATCGTTGATTCATTGTGTTTGGAGGACACACTCCGACTCAGGAACCGAAGGAGGAAACAAAAAATCAATCTCAATGTGCTGAGTAAAAGCCAAATCCAAATCAACTTAATGGCGCCGGATACCATTCTCCTTTCCGCTTCTTTAGAATTCTATGAACTTGCGTTCTTCATAAAGAACAACGCCATAGATCCGCGCGCACACTTTTGGAGCGGAAATTTGTTGCCGGAGCATTAATAGCGACTGCTGTGCTACGTCAGCGGTGAAGCTTCATTCTCATTGTTTCCATCCGATTCATGGCCACCAATCAAAATCAACATCATCATCAGGCCTGCCGGCTGTAACCTCCCCGCCGACCATCATCACCACCATCAATTTGGCCGGCTGCTGCTGCGGACGGATCATTGGAGCCCACAGCAGATGAGCAACACCGCCGAGCAGCGAATAAATATTAATAAAAATAAAGACTAAATCAAGGACCCTCCGCAAGGGTCTGCAAAAGTGGGGATTGTATTACAGCCGAAAAGCTGTACCCCTATTAACGTTCGCCTGTGGGCAGCAGTGTAGTCCCCACCCTCGTCAACGGACTCATTAAACTCATCACCACGTCTCACGCGCGTACGTACGGGATAATATAATCCAAAGAACCTTCCCAGAAACCTTCAGCCTGCGTGAACTTCATCCAGTTTCACTTTCCGTACGAGCTCTTCGCAAAAAGGGGATGTAAAACAATACCTGGTAAATCCAGCACAGAAGAATACTCACCAGTTCGAAACCGAAAGCTTGAGTCCCATGTATGGCATTACTATACCCGAACCAAACTCCCCGGCAAAACTTTGAACACGAAAACGACCTGCCAAGTTGGTCGAGTTTGCCGGTCGTGGGACGTGTGCTGACCGAGCGCGGTGGAGAGCACCTGTGTCGGTATTTTTCGGCGGCGAGAGAAGGTTGTAGACAAATTTACATTTTATGTAAATTTATGCACGACTGTAAAAGTTTAGCACCCGAAAAAAGCTCGCAACACAGCGAGCGCTTGCCGTCGTTGTCGTCCTCGTAAACAGGTAGAACGAGTTCGGGTAGAACTTGGGCACAGTGGGATGTCGTTTTGCGTCGGAAAAGTGGGTTGTGCAAATCAATACAGTGCAGACTCGATTGTTTGATTTATCTGGTTTTTCGGTTATCCGAAGTTCGAAGATTCGAAGTTCTTTTCAAATTTTGGGTTGCTGAGCTCAAATATGAACCCTAGTTGGTCCAGAATGGTAACTTGTCGTTGTCGTGCTATTTTGTCACACGTCGATTTTGGGCCAAATTGAGTTAAGAACGCCATTTTGTGCAGCTCTCAATGCCTCTCCTTTTGACCTTTAAGATTTCCAAAATTCAATTTCAATCCTGATATATTCAATAAAAATTGTAAAATCTTCGTGCATTGTTATCACTCTTTATATGATTTTTTGATCATTCTTATGTACTATCTTGACACACTCTGCATTGCTGTAGTTGCGACACCTGGCCAAAGGGATTTCAGGTTAGAACGCGTTTGACACACGTACATGCCCGAACAAACATTTTTGATTATAACTCGGGACTCCGGCAACCAAATTCAACCAAATTTTGGGACAATGCACAGAATGGTTTGTTATTGTTTACATTGCGTGCTCTAGTTTTTATTTATTCAAGGTCAAACATTAAAACGCGTTTTTCTCGGAACGTCAAAAAGCGACGTGCGACAAGATAGCACGGCAAAGTCAAACAAGACAAAGTGTTATTTTGAAAGCCATTCTAATCGGTATCCGAAATGGACTCTGAACAAATGATAAACTGCTTGTTTTAAGCGTCAACAGTAGGTTTCGTAAAAAGACCCCCTACTGTACAGGGTGCAGAACTCGGAAAGGGCTGGCCTCCCCCCAATCGATTCCACGACTCTTGGTGGCGTACTGACGGCGCCGGTGAAGCCTAGTAGAGCTCCCAGTAATAGAGTCAACAATCGAATGTGCCTTCTTGCTCTCGATACTTTCGCGGAAGAAAGGTGTACGCGGCGACGTCTTGACGTCGGCCAATAAACCCAGACTGTTTACAGCGGGCACACAGCTTTGGAGCAGCGCGTCAACGTGATTCAGCCTCTCTTTATTATGTGCCATTCTTTGGACTCCAGACTTTGCGCGTCCAAGACAAATTTATTAAACGGAAGGGGTGGGGAACAACGCAGGTAATTGAGAGATGGCTTCGCGTTAGCGTTGAATTAAATGCCGGAACGACTCCGACCTCGACTCCGCCAGTGTAGAAAATACCTATCCACGCGTATAATTCCTGATGTTCACGGAACAGATAATGGACTACGACTCAATCACTCTCGAAAATTGCAGTGGAAATGTCACTGAAAGCGAACTCTATGTTGCAGGAATCTGGAACGCTTCGCAGGAGAAGCAAAAAGGGAGCAAACTATTCAAAGCTCAAAGGTTATCCGGTCGGATGCTACCCACGCCCGGAATGTCATCCAGGAAGAAATGGAAACTATTCAATTTCAACTGTCGTTCCTTGGACCGGCTTCACTCCCTATCGATTCAATCAAATCCACCGAACCACATCGCAATGACCCTGCCATGGAGAGCTCACCACGGATACGGATTTACCTTTCCCCCCGCGTGAGTCGTCCCTCATGCCAGTCCTCCTCTGTGCTCTGATTATACCCCTTTTTTTGCTCGCAACTTCTCCTCCCGGTCGCCAGCTTCCTGTGTCCAACCACTCTACCTTTTTTTTGCCCCAATCCGCACTCTTGGCTGGTCCGCTTTAGCCTGTTGGTTCTTCGCGGTCAGTCGCGTATATACTTTCGATCTCTTTGTGCAGCGCCGTTCGCGTTTCTTGTATTCTTGTGGCCGCTTGAGTGAGAGAGCGACATTATTTCTGCAACCAAACACAACTAACAACAAGCAGTTCTCATCGTCTTGTCCGCGAAGGGAGGGGTTGGTGAAGATCAAGGGGAGTCTCTCCGGGGCGATTTCCCACGGCACCCGCAACCTCGGAGTTGTGTGGAGAAGCTTTAGCTCCAGCAGCGGTGGGGTATAGCTGTCAGAACCGCGTGACTGAATCAGTATTCTCTTGTATCGTCTCTTGCGCCGGGCGGGCACACCGCCGGTTGGAAGTCTTTGGCCAGCAGGTCGATTATGTTTGACCTTTTTGAAAAACTCGACTACTTATGTGGTCTTCTTTAGGATCATATCTAACTTTGGAGTCTTTGAGGTATCTCAAATCCCTCCATCGAGCAGGGTTCGTTTGCGTCACTGACAACCACTCCGATGACTGTGCGGAAGCGGCGCGCGGGGGTCCAGAAGCCGAGCGGTACCAGCAACAGTAACAGCAACACAATGTGTATCAATGGGAGAGGAGAATGTGTTTTGAATTTTTGTTATTACCATTTTTGCTTGCTGCTGCTCCAGCGCACACAATTTCCACGACCCTCCCTGACTCACTCTGGTGGACACTCTTGTGGAGGGTTGCGAGCGGTTGGGTCACCCACTACACCACGTTCTCCTCCAGTCGTTGCTGAAGTGGACCATTCACGATAAGTATATCTTGAGGTAAACCCGCGCGGCGCTCACCCGACCTCCACAAACTGCTTGAAAGAAAGTGAATGGCACCCCCTCGTGGTTACAACCCTGGCCGTGCTTCATTTTCCGACATTAGTCCCCCTCCCCCTGCTGCTGTCACTCTCCCTTTTCCCCCACAACGCTTCCCTTTGTGGTTGTTCAACTCGTTCTCTCTGCACAGCCTTGCCAGGTTTATGCTTTTTTTGCGCGCCCCACTCTTCTCGGCACTGAAACACGACGAATCAGTGTGTGTGTGTCAGAGTAGATTTCAGAGCTCTTGAATAGAACTCTGTGCACAGCTTGGGGAGCTTGGGCTTTGTGTCTTTTTGCTCTGTGCTGAGGGAGGTCCCCCCACACTTACGGATACACACATTCTCGTACACACACACACGTGTGCGGGATGTTTGGGGGGAGCTTTTTTCCCGACTTCCTTCTTCTTATCTACCTCCAATCTCAGTGTTGATTCTCCGCTGGTCCTCGCGTACTGATCCGGCTCGTAGTGCAGAACATTCACGTCAGAATCAGTAACACTGCTGTGCCGGGGATGCTGCAGCAATCTCTTTGCCAATGTACCTTTACTAAACGTACACCGCAAAGTGGTTTGGCGAGAGTTCTGACAAGATTGACCTCTGACGTTGAATGTCAGAAGACGCTCTGACAACTGATGTGACGTTGATGTGAACAAGATTTTAGCTGTTTTATGCGAAGAATCTGCATCGAGAAAGTTTCATTGAGCTCTCACTGGGAGAGAAATTCAAACAAGAGTATTTTTTCCCTTGTAAGAGATTCATGATTTGCAGGACAAATCTCAATCTCACTAATACCATCACAAAGAAAACATCACTTTTCGCAGATGTCATTGGCGTGGTAAGGAAAATAAAAGAGAGATTCATAAAAAAATATCGCAGCGTGGTTCGACCGGTGACCTCTGGATTTCACTAAAACTGTCTTTCACACATTTTGTTAAAACGGCATACGAAACTGAGTATAATTTGCACGAATTCATGTATTTTATTCATGAAAACATGGATATTTGCATGAATTCATGAAAGGCAAGATTCACGAACTCACGAATAAATGTTTGTGACATAAAATTTTTGCTTGCATAAAAAATCGTAAAATCACGAATATTTTTCATGAATTCCTGAAGTTTATTCATGATTTCATGAAAATCAGTCATGAAATCATGAATAGTGATATTCATGATTCCATGAACGAAGATATTCGTAAAAATATTTTAGCCGTGACTAAATATCATAAATTCATGAATTTTAATGCATGATTTCATGAATAAAATTAATTAAATCATGAAAAGTATTACGAAATCGTGAATAATTTGAATTATTCACGAATTCGTGAATCGAAATTCAGGTTTTGTCGACGATAACTGACGATAATATATATTTAATATATTTCTAAAATTGTCTGAAACCAACTAAATAATGTTGGATTTCAAACTTCCTCTAATTTTTTTTTTTAATACAGTGGACTCTCTGGCTGTCGATCTTCTCGATATTGATAATTCTCCAGCTGTCAATAAATTATTCAGTCCCTTCAAACAGATTGCTTTGATTTTTCATTCTATAATGTGATAACTCCCGCTCTCGACGGTCCCTTCAATATTGACAACGAGAGAGTCCACTGTAATATGGTAAGTTTCAACGTATAAATACTAAAAAATCACAAAATACCGTATTTTTTTAAAGTACTCAAATCTTTATAATTTGCAATATGGGTTTCAAACGATTTGAAATTTAGCATGTTTTTAAACTGTTTTAGAGTTTTTTGAATGAAATACTTAAATTTTTACCAAACACCGTATTTTCTCGAAAATACTCATTTTTTTATAATTCACATTATGGGTTTCAAACGATTCGAAATTTTGCATGTTTTTTTTACCATTTTAGAGTTTTATGAATGAAATACTTAAATTTTCACAAATTACCGTATTTTCTCAAAAATACTCAAATTTTTATAATTCTTGCGAATTATGAGTATCAAACAATTCAAAATTTCGCATGTATTTTAACTGTTTTAGAGTTTTTTGAATGAAATCTAAAAAAAAATCACAAAACGCCGTATTTTCTCGAAAATACCCAAATTTTCATGTTTCGTAATATGGTTATCAAACGATTCGAAATTTTGCATGCATGTATTTAATTGTTTTAGAGTTTTGCCTTCCTCACCTTACTGAGGAAAGGCTATAAAATCACTCGAAAACTGAACTTCTCAATTAGACCTCCTAGACCCACCTTCATGTATACCTATCGACTCAGAATCAAATTCTGAGCAAATGTCTGTGTGTGTGGTGGGATGTTGATCAAAAAATTGTCACTCGATTATCTTGATATTGGCTGAACCGATTTTGTCCGTTTTGGCGTCATTCGATCCTTCTTGGGGTCCCATAAGTCGCTATTAAAAATTATGCGGTTTAGTTAAGTACTTCAAAAGTTATGCTAAAAACGATTTTAACAAAAGTCCGGAAGATTGTAAAAAGAGTGGTTATTGTAAGAAAACCTGGCATGTTATACATTTTTAGAAAGGTATTTAAAAGATCTGACAACCCTATCAAAAGTTATTAGCACTTAAGTGTTATTTATGTACTATTTGGAAGCCGGATCTCAGATATCATGATGAAAACGTTGTCCGGATCTATCATGCAACCTGTCGTTGAACAGGTAATCAAAAGACCTTTCCAACGCGTCCAAAACATTGAAAATCTGACAACCCTATCAAAAGTTATAAGCACTTAAGTGTTATTTATGCACTTTTTGGAGGCCGGATCGCAGATATTTTGATGAAAACGATGTCCAAATATATCATGCGACCTATCTTTGGATAGGAAATTAAATGACCTTTCCAACGAATGTGAGGAAGGCACCAACCACCTAAGGGTGGATTAAGTAACGTTTTTTTGAATGAAACTGCAGGTAACATTTTGCTTCGTTTGATACCCATATTGCAAATCATAAAAAAAAGAGTACTTTAAAAAAAAGTACGCTATTTTGTGAAAATTTTAGTATTTCATTCAGAAAACTCTAAAACAGTTAAAGTGCATGCAAAATTTCGAATCGTGTTGTACCCATATTGCAAATTATGAAAATTTCAGTATTATCTAGAAAATACGGTATTTTGTGAAAATTTGAGTATTTATTCTTGATACCCATATTACAAATTATAAAAATTGGAGTATTTTTGAGAAAATACGGTATTTTGTGAAAATTGAAGTATTTCATTCAAAAAAAAAACTCTAAAATGGTTAAAATACATGCAACATTTTGAAGCGTTTGATACCCATATTGCGAATTATACAAATTTGAGTTTTTTGGAGAAAATACGGTATTTTGTGAAAATTTGAGTATTTCATTAAAACAAATCTAAAATAGTTTTGAAAAAATGCAAAAATTTCGAATTCGAATTGAATATTTTCAAAACAAACGGTATTTTGTGAAAATTCAAGTATTTCATTAAAAAAAACAATAAAACAGTGAAAATGCATGCAAAATTTCGAATCATTTGATACCCATATCGCAAATTAAAAAAACATCGAGCAATTTAAAAAAAATACGGTATTGAATACTTTGAAAATTACCATATTATCAAAAAAAATTCTAAGAGGAAGCTTGAAACTTCAAGAAGATTTGGTTATCGTTAGACGATAACCATTATCGTTATCGTTAGACGATAATATTATCGACGATAATTCTATCGATTAACGATCTTGAAAAAATCGCAAATCATGAATATTTTTCATCAATTCATGAAGTTTAGTCATGATTTCATGAAAATAAGTCATGAAATTCATGATTTTAGGAACGAAAATTCATGAATAAAATTCATTAAATCATGAAAAGTATTGCAAAGCCATGAATCAAATTATTGACGAATTCGGGAATCGAAATTTATGATTTCTCGCTCACTTTTTTTCCATGTACTTGAGTCAAAACTTTAACTTTTTATCACAGTGTCACGAACTCCTGTCATTATTAGAATTTGAGTTTCAGAACAGCTGACCATCGTTGACAACATTACTAGCCGGATTCAATGTCAGCGATCTCTCGTCTGGGTGCACAAACACACGCCTGTATGTGTGTGCGCTTGTGTGAACCCATACTGCTCTTATTGCTGCTGCTGCTGCTTCTGGCTGCTTGGCCATTGAAGTTATTTGATCTCCTGTTGAAACATTCTCGAAGGCATCGTTCTGCTCGTTTCAAAATGTGCTCCAAATGTGTTGCCTGTTCTGTTTTCAAGATACCAGGCAGAGCACAAACACAAAAAAAAACCGGATCCAAACAAGTAGCAACCCTCTTAAAAGTGAATTAATTTTGGAATTAAAGATGTATGACTTTGGCCTGGTTGCCGGATGTTGGTGGTCTCGCCGGTTCTTGGGATTCCGGCTTCCGATCGGTTTATAGGTTTTCAAACAAAATAATAGCTGCTGCTGCTGCCGCTCCTCCCCGCGACCGAATCTAATAACCAATTCAAACAAAGTAGCGCGTTCTGTGATGAGATGCTGTTGAAAGGGTTCTCGCTCAATCTCTCTGGGGTTAACCGGAAAACGGAGGTTGTGGCGAAAGGTTCGCGAAACCGTACCGCGAAGGTGGTTTGGGGAGGGTTAAACTGAGCTTGAAATAGAATTGCAATCGCCGTGAAATATTCACTCGTTCACGGGGTATGTTTGAAGTGCTGAAACACCCAAATGAAGGACTATTGTATTTCAGTGTGACTACCATGAATCTCAGTTGTAATGTAAATTTTATCAGAGGACTTGGCTGATCCTATATGTTCAAGCTGTAACACAGCATAATGTAGAAGATTAAGGAACGTTGCAAATAACGCAATTCTCGACCAGAATGTTTTCCACAACTCGGCATCACCCACTTGACGCGGAAGCCTCCGCGCCCCAACCCCAATTACATTTGAAACGCCGATGATGATCTTGCCATAGACATTCCGGAACGGCTCGTCGCAATCGTGAGAACGAATCAAAGAAAATCCAATCAGGTATTCAATTTGTCACACAGACTCCTCGTCGACCAGCGTCGCGTCGTCGGTTGCTCCAGTACGCGAGCTCGCTTTCAAGGTAACGCGAAAACAAAAACATTCATTAGTATTTAAATCGGCGCGCGCGCCAAGCACTACTGTTCCGGGGTGTGAAGTCATGGGAGCTTTCGACAGAATACGACAACGGCCGGGTTGACCAACACAGTCTGCAAAGGGCGTCTTCGTGGAAAGCCGCTTAGCCCTGGCGCAGCATATGTCGTAGATGTCGTGCTCTGCTGTCGCAAGTGACAAGAATTTTCTTGAGGCGAACAACAGAACATAACTGCGACGTTGAGTCGCTGGTGGCAACGACACGAGGTTACTCCATCGCTCTTCTGGTCAACACAGCACTGGCGTGTCGTTCCTTTCTGCGTTCACTTTAGGGTTCATGGCTGTATGTTGATTTCTTGTTTCAACTCTTGTTCGTATACAGAGCCTCGGAGCCGCGCCGTTCGTATGATTCAGTTGCTTGAGTTTAATTCTTGCCATAAAGCCGAAGGCACGCCATTATGCTGATAGTTTCAAAGGTCTACGACGTTTGCAGCTCGCATTGGATCTACGTGAACTTTAGAGGTGCTTTTTTTCTCTATGTATAATGCCACCGGCACGCACACAGTGACACTTCCCGGTGGACTGTGTTTCTTCGTATCGTCGCAGGGGGGTGCTGTCTGTGCCAATCTCAACCTTCTTTTCAGCCTGGAATAGTTGAGCATTGCGAAACTAGCATGCGGTTATTACGGACGCCTCTAGGCTACACAGCAAAAAATCGGATGGTAAAATCGCATGCAAAGGCATGCACATCACCTTTGTAAGAAAAAGCACTTAAAATTACACTTTGCATGTACACCATAAAACGTGTAATATTACACTCTTGGTTATTTTGGTTCCTGGGATAGGTGTCGAATTGCTCTCTCTATAAAGTAAATGTCAGATTTTAAATTTGATTGATAATAAATTTATTTTACATCCATATTTGTATTTACAATACGATTAATTGATCATGCGCTTGGTCTTGATTGTAGTTCTAATCGCACTTGACCATCTGGTTGTTAATCTCAGCAACCCTGGGTGATAAAGCTCGTGGTAACGTTATCGAAAGCGGTCGGTTACAGATCAGGATCTTGCTGGGAAACGTGGCCTCGGCGATGGCGGTCGTGTTGGACAACATGCAAACGGCGCGCGGCACTCTGGCCGCCCATCCGGTAGGGCACCTGCCGACGAACTTGAACGTGCGCTTAGTTTAGATGGTAGCGATGAAGGCATTCGGGGTTCGGTCGGATTGACTTTTTTCGGTTGAGACCTTCGGGGCCGGGTAGATGGTAAACTTCAGCTTGAACTTCTTGAAGAATCGGTGAACAGACGCTCTGAATCCGCCTTCCCTTCGCATTTGTTTCGTTCTGGAACAGATTCGGTTATTTAGCAGTTTTTGACCAGCTTTAACTCCTTCAAGACTTTCTCATCACAATAATTATTCAATTATTTACCTCCACTCTCTAAACAATCGGAACTGCAGCTTTTGACCACAGAAAAATCGAAATTTTGCCGCTCCATAAAATCTTTGTTTTGATTTGATGGCGGATGGGAGCAACTTTTGACAACTCAACAGTAGACAAGACGCGAATGCGATTTTACACAATTTGGGTGTACAAGATCTTAGGCAAAAGTACAAAGTGGCGTTCTGCAATAACTGTGTAATATTACATAAAAATGATTACACAAAGCAGTTTTACATGCAGTCATTTTACTACTTTTTTTGCTGTGTACCGCGACTGGCTGCAAACGTAACTACATTCAACAGGGAATCTACAGCATCGCACTGCTTTGGACCTATAAATATCTGCACAGCTCTAGTTTCCTTACATCTCTCATGCCCAACAACGACCTCGGTGGTGCCTTGGATAGATGTGATCTTTCGATGGCCACGAAGAGGCAGGGACTTCCACGGCAGTGGAGGCAACGAAGCAATCGTCACGTTTTTCTTACCTGGCTTCACCCGGTCGTGGCCAGGACCAGTTTTGTTGTTCAACAGCATTTGCAAGCACACACAAGAGTTCCTTGCGATGCCTATTCGTTCCGCTGAACCTTTTTTTCTTCATCTTGTTTTCTTGCTCTGCGAACCAGCTGCTAATTCTGCTGCAAGGTAAGGTCTTGGAGAGCAATTACGCGCTGGTGTGAGTGCCGACAATTACCTGGAGAACGAGGAACCTCGTCCTCGTGCGTGTGTCGGTAAAAGGCTATGAACTTTTAAGGGTCACCCCGTCGCAATTTGCAAAGGCTAGAAAGCGAATTTCTTGCGATTGATTCTTCGTTCTTAAACGTAACCAGCATCAGGGCAACGTGCGCGAGCGGGCAGGTTTGGAAAGGGAAACAGGTTTTTGTTTTCGTTGTCTGCTATAAACTCATCACTTCTAGCCCCAGACCGGACCAGCAGTGACAACGGTCCGATTTGTTGCCCGATCCGGTGTCATGTTGGTGCTGTATGGGGTCAATCACTCTGGATCTGACCAGTGAGTCGTTCTAGAATTTCAGGCTGGAGGTTGAGTTGAGCGTTTGGCAGGGGATTTTTTGTTGTACGAATTGAAATCAGGAAGGTCAAATTACCTGTTAAACATCATCTCTTCTTTTTGTTTTGTTTTTTTTTTTTTGGTACAGGATGTGGGAACCCATTTGGTTCATCTGATTTTCATCCAAAATATTTAATTCAGACTGTTATAAAAATGTGTAATTTTCAAATCTTTGGAAGTGATACTTGAACGAACTAAGAGCCTATATTGAATAATACAAATACTATTGAGATATTCTTTCTTTTGAAGCTTTTAAAGCAATAAAAAAATAAAAGGGTATACAATTTTTCTTTAAAAATTCGACTTAATTAAATTTTGAATTGTTTTTGAGCACCGGCTTTTTCTTGCTTTATTTTAGGTTTTGAAATTAATGAAAATAGTAGTTTTTGCAATTCCGTCGTGAAACTACTTACTTTTCCTGTCATTCTTGAACGACGAAATAGCCTACTTTTCTGTACCAAAAATAACAGAATCGAATAGCAACACTTTTCAAAATAAATGCTGAAAAGTTCTACTTTTCAGCACTGAAATGGGTGCTGAAAAGTTGAACTTTTCTGCACTTGTTTCGAAAAGTAACACTTTTCAACATTTTTTTGATTTAAACGATTTATTGACAAAATACATGAAAATTTGACTTAAAATTTCACTCAATGGGTGTTTTTCGGATTTGCAAAAAATGTTGTATGGAACTCGTTGCAAAACTTGATTTTTTCAGCACTCTTCGTATTTATCCAACTCGGTGAACCTCGTTGGATAAATGTACGACTCGTGCTGAAAAAATCCTCTTTTTGCAACTTGTTGCATAAACTACTATTATGCAACAAGTTGCAAAAAGAGGATTTTTTCAGCACGAGTCGTACATTTATCCAACGAGGTTCACCGAGTTGGATAAATACGACGAGTGTTGAAAAAATCAAGTTTTGCAACGAGTTCCATACAACATTTTTTGCAATTTCGAAAAACACCCATTGAGTGAAATTTTAAGTCGAATTTTCATGTATTTTGTCAATAAATCGTTTAAATCATAAAAAAAATTGAAAAGTGTTACTTTTCGAAACAAGTGCTGAAAAGTTCAACTTTTCAGCACCCATTTCAGTGCTGAAAAGTAGAACTTTTCAGCATTTATTTTGAAAAGTGTTGCTATTCGATTCTGTTATTTTTGGTACAGAAAAGTAGGCTATTTCGTCGTTCAAGAATGACAGGAAAAGTAAGTAGTTTCACGACGGAATTGCAAAAAAATAATTTTATGTGGTACAATGCCAGGGTGACTACTCAAATCCCATTTTCAAATTCCTGACTTTTCCATAGAATCAAAAAATTTGCATTTCTTATCAAAATAATGATTTCAAACAAAAATTTATTTATAAAAAAATTAATACCCCCATTGAAAAAATTTAAACAAATTTAAAAAATCAAACTATTTACAATGTTCGTAGAAAAAGAAACTCAACAACAAACTCCTAAAGAAATACTTTAAAAATGGAAGCACTCATTATTTTGATTCAGAGTAGAAACATAAACAAATCATAGTATTTGAAAAATAACTGAAAGCTTAAAAATACTTATAATTTCAGTGTTAATTTTGAAAACTGGAAAACGTACTGTTTTTGATACTTCATTTCAACTCGAAATGGCAAAAAGTTGAAGATTATTGAATATGATTTTTTTTTCTCAATTTTATTTTGTTTAAAATCAAAGAACGCTTAAAACATGATTACATGATTTCAAAGAATTTAGAAAAATATCTAGGAATTCGTTTATTTTTTTTAAGTTCCCTTCTAAATTTTGTAAATTTTGATCTGATTTATCCAGTTGTCAGTATTTAACTGTTTTAATTTTTCAATGAAAAATTCAGTATGATAAGATTCCATGCTTTACAACATAATTTATGCGAAATGTTCGAAGAGACAAATGTTTTAAAGATACATATTCGCAATAATTTAAATCAAAATTACTTTTTTCCGCTTTTTCAATATTTTTCTCATGTTACAAAATGTAATAAAGTTTCTTATTTTGTTTCATTCAGAACGAAAAAAAAAAAGAAAATATTTGAAATAACTTAATGATTTTTTTCCACCAAAAAACCCATTGCCAATATCTGGTTGGAATCTTTTTGCCTTTCTTACTAAAGAAAGGTATAGTTTTTTTTTTTTTTTTTCAAATAATACGCTGGCCATAATCGTAAAAATTAGGTTCTATTTTTCTATTAGTTTTTAATTAACTTTGTTGTTGTTTTTAGTTAAGTTTGTTTGATAAATAGATCTTGTTTGATAAACAAAAAATAGTAAAATTCTGTTGATTCATAAAAAAAAACAAAATATTATGAAAATCTGTGTTAAATGCATTTAATATTTATTAGGATTTTTGATGTCTTAAATGGCCTATTAATTTAGAAAAAGTGAAAGGAACCTTAAATTTAAAATAAGTTACCTAAGAAAAAAATTATAAATTTAATTTGAAAATTGTAGAAAATATGACAAAATTATTCAAGAGTTAGAAAATAATTTTCAAACAAGTATGCTTGGGATTCCCGATTTTTCTCGGCTTTTTGTCGAAAAATCCCGAATTTTCCCGATTTTTTGCGGATTTTGGCGAATTTCCGACTTTCCCGATTTCCCGACTTGAGTGGCCACCCTGTACGGTATGATCAGATATGACTCGAGGTTTCATATAAAATACGAGTTAAATTTATTTTAAAAAAATCAAAAAATAAAATTTCGGGTGACCGAAATAAATTGAAGATTTGGCAACACTGTCAAACATTGTGAGATCTTTTGTAGAAATAACAAAACTTCTCAAAGTTGCTGTAAATTTTGATAAAAGTGTTTTCTGGATATTTTTTTATCGCGATTATTCTTTAAAATAATCTGGCAACACTGTCAAGAGATATCAAGACATGAGTGGAATTTTAGAACCGTCATTTAACTCGTCGGATTTAACTGTCCAACTTTGGATAAGTGTTAAAGAGACCATTGTGATGATTTTTAAAGTTTGATAATATTCCACCCCTGTGATGGCAACCTAACAAATACCTAAGATAAGATAACGACATGTTTTTTTTTTTTTTTTGTAAAACTTACAACAGTAACAAGACCAAATTTTTCTCAGCACAATTCTAAAAGCCTCTGCCATAATTTCTCCTCGAGAGTCAAGGGGGAGGCACATTTTATCGCGCCATATTACATTATTTTGCTAAATTAATCCCGTCCCCTAGCCCACTCGTTTCGCATTCAAAGGTGAATTTCCACACCCACACACTAGCGGCATTACCAGATGGAACTGTGCCTGCGGGTATTTTTGTGTTTGTGCGTGCGCTCTCTCCTTAAATTAAAATGTGTTCCAAGACGAACCCTTCGAGGCTTTTTTTGCTACGTGCGGTGTGGAATGTTTTACCATTCAACGCACCTTTCACACCGGTCTCTTAATTGGTTCTACCCTTGTGCCACCAGGAGGGGATACTTGACAAGTATTCACCTCTCACTTAAAATTGTATAAGGTGAAAAGGTGAATTTCTATGGCGGGGGACACATTAGGCGGCACAAGCACCCACTTGCAGGGATGCTTTGATCCGTTTCCTCACACATAACCCTGTTACGAGGATTAAGAATGCATAAACTAGGCCCGGGGTTTCCGGGCTCGATGAGGTTATCTGGATCCGTGTGACAAAACACTGCCAGCGAAAAGGTCTCTCTCTCTGTTGACCTCGACGTCCTGAAAGGACCTGAGCTAGCGGCACAGTGCTCGGAAACCTTTTGTGTGCATCGCTGATGACGTTCTTTCTTCGAGGGGTTGACGGGTTGGACCAGGTGAATGGAAGGAGCGCCGACGACGCAGCTGCTGCTGTTGCGCTGGCAGGATCGAGTTCGAAACCGGCATACCGTCAGTTGTTTGGCTGTTGAAAACAGCAGCAGCAGGCAAACACAGGACAAGGTGTGTAGCCACGAACGTCGTAACAGCTGCTGCACGTGAGTATTTCCCGATACGTTTTTGGGGAGCAGCAGCGCTTCAAACGAATAAGCCTATTTAGAGGGTTGAGTTGCTGTTGTGGGGCTTCCAGGTCCTGAGCCACGTCCGTTGAACTCCCCCTCCAGGGTGGTTGGATCGGACCCGGACAAAGAAGTCTACACTCGGAGGGTTGCGGATGCGGTGGCGGTGACTTGACTATTTTAAAATTATCCGCACCACGAGGCAAACACCACTTTTGAAAGAGCGGCAGATATAGGTCTTCTTTGCTCCACTGCTGTCGTGTATCGGGGGCAGAATAGTTGGATGAGTTGCCAAATTTGTGGCTATTTGGGGAGAACACAGCACACGTACTCGCACACACACACAGACGTTTTTGCTCGACCAGATCTCTGATATGGTGGTTTTTTGTTGCGCCATCAGAAGCAGTGAGAAGAGGGATCATTATTCTATGCCGTTCGCACAAAAACAGCACACAAATTCCGCTTGAAAACGTTGGATTGCGGATTTTTGCAGTTTGTGCAGCGTTTGGTTGAAATATTGGGCCGCTTAGCACTTTTTGGCGAGCTGATCGACTGCCTCGATTGCCCTTGGTGCACTAATTGACCTTTTTTACGGCATGCTGAAGGACCTTGGAAAAGTTGCACTTGGAACAGTCAACTTTTTCAACAGTTAATTCTAGTCATATTTTAATTCTCCATTGGCGTGACTAGCAAATATTAAAATTGATTATCAGATCATGTTCACTAGGCACACGCTTCAACATTTCCCCTACCGATGTGTCAAATAATTTTCACGAAATGCACATTTTCACCTAATTAAATCACAAAAAAATGAGATGCATGCATCCAACTAGCAAAACACTGAATTAATCGATCGTTGGACATTGAGCGAGAATGATGCTCCGAAGGCTTGAATGGGGAGAGCACCCAAACCTCTTTCTACTCCAAGGAACCTTCCACCCCAGTGTTTGAACTGACGACCTTTGGATTGCGAGTCCAACCGCCGCCAGCGATTCCACCGGAGTAGGCTTGGTTTGGTGTGTTGTTTGAACTTATGGCATGGAGACGACTCCTACACCTCGAATGACTTAACGGCCTAACAACCAAGGCCGGGACCGACATTTTACTTCCTCATCCGATGGAATGTTGGAGCAGATGGGAATCGAACCCAGAATCATCCGCTTACAAAGCGGACAGCGTAACCATTCGGCCACGCACTGCACTGTGCACTAATTTAAAAAATATGAAAACTGCGACTATTTCCAAAAAAGTCACCTAAAAATGGATTTAACTTGAAAACGGTGCACTTTATCAAAATTTCACTAAAGGACTTTTTGATTGCAAATTTGATTTTACATCGAAAAACGAAGTTAAAAAATGTTTACGACCAATATTTCGATTTTTTGAAAAAATCAGTATTGATTAAAAAATGCATAACTCGGTCAAAGATTTTTTGCACAACCTGAAAATTTCTGATAAGTTGGCATTTGTTGTCCTCTAAAACATATAAAAAAACTGTGTTTTTTTTTGCAAATCAAGTTTTAGTGACAAAAAGTTAAATAAAAAATCACCAATTTTTTTTACCGTGTATCATTTTTTTTCAGTGTAGTCCATATCCATACCTACAACTTTGCCGAAGACACCAAATCGATCAAAAAATTCCTTCAAAAGATACATATTTTTGAATTTTCAAACATCATTTTTGTATGGACAGCTGCCAAATTTGTATGGAAAATTCTATGGAGAATCTAATGATGCAAAATGGCTTCTTTGGGCATACCGAAGGCACCAAAAAAGTTTCAGTCGGATTAAAAAAAACTAAAATTAAACTTCTAAAAAAAAGACCGATTTCGTAGAGAATTGCTCTATACACTTAATCAAAATAATTGTTTTACTTGTAATTTGTTTTTTTTTAATTTACTTTTTTTGTTATTAATTTGAGGAAATTCTCGTATATTTGGCAAGTTAATCACTCGCTCCTTGCTCCATCCAATTTGCTGAATTTTACTATTTAAACAACTTATTTTTCAAAACTATAGATATAAACCTGCTTTCTCGCTTCTTATTGAGCTATTTATCACTCGATTTCAGTTTAAACCGCTTTTTATTGGCTGTAATTTAACGTCAAAGTGCTGATATGGCAACATTATAGGCTGTTCTCCTACTACAAAAAAAAGAAAAAAAAGACCATGGTGAGTAGGCTGTCAATTTGAAATTTACCAAAAATTATTCTGATCCTGGTTTTAATTAATGTTTTCCAACAATATTGCATAATACAGTGGACTCTCTCGTTGTCGATATTGAAAGGGCCGTCGAGAGAGGGAGTTATCAAAATATAGATCAAAAAAACAAAGCATGTTTCTTGAAGGGACTGAAACAATTATTGACAGTTGGAGCAATATTGATATCGAGAAGATCGACAGCCAGAGAGTCGAGTGTATTGCAACTTTATAGTCAAAATGAGTTTGAGGATCACCATCTCGTGTTTTTTTACTTGAATCTCTATTTCATGAAATCACAACTCAAAGTTTTCAAATATTTGAAGCGAGTTTTTGAAAAATGTCTGCATTCCTTTGGCACCTTTCATATGATACGAAATTGGTTTTAACTGATTTTGTTTATGATTTTATTTATTTGAACATTTTCAGATTCAGAAAGCAAAAGTCGTTTTAAATTAAACGATACATGTTTTTCACATTTAATCCTCTTACAACTTTTGTAGCTCCAGTGCTTCATAAATGTTATAACAGTAACTTTCTTTATCAAAATCTAAAAAAAAACCCGATTTAATCCCACCTGGGGTGAGAAAGAGCCTTTCTTACTAAAGAATATAACAATGGTAGAACTTCTTTGAATTAATAACATCGACTTTGTTTATTTATAACGTCAGCTCAAAAGAAAGTCTTATGATGAAAGCAATGTATTATGATGATATTATGAGTATTATGAATGATATGATTTCCAAAAGAAATTAAAACGCAATTTTCACCAAAAGAATATTTTTAATCGTACAATATGTTTGTACGTTTCTAATCAAACAAGCGATTATGACAAACGCGATCATAGCAAGCTTCCCAACAACGCACACCGCGGTTTTGGTTTTCTAGTTTCGGTGCGAGCCCTTTTGTGTGACTGTGTTGGTGTTTTGGTTCATCGTACCAGCGCACCAAGACAAGGTACAAGTGAACCGCGTGTGCCGCACGGTGCAGGGAAGCTAGCCATTCAGCTTCTACGAGAGTGACAGAGTCAGAGATAGCTATTTTTAACAACCGCACCACTACACACTCAATCGCGAGAACCTTAGGAAGAAAGCCATTGGAGTCGCCAGCATTGAACACTTTGAAAACGAAATAAACGATGAAAAGCTTAGAAAGCTCCTATTATCCTATCCAATGAACCCTGTTAAATAAACTTACGAAATCACGAAAAAATGAAGTCTACATTTAGGCGATTTTAAGAGCGCACGGGAAACAAAATGATTGTAGCCGGATGAATGTCCTATGTCACAAAGGTTTTTGCATAAACATTGGACAGTTATGCAAAAACGGACAGGGCAAAAGAAACCGAAAAGCTACGATATCTTACATATTGAAGGAAACATCGGTAGACAAGCTACTACAAAATGAGTATAAGTCGAGCCACAAAATATATGCGCCAGCATTCTCGCGCCAGTATTCGAAGCTCAACTTGACAACTTGTCGACTTGGCGACGAAGCGTCAAAAATCGATGCAGTGTGATTTTTTGACGATTTTTCCGATTAAAATTGATGCTGAATCGACATATTTACGAAGATGGAAGTGACGTCCTGCCTTAAAGTAAAACCTATACCTTTCTTTAGTAAGAAAGGCAAAAGTGCATTTTAATTCCAAATTAGTGTAATTATTACTGCCCAACAAATAAGCAGATACGACACGAATGCCATTGCAATGGTAAAGTGTCTTTAAAAAAACTAATAATAAATAAGCAGATCTATTCCCAATTGTGAAAGCTTCTGAAATTAAATGAAATAAAATTACGTTCTCAAATTTTTTTTTGTGAATTTTGGATACTTTGGTGCCATAAAGTAAAGAAAATGTTTATTTCCGCTTAAATTTCGGGAATTCCCGGGAAATTTAAAAAAATTCCCGGGATACGGGAATTTTTTTTTTTTTCGGGAAATCCCGGAAATTCCCGGGACGGGAAATTGGACGCTCTAGGTGGAACCAATTGGTCATTAGGGTGACAAAAAATAAGTAACTTTGAGAATGTTGAGCCAAATCCGTTAAGGTCGGTTAAAGGTCGTTATAGATCGCTAAGTTGTGAAAAATAATCTTTTCATTAACCCTCTACCACCTAACATGTTTTATGTGACTTAGCCAATGTTTTTAAAAATGTCATTTTTTTAGGGGTCAACTTTAGCTATGTTTTTTTGTAACATTTTCTATATTTTCAGTAAAAAGAAGTATGCAGTAATTTTTGTAGTGACCCAGACTATGCCTCTACGCATTTTTTTTGCAATTTAAATGATGATGGTGCCATTTTATAGCAAAAAATTTGAAAAACATGCAAAAAAATGAAAAAGTGACTGTAAAACGTGAAAAAATTAGATAGGCAAAATGTAATTATATTAGGTGGTAGAATAGGCCAAATACTACCAAAAACAAACATAAACTAAACAAGATAAATGCAAATTAAAATACTAAAAATTAAACAATAAAAACATAAAACAAGAGAAGTAAAGTTTTTCGTAGAACAAAAGTTGCTCAAAATGACCTCCTAAACACGGGAAAAATAAATATCTTCGAAAAAAAAAATTTGGCAGTAGAGGGTTAATAACGTCTTTTTTAAATCGCTATTAACTCGCCAGGGATAACTCGGATCGTTTTGCGATCTTCGACAAAGTTGTTTTTCATAAAATTTACATAAGAGTCGCACACTTGACAATGATCCGACCCATTTACGCCACATTTTGGTGGAATTTTGAAATTTTTGCTTTTCCCCGGTTTTTTTCCATAAAAACTTCAACTGTCAATAGCGACCCTGATACCTCAACCGATTTGGCTTAAAATTGGCACAGGTTCACCTAAAAAATCAAGCCAGGGGATATCTCTTAAGGTTTTCCAAAATTTTCAACTTTTCTTGTCACCCTGCTGATCACCTTACTGGTTCTCACCACTGACAGAGAGATTTGAAAAAGATCGAGTCGGTCTTCTCTCATGCATGAAATGTCAGTTAAATTAAAGCTCATAAACTTAATTTTAAGATTTGCAGAATGAAGTTCAATTCCACTACTGCAAATAATCTTTTCTATTACTGCAGAGGAAAACAACGCCTACTCATTGATGATCTTTTGAGAGTTCAATAGAGATTTTCGTCACTGTATTTCACCCAAAATCACTTTCGTCGGTGAGAAAAGATCGCTACTGAAAAATTAAATTTTGACATAATTCATTCTGAGGCAAATAAATTAACAATCCTTAGCCCATAAATAATTTTGTAAGGCATTCGGAAGTGAATTTTCAATCTCTCTTTTATTAGCGACCGAAAAACTTTTCTGATAATTTTATCGCTGAGTCTTGTTCATATTATACCGCATTCAGCTGTCTAGCCTATACAAGAAAAAAGTTCTCAACAGGTAGATTAGACGAAGCACAACTTTCTAGCTCGCTTCTACAAATTGATAACAGCTCGCGCCGCCGAGTTAAAAAAAAAGTAAGTGACGTTTACAAATTGATGCTAATTTGTTGCGAGTTTCACCTGGTACTGGTTAAACTCACCCTCCGCCCATGTGTTAAGATTTTTGGGAGAAACTTTGCGGATCATCATTCTCCAACAGAGTAACGGCAATTTAGTGCATGTTTGGCAAAAGCAGCAGGGTGGCAAATTAAATTACTGCGAAAGGGGAGAATTAAGAGATGTTGTACGAGGCATAAATTTCCTGTACTACACACCGCAACGCCACTGGGGCAGAACACCATCGGCATGTTTTACAAAATGTGTGCTGGAAGCCATAATTATTGCACACATAGTGAACAAGAGAAAAATCTGCATTCTCATCGCTTTAACAGCATGTGTTCTAATCGAACACAAAACAGTATTGTTTAGCTCAATCGATTAGTTGCAACAATTGCGCTTTCGTAGAACAAAAGGATCGATGGCGCGGCGGCGGTGACTACCTTTCACAATTATCCTTGAAAATCATAGTATTATTCTGATAATTGCATTCAATTTGATGGCGAACAATTATTTCAAAAAACAATGTTGGATACCTACTTTTGTACTTCGAGCAAGGTCATTGGTTATACGAGCCCTCGATGCACGAGGAAGTGGCCCTAATTAAACCCAACTGCTGCTGCTGAAGGCTCCAAAACGAAAGGAAGTGTACAACCCCTTTCGAGGTCACTGCGGCCTTGTCGATTACCTGAACCAGACTGTATCTCTTGTATAGGTTGCTCTCAAGAGATGAACATGGTATCGGCCAGGAAACAGAGCGGCGGTTAAGGGAAATGGCAACGCCGATTCATTAAATTTAATGAACCCCGAGTCTTGCGCTGCTGCCGAACACCAAAGGGCACGGGGTTGATCTGCTAGACATGAGCGTTGATGGATACGCGGCTGCCCCACAGAAAGGCCTTGGAATCTATTAACTTGGCTAAGGGGAGTCACTCTCAAATGTCAAAGTGTCTTTTTTAGTCTAGTTCGCGAGCAGAAACATGCGGTTTTCGACAACCGTTAATAACAAACTAATTAGATGAAGAACTGGGTTGTGGACCGTCGGCACGAAGGACCCACCACCGCGTCGGAATGGAGGTCGGTCAAAAAATAAGGACAACCTGCCAACGAATCGGCTAAAAATACAAACATTTTCCCACCAGCCAGCAGATCGAAGAAATCCCAACCAAACGTGAAGGTTGCAGTGGGGAAAATATGGATTATGTGGACACCTCTCCTCGGTGCAAACAACCTGACCAAGAAGCGAACATGAAAATCTATAATTGCACCCGAGAGGGCCAACCCAGGTATATGGATATGTTGTGAGATGGGGGAAAAAAAGATTGGCAAAAATAAACGGCGAAACATCTATAGACGAGGTACACAAATGTATGAAAAAGCTAAAATTAAGTAAAAGAAGGCTATTTTCAACCCAGAAAAAAAAAAGCATGGAGACCATTACCAACATCGATATACAACCGCTTCTACGGGTTCTACCTGCGCACCGGTTGGCGTAAACTGACCGACCAACTGTCGCGCGTACAAAAACTAGGATCTAGATGTGACAGGTAAGCGCCGGAACCAACATTCTATACACAGAGGGAGAGACCGTTTTTCATGCAAAATATAAACCATCAGGAAAAATCCGTCCACTTTTCGCATCCCAGTCAGTGTTTGTAAAGTTGTCCTCCCAGAAGAAAACTTTTGCAATAAAAAAAAAACCGACAAACTTTGCGAAGCTTTCATCTTTCGTGATTAGCAAAATTGTTTTTCATCATTTGATGTGCTTCTTTTTTGGTTGTAAGTTTGCTCCAGAGTTGTTAAATATGCAATAGGCGATTAGATAGAACAGAGACACCGACCAAGTAATGAAGGGGGATGGAAAAACCCATAAAAAAGTAAGAAAGTTTCAAATAGTCACAAACCTTAAATTTTGCACCGGGACCGCAGCTGCACCTTGTATCGGCGGAGGCACACTGTAGGGGAACATTTTTGCAGCGGCGACGGGACTTTCAAACAGCATTTTTCGCTAATGTTGTGTTGTTGTTTTGGGCAATTTTTTGGTTGCAAACTGTTTGCTTTGTTTGTTTGTGGTGTTGTAGTACTTTGATATTTACTGGTTGCCAGATTTTTTTTTTTTTGTTTTCACTACAGGTACTTGTATGTACTTTGTCACACTACGGTTGCGGTTTTCCAAACACACTACGAGAATTACAAACCACACTACACACGATCTCTTTCGAGTAATATGTATACTTGTTCGCTAGGTTAGGTTCTGCCGGTTTGCGCTAGATGGTAGTAGATAGAAAAAAAGAGAACGAAAATAATATAACTAGAAAACAACTCTTTTCTAAAAGGTAGATTCAGTATAATTTATAAGTACGAGTTTCGCTATTAAAGTTAATTATTGTTGGTGAGTGAGTGAGTGTGAGGAGGAGATAGAAGCTTATATTTGTATATTTATCGTCATTAACGCACTAATACTATGGCATACACACTAGTTTCGAGACAATTAAATGGAGTGGTGGAGGTAAGGGGGGATTGTGGGGATTTGTGAGCTGGAGTGTTAGGGGCAGATAAATAAAAACCAAACGGAGTAGTCATTGATATGATGGAAACGACGGCGGTTACTTGCCGCGCACACGAGACGGATCAAGATTGAAACAGAATGAGTTAAGTGGTCGAGCACGGCCGGCTTAGGGTGATATTCAACTGTGTTTGCAAAAAAAAAAACAAAATTTTGACTTTAAAAAACATTTTCTTGCAATATGCCCTAGCAGACGGTCTTAAGTAGAAAGGTCTCGAAATTGTCTGATAGGATAATGCCCTCAACTTGATATCATGTATCATTGTATAGTATCCGATACTGGAGAGGAACAGCACTGACGATTCAACGGTCTCGAGTTCAATTCCCGTTTTTTCTTTTTTTTTTAATTTCATTTTCTCCTCTTCGGCCTGAATTTTGAAAACATTTTTTAAGGTATTGAAGGGAACATGATTTTTATGAAACATTCGAAACTTATTGGCTAGTTTAGACTTGCAAATAAAGCAAAAAGTATGCCGAAGTCGGCAAATTCTGAACAACCGAAGTCGGAGTCGAAGTTAGCCAATAATTCATAAAATTGTAGTGGAGTTGGAGTTGGCGTTTTGAGTACGCTGTAATTTTTAGCAGATTCTCAATTTTTCAAGATTCTCAAAATTCCGGTAATTGATTTTTTTTTTACTATGACATAAAAAGTCGTTTTGTGTCTTTGGTTCACCCATACTAGATTTCATACAATGTTGGCACCTCCTGTCCATACAAGAATGGTAAGTAATATTCGAAAATCGGTATTTTCTGAATAATTGTCTAAGCGTTTTGGTGTCTTCGATAAAGTTGTAGATATTAATGAGGACTTTTAGAAAAAAGGGTACACGAAAAAAATGCCGATGTTTAAATTGACGTTTTTCACAAGAAATCAATTACACAAAATCAGTATTTCAATTTTTTTTATACATGTTTAAAAAAAGGACAACAACTTTGCCGTCAAGATACAATTTTAAAAACAAAATTGTTTTTTTAATAGAAAATTTACTGACTTTTTTTGTCATAACAAACATGGTACGTAATATTCGAAAATCAGTATTTTATGGAGGGATTTTCTGAGCGATTTCATGTCTTCGGCAAAGTTAAAGATATTAATGAGGACTATTGAGAAGAAATAGGTACACGAAAAAATGCCGTTTTTTTTAATTTACGTTTTTCCCAAGCAATCAATTACCCAAAATCAGAAATCCTATTTTTTATGTTAAAAAAATTACGACAGCTATTTTACCGCCGAGTAACGATTTTAGAAACAAAAGTGTTTTTTTTATATAAGTTTGACTGACTTTTTCGCGTCAGATTTAAGTTTAAAATTAAATTTTCCATCGAAAAGTACTTTGGCAGAAAAAAATGATTAAGTGCGCCGTTTTCGGGATACAGCCAATAAATGTTAATATTTGAAAAATAAAATAAAAATTTCTGACCTACTGATTTTTTTGACAATTTTTTTTTCAATTTTAAGACTTCCACTAAAAATGGGCCTTAAATTTATTATTTTATTGAAATTTCAAAAATATAAGGGGTCTCATATTTATTATATTTATTTCAAATTTTCCAAACATTTCACTACCGTCAGTGAGGGTGACATTGGGTCTGGGGGGTGAGATTGGGTCAAAGTGATTTTTGACGGATTTTACCATTTCTCAGGTTCTTTTCAATGAAAATGAACTCTGTTGAAAAGGTTGTGTAGGGGACATCTTAAGATGACTTCGCTGAAAAAATCTCGTTCCTAGAACAAATCCTGTTATTTTGGCAGCTGTCTAAAGTTGAGGTACGTTTTTGGCCAAAAATGACCTCTCGAAAAATCATTTTTCTAATATTTTTGTTAGAATTGCTCGAAAACTACCCAAATGTTTGAAAATCTCCACTTCAAACATTGTAGCGTGTCAATACGATTCCCTCGAACAAGAAACACTGTTGGATGACTTGTTTTTACCATATCGTTGTATTTGAGCATCATTTTAGTTTCATCTGACCCAATGTCACCCTCTCTAAGGGGTGAGATTGGGTCAATTTTCAAACATTAGGCATTTAAGGTAGTGTTCATCAAAATCCACCATATTTTGGGAAAATGTTAGTTAGCTATCTAAGAACAAATCTACTTTGAAAGATTTTCGATGTTATTTAAATTGTTTTTGTTATTAAGAAAATACGAGAGGTGCATCGTTTTTTGACCCATAGTCACCCCTACTGACGGTAACAAATATAAAGAAATTTTAAGAATTAAGTACCGTCATCTGGGGCGAAACGGGACACATGGGGCGAAACGGGACAGCTGTTTTACCCTTGTTACTGCACAACATTTGGATGTTTTTGATTGTTTTCAGATAGAACAAACACAGATCAACAAAAATAGTGCATCGATTTCCAAATTTCAAGCTCTAAAACCTGCTGTCCCTATTCAGACTGTTGTCCCGATTCGAAAAAATAACAATTTCAGAGATGGAAACAAGGGTAACAACTCGATTCCTTAGGCAAAATACAGCAAATTTTAAACCATATTGGTTGAGATCTTGAAGTCGCTTTTGTGAGTTGAAGATTGCTTGGAATTTGTTGAAAAAAAATATTAGGAAAGACTGAATTTTCGATTTTTTTTTTCCAGAAGGTGGTGTAAATTGTGTGGAAATTTGGTCAAGGGTGAGATTCTGATTCTAAACCAACCGCTCTACAATTTTGACGAAGAGTGCAAAGCTATCCGAGTTGATTCTGACAAGTTATCAGCAAGACGTTTTAATATGAACAGTTTTTTTCACCAACTTTTTCTGTTGGTTACTTTTCGATTGCCAATTTGATTTACATCAAAAACTGATCAATCCAGTTGGTTCACGGTACTATTTTACAAGGACAGTGCAGACTAATCAGCACAATGAGATATTACGGACAAATCATACCGTTTTCTTCAAGCACACACTCGAGGTACAAATTGCTGTAAAATCTCATAACCATTTCTTGAGCTTTGTAAAATGAGCACTCGTTGGAGCACCACCCAGGGAAAACACTAATTCAATTTGCCCAACCCGTGTCACAAAGGACGACCCGATTTGATGTCCCCGCGCCGAACACCGGAAAAAAGGGTTGTTGACGAGTGATTGCAGCGATGACGATTTGTTTCTTTCCTGAGACAAGCTGGAACGAAATGCTGTGCAATATTTGTAATTTGTAGATTTACATTTACACGACTGAGTTACTTTGAAACAAAAGTTTAAAAAATTCTAGATCCACTACAAATTTGCTAATGACTCTACTGTACATGATATTCTGTTCTACTTGTTTTTTACTATTTTTAACTAATAAAATTCACCAAAGCAAATCGATATAGAGCAGCTGCATACCGGACTTTAATCGGGCTGCTGCATAGCTTGTCATTTATCGCTAGTCGCACTATCCACACTCGTACATCTACAGCACCGCATAGTTCTCCACAACAATGAGCGACTAAATCTTCCAGCCCGCATACTACTACCCTGAGTTGAGATTTTCTTTAGATCCAGAACGTGTTACTAAGAAATATACTGTAAAGCACACCATAATCTACACCACTGATCGTTGGCCGTGTAATTGATTCAAATCGTGTATGTTGGCGTGTGTGAGTAGTAGAAACATGATACAAGACTGCAATATTAGGAAAAAAAGACAAAGGGCGTATTGAAATTTGCTCCCACTTTGATTTGCCAACCTGATATATTGAACTAAAATGCATACTAAACTAGGCAGTCGCTAACCTTATTGGCGTTCGATTGCTAACGCGGATGCTAGACGATGGCTGTCTTGCTCAATCATCTGGTAGGCGCGGTAGGTGGGAAAAATGAGTATAAATTAGAAACGATTAATTAGGTTCGAAAGAGGTCAGAACTTTTGTGTAACCTGAAATGTACAAACAACGTTCACGTTGAGATTTGTCCTAACTGCACACGAACCGTTCATGAACATGGAATATAGATCCACCCATCAAATCCGTGGTGTTGAGCTTAGCAATACCACAGTTTTAACTAGAACCTCCTTAAACATTCATCTAGTTGCAAATTAACCGCAACCATCATCAGATACTCTTCGTTAATTAACGTCTCTCTTCGGTGCCGTTGCCACCCATCAACGAACCTCGGAGAAGTGGTTACGAAATTGGAAAACCACCAAGTTTTGCGGCAGTTCCTCCCAGACAATTCCCTCCCCCGTCCTCCTGAAGTGGGTTTGGAAGGAAAACTGGTGAAAAATAACGATCCCCACAGGTTTTTCGGCACTCTCCAAGTTGAATCTGAACCGCTCGAATTCATGACGAGAGAATTTCGTCATGGGCCAAACCAACAGGAAAATGTAACGCTAATAGAATTTAGCAACTTGAGCGAAAGGATCCGTCGCTGCCCGAGCCTGGGAAAGCCATCGTTTTTCACGACTCTTTCTTTTTTTCGGGAAAACAGTTTCTCAACCCCGCACAAGCGAAGCGGAATGGCGCAAAAAAATAGGCATATCCTTTATGAAATTCATCACTAAGGCGGGCACAAGGCAGAGGCTCTTTGCCAGAGAGAGAAAAAAAACTAGAATAAAAAGAAGAAAATAACAAAAATATGAAAACTTTACTTTTTATGATGCCCGATTCCGCTGCCTGCTCTCGCGGGCTGATGTTTCACGTTTCGTTCCATGGGAAAAGAATCAAAAGTTATGCTCGGGAACAATGGAACTGGGTTGAATCGAGCTCGACACAGCACTACACAACACAGCCAGCCGCCCACGCAAAGTTATGAGAGGCCTCCCCCAAGAGGAAACTTGGGCTGTGAGTGAGTGTATAGATGCTGAACAGAAAGAGCGTTTTCAACAGCGTGAATGCTGGGGAAGGCTTTGGTTTGTTATTGCAATGATGGCATAAGTAAGTCGATTTGGCACACATTTAGCTGGTAATGTCAGTTTAAATATGTAAACTTTAATATGAGGTGTTTTTGAACTGTTTTAAATTTAACAAGTTGAAATACAAGTTTCCTTCCAAATTTAAGGCCCAATACAGTCCAGACTCGATTATCCGAAGGCCCTCGCCAAATTTGACTTCGGATAATCGAATCACATTTTTTTTTTTTTTTCGTTGCCCTATTTTTTATTGCTGAACTTAAGTATGAACCTTAAACTACTCTAAAGTGGTTTAGAATTTTTAAATCCGAATTGCGGCCACAATAACGGTGATGAAATATCGAAAAATGCATTTTTTTATTTAATAGGCAATAAACCATCAAATTTGAATAAAATGGGGTAGCAGAACTCGAATTTGATGTTAAAAGTATTATCCTTGGCAAGATATTTTAACATTCTGCGGTTCTAGAGAGCGTCAGTCTGGCTACTGCCCAAAGTGCGGCGGTCTGTTCTGAACTGTTGGTTGGCTGCGACTATAAAGCGCACTTTGATCAGCGCAACGCATTTTACGACCACGTGTCACTTCAAGGTACCAAAAACCAGCATGGCATCCCGAGCATGCTTTGCTTATTTCAGATTTTTTGCAGCAACGTGACTTATTCAGATATGAAATCAAGGATGTTGATCGAGCATGTCAACAATTGAGCCTACTAAGGGACATCTGCGATTTCCGCAACGGCGGGATACGATCGCAGCGGAATGATAATTAATCCTGATACCCGCAATAAGAAAATAAAAAATACGAAAAACAAGTTTTTGTTCATGGTTCGATTATTCGAAGTTCCATACAAACCTTCAGATAATCGAGGCTTCGGAAAATCGAGTCTGGACTGTACTTTTCGACATTGTTTTGATTACTGACTACAATTTTTTTTTGCAATTCCGAAATAAAAATCTTTTGGGTTGGATTTTTCAGTAAAAAGTTTCATTTCCGCAAGATACCTTTGTGTCCAATTCCAAAACAGTTTCAGAAAGCATAACTTTTTTTTAAAAGTACTAAAAAGTTGAAATTTTCAGCACGAGAATGAGAAGAAAAGTAAGGCTGGTACAAATTTTATTTAAAGTTCCCCCCCCCCCCCCCTTCAAAGTTGGTCCGAAAAGTCAGGGGGCAAAAAAAAAAAAATTTCTAAAATCTTCAGAATTTCAATGGAAATTGAAGTGAAATTAGCTGAAATCAATTGAGAATGCATTTCCCTGCGTTTAGAATCATTTTTAGCATGTTTGGTTTGATTTAAAAATCCTTTGAATTTTTGAAAATTGTCGATGTTTATAATCGCAAAAAAAAATTTTTCGCTAAAATTTTTGTTTTCGTCAATTCTTAAATTTTTTGAAAACTAATGATTGCAAAACAACTGAACTAGTGTAAAATGCATTTTAAAACACTTTTTCCACGCAAATGTAGAAACTATGGCTTGTTATTTCAATATTTGTATTTTTTTATTTTTTCCCACCCCCCCCCCCCCTCGACCCCGGCCAGAGCCGAGGGACAAAAACTTTGAAAAATATTTGCATCGGCCTAAGTAGTTTCGAACCATAATTGCAAAAGTGTTGCGTGTTCGTTGCAAAATTTACTTTTTCTCAGCACTCGTCATATTTATAAATGTACGAATCGAGCTGAAAAAATAATCATGTTGCACTTTACTGCATTAACTACAATATTTTTATTAGAAATCAACTAATGGTGTACTTTATCGAATAAAATATTAAGTTCTTTTCGGTTGCAAATGAGTTTTAAATTTATTCAATTCAATTCAATTGTGTTTTTATTAGAATTTAACAGTTCTGCTCCAGGATGTTACATTTGCAATTCAGAGATTTGGAGAACCTTCAACTGAGATCAAATCATAAGCCTTTGCAGGGAGGGTACATGTTTCTAAGTTTAGATTCTGCTAGCTGAGTGCTCTTTTTGGGAAAATAATTTTTGAGAAAAAACCCTAGATCTATGGAGTTTTAAATTTACAACTCAAAAAATGTTTTTAATTTTCATCAGCTTGAAAATATAAAAAAATTGAACAGACTTACAAAACTAATTTTGAGATGTTAACACGAATTGGCAATCAAAAAATTGTCCATAAAAAAAGCTTTTCAAAGGTTTTTTTTTCACCCTTCAACTGCAAATTAAACTTCGAATTCGAGATTTTATAATTCATTTTCCAAGTTTTTATAATTCATTATCCCATGTAAGTCAAATTTTAGTGGTTTATTGCTTGTTACGTTACCAAATGCATTTTCTTCATATTTCATCACCGCCATCTTGAATTTAAAATTTCCAAATCAACAACCAAAAACAAGACAACGTAAATAAAAAAGTGCGTGATTCGATTATCCGAATCCAAATTGTCATCTTTCCGACGATTTCAGATAATCGAGTCTGGGCTGTATCGTTTTTCGACAAGTCTGGCTCACATGCTTTTGTTATTTTTATCCAAAACAAGTGAAACTTTCCCGAGAGCTAAAATTTGAGCTGGTGGGGTGAAAATCCAACATTTTCTTTTTAAGATTACGTATTTAAATATTTAAAAAATCGTTCAATAAAGCGAGAGTTAATTTTTTTTCAGATTTGTCCAATTGTTTACACTTTTGTTTAAACTCTCCTGATAATACAGAAAGGAAATCAATGATTTTTTTTAAAAAAAAAAGCTTCTTTGGACATAAGGATGACAGTCTATTATTTGAATCTTCTGTAATTTTTCCAAAAAAAAATCATTTATTTCTGATTTCTGGAGAAACATTTTAAAAGGGCTCATAAGCATTATGACAACTGATACTTTTATTGTAATTTCTCATGCAACAGGCTACTTTTGTACATGATGATTGGTAGCTGGGAAGTACAGCTGTTGTTTAACATCTCGAGTTTTTCTTTTAAATAAATTTACCTTAAGCCGGGGAATTTACACAATAAATTCAGCCATCAAAATGTTCATCCGCCCTTTTCTCGTATTGCTCCAGATTTATGGCCACAACCAGATATTTTTGAGAGAGTAAAAATCTCACATTATTTGAAATAAAGCTATTAGAAAGTTAATTGTAAAATCTAGAGTTTAATTTGAAAAAGGTCCTACAAACATAGGGAATCCCATAGCTTATAGGACCTTCAAAATTTAACTCTAGTATTGTAAGAAATATCAATCCACTATTTTTTACTTCTTAAGGCTTGTGTGGCTTTCCATAATATTGAACAAAAATATTTAATAACATCACCATCATTAGCATTTTTAACTAGATCGAATGGCATTTTCAAAAGTCAAACAAAATCTCGAACGAAAGTGACATTGTTTCTTTTTCCATTAAACGCAACGCAAATATTTGCCATAAACACGACACATCGTTCCAGTCAACCGCCTGCTAAAAAGTAATCAAACTAAACCATTTTATGTCGAAGAGAGTCGGCTGCTGCTGCCGCCGATGGCCACAAGCAAGGACAAGAGGCCGCAGCGACAAAAAAAAACTTTGAATAAAAACAAACATTCCCATTCATCTTCCGCTCAGCTCTCCGCGTTCTGTGCACACTCTCTCTTTCTCTCAAATTTTAATTCGCTCTCCTCCATCGCAATGTTCTCATCTCGAAGGATTCAAGCTTCAAGCTGCGATTCAGAGCAGGAAATTATTGTACAGTAAATATGCGACTGTGTGCGTGTTCTCGTTTCTCTCTCTTCCCCCTTTTACACGAAATCTGTCGCACATCTGGCCAGGCAAAAGCATGGACAGAATCAAAAGTTCAATCCTCTCTCTCTTGGCGTGCAGCTGCCCACTTTGCGAGTGTGTGTGTGTGTATTTATATTGTCGGTTGATTCGTTCTCGATCGCACCCGTTCATCACACCGACACGTGCAGGACAGGGCGGCCAAAGCGTGCAGGTAAATGTGTGGAGTTAATAAATTTGATTTATTTGGGTTTAGCGCCATAATATTTAATAATTAAAATTTACTTTGGAGCAAAATTAGTTGATCTTAAATTTATTCAAAATAATCATCTAATTCTTTATCTTCTAGTTCACAGTTCGGTTTCGCTAATTTGAATGCAATTTCATTTGAATTAGGATTCGTTTAAAAATAACGAGACCGGTGGTGTCCCCTACAAGCGTGGTTGCCTCTCACCCTGTCGGGCTGGGTTCGATCCCAGAAAGGTCCCGGTGGTATTTTTGCCTTCCTCACCTTACTGAGGAAAGGCTATAAAATCACTCGGAAAATGAACTTTTTAATTAGACCTCCTAGACCTACCTTCATTTGTACATATCGACTCAGAATCACCAGCTGAGCAAATGTCTGTGTGTTTGGCTGTATGTAGACATGTGTACCAAATCAATGTCACTGGAATATCTCGTCATAGGCTCAACTGATTTTGGCCGGAATGGTTTTAATCGATCCGTCTTAACGTCCCCTAAGTTGCTATTTAAATTCATGCAGTTTAATCATGTATTTAAAAAGTTATGTTAAAAAAACTGTTTCATATTAAATTAAAATTATGGTAAAAAGGGTGGTTTTTTCACGAAACCCTCACATGTTATATATTTTTAGAAAGCATATGAGAAGACCTTTTAGTTGGAGTAAGAATTTTCAAGATCTGAGTTACCTATCTTAAATTACAAGTAGTTTAAAAAATGGTCTGAATTCACATAACCTCAACTGGTCGGGTCTGATCGCCACGAAAAAGCCGTGTAGAGGGATGCCATTTTCCTCAAAGGCCGTGTCTGTATAATTTTGACAAAAAGACTGTAGGTGGTCTGTTTTTTTACTCATCACTTATTTTTATTAGGAGAGATCCATAAACATGTGGACACTTTAGGGGGGTTGGAATCACTATAAATGAGAGGAAGGCACCAACCACCTAAAGGTGGATTAAGTAACGTTTTCGAGACTAGATTTGTCCGATCAAGCCTTTTAAAATAGTAACTCCGGAGACCGCCATTTTTTCGTTTAGGTTCAGAGTTTACAGGTAAAACCGATGCAATAGCTTGTATTTCCACAAAACGTTGAAAATGGCTTTGAAAAAATGTCCGGAGAATCCTGAATTACATGACACTGAGGAGAGGCTATAAAAACACTCGGTCAATTAACTTCTATAATAGACCTTCTAGACCAACCATCACGTGTAAATATCGACTCAGAATCAAATTCTGAGCAAATGTCTGCGTATGATGATAATTGCACTCGATTATCTCTGCACTGGCTGAACAGATTTTAATCGATTTGTTTTTATTTGATCCGTCTAGCGATCCATTAAGTCATAATGATGTTTATTTAAGCACTTCAAAGTTCTGCTACAAAAACAATTTGGGCTAAGTTCGGAAGATTGTTAAAGAGTGGTTTTGTAAAAAAAAACTTGAGTTTTTATATTTTTTATGAAATTTCCGACGAGCCTAAAATAAAGGCCGATTTTCAAATATTTTGCTGTCCGGATGAATTGATCAACAAGATTATTTTTTTTTGATTTTCTGTTTGTTGTCAGATTTCTTACTTAACTAAACTTTATAATGTTCTATAGCGACTTATGGGACCCCAAGGCGGATCGAATGAGCCCAAAAAGGACAAAATCGGCTCAGCCAGTGCCGAGATAATAACTTTAAACAGCTCTAGATGATTTAGAACATTTAAACGAAAATGGTGGCAATTTATTAAGCATTAATCAGCTTGACTTTTTCAAATAAAACTCTAGATTTTTTTTAACATCCAAATCTGTCATTCGAAAGGTGGGCACGTTGACTTCTTCGACTTTGTAAGTTTTACGCGGTAAATACGGGCTAAATCTCAGATTTTGAAGAATTTCAAATGTTTTTCAATGCATCGATAAAGTGGAATCCACAAAAATCTGATATTTACACCGCCTATTCTTTCCTAAGCAGGTTCAATTTTGACGAAAGATTTGAATGAATCTGGAGTTTTTTTTTAAAAAAAAAAGGTCCAATAAACCAAATTTCTAGTTTTTGCTTTTTGGATGTTTTTGAAACCGCCTTGAGTCAGAGGTATTATTTTTTTTTGTTTATTGTACCTTTTCAAAAAACAAAAAAAAACTCCAGGAATCATTGAATGATCTTCAAGGTGATTTTTCAAAATCGAATCAAAAACATCTTTTAAAATCCCACCATCTTGCAGCACTGCTCAGCGTTCTGCATCCCGGCCGAAAAGGGCTCCGCGTACAAAGTAGGCCCTGCCCGACGACCACCGACCGTGTCTCCCAACGACAAACACACACACAAACAAAACCCAGCACCACACCACGAGGGAGCAGGTGGGGGTGGTGTTTGGTCGGGAGAAAAGAGAAGCTAGCAGCAGTAACAAAAAACACGGGACAAGAAAGATGTGGGAAAAATATGCAAGAAAAGTATGAAACAAGAACAGAGGGAGCAAAAATCTCGTGTGCAAGAGGCAAGAGAAGAGAAGTTTGGAAAAAAATCAATTCCTCCTCCGCCAAAATGGTAATTTTCTTCCCACCACAATCCGTGACTACTCTCGTTTTCAATTATTTTTGTGTGCATGTTTTTTTTTTTTGTTCTGAGATGGGGAGATTTGCTCAGATTGATTTTCCTTTTTTATAGTTCTTTTTTAATGGTTGGGGGCATTAATAGTATGAGAAAAAGAAAAAAATCACAAACCAATTCCAGCGAGCTAATTATCGTGTTCTGCGATGTTGTTTTGTAATCGATTTCGCTCTTTTCCACACGCTGCTTCCGTTTTTTTTTTTCGTGTTCTTCTCTTTCGGCGCTCCTTCGCTGGCCTCTGCTTCCAGGTAATTCTCTCTACCAGGAATTTTCAGTTTACTTCAGGTAGTGTAGATTTCCTGTGTTCTTGAACTACACGCGCGCACACACACACGCAAACACACGACGCACATTCACGACTTTCGTGATTTTTTTTTCGAGTTGTTTTCCAGAACAAAACAAGTTTGTTCTCCTTGCCGACGACGACGCACACTGAACTCGAAACTTTTGGCAAAGCCTGTGCTGGCCTGCTAGGATGGATCCACAACACTCGACGGAAACTCCTTCGCTCTTTTTGCTTCCTTTCGCTCCCTCTCTCTCTCGCTTGCTAGCGCGTTTGCCAATATATTCCTTTCGGGGTTTCTTCTCTCTTTCTTCACCTCGTGTTCTTCGGCTGATGCACAACAAAAGACTGGCTTGCTTGGATTTTTTGGTGGTCAAGGCACCGCGACGAAAGGAAGAAACAAACAGGCTCTTCTAAACGACGACGACGACGCGCACTCAACTAACAAATTCCACTTGTTAGTGTCGTTGCCTGGTGCTGTTGTAACAATTTACTACTCTTTTGTGGCTCTAAACAAAATCGCGAACGGCCTGACGAACAATTACCGACTGGTGTGGACACAACAACAACGGAACAAAAACACATTCGCTCTCCTCGAGTGGACGCGACGTTCTGAATCTGCTGAAACGGAAAATGCTCGAGCATAAACAGGCTACCGCGCCAGGCTGTGTTTGTGTTGGTGAGAGAGAAAATTCTTTGCGAGCGGGAGAGCGAGTGCGTACGCTCTCTCGCGTTCTCTCTGTTTGGTTGTTTGCGTGTGTTGCGGCGGCTGGAAGGAATCAAAAGGTATTTACATTTTTAATTACGACCATTTGCATGATTGGTTTATTGCCAATCGATGCGCATAGTACTGCAAGCATAAGATTCCCTTAACAACACTATACAATCATAAACCTCTCTTCAGCGAAGGAACAGCCGTTAAAAACAAGTTAGCAACGGCAAAGTGTGACCACCCACCGACCGTCGGCAAGCTAAACACAGCGAAAATTCTTATTTAGTATTAGTAAACGGACCAGTAGTAACGTTGTTGGTGGTGGTAATATTGTCGCTCTCGCGAGAGTGCGGTGGCTAGCAAAACGTTCTTAAATTCTCTCCGCGCTCTTTTCGCATTCTCTTATGTTGTGAGTTGTGTGCCGAGGGGACGTGCGATGGAATGGAAAAATACTCGGGATTTTTTTGATTTTTAAAAGTTGGGCCATCGTTAAAAAAATGTTATTTTCCAAAATAATCAAATGGAAAAATACATTTTGAAAATAATACGTTTTCATTGAAAAAGCTATGGGACCATGGGGGGGGGGGTGTCAGCGATTGTCATTGCTCCATACAAAAAATATTTGTTTTGTATGAAAATTGTCCAAGAGGGAGGGGGGGGGGGGTATCAGATTTCAAAAAAGTGTTCACGTGGTCCCTATACCATCTATTCAAAACTGTTTAGAAAATAATGTAGAAGGTTTTACATTTTTTTTTTTTCAAAAAAAGCACTTTTAGCCTTTTTGTATTTTAAACAGTGGTCCAACATTGGAGTGAAAAATAACACAGACTTTTTTTTCCTCATAAAATTATTTTTATTATGTCCTTTTCGGTAGTGGGACCTGGTTAGGACCGAGTCGGCTTTTGTAATAACATTTTACTTAAAGATAAGAGTAATTACAGAGGATCTTGTGTTGAAAAACAATGCCCTTTCAAGCCAGATGTAAACATCCTCTAGCGTAAGCAGGACACACTCTTTGTTTACAAACCCACAACGGCCCTTTGGCATTGTTTTGCTAGAAATGTTAGTGGGAGGGGAGCCGATTACCCGCGGCCTACTCGGGGTTAGTAGGGAAAGGGATTGCTGTTAAAAGACAAGACGTGGGAAGGGAAGGGGGATTGTGTAGGGGTTTTGTTTGGTATCACAGACAAAAATTCACAGCCAAAAAACTCACTGACAAAAAAAAGTGTCTATTTTATGTATTAAACTGCCTTACCCAAAGCGTTATTAGTCTCAGATGGTAGTCCCAGATGTCCTCTACAAGCTTCAGGTCGAATTGAGTTGATATCTGGATGGAACACTTTTTTATTTGCGTTTGAAAATTGTGCTATTTTTTCGCTAAAATGCCAATAACTCCCTTCAGATTTAACCCATTGGGATGCTTCACCCTTCATTTTGTTGCATTTTTTAAGCCCTTTCAGATGCATTTTGAATTTTGAAATTCGATTGAATTTTGCCTAAGCTACAGCCTATTTAAAAAAAAAATTACGCTTTTTAACCTCCAAAATTTGTGTCCCGATTTGCCCCACTTCCCGTTGACCTAGAGTGCTTATATTTTTGCCAGATGCTAGTTTAATATGTACAAACAACCCCTAAAATTTTCAGGCAGAACTTGCTCTTAATCTATATATATAAAAAATTTGGACGGTTTTGTTCGAACGCGAATCAGTTCAAAACGGAGCGTCGGATCGAGGTGCTCTTTGTTGCGTTGGGTTCGTAAAAGCCCAAGGAAGGTTCTTACGCCAAAAAGTGACAACTTTGGCCACGGAAAAAAAAAAAAACTTTGGCCACTCTGGAACCGATTCCGGAAAATCTGCAGATTGCATGGGAAAAGCTGCGTAAAATCAAATTTTGATCACAGGAGGCTGAATTAGCAAACAAGCAAGAAACGTCAGGAAACCAAACAAGGGCAGGACGAAGTTTGCCGGGAAGAGCTTGTTCATTATAGATTTCTTCTTAACATTCATCCGTCCTTCAAATTTAAAGTTTTTTTAATAGGATTATACTGCCGTTCTACGCATAATTGTCCCATGTCAGGTTTGGACGATTTTGCCTTTATGACATTTTTAAGTTTAGTCTGATGTGTACCTTAAGAAAAACACACAAAATCTGGTACTTTGTTCGGAAACTCATTAAAAACAACACCAAGTCTGTTTGTCCCATCGTTAAACTTCTACGCATAATTGTCCCACCAAGTATTTCTTAAACGGAATCATTAGTTTTACTAAGCATTATGTCGTGTTTTCCTGTTGTATAGCAAGAGAATGACAAATAAAGGTGATAAACTACTAACTGGGGCGATTAGGGACACATAGGGCGAATAGGAACCCACGGGACAATTATGCATCGAAACACAGAAATCGGTCGAAAATTTTTAATCGCGTTTTTCTCAGTTGCACTTTTTTGAACATGGGACAATTATGCGTAGAACGGCAGTATAATCATATGAAAGACAATAGTTTAAAGGACTTAAAAACAAACTCTAGAAATGAACACCATGAGTAAGATTTTATTTCCAGAACCATTTTTTTTAATCCTCCAGAGATTATCGACAAGTCTGCCTGTGTGGATCAATCGGACCGCGCACTGGACTCACAATCCAGAGGTCGCCGGTTCGAATCCCAAGGCGGACGCAAAAAATTCTAAGTTTTAATATAGGTATTCGGTGCCCTCTCCTCGTGCCATACCTTTACACTGAGGAGACCCGGGAGGCGGAGTCTTGTCGCAAGAAGAACGATACACGCCTGTGGATCCGTTGACGAAACCGCGTGTTACGTCGATTCCGTTTTTTTTTCGGTTTGTATGGGACTTTTTGACAATCGAATCACGAACACATTTTTTCCCCTTTTTTTCTTTTTCTTGTTGAAAACATCAAATTCGAGTTTTGCGACCCTATTTTAGTCAAATTTGAATAGTTGATTGCCTATTAAATAAAAATGTTTTTTTTTTTCAATTTTCCATCACCGCCATATTGGTCGCCATATTGGATTTAAAAATTTAAATCAGCATAGCGTAGGGATCATACTTAAGCTCCACAATCAAAAATTAGGCAACGAAAAAAAAAATTTTTTCGTGATTCGAATATCCGAAGCTCGATTAACCAAAATGATTTTTTTTCCGAGGCCTTCGGATATTCGAGTCTGGACTGTGCGTCTAACTCTAAGGACTACGATAAGTTCCTGTTTTTTGTCTGCTGTGAGTGTAGTCTCAATTATCCTAACTTTTTTATTTGGTTGCATATAGAAAGATTTTCACAAATACAATTGAAAGAATGTGTTTGTAAAAAAAGGATTTTATTCTTTACTTTTCTTTGATTTTATTGTTTGAATTTTACATTTAATTAATCCAATTTTGATATGGAATTATTTGGCAAAAATACTTTATCCTCGCCTTTGACTGGCGGAAGCACCTTCCCCCGCCATTTTATCAGCAAAAGTTGGATTCTCAAAAGTGCTAGTCGGCTCCTTGTACAGAGGATTGTCACTCTGAAAAAATAAAACAAATTTAGAAAAAAAATATATCCTGGAATGATCCCAAAACATACCTCATCAAACTTCGCGTTCGCGCGTTCCTGCTCAAAGCGCGCGTACTCACGCCGGTCACAAACCGAAGTCACCAGTTTCCACACCAGCAGTGCGGCCAATCCCAGCAGAACAACCGCTCCGACCACGATAAGCACAAAACCCAGCGTGAGCGGCACCGCCGGACAGTCGGGCTTTTCCAGCACGATCAGCTTTTCCGAGTTGGCGTATTCGTTGTACATGAACTCGTAGCGGCACTGGTTGTGGCAAAAAGTGCACCGTTTGTCGCCCGCTTCTTCGTTCGGTTCTAGACTTCCAACGGACTGCAGTGAGAGGGATGAACAATTTGCCGAACATTCCGCTTCGCTCCAGGGACCCGTCTTGAACTGTCTGCAGAGGACACAGCTCTCGTACTCGTTGCAACGGAGACCCGGACACGTGACGCATTTCTCGCAGTAACGGCCGGAGAAGCGACCGTCCTGGGTTTTCTTGCATCTGGAAGAATGGAAGTTTATCGACCTGGATTTGGATTGAATTATCGTTGACTTACTTGCAAGCACCACATTCGCAAGTTCCATGTCCAGAGCATACTTCATCACCGCCTTCGGGTTTGCAGGTATCCTCTGAGGTGCTACAGTCGCAGGAAGGGCCCGTCCAGCCTGGATTACACTCGCACTGTCCGCAAACGCATCGACCTTGCTTCAATCCCGAGCAGTGCACACCATCAATACGTTCACACGAGAAGTTATCACACTCACAGTACTTTCCCGTGACTTGCTCCTCGGGGTTTTCACGCTTATAACACTCGCACATTCCGCACTTGCACAGACCACGCTCGTTGCATACACTCGAGGTGTTTGTCGGACGACAAGCGTTCGGGTCCATCGAGTCGACGTCCTTGGCGGAACATTCACACTTTTCACCCTTGAAGGACGTTCCACAGTTACAAACGCCACACTGTAACGTGCCGACACCGCTACACTCGGCGGCATTCTTCTGGCCTGTTCCCTCGCAAGGACATCCACAGAGCAACTCGAGGTTCACCGTCAGACTCTCGTCTATACCCACCGGCGAGATCTTCAGAACCTGTGTCCACTCTTGGGGATTAGCCGGACACCTGAGCAGGGTTATTTCCACTTCGAACTGCACCATTTCGTTTTGCTTCAGCTCATCACACTTGCTCCGTTGCTTTCGGATATTGTCCTTGCACGTAGAGAAGTACTTGATGTCCAGCAATCCTTCGATATGGTTGTCCTTCATCTCGATTGAAGAAGATATTTTCTGCAAAGTACAGACATTATTATGTAAAAGATTTGCAATGATTTTACTCATCCACCTACATTGTACTGCTCGTACACCAGCGAAACAATGTTGGACGAATCATTCGACAGCATTGCCGCCGAAGCGCCATCGATCAGCCTGGCGAGTCCTTCGTACACCGACAGCTGATTCTCCGTTACCGCAAAGATGACATTAATCTGATTGTCCTGCACCTTCTTGTTGACCTGCGAGATGCTGGGATAGTCCTGCAGAGTTGAGTGCGTGTACAGATTGTGCGAATTAATGTGGCACTCGCCGTCGTTGGGAACGATCAACCCGGCCAGCTTTCCGTCTCCCGCGTAATGGAAGCCACCGTCCGTGGAGAGCAGCAGCAGCCGACGGGCTTGGGTGCGCCAGCCAATCTGGTCCCGGCACACGACGGCTTGCAGCAGAGCGTCCAGACTTCCCTCGGGACCGTCCAAGTTCGAGGAGATCTTTGCACTTTTGACATTATCCTGAGAAATGAGGTGCATTACACCGTATTCTGGCCAACTTTATCTAGATTTTCACAAATTTGTTTTTTTTTATTATTTGGATGAAACTCTTTCCATTGGAAATATACCCATTTTAAGCCTAATAAGCGGTCGTTTTTGAATGATGTTGGATAATCTGGAGTGTTCCTTAAAATTTACTAAAACCAAGTACACCAACGAGTAGAGCATTTTTTTGTGAACATTTCTGTTTATTTCCACTTTTACTAAAAGTTCTTCTATTCCTTTTACAAGCATTTATAAAAAAAATATTTCCCAAATGTATCCATCGCTCTTTTGGGTCTGCTTAGTGCTGCCTAAGTGGAAAGTCCAAGGTTCTATTCCCTACCGGTCTCCTTATTTCTTTCGATTTTAATTGAACATTTAATAAGAACATGTGTTATGTTATGTTAAAATTTCGATACTTACTTTTACACCAAGAATATATTTCTTTGATAATGTAGTAAGTTTCAAAGCAAAAATACTAGAAAAAAAATCACAAAATACCGTATTTTTGGAAAAAACTCAAATTTTCATAATTTGCAATATAGCAATCAAACGAAACAAAATGTTTTTTTACTTTAATAAAAGTTTTTTTTTTAATAATATTTTTTTCACAAATACCTCATTTTTCCAAATTACTCACATTTTTAGCCATATTGCAAATTAGGAAAACTTGCGAACCTATTTTATAAACAAAAAAACGGTATTTTGTGAAAATTTTAGTATTTTGCAAAAAAAGCTCTACTAAAAGTGAAAAAGCATACCAAATTTTGCGTCGTTTGATACCAATATTGCAAATTATGAAAACTTGAGTATTTTAGAAAAAAATACGGTATTTTGTGATTTTTTAAGTATTTCTAGAGTTTTTTTTGATTAGGTCCTATAAACATATGAAAGACAATAGTCTATTGGTCCTTTTCAAAAAAAACTCTGGATTTATTCTATTCTTAGTGAAAGCATTGAGAACATACATGCATTATACATAATTTTGATGGATTAAGTCAACTTTAGAAAGATTTTATAAATGAGTTATCGTCCGTTATCGTCGATAAGATTATCGTCGATAGAATTATCGAAATAACGATAACGATAGATTGCCGTTATCGTCCCGTAGATAACAATAGAACTATCGTTATCGTTGTCGGACTACGATGGTGCAAAATCTGGTGCCAGAGCTGAACTGAAAAATATCGAACGGTCATACTAAATTTCAAAAGATGGCCCGAAAAATCAAGAGCAAAAAAAATATTTTTTCAAAAAACTTCAAAGTTTTGATGTTTACTATCGTAAAATGATTTTTTTTTCGCTATTTTTTTTTTGTTTTCGTCAAATCTTACATTTTTTGAAAACTAATGATTGCAAAACAACTGAACTAGTGTAAAATGCATTTCAAAACAGTTTTTCCATGCATATGTTGGAACTATGGCTTGTTATTTCATTTTTTTATTTTATTTATGGAACCCCCCCCCTCGACCCCGGCCACAGCCGAGGGACAAAAACTTTGAAAAATATTTGCGTCGGCCTAAATAAAAAAATAAAAAAAGACATACACACCAATTCCTCATTACTGAATTCAGTTAAATTTACTGAAATCTGCACTACTGAAATTTTAGATAAATGAAAATTTGCTGAAATTTCAGCAAACTTTGACAGCTCCATACAAATTTTAACTGATGTTCAGCGAAAAATTAACTGAAAATTTCAGTAGTGCAGTTTTCAGTAAATATTAATTTAATTTTTTTTTAAATTGCCTTTTCTGGGATTTTTACTTTCAGTGTTAAAAAATAAATTAAAAATGAAAAGTCCTAACCATAACCTACAACTTTGCCGGAGACACCAAATTGATAAAAAAAAACTTTAAGGTATAGATTTTCGAATGTTCACATTCCCATTGTGTATTTATAATCAGAACTTAAACTCCTTTTAAAATTGGGAATGCATGGATAAAACCTCATCCAAAAACAAAAAAAAATCTCGAGAAAATGGCGAAATTCTATAGAATTACCTTAACACAACCTTACCTGAAATTTTTTCGTATCGGTACTGAGAGATACATGGTTTATATATCCGTACGGAGGCTCACACACAGCAGTACTACCTTTATCAAAGGCACATGGGTTTTTAAGACTAGAATAAAAAGTACGTAAAACGTTCGATTGAAATACGTGATCACCGTTGCTGCAACAACACAAATACTTACAGCTTGGGAGCAGTCGACACGAACGGCATCAACTTTTTCTCGACAAACGAACCGAACCCGAGCCGGAAGTTGCTGGTAATTTTGCGCATTTCCCTGGACAGCTCGACGCCCAGCTGCGAAAGCGTTTCCTTGTCGTCCCTCATCGACTCGGACAGGTCCATCAGGCAGTACAGATCCACCGGATAGTCTTCGGCCTGCGAGTACTTGACGTTCATTTTGTAGACCTCACCTGGGTTAAGTTTAAGTTGTTTTACTTATTCTCACAATAATTTTCAAACTTTCTCACCAAGTCGAAGCTTCAACTGGGCCTCTTGAGGATAAATTTGAACAATTTCCTCCGCAGATTTCGCTTTACTCAAGTTTTTAGCAACCGTTTCGCGAAACTCATTTCTAGGATCAACGGTCAACTTTCCGGGACAGTAGTTTCCATCGGGCACGTGACATCGAGGTTTTTGGAAATTTGGTTCCGAGTGTAGAGTCGCAGCCGGGACTCCTTGAGACACGACGTTCCGGACGCAGCACCATCGCTGCCGATCATTAACCTCCCAACCACCCACTGACCTCATGTCCGCTTCCGTCGTGTCCTGCTCCGGATTCCGCCAACCGGTTCCTGCACAATTCAATCACACTCACACTTCCGCGCCAATCGTTCACTCTCCACTGTTCACAGCGTAAACATAAACACGCGCCTCTTTTCATGCGCTGTCAAAAACCAAGTACACGCTTCAGCAAGGGATAGTCTGTTTTGGGTTATTATTACCCGGTCAATATATTTATATTGTTTACATTATTTTGAAGGACGAAAACCCTACATCCCCATCTTCCTTTAAATAAAACATTTGTTGGATTTGAATTCACTCTCATTGACAATTTCAAATATTTAATCTCTTCATCACTTGCTTCAATAATTTATCATTAGTTAAACTTGAGTTAAACTAAACAAAACCACAGCAAAATACACATCCGTTTCAACCAGTTATCTAGCGATCCCAAACTTATTTACCGCTTAGTAAACAAGTTTGATAATTCAACATTCAAGGCAAAACAAATCAACGTCCTTATCAACTGCCACAATTACTTGCCGGAATGCAACTATTTATTTTCAAAACAAATTAGAATTCAAATCGTCTTCAGTTATTTCCTACACAAGTGAAAATAAACATATTTTTTTAAGTAACACTCAATCTCCCTCAACACATTTGAAACAGTGATGTTCATTAGTTCACCAGCTATGTTCTTCATCCGCTCTCCCACTTCACCTTTTGAATAATTTTGAAAACAGTTAGTATACTTCACTGATCCTCAAACCATTCGTATGACCAATATGCAATATTAATAAATACATTCTCACGATTTCTCTACACTTCAAGCTATCAAAACATTAAATCACGTTCTATCCCGATTTTTTTTAGTCAATGCTCCAATTTCTTCATGAGAATAATTCTGAGAATTTTGAACCCAATATAAGATGTCACACAAGACACACAGATTTATCTGTTTAAGCTGCAATGGATTTAAGTCATCATATTACATATATAACATACCAATGGAATGTGCTAAACATCCTACTTTATTTGAATTGCTTTAAAATAAAATATCTATTTTTTTTATCGATCCCGGAGTTAATTCAAAAATTTTACAAAAAAAAATAATAAATCATTAATTTATTATCAACACAACAAACCCTGAAAACCATTTTTAAAATTTTACTAGCGCATTTACCAAAAATTGCATTAGTAGTTAGACTGTTCTTTTATTCTTTATCATTTCATAACTACATTGAATTCAACAACTCATATTTTATGTATATCTCATTTGGGCCATGTTTTCATCTTTTCTCTGTTTTGAAATTCTGGTCAATCACTTTGATATGAAATCTCAACATTTATTATCTGAATAAATTTCAAAATCGTACATATTCATACAGTTTGATTATTTTCAGTTCAAATAACTAGCTAGATCACTTTTGTTATCACTCATAAACTTACGACCATTGGATTGAAAATTTAGTCGATAACTCATTCCGTACCGAAGAAGAGAACTTTACTGTTCCGAGCTAAACAGCAATTACTTTGGTTATATCATTTTCGCTAAAATGCAATATCGAAAAAGATTTCATAATCATCATAATATCAGGAGTGATTAGCCTTTTAACAATTATTTTATAAAACTGAGATGATAACTAACTTTTGAACGGTTATTGAAGTTCACCAATCCTTCAATTACATCATAGAACAAATAACACTTTAATTTATTTACTACTATACAAGACCTCTCATCTCGACTTTCGATCTGAACCTGAATAAGTCCGATCTTTATAAACACGTTACTTTAGCCATTCAAAACAAATGCATCAGTACTCCCGTATTTCAACTGTTCTCAATCTTGTATATTTTACATGTAGTATTTTACTTATTCAAGAACACAATCAATGTTTTCGAACCTTATGCAGCCTTTCTGTATACTAGTATTTGAATCAGTAAATTGTCATGTCTATAAACATTATCATTTTTATAATGTTTAATAAGTATCAATAAAACAACACAATACTTTTTTTTCAATTACGTTTACATTTAAAGTTCATCATCTCGGTACGAGAATCGAACTCACGACCTCTGGATTAGAAACCCAGCACGCCGCTAGTCGAAACCCATCCCCTACCGGTCAGTATTCCCAGTGAGCATATTTACCCTCTTAAGGGATCTGACTGTCAGTGGCCATCAACTTAAAAATGTTTAAAAAAAAATGAAAACTCTTAGATCCATACAATTTTTTACTGTCATAATTCTACGTTTCTCAAAACATAATTCATTGTACTAATACACTATGCTTTCACATATCACAGAAAAAAAATACAAAACCAACAAGTAACAAAAACCACTTGAATAATTAAATATTGAAAACATCATTCATTCAAAGTTCTCTTTTTTTACGCCGAACATTTATTTTTAATCGACTCGTTCAGACAAACATTTAACAACTTCAATTGAAAAATTACAATCCATCGCGTGATCCATCGTTACCTACCATTTTAGCAATTCTGAATCTGGAAAACATTTTGATACTTTGATTCCTAGCTATATCTAAATGTTAATAAAACATTTAGATCAGTGACTTAGACTAGGCACAAAACATTAGGAATGTAAAAAACTCACTAAATCATCTGCATTACAACCTTCGGTGGTCTCTGCTGCAAACCTTTAACTCAAATCTGCTATGCACTTCGAACCCATCAACCTGTGGATCACCTTCGGTCTACCTTTGGACCGTTCGTCCAACACTTGCCAACCTCTCATCTCTTTCCTTTTCTTTCATCTGGCTTGCTTTCATATGTTGCGCCACAATGATAAGAAGAAAAACCTTACTATTGTTTTAAACACCAAACAAAACAAAAGGCACTTTGAAAACTTGAAACAATTATGTTTTGAATGGTTCACAAATATTTCCTGGTGGGAATTTTAACCATAACGATCTTTTTCAAAATATTTTACATATCCAAACAAGAAAGAGTAGAATCATTTTCATCATAGCCTTTTTCAAATTCAAACTCCTTTAACCAAATATCGTCTAATCAATATTGCAGTAAAGTGATTTAAACTGCAGCATGCGTTTTGTTCTTGTCATATTTCCAACCACATTCGACCACTAGTCTCAAATGTTTAGTCTTCAAGTCTTTGCACATTAAAATTTGATCATCGTTTGGCTCTCAAACCAAAGCAAACCTTTTCTGCCAAATATATGAAACACTGTCAATGAATTTGACTCGGAAATCTTTCAGTTACATTTTGTCCTCAAACTCCGTCCGTTGCCTCGATTATACACCTATCGAGAAATCACTTTTACTTTTGAATACTTCAGATTTGACTAGGAAACATCTCTTAAATACAACAACGTACTGGGAATCAATTCGTACAAATTCAATTCCTTTGACTCTTGTCAAACATTTAGCTCTTTTAAATAAATTAAGGTGCCTCTTAACTCGGACAATCAAAAGACATATGACATCTCTGCAATAGTTATATTACTGTAGAGCCTTCTAGTTTCTCCACGATATCAAAATTTAGCCCCCAAGCCAAATCACTGATATTTAGATCTCCCAGGATCTAGCAAATCTTTATAGATTGAAACCGCTAGCCAACATTGAGTAATTTAAGAGTCACATCATTGAACTCCAGAGCCCTCTAGCTCATGCAAACTTTCAATCGTTTGGCCCTAGCCAAATCACTCAAATCCAGAGGCCCCTAGCTCTTGCAAACTTATGATCATCTGCCCCCCTAGCACATCATTCTACTCCAGAGTCCCCTAGCTCTAGCAAACTTATGATCATTTGCCCCCCTAGCACATCATTCTACTCCAGAGTCCCCTAGCTCTAGCAAACTCTATATAATTTGGCCCCTAACCAAATCACTCAAATCCAGAGCCCCTTAGCTCTTGCAAACTTTTGATCATTTGGCCTCTCTAGCCATATCATTCGACTCCAGAGCCCCCTATCTCTTGCAAACTTTAAATCATTTGGTCCCCTAGCCAAATCATTCAACTCCAGAGCCCCCTAGCTCTTGCAAACATTTGATCATTTGGCCCCCTAGCCAAATCATTCAACTCCAGAGCCCCCTAGCTCTTGCAAACTTTAAATCATTTGGCCCCCTAGCCAAATCATTCAACTCCAGAGCCCCCTAGCTCTTGCAAACATTTGATCATTTGGCCCCCTAGCCAAATCATTCAACTCCAGAGCCCCCTAGCTCTTGCAAACTTTAAATCATTTGGCCCCCTAGCCAAATCATTCAACTCCAGAGCCCCCTAGCTCTTGCAAACATTAAATCATTTGGCCCCCTAGCCAAATCATTCAACTCCAGAGCCCTTTAGCTCTTGCAAATTTTGAATCATTTGGCCCCCAAGCCAAAATCATTCAACTCTAGAGCCCCCTAGCTCTTGCAAACATTTGATCATTTGGCTCCCTAGCCAAATTCAATTTTGAGCCCCCTAGCTTTTGCTAAGTTTTTTTTTTATCATTTGGCCCCCTAGCCAAATTCATCTCCAGAGCCCGACCAAAATATTCGATCCATGACCCTTCCAGCTCAGCACATCTTCTACTGCAGTAAGGCCCTCTAGCCAAACTGTCAAGAATCAAATCATAAACAACGACAAGCCCTCCGGGAAAACAATCAACCATTTTACTTTGACTTTCGCTTTCAATAATTTCTACTATTTTCTTCTCATAAACAATCTTGCGAGAAATCACACTCGCTTCACCACTTCAATACCAGAATCAAATTATCAATTATACAATTACCACACAATCGCTCGTTTATAATTTGACGACACCCGGAACCTGGTCCATTGTCCTCTTCTTTTCCCTCTGATAAAAAAACGGTCCATCCCATCCTCGTCGCCAGATGTAGAGTCGCAGCCGGGACTCCTTGAGACACGACGTTCCGGACGCAGCACCATCGCTGCCGATCATTAACCTCCCAACCACCCACTGACCTCATGTCCGCTTCCGTCGTGTCCTGCTCCGGATTCCGCCAACCGGTTCCTGCACAATTCAATCACACTCACACTTCCGCGCCAATCGTTCACTCTCCACTGTTCACAGCGTAAACATAAACACGCGCCTCTTTTCATGCGCTGTCAAAAACCAAGTACACGCTTCAGCAAGGGATAGTCTGTTTTGGGTTATTATTACCCGGTCAATATATTTATATTGTTTACATTATTTTGAAGGACGAAAACCCTACACCGAGCACCAGCCGCACGTGCTCGTCTGGATGCACTCCCGGCAGGTTAGCTTGCCTTCGCAAATCTTGGACGACGAGGAAGAATGGCCAGTTGCGGATTTAACGCAGGAAACTGCGATAATTAGAGCGATGACGAATTTCGGCCGAAATTTAGGCTGATTGCATACCATTTTCACTGACGATGTGATCATGTTGAGGGAATGTCGTTAACTGGAATTGTAACGAATGATGAAAATCATAATCATAAATCAGCTATCGTAACAGGGAATTTTACGAATAGTATTAACGATTGAGGTTGTAACAACAATTTAAATGAAAACTAAAACTTCTCGAATTCTTAAGAATTTAAGAAGGAATCATGATTTTTTTAACTTTCAAAAAATCTGGGTAAATATTTAAATAATCTTACACTCTAGAAATCTGAAAAAAAAATTGCCCAGAACATTTATCGTAACACACCTAATCTTACTGCACGGGATTTCCACTTCCTTCAATTATTTTTCTTACTTTTAAACACTGAGATCTTTTAGTTCCGATCTGATCGAGGTCTGTCCAACAACTGACCGGCAAATTAAGTGCTGGACGTATTGCAGGACTAGTATGTAGAGTTGAGCAGTTTACATGTGGATTGATAAGAATCGGTACGCCTTCAAAATGACGTCTTTTATTTCCCCAGATCCATGTCGGGTGGATTCTCCCTCTGTTTTGGCATGTTGTTGCTTCTATTTTTAGATAAATTAATTGCTGAATACCCAAAAATAAAACGAGTTTTGGAAAATTTGCTCCAATTTCAGTAAATGCCAGCGGTTTCATGTAAAAGTTGAAGTCATTGTTTTTGGATGTTTTTAGTAATTTTTCACAAAATCGGCCGATTTCATCTAATCTAATCTAATCTAATCGAACACAAGCGCAGCCAGTCCGAAGAAAGCATCCGGGAAGAACTTATGGTTAGATTACGCCTCAAGTTCCTTCTTGTCATTATCAATGATTGCAGTACTTTTCGAGAACCCCCGAAGTGTATTACTAGGGTGGAATCTAGTTATATGTAAAAATTTAAAATGATAAAAATCCAATCAGCAACACATTTTTTGGGTCCCTTTTAGGGTCCCAAACAACCTCCCAAAATTTGGGAGCGATTTGTTAAGCCCACGATTGGCGCAAAGCGAATGAAATTTGTATGGAAATTACTATGAAGAAACTTGCATTGAAGAATCCAATTTTCGATTCCACCCTATTGGTTCATACAAATTTCAGCATTTTTGTATGACCCAATGTCACCCCTGATGACTGTACTTAAAACAATAAAATCAACAATACCTATAAAAAACTGCTATTTTGTGTTTTCTATATATTATTATTCATATTATTATATTATTTTATATTGTTTTTAATTAACGGAAATGCTGAATAAATACAGTTTTTAAACTTCAGCTGAAAAATGTATTTTCTAGTCTTTTAAATTAAAATAACGCATTTTTTAAATATCTTATTTTGTAAATTTGGCCCGCAAGCTCATTTGAGCTTTAAATTTGGCCCATCCTCCAAAAACTTTGAGCACCCCTGCAATAAATGAATCATTCGTGAAAATTTCTGATCTTTTCGAAAAAAATATTTTGAGTTTCTTAAAATCAATACTAGTATTTTAAAAGGGCCAATAACGACCTTTTTAAAGCTAGTCTTGATTTTAATGTATCAACATATTTTTTTCAAGAGATCATAAAATTTCACGAATGATTCATTTGACATTGACATTGAAAATCGGACCATTTGTTTGAGAGATATCGGCATTTGAAAATTGAGTGCAGTTTTGGTTACAAATTGGTTAAAAAATAGATTTATCAAGTTGGGCCTTGGCAACTTTAACCTGCTGATTCTCGACCATAACTCAATCAATCGAGACGATTTTTATTTCCAGAGATGTTCACGAAAGTCAAGAGTTTCGACAAACATGAAGATTAATTATTGTGGATTTAGCTCGTAGCTGGATTTTCTGGCATCTTCTCACGGTCATTGGAAACGGTCGTGGATAGACCTAGGGGTTCCCAGTTGGAGTGAAAAAATTCAATTTATAGAAAAATTATGGATTAACATTTTGCTTTTTTATCACTTCTCCGACATCAGGAATAATTGTTTGAACATGCTCGCAATTTTTTTATTCGGTCGGAAAAATATTATTTTTCTTGAAAAAACTTTCATTTTTTATCACATGATCACCCCTAATTCTGGCTCGATGCCGCCATCATGCGACCGCGTGCTCCGTTTGTTTGTCAACAAAGCTGCAGCTGGATGGTGAGACGAAGTGAGGGGGGAAGAGATTTTGACATTTTTATGCCCGCATCTGGCCCGCCGCCTATTTCGTCGGTCACTGAGTCGCCGGTCGTTTCCAGTGACCGAGTCCAGCTAGGTACTGATCGTACAATATTATTAATTTCTATGACTAAAAACATGTAACATGAATTGGAATTCAAAATTCCAAAATAACGATGTTGTGCGGTAATCAACACTCTCCCTTTCTCATCTCACTCCAAACTCTCTCACTTCTCACGCGGTGCCGCGTTTCTCACCTCTCACCACTCTCCGCTTTTCGCGTTGTCATCTGTCAGTTGTCGTGAATAAGCTGTTTTCGGTGCCGCATTTGGAGCAAGCTGGTTTGGTGTCTCGGAAATAGTGCGTTTTAAACCCGAAATAACCCGATAAATCGGTCCCCCAGTTACGGTCCACCCGGTCCAGGATGGCCTCCGAACGTTACAGCTTCTCGCTGACCACTTTCAGGTGAGTTTGGTCGATTACTTTGTTCTGGGAGTAAGTTTACCTGCAATGTCTTCTTCTTTTTCGCTGGTAGCCCTTCCGGGAAGCTGGTCCAGATCGAGTATGCTCTGGCCGCGGTATCGGCCGGCGCGCCTTCGGTCGGGATTAAAGCCTCGAACGGAGTCGTGATCGCGACGGAGAACAAGCAGAAGTCGATCCTGTACGACGAGCACAGCGTCCACAAGGTCGAGATGGTTACGAACCACATCGGAATGATCTACTCCGGCATGGGTCCGGACTATCGGCTACTGGTCAAGCAGGCCCGCAAGATTGCCCAGAACTACTTCCTGACGTACCGCGAGCCGATTCCGACGTCGCAGCTGGTGCAGAAGATCGCCACCGTGATGCAGGAGTACACCCAGTCGGGGTAGGTTCCCGGACCCGAGGACAGGGACGAGCACAATTGATAACCTCTTTTTCCCCCTTTCTAGTGGCGTTCGTCCATTCGGAGTTTCGCTGCTGATTTGCGGCTGGGACGAGGACCGCCCGTATCTGTTCCAGTGCGATCCATCCGGGGCGTACTTTGCCTGGAAGGCCACCGCCATGGGCAAGAACGCCATCAACGGAAAGACTTTCCTGGAGAAGCGCTACAGCGAGGACCTGGAGCTGGACGATGCCGTCCACACGGCGATCCTGACGCTCAAGGAGGGCTTCGAGGGCCAGATGAACGCGGACAACATCGAGGTGGGAATCTGCGATGCGAACGGGTTCCGCCGGCTGGACCCGTCCGACGTCAAGGACTATCTGGCCAACATCCCGTAAATGTGGCAAGGTTTAGGCTTAACATACAACGCATTCATTATTTTTTCGCTCTGAATGATTAAAATAGGTGATCTTTTGCACTTGGTATTCAATAAACTCTTGGAAGATTAATACATAAATCAACCTGTTTTATTTGATAGAACTCGCACTCAAATTCTGATACTGTTTCTGTAGACTGGTGGCGTGTCCCCACGCTTCATCCTCCCCTGTAAATTTAGAATTGTGCTGTTGTTTGGATACTATGTGTTCATTTGCATTTGAATTTTTAAATTTAGAAAAAGATGGTAATTTGGACTATTTGGCAAGAAGTCTGTCAAAAGTCAATAAAAATGGTTGAATATACGTTAATAGTCAGGACCCGGTGCCTGCGATTCCCGTTACAGTTTACATATCGTCGCCGTCGTGCTAACTTGTCGTACGTGCATTTTGGGCCAAATTGAGTTAAGAATGCCATTTTGTGCAGCTCACAATGCCTCATCTTTTGACCTTCATAGATCCCCAAAATTCGATTTCAATCCTAAGATATTTAATGAAAACCAAAAAAGCTCCGAAAATTTTTGTCACTTTACATATAAAAGAAGTTTCAATCTTGTCGTGCTATCTTGTCACTCCCTGAAAATTCAAGCAAAACAATGTAAAAGGTCCTAAGTCGAAAATGTAAACAAATCGGATTATTGAATAAAATACATAAGAATAACTTCCTTTACACATAAAAAATACAATATCCCTCAAAACTTCACAAAATTTGTACGGTATTTAATTATTTGATAAGGGCTCAATTCGGTGTTGGTTTGTTGTTGTTTATTATTTCGTGTTAGTCTTCCACCACAAGAGGCCGAATACGTAAATAAACATTATCATTAGGTCAACTGAGTTAGGGCTTTGTGTTTTGAGGACCTATATGGAAAATGGAACGGCTGCTGTCAAAAAAGTGTTTTGCCTCGTGTTGTTAGCTCGCCGCCTCGCTCGCTGCCTTTTTTTGGAGAAAAAATCAACGTAAAATTTACATTAATGATGGATTAATGGATTAATTATTGATGTAAGTGCGACAAAAGGCAAAGGGATTTCAGGTCAGGATGCGTTTGACGCACGTACACGTGAGACTACCGTAAACATTTCTCGACTTTTTTTTTATTAGGTCCTATAAACATATGAAAGACAATAGCTTATAGGACCTTTTCAAAAACAACGCTGGATTTGTAATTATAACTCGGGACTCCAGCAACCAACTTCAACCAAACTTCGGGACAATGCACAGAATGGTCAACCAAACAAAACGTGTTTGTTATTGTTTACATTGCGTGCTTTCGTTTTTGTTTATTTAAGGTCAAACATTAAAACGTGTTTTTCTCGGAACGTCAAAATGGCGGGTGCGACAAGATAGCACGACGACGTCGATATATGGAATTCCAATAAGAATGTAACAGAAAAATCAGGCATCGTGTCCTGACTGTTTATTTCATTGATATACACGAAGTAACTAATTTTGTCGTGTTCCAAAACATGTTTTTAAAGAAAAAGTTCACAAATTTTCGTGCGCTCAAAATTTGATGTTCATTATTTTAAGAAGATGTTATTTAAATCTTGAAATAAATAAATAAGGACATATTGGAGAAAGCGACTAATTATTTTAGGAAATTGGGCATATATCTGCATAAATTGAATCAAAACGGATACTTTTTATGGAATTTGTTCAGAAAACTGTCCTCTACAATGTAATTGATTCTAAAATGTGGTAAAATGTAATGGTGCAATATGGCAGAGGATTGAAATAGTAGTTTATGCAACAAGTTGCAAAAAGAGGATTTTTTCAGCACGAGTCGTACATTTATCCAACGAGGTTCACCGAGTTGGATAAATACGACGAGTGCTGAAAAAATCAAGTTTTGCAACGAGTTACATACAACATTTTTTGCAATTTCGAAAAACACCCATTGAGTGAAATTTTAAGTCGAATTTTCATGTATTTTGTCAATAAATCGTTTAAATCAAAAAAATGTTGAAAAGTGTTACTTTTCGAAACAAGTGCTGAAAAGTTCAACTTTTCAGCACCCATTTCAGTGCTGAAAAGTAGAACTTTTTAGCATTTATTTTGAAAAGTGTTGCTATTCGATTCTGTTATTTTTGGTACAGAAAAGTAGGCTATTTCGTCGTTCAAGAATGACAGGAAAAGTAAGTAGTTTCACGACGGAATTGCAAAAAAAATAATTTCAGGACCTTACCTAATAAACAGCTCATTAATTAAATAATCTATGTTTTGCATTGTTTAATGCTCAAATTTGTATCCGGGCATGTGTTGATGTATTTTCATGACAAATTGAATAAAGAGAAGATTTATATTCGGTCGTATTAGGATTTCCAGCATGGATTTTGGAGCAATTAAAAAAAAAAGCTAGAGATCTAGAAAATTTGGTTCGAAAACTTTTTATTGGATGTCAAATATTGGTCAAACTATAGTTAGAGTCTCTCAAAACATATTCAAAAGAAATTTGATGGACATCAACATGAATGAACCGATTTTAAGCGACTTTTCTGAAGAAATATCCCTAAAATTGAAAAAAAAAAACATCTTCAAGAAAATAGGTCTCAAAGGACCCAGGCCTTAACAATTAACTTCAGATCGAGCTTCAGATAAATAAAATCATAAGTTTTTATTTTTATTTTTTTTATAGTTAATACAGAGTCGATTTGCTAGTTCGAATTGAACTGCATTCGAATGAGCGAATCCAAATTCGCTAATGGAACATTTCCATTCGACCAGTTTTTGCTTTTTCTACAATGTATTCCTTATGGGAGAACTATCATTTCTACCGCTCTAATCTGGTGTTCCATTGGAACGACTGACCGCTGGCAAAAGCTTGAAACCACGTGTTGGGATTGTCGAACAATGGTGTTGAAACGTCAACATCAGTTTGACAACTGATTTTGACGCTTTTGAGTACGTTTTAATTCGAATACGTTCGAATTCGCGAGCATTCGAATCAGCGGACATTTAAATTAGCGAAATTCTAATTAACGAATCCGCTCTGCATATGATTTAAAAAAAAATCAAGATGAAACTTTCAAAAACTCAAAAAATTTAAATTAGAAAATTTAAACTTGAACAAAAATTAAAGGCACTAGCAAAGTTTGTGCAAAAAAAAATGGAAGCTAAAATTTCATTAAAAGGGCTGTATGTGGGAAACAATTTATTGCTCATTACAAAACACATGTTTAGCGAGAAATTCAAGCTGGAAAAAGTTGTTGACCAAATGTTTTTTTTTTCTTTTATAACATCTAATCAATATAAAAATATTAAAATCTAGAGTTTTTTTTTTAAATGGTCCCTATAAACAAATTTTTTAATTTTTGCTTTTTGGGTGTTTTTAGAACCGCCTTAAGTCAGGGGTATGTATTCAAAAATGCCCAAAAAGCAAAAAGTGAAAATTTTATTTATAGGACCTTTAAAAAAAAACTTGAGAAATATATTTATTATTTCCGTAGATTTTGCAGGAAAAGCAATTCTCAATAATGTGGCACCTTACCCTTAAACTAACTCACATCTCACCAAGTGAGATGAGCCGCAGGTTTTCTTCTGAACTAATTTCTCACCGTATCACCCCCATCACGGTTCACGGCTCACCTTTGAAACCATGTTGTTTATGGCAAACGTCAAACTTTTTCTCCATTTTTAAACGCCGCCTGCAAAAGTTACAAAATTGCACAGAAAATTGAAAATTTAAGGTGAAATTCTACATATTTTGACTGCATTTTACTCTGGTCTCAATCGAGGTGAGTTGTTTGTTGTGTTGTGATTCAGTAGATTTTAATTTTTGTCTTTGTCGGTTCTAGTTTGCTGATAAAACAAAAATGGTTCGCACCGGCGGCATGATTCGTGGCGGAGGACGCGGCGGGATGGGGGGCATGCGTGGGATGCGGGGCGGTCCGTACATGCACAAGAAGAGCTTCCTGCCGCGGCACCCGTTCGATCTGATGCTGGCGGAGCCGGCGTTCCCGCGGGCCGCCAACGCGCCGGACGATACGGTGCTGACGAACGCGCTGCTGAAGCGCAGCCAGGATCTGACGCCGAGCGCGCAGGAGCAGACGGCCATCTCGAACCTGGTGACGAAGGTGCAGGGCGTGCTGGACGGGTTGGTGGTGGCGCCCGGGGACTTTACCAAGTGCCAGCTGGACGAGGTGCGGCAGGTGGGGTCGTTCAAGAAGGGCACCATGATGGCCGGCCATAACGTGGCCGATGTGGTGATCATTCTGAAGTCGTTGCCCACGAAGGACTGCGCCGAGGCGTTGGGGAAGAAGGTCGAGGAGGAGATCCAGAAGTCGATGAAGACGGAGGTGGTTCCGAAGGCGGAGGCCATTTCGCTGGAGTACACGGACAAGTGCTTTGAGATTTCGAACTCGTTGGCGAAGGTGCGCTGCTTGATTGCGACGGTGCCGCAGAACGTGCGCAAGTTGGACGCGGAGAAGCACTTGGAGTTTAAGGTGGTCCAGAGTCATTTGGCGTCGATTCGGCACGCGCGCTGGTTTGAGGAGAATGCGCACCATTCCACGATTAAGGTGTTGATCCGTATTTTGAAAGATCTGGCCCATCGGTTTGATGGGTTTGGCCCGTTGAACCCGTGGATCTGCGATTTGCTGGCTCATTCGGCGATTATGAACAACCCTAGTCGGCAGGCGTTGCCCGTGAATGCGGCGTTCCGTCGGATATTCCAGCTGTTGGCTTCGGGGCTGTTCGTTCCGGGGTCGGCTGGCATTACGGATCCGTGCGAGGTTGGCCACATCCGGGTGCACACCTCGATGAGCTTGGTCCAGCAGGACGAGTGCTGCATGACGGCGCAGACGCTGGTCCGGGTGTTGGGCCACGGCGGTTACAAGCACATCCTGGGATTCGTTGAGAACACGACCGTCGCCAAGGAGATGTCCGTTTGGGATGGGGTCGTCGTTTCGCCGATGGAACCCGCCTACGAGAAGCCGGTCGAGAAGAAGGACGGCGAGGAGGAGGAGGAAGACATGGAGTGCGAAGGCGTCATGGAGGAAGACAACGGCGAGTAGATCGGCTGTCTTCGTGTTCATCAACATTTAATCTTATCTGTAGCAATACTTTTAATAATAATTCCTTCTCTGCGTGTGAACCAAAGCGCGTCTAGTGAGCGAGTGAGTTTGATGAGAAAATTTCCCTGGTTTTTCTCACGCAAGTGAGAAAAGCGCCTCTCACTACGGTGAAAATTGTCAGAATTTTTCCTCTCGTAAATATTGACACCCAAATCAATACTAGAACGAAAATGGGGGTAAGTCGCGTCTGGTTGAGAAAGTCTTCAAATTCTTCAATATCTCAACGATTTTCAGAAGGCCGACCTGCAGCAGAAACAGCAAAAGTACGACATGGCCAAGTGCCAGCTGTACAACGAGAAGAACTCGTTCGCGTTCTGGATCGTCATCATTCTGCTGTTTTCGCTGGCCCTGGGGAACCTGTGTCTCACGTTGACCATCGCGGGAGTGCTCAAGATCTACAAGGGCATGGAGAACATCGAGCTGATTCAGGGCGCGGAGACGGTCAAGTTCTTCGGCAACATTGACTTCGATCGGGTGCTCAAAGTGGACGGCAAACTGGAGGGCTTTCACGAGGAACCGGTGGAGATTTCCGGTGACAACGGGCCCGTCTCGATCAGCCTGGTCAACCGGAACGCACATCCGCACAACAAGATCCATCTCTCGAAGAACGGCAGCATCCTGAAAGGCATCAACCACTTTGAGGTGAAGGACGGCGCTTCCGGGCGACAAATCTTCTCCACGTCCCGACCTACGTACAACCTCCCCCTGGGCGCCTCAATGCTACACACCAACCTGATCAACGCGGCCCGAATAACGTCCCCGATCAACGACACGCTCAAGTTTCAAACGCGCAACCGGTTCACGCTCAAGGGAACCGAAGGCACCCGGCTCGAGGCCAAGGAGATCCTGTGGTCCGCCGACCAGAACATCTTCCTCAAGTCGGACAACGGCAGCGCGGTTCTGCTCGGCGCCAACGGGATCTACGTCAACGTCAACAGCCTGCCGATCGTCAAGAGCGAGCACGGACTGCGCGCCGGCACGCCCACCCAGTTCAAGCTGTGCGTTTGCTTCCCCCAGGGGCGCATCTTCCGGATTGCCGTGCCGAAGGCGCACGCCACCGCCGCCAGGGTCAGCTGCGCCCACTTTAGCAACTGGAACGATCCGTGCGCTTAAACAGTCGTATTTGTTTTTTCTTGTGTTCAAAACTAATCCTTCTCGCATTTCCGTGTGTTCCACATATCGTAGAGTTTACTAGTTGAAACCCGTTTTGTTTGAGCTTGGCTCCAACGGGCAAAAAATCAATAAAAAAAATTAACAAAACAACGCAAAGAAATTCTTCAAACCCGCAGTCTGCACAGTCCAAAGTTCCGCGAAATTGACTCAACTTCTGTTTATTTCTATCAAAAAGCACCCACCTCAAACCGCTCCGGGCCGCAGGTGCTCGGGCAGCGCCTGCAGCTCCACCCGCGTCACCTTGAGGGCCACCCCCTCGGGCAGATTGCGCTCCACGTACTCCAGGAACGTGTCCAGCGTGGATCCGGTCAGCTTGTGGAAGTGCATGAACCGGTAGTAGTTCCGGATCTCGTACTGCACCCGGTGCTTCTTGTAGATGTGCACGGACTTGAGCAGCGTGAGCCGGTCCTTGACCGCCTTCCGGAGGGCCCAACTGAAAACAGAGAAATTTGATCAAATAACTCTCAAACTAATTTCGGAGGCAACTCACTGCTTGCCGACTTCGATGTCCAGGTGCTCGGCGGCCGTTTTGGCAAAGTAGGCGTAACTTTTCATCACCTCCGGGTCGATGCCCTTCATCTGGAGCTCGACGCGGCTGTACAGCTTGTCCGGAACCGGGACGGAGGCATTTTGACTAGGAGTGCTCGCTGTGGAGGATACTTCTGTGGAAAGCAATCGCGCCGCATGGTTGGACCACAATGAACTTGCAGCTAGCCGGCGTGACACATCGAGAAACTGCGGAAGAAGGAAAGATTAGTTTGGAAGTAACTTTTGAAGAGTTTTTAAGTGAGTTTTTACCTTAAACATGCTGGAAATTAAATTTTGTTGAAGTCTTTGAATGTTATTCAACACCCAGCAGCCGCAGATTTACCTTGAACAAAACACAGAAACGTCAAATAACTGATTCGATGTTTTTTTTAATGTTGCGATGATTTTCAGTGTGGGCAGGGCTGCCAGAATGCAGAAAATGTTTCATATTGTTATTTAATGTATTTAAATGTTAATTTATAGAAAAAATTCTAGAGTTTTTTTTAAAGGACCTATAAACTGTTGTCTTCCATATGTTTATAGGACCTATTCAAAAAAAAAAACTCTAAAATTGATTAATTAACAATATGAGAGAGTCTCGGCCCGAAACTTCAAACACAAATAATTCTGGAGTTTTTTTTGAAAAGGTCCAATAAACCAAATTTCTAGTTTTTGCTTTTAGGGTGTTTTTGAAACTGCCATGAGTCAGGGGTATTAAAAAACACACCAAAAGCTAAAACTAAAAATTTGGTTTATTGGACCGTTTTTTAAAAAAACAAATCGCAGCACACAGGGAGTTTCTCGGGGAAAATTGGAATCGTCCTTGTCAAAAAATATTGTTTTCTTTTGAAATATGGATTCGCTTATTTGAATGCAGTTCCATTCGAATCAGCGAATCCACTCTGTTTTACAATGTTTGAATCCATAAATCAAAAATAAACGAAATTGATTTTTTTTTAGTTTTTTTTAGTTAATCTTTATATTCAGAAATTTATCTATATATATGAAAAATTTCGACGGTTTTGTTCGAACGCGAATCAGTTCAATACGGAGCGTCGGATCGAGGTGCTCTTTGTTGCGTTGGGTTCGTATAAGCCCAAGGAAGGTTTATACGCTAACTAATTGACACTTTGGCCACTCTGGAACCGATTCCGGAAAATCTGCAGATTGTATGGGAAAAGTTGCGTAAAATCAAATTTTGATCACAGGAAGCTGGATAAGCAAACAAGCTTAAAACGTCAAGAAACCAAAAAAGGGCAGGACGAAGTTTGCCGGGTAAGGCTTGTAAATTTATAAAACTTTCTAAAACAGCATGAGAAATGTCTGGAGCATTTGTATTTTAACTGCTACTTTTTACAGCTTCCTGGAATCAGCCTGATTATATTTATTACTTATTATTGTTACAAAACTATATGCTTATTAGATAATACACTACAGACTCACACTTACACTTACAAACTTCCAATACATTTAATACATTACGCATTCAACATTTTTCATCGGCCCGATGAAATTCCCCTAACCCCCATTCCAAACCTCCCAAAAATATTCCGTTCACTTTTAAAAGTCGCATGGGTTCCCTGCCCTTTTGCCACTAGTGAACAACAAAAACATCCCCTCCCAAATCCCCACGGGACTGTATGGGCGTAGCCTTGGAGCACAGTGTGGAAATTTACGTTCTTAGATATTTTTGGTTGCACCGGGCAACAATCAAATTGTCTAAAAATATTGAACTGACCATTGTGGCACCCCCTACAGCGTGGTGCAGACCCGTTATGCTATGCTATGCTATTCAGAAATTTTTAAATTTATAAATGTTAGAAGAACATATGAATTTTTAAAATTTAAGAATTTAAGAATTTAAGAATTTAAGAATTTAAGAATTTAAGAATTTAAGAATTTAAGAATTTAAGAATTTAAGAATTTATGAATTTAAGAATTTAAGAATTTAAGAATTTAAGAATTTAAGAATTTAAGAATTTAAGAATTTAAGAATTTAAGAATTTAAGAATTTAAGAATTTAAGAATTTAAGAATTTAAGAATTTAAGAATTTAAGAATTTAAGAATTTAAGAATTTAAGAATTTAAGAATTTAAGAATTTAAGAATTTAAGAATTTAAGAATTTAAGAATTTAAGAATTTAAGAATTTAAGAATTTAAGAATTTAAGAATTTAAGAATTTAAGAATTTAAGAATTTAAGAATTTAAGAATTTAAGAATTTAAGAATTTAAGAATTTAAGAATTTAAGAATTTAAGAATTTAAGAATTTAAGAATTTAAGAATTTAAGAATTTAAGAATTTAAGAATTTAAGAATTTAAGAATTTAAGAATTTAAGAATTTAAGAATTTAAGAATTTAAGAATTTAAGAATTTAAGAATTTAAGAATTTAAGAATTTAAGAATTTAAGAATTTAAGAATTTAAGAATTTAAGAATTTAAGAATTTAAGAATTTAAGAGTTTAAGAATTTAAGAATTTAAGAATTTAAGAATTTAAGAATTAAGAAATTAAGAAATTAAGAAATTAAGAATTTAAGAATTTAAGAATTTAAGAATTTAAGAATTTAAGAATTTAAGAATTTAAGAATTTAAGAATTTAAGAATTTAAGAATTTAAGAATTTAAGAATTAAGAAATTAAGAATTTAAGAATTTAAGAATTTAAGAATTTAAGAATTTAAGAATTTAAGAATTTAAGAATTTAAGAATTTAAGAATTTAAGAATTTAAGAATTTAAGAATTTAAGAATTTAAGAATTTAAGAATTTAAGAATTTAAGAATTTATGAATTTAAGAATTTAAGAATTTAAGAATTTAAGAATTTAAGAATTTAAGAATTTAAGAATTTAAGAATTTAAGAATTTAAGAATTTAAGAATTTAAGAATTTAAGAATTTAAGAATTTAAGAATTTAAGAATTTAAGAATTTAAGAATTTAAGAATTTAAGAATTTAAGAATTTAAGAATTTAAGAATTTAAGAATTTAAGAATTTAAGAATTTAAGAATTTAAGAATTTAAGATTTTAAGAATTTAAGAATTTAAGAATTTAAGAATTTAAGAATTTAAGAATTTAAGAATTTAAGAATTTAAGAATTTAAGAATTTAAGAATTTAAGAATTTAAGAATTTAAGAATTCAAGAATTTAAGAATTTAAGAATTTAAGAATTTAAGAATTTAAGAATTTAAGAATTTAAGAATTTAAGAATTTAAGAATTTAAGAATTTAAGAATTTAAGAATTTAAGAATTTAAGAATTTAAGAATTTAAGAATTTAAGAATTTAAGAATTTAAGAATTTAAGAATTTAAGAATTTAAGAATTTAAGAATTTAAGAATTTAAGAATTTAAGAATTTAAGAATTTAAGAATTTAAGAATTTAAGAATTTAAGAATTTAAGAATTTAAGAATTTAAGAATTTAAGAATTTAAGAATTTAAGAATTTAAGAATTTAAGAATTTAAGAATTTAAGAATTTAAGAATTTAAGAATTTAAGAATTTAAGAATTTAAGAATTTAAGAATTAAAGAATTTAAGAATTTAAGAATTTAAGAATTTAAGAATTTGAGAATTTAAAAATTTAAGAATTTAAGAATTTAGGAATTTAAGAATTTAAGAATTTAAGAATTTAAGAATTTAAGAATTTAAGAATTTAAGAATTTAAGAATTTAAGAATTTAAGAATTCAAGAATTTAAGAATTTAAGAATTTAAGAATTTAAGAATTTAAGAATTAAAGAATTTAAGAATTTAAGAATTTAAGAATTTAAATTTCATTGTTACTTAAACATCGCACGCCCTGCGGTCGGCAACACTGCCCTCACGCTGGAAACGAGAGTGCAGAAAGGAAAACAAACAAACTAAAAGTTCGTTGACAGCCGCGCAGTGCAAAAATTGTGACGGTTCCGCACTGAGTCCGATCTAACTGGAATTTTTTTGCGCAAACTTTTTTTTTTGCAATGCCCAGTAAAATCAACAAAACGCGGATCGTTGTCGGAAAACCCGGAGACTTTTGCGGTCATCGGTTTTAGTGTTTCGCGATCGGTTCCTGCTTGTTTCAATAGTGAAGTGAATCGAGTTAAAATCGAAAAAAGCTGTGTCGGGTGTGGAATAACATTGCTCGGGTGTTCTGAGTGGAATCGGTGCTGTTTAGTGAGGTGGGGAGGAAACATTCCTTCAGTGGCTGCTGGCGGTGAGGCGGAAAAAGGGGCGAATTTCCTATTGGATTTGACTGGCCTGCGGATTTGCCGGGGACTAACCTTTGCGCGAGCAGTGGCATGGGACAAACAATTAGCGGTTCTGGTGAGTAGTAAAAGTAATAAGACGTGCTTCAAATTGATGGGAATCCTTTTCTGAAAACATCCTTACATAATAACGCGGTCCAGCGTCGGACTACTACGTAAACAAACCTTATCATCGGAGTGATTACTCTAACAGGAATTGTTAATACATAGTTTATTGGAATAAGGGTCAAGCAGGGGTCAACAACCTTGCAAGTCCAGGACAATGCAATTCTGTTGCCAACTTCAATTTCCGGTGCCTAACACATCCTGCCAAAAACCACCCCCAAAATAATCGATCGATATCCGCCAAAACCTACCGGAATTGCAGTTCCGGCCTCCAGCAGCCGGAAGTCCTAATCGATTGGTTCCTGCGTGGAATTACTATTGCTGACTTTAAGAATTCTCACAGGCCAATCATCGCCAAGAGTTGCCCCCTTGTTGAAGAAGTCAACATCTTCGTTGCATTGCTCGACGAGAGCCCTTTTTTCTCCTTTCTCTCCTCTTGCTGTTTGTGTGCTTTACACCTGTCGTAATGGCCCTTCGATTAGAGTGGCAGGTTGCAGTCAGCCAACCCAGCCAGCAAGGATGTGGAGAAAACGGACAAGGAAATTGGTAGAAAAAAAGCGATTTGATGAAACAAGTGCATTTTCATCTGTGGGATGAGCTGCCTGGTGCGGTGCGATTGGATGGGAAAAAGTAACTTTTGAGGAAGAACATAAATTTTGGGATCACTTTTTTGGGATGATGCACCTTGCAATAGAGGAGAATGATCTTTTTTTGCCTCGAGACAGGTTGTTTTCTAAGAAATCTGGGCTAGGACATCGTAAAGATGCGTTACAAGAAGAAAAAAAATCCAGGTGAAAATTTTAAAAAGTATTAGATTAGGCCTTGTCTTTAAACGCAATGTGAATTTGAAATAACGTTGCAGCGCTTTTTCGTTACAACATGCTCTAATGTTGCATACGAGTGTGCACAGGAATTTTTTTTTGTGAACGATTTTTATTTTGATTATTCTTTTTAAAACTTACCTTCGTGGGCAAAAAATATCGGGGAATTTCTTTATAGATATTGAACTACATAAGCTGATGCAGCCTAGCGGTAACGCTTCCGCCTCATAAGCAGTTTGTCGGATGTAAAATCCGTGACTCGGATCAACTTTTCCCTTGTGAAAAATTGTCCATCCTTAAAAGCTTTTTTTTTATAAAATATCTTTTCTGAGCCACTCTTCCTGAGAAAGATTTACATAGGTTTTGTAATATTGGTAAATGTTTTCCTTTTAGTTATATATATATATATATTTATTTTTCAGGTTAAAGTAAACTGAGGAAGAACATTTTTTCATCAGCTGTTTTAGCCGTGTTGGTATTATATCGGTTTTGGCATTATTTTGATATTGACATTAAAAAAATGTCGAGATTTGAAAGATTTTTTTTTGCTATTTTCGTGGCATAACACTTTAAACAAATTCCTTTGAACCTATAGAAAATTGTTGACCACTTTTGACAAGTTCATTAATTTTGCATCAAAATGACATTCGAAAAGCCAGTTTAACGCAACAGCTGTGAAGGGGCTACCAAGAAGGAATTATATTTTTACCTCACGCTCCCTGTCCGCTCCAAAATGGTAATTTTTGAAAGCTAATAACTTTGCGGGAAAAAATCCTATAAAATTTGGTGTCTTCGGGGAAGCTTTTTCTGCAATTCAATGAGGATCCAATCTATATGATTTTTTTTTGTATGTAGAAACTTAAAATATTATCAAAAATTGACACTTTGGCCCAATTCTGAGTGCAGTTTCAGATTCAGCAGTCAAAGTTACATGGAAAAACATCTAGTTGGACAGTTTTCAAATTTTGTTAGGGTGGTCCAAACACTTTTCCCTTGAAAATTAGACATTTTAAATTACAAAAACTTTGGAAAATATTTTCATCAGCCTAGAATTGCTCGTAGAAGGTGTAGATCACGAGATATTTTTTTGCGTTTTCGACAAAGAAGCTTGGATCAGCATCAACAACCTTTTAGAAGTGAAATAAAATCCCAAAAAAATGTCCTGCAAAGTTATTTTTTTCTAAAACACCCTTATCGGAACGACCAACATTTTCAACCAAGCAAAAAGTTATCCCTTACCATTTGCAACCACTCTTTTAAAGACACTAGAGCGTCCAATTTCCCGGAGTTATAAAATTCCCGGGAAATGGGAAATTTTCAGGAAATTTCTCGGGAAATCCCGGAAATTCCTGGGAAATTTGAAATTTTTCGAAAAATTTTCTGATCCTGATTCTGGTTAATATTTTGCAACAAAACCGTGTAGAACAGCGACTTTAATGGTCAAATCTTTTGATTGTATTTTTAATGGCATGACTGCATGTAAAAAATCATATAACTCTAAGAAAATACATAATCTTTCTTCAATTTTATATGATGTCTTTCAAATCGTACATACCAAATCAAAAAAATATCATTCGTATTTTTGGTTGAGAAGTAACATTTTTTAAGTCAAAGTGTTTGGAATTGCTTTTAAATCTGTCTCTGTTACCAATTCGACAGAATTTGTTTAAGAACAATGTTCAGATAATAATAAAGAAAAAATCATGCAGAAATTGTATTATTCATGACAAATAACTTTGTTCCGATCAAGTCTTACTGGTTTTAGCTTATGAACCTATAGATAATAATTGAATGCACCCTATAAATCGCGATTTTTTACTTGAAACACTATTTAATGAAATCACAACTCAAAGTTTTCAAATATTTGTAGCGAGTTTTTGAAATATGTTTTAAATTATGTTTTTAAGGTTTTATGATACGGGTTTTTTACATGATGTTCAGCGTAATTAATGACTTAGCTTAAAAGAATTTCCATAGTGCAAAAAGTGGTTTAAATTAAATGTTATATGGTTATATTATTTAACCCTCTTATGCCCTTGGTAGCTCCAGTGTAATTTCTCGAATACATACTATTAAACAAATTCTTCTTGCAGAACACTCTTCGTAAAATTTTATGATTAAATTGTCTTCTAATTTGGTCACGGTTAACAAGATTGTTAAAAAATCTCAATTTGATCTTCGTCGGAAGGAGTAATATCTTATTTTCAAATGATACAACAACAAAAAAGATTACCAAAAATAAAATAGAATATTTTAATTTTATGCTGCCAAACAAATAAGGCCTATGCAAATATTTTTTCGAAGTTTTTGTCCCTCAACTCGAACTAAAAATATAATAATTGAAATTGCAAGCCAGAAATTCAACATCAGAGGGTAGTAGATTGTAAACATTTGTGCCAAAAAGTTTGGAAAATACTTCCGCTTGAATTTCGGGAATTCCCGGGAAATTTACAAATTTCCCGGGAACGGGAAATATATTTCTTTCTGGAGATCCCGGGAATTCCCGGGACGGGAAATTAGACGACACCAAAGCTTCAAAATTACATCATTTTCGGGAAATTGAATTTCCACTTAAATTTGCGATCTCGATCAGTTTTCATCGGAAAAACTAATTTTGATATACCTTCTAAGATTTGTTTTTAAATTTTGAACATCTTGAAAGTCGGGATACCAAATTTCATTATAATAACATTTTTTTCAATCTCAGCATTTAGCAAAAGCTTGCTCCATAAAGAATTTGAAACAAATGCCGTTTCCGATTATCAATGACAGATGTATCGATGTGGCGAAAAATATCACTGAGAACAACTTGGAATCATTAAAAAAAAGTAAATCTTTCCCAGTTCCTGAGGGGAACACCCTTGAAGAGTATCGGGGCCGGCATTTACAAAGCGGATTCAGTGGCAGTTTCATTCTCAACTTAATGTTAACATTCCATAGGTCGCCTCCCTAAGGTGTCGTGATAAGGTCCAGTTTGTGACGATACACTACCTTCCCTTTACTAAGCAATCGATTCCAGAAGGGAAAAGATCACCAGTTGTGTTGGTCCGAGCCGGGATTTGAACCCCGATCTACCGCTTACGAGGCGGAAGCGTTACCACTGGGCTACGTGGCTCGGTCTGGAATCATTAGGTGAGTAGATTTTTCTGTTGCAGAAGGAATTTTGTGATATCGTTTCCGCATTTTTTTAAATTTTCACTGGCCTAGAAATGAACTTGTGGGCACAGAAAAAAACGGCATGAAAATATCAAATTATGGTCACGGGTCCCCCACAGACCGTTATTATGAAAAAAAAATTTCCACCCAAACCAATGATTGGACATGGTTCCTGGGACCATTCTGCACCTCTGGGCCGAGTTTCAAAATATTTGCCGGCAGAAATTTCGAATACGGTCAGTTTTAGTGTTTTCAGTAGAAATTAAGGAGAAAACACATGTGAAATGCGTAGGAAATGATCAAAATTTCAATGTTTCAACACCAAAACATTACTAGTCATGGTTTTAAATTGTATTAACATGTAGCAGAACGATATAAACACGATTTAAAGCTTTGACTTAGCCGGATTAAGCCTAAGTCAGTGACTTAAGTACATTATTTACAAGTTTATACCTTAATATTTAAAAACACTCCTGCATCAAAGAATTTTAAGTCAAGGAAAACAAAATTGCACAAAAATAACTTAAAATGGTGTTACTTTGAGCCAAGGGGTGACATTGTACCAATAAACTCATAAAGATTGCTTTGATAAGCTTGAATTTTATGTTAATTTATTTATTTGTAGACGGATTAATTTGGTTTATTTATGTTCCCCCAAAGCAATTTGATGATATTGCTACGCAAATCTGCTTATTCTGTTTGAATAAAGCGTGTTGATTTAAAATTGATTTAATTAAAATAAATTTGAAATCTCCTGGAATCCTCCAAATTTGAAAATTATGCTCACATTTTTCAGTGCTGAATCAATTCCTACTGAAATTTTGTCGTGGCAAGTTTGTGACATTGCAATTAGAATAAAATTGTTCTTTTTTGTTTTAAATCGCTTACAAATTTCAACCTTACGAATGAAATCCGGAGAGTACTCCAGCTATCATTTAGCTCATATATTTTTGTTGTCATGTGTAATGACTATACTTAGCAAATGTTTAATGATACAACTTCCCACAGGATTAATATTTCAAACCAACCAATTATTTTCAAATATTGCAGTTATCGTCATAAAATAACATTTTATAATTGATTAAATTTATGTTGAAACACTCATAGTTAGAATTCAATAGAACATATTGTTGATAATCAAGAACGTTCACTAATAATGTATTCAACAAAAAAAATCCTACTTCTGCCCAATGTGAAAACACAATCCATCTTTTAACAAGCTTGGCATATCTTATGAAAACATGAAAATAATCAAATCAAATCAAAATGATCGCTCTACAACATTACCAGCCTAACTGGGTTAGAGGCAACCACGTTTAACACTCTACCACCGAACCCGGTATAGTCAAGTATGTACAGGCGATGTAAGTTTTCAATGTGACTTGTGTCCTAAAACTCTTGTCGGGGTCAAACTGTAAGGCTTGTGAAACTAAAGCTTTATCTATTTTTTAGTGTTGCGTACTTATTGAACTTTTTATGGCAGAGGACAACATAATCTACGAACAATATTTGCAACGATTATACTTTGCAATTCAAGCTTATCGAGCTTGTTGTTAAGCTATCTGGCTATTATAAAATCGTAAAATTTGGTACAATGTCACCCCTTGGCTCAAAGTCACCCCATTTTAAGTTATTTTTGTGCAATTTAGTTTTACTTGACTTAAAATTCTCTGATGCAGGAGTGTTTTTAAATATTAAGGTATAAACTTGTAAATAATGTATTTAAGTCACTTGACTTAGGCTTAATCCGGCTAAGTCAGAGCTGTAAATCGTTTTTATATCATTCTGTTACATGTTAATACAATTTAAAACCATGACTAGTAATGTTTTGGTGTTGAAACATTGAAATTTTGATCATTTCCTGCGCATTTCACATGTGATTTCTCCTTAATTTCTACTGAAAACACTAAAACTGACCGTATTCGAAATTTCTGCCGGCAAATATTTTGAAACTCGGCCCAGAGGTGCAGAATGGTCCCAGGAACCATGTCTAATCGTTGGTTTGGGTGGAAATTTTTTTTTCATAATAACGGTCTCTGGGGGACCCGTGATGGTGTTACTTGAGCAAATGACAGCAATTAAAATGTGATCTTGGGTTGCCATGAAATTATATCAAAATCGATGGCGCGGGAATACAAAATAAAGTTGCCCAAGTAATACCACAATTTGGTTTTTCTTATAGACGTCATAATTATGCCGGCAATGTTTTTTTTTTCTACGAATCCTGTGACCAAGTCAATCAGTGCTAAATAAACTGAATGTTGTTTTTTCAAACCTACCTAATTAAATTTTCAACTTGCAGCATCCCGACATCCAGCTATCCATACAATGTCTTACAAAAATTTCCTGAGGCACGCATAGTGCACACATGTTACACTTTACAAGGGCACCTTAACCTTCCAAAAAAGAAACTGCATCTAGTCGCGTGCACACTTGAGAATCCGCAAGGTCCCGGGGTCGATCCGTCCGAAGAAAAAGCGCAGGACATATGTTTGTTCTCGTGTTCGCTCTCTCTCCCCTTATGTCAGTCTCCAGTTTCTTCCCGGGACACAATTAGACATAAACGAAAAAAAAACTTTATACATTTGGAGAATCGATTTACCTACGCAATCTGCTAAACGTATTCCTGCACCAAACTTGAAGCAAGAAAAAAGACTACTTTTTGTTTCGACCACCCTTCTTCATTTCTTCAAGCCAGCATCCCTCCGAAAATCGAACCCGAACAGCTGCTTCGACACCCCGAAAATGAGTTCAACTCGTCTCAGAAAGAAATCGGGGAAAAAAAGAAGGGACTCTAAACAACGGGCTTTGAAATGAAAAATGTTCCCACACGGGACTGCAAGTGAGCAACGCGAAAAAAGGACTCGCATTTTGCATTTGGAAGCATGCCAAATAATGCGCAAAATCGATTGCGTCGCGCTTCGTTTGGACCCGCACGGTTGATTACGAGGCGGACCAAAGGACCCGCGAAGATACCTCGCCGAGGTTTGTTTTGGTCTTTGGGATTGCTGGGCTGGTTCACATCTGGTCCTGGTGGAAGGACAGGGCGGTAGCGTAGCCAAATCGTTGACAATGGATCCCCCGTCCTGTGAAGGACCCGGGGCATTGTTTGGTTTGAGGTCCTTTTGCGACATTCACACAGGTTGGGTGAGACTGGGATCTAATGAGTTTTGTATAGACGGAGTTTTGTAATAGACGAAGATGATGCCAAGATGGTGCAGATGCACACCTGGAAGAGGTCTTAAAAAGGAGAAACAATGAAAGTGATTGGGGTTGAACTAAAAAAAACTAAGAATTCTTTTGTGATTTTCAGTTTTACAATAAAAAATACATTTTTTTACAATGTAAATCATACCAAGCCATACTAAGATATCCGATCGTCCAATTTCCCGGGGTTGCCATTAGTTATAATTATCGGGGTGCCATTAGTTATAATTATCTGGTATAATCATTAAATGTATAAACTGCAATTAATGAAATTTAGCCTAAACTTTTGTTAAAATATTCAAATTTCCCTTTTGTTGAAATTTACGAAAACAAACAAAAAAATATTACACATCAATTACTATTTCTACTATTGATGAAAACCGTCAATTGGGGCGAATCGGGACTACAGTCTGAATAGGGACAGCAGTTTTAAAGCATTTAAAAGCTTCAAATTTGGAAATCGATTCACTAATTAAGTTGATCTAAATCTGTTTTAACCTAAATCAATCAAAAATATAAAAATGTAAGATATTCATTTGAGCAAATTAAATTTCTAAAATCTTAGTAACATTGAAATAGCCAAATCATAAATTCAGCTGAGGCCAATTCTGCAAAATGTCACAAAATTGAACCAGTAACATTTTTTCAAAAAATGATTTGTGTCAGGGGTTTTTATTTTCTATGTTGAACTACTGCTACTACTAACTACTGATATTTTTCTGTACATAATAATGCTGAAATGAAATGTTTTTACGTTTATTTTAAGCATATTTTAGAGTACCGTGTAATTCCAATGTTTTGTGATTGGTGATTGATTAATTATTTTTTGCCGTGAAAAATCACATGCTATTCAGGTTTATAATTAACTATGCATTAAAGTTTTTCGTAGAGAAATAACATGATTTAAATTAAACGATAAATTTACAGCATTCCACAATCAGTCTCCCATTTTTTTCAAAAACTTGGTTCCAAAAAGTTAAGAAAATATTTACTTTCACTTGAATTTCTGGAATTCCCTGGAGATTTATAAATTTCCAGGGAAACGGAAAATATTTTTTTGAAAATCCCGGGAATATTTTTTTCGGGAGTGAACATTGGACGCTCTAATCCGATCCAATACCCTAAAACTAATAACTTTCAATTATGCCCAATTCCAAACGAGAACAATAAAACGCGTTGACAGCGTTTTGACTTGATTAACAAACAATTCATTCAACCGCTCGTACCGGCACGTGGCGCCTTCGTCTCGTGGGCTTCGACACCGAAAATCGCGCCTTTGGCGGGCGTCACTGGCGCTAATAAACCACGGCGGACGTATATAAATTAATTACAGCACGTGTCCGGAACCAGTCAAATCAACCCTCGAAAAAAAATTAAATTGTTCCGAAGGCGGCGTTGGCCTGTTGCGCCATGATGCGTTACCGGTTTTTGTAATGGCATTTCCTGTGACAAGCTGCCGGGACGGACGTAGGCCATTAATATCTGGGAATAAGGGGGTAAAAACGGGGCAATAATTAACTATTCATGAGGGCTCGTCCATTCATGGAGCGACAAATTGGCCCGGTGTTTTGGGCGATTTCGACGACGACGATGAGGGCATGCAACAGTTTGGAAAAAAGATGAAGGGACTGACGTTTTCCCCCATCAAGAAAGGAAAAATGTGCACACAACATAGCGTCACACTGTTGGTACTTGATTAAGAACACACGCGTGGCTTGGCTTGGCGGAAAGTTATTTTTTTTTGCTTTGCGCTAATAAATAGTTGGTGGCAACACGCGAAACTTCGCGTGTGTCAACGTTTTTGCCCCATTTGCCAACAGTAGTCTCCAGAATCCAAAACACTCTTTGTTACTGATTGGATTTAAACTGCAATTCGGAAAAGACAAAAAAAAACCTGTCTTTTCCCTTGAATTCGCAGATATCTAGTTAAAAAAAGTCAGTCAGTTAATTTGTGTTAATTTATAAAATATAACAGGGTGTGAGAAAATCAAAAGTTGATTACATGAAATGTTATTAAAAAATATCATTTTTGAGAGAGTCCAAATATATGCCTTCTTGAGTTACAACATTGGAGCAAATGTGCAAATGAATTTGGAATGTTAAAAATTTGGAAGGTTGAATATTTACCTCTTTTTTGAGTTATATTACCAAAAAAATGGGTGAAAATGTGAACCTGATGAAAATTAACCAGAAACTGATGAAAATTCATCATTTATTGATGTAATATTACACATTTTTATCGACACAAAATCTGTCATTATTTCCTGATGAATATTTCCATCATTTTTTTTCTGTGTGGACAAAAATATTCTCCGTGAGATTTCCTACTAGTTGCAAGCGATAGTTCTGGATGCAACAATTTGTGGCTCATTTTGCGGAGTGATTTTTGAAATTATTCACTCATAAATACATGTTTTTTCTCCCTAAAGTGTCCTGCCATGCCCTAATACAAGCTTTTATACACCATATGTGTACAGGAACTTGTTCAGGGGCAGCACTACACAGAAAACAAAAATGTTGTAGTATTCATCAGGGAATGATTTTGTGTCAAAAAAAGTGTAATATTAAGTCAGGAACTGATGAATTTTCGGGTGTGGGACATTTCGCCGAATGTCGTTTCGCCGACGGTCATTTCGCCGAAGGTCATTTCGCCGAATGTCGTTTCGCCGCATGGGACGTTTCGCCGAATGGGACGTTTCGCCGAATTGACAAATAATCGTAAAATAAATATATTAAATGGACACAAATTTGCATTCTTTCAAACATGAACAGTTTTTTTTTATTTTCTGCTTATAATTTAAATTATTTCTGTTTGTTTTTGCATTCTTTGTTTTTCAAGCAAATTATTTATATAATTTTTGGGAGTTTTCGCATTCTTTCAAACATGAGCAGTTCTTTTGGTTTTCAGCACAACATTTTGCAAAATTGCTGTTAGTTTTTGCATTCTATATTTTTGGCATACTTTTCAAATATTTCGATGAGTTTATGAATTCTTTGTTTTTTTTTAAGCAAATTATTTGTATAATTTTTATGAGTTTTTGCATTCTTTCAAACATAAGCAGTTCTTTTGATTTTTTGCATAACATTTTGGTATTTTTTGTTAGTTTTTGCATTCTTTGTATTTAAGCATATTTTTTTAAATTATTTCTGTGAGTTTTTGCATTCTTTCAAACATGAGCAGTTCTTTTAATTGGCTGCTTATTATTTAGATTATTTCTGTTTGTTTTTGCATTCTTTGTTTTTCAAGCAATTTATTTGTATAATTTTTGGGAGTTTTTGCATTCTTTCAAACATGAGCAGTTCTTTTGGTTTTCAGCACAACATTTTGCAAAATTGCTGTTAGTTTTTGCATTCTTAATTTAGGTTTTGCAAACTTTCAATCATGAGCAATTTTTTTAGCGTAGCATTTAGAAAAAATTCTGATAGTTTTTACATTCTTCATTTTTTAAGCAAATTATTTGTATTATATCTGTGAGTTTTGCATTCTTTGAAACATGAGACGTTCTTTACTTTTTAAATTATTATATTATTATCTTGCCACTCCTTCTCAAGTTTGCATGAGTGAATTACAAGATGGCACTGCAGTAAACAAATAGCATAAATTATACAAAAAAGTTAATTTTTATTCAATTCGGCGAAACGTCCATTCGGCGAAATGACTTTCGGCGAAACGTACCATTCGGCGAAACGACATTCGGCGAAATGACCGTCGGCGAAACGACATTCGGCGAAACGTACCAGATCCGAATTTTCATCAGTTGTTGATGAATTTTTAGGTAAAATTACAAAAAAGGTAATATTCAACCAACCAAATTTTCAACCTTCCAAAATTAAACATTTTTCCTGTTTAGACGATCCCATTAGAGTGCGAGTTGTAATCCATTTTTGGTATTTTATGTTCTATGGGAAAAATATTCCTGACATCCTACACTATGATTCTAGGATTAAGCACCAAGGTTTTGATCACTTTTAATTTTTTGGGACGGCCCAGTCCACTTTAGTCAGGAAATCTGGAAAGTCGGGAAACGTTCGGAAATTTGTCAAAATCCTAAAAAAAAAACGGGAAAAAAGGAGAAAATTTTCCACTTAACTTAAAATTTAACATTCTTATACCATTTTAATTTATTTGAGGATGTAAAGGCATATATGGCATGCATTTTACGTTCATCTTCATAATATATGGTATAATTTAAAAATCGGTTCAATAGTCTCCAAGATATCGTAAATTGAAAATTAAGGGCTCATTTAGTAAAACATAAAAAACAAATTTATTCTTACCCGGGCAGACGGTAATAACAAAATTCATTCCATTTCAATAACAAATACTGTTAAAATAACAAAAAGTGTTATGGAATATTCTTGCAAAATCCATTTTTGCATAAGAGTTTAATAACAGTTTATGTTATCATAACAAAATTTGTTATTGGTTGGTATTTGGTTGAAAGCCAAATCAACTTTTGAATAACATTTTTTGTTATGGAAAAATAACTCCAACTGTTATTGGGATGATCGGATTAGTTGTTAAAATAACAAAAAATATTAACAAAGATTTGTTCGAAGTATAACTCAAAATGTTATTAGTCTGTTATTACAATAACAATCCAATAACGAAAAAATCATAACGGCGAATAACAAAACTTGTTATAAATAACATAAAATGTTATTGGCCTAGTATTTTCAAATATCAAAAAATGTTATTCCCACGTTATTTCCGTCTGCTCGGGATAACCTTCATTCTTTGCAAAGCCATAGCTCAACGATCAATGTTAAAAAAAGCAAATTGTAGAAAGTTGTTTTTAAATATTTTTATCAAACGTGATAGAGGATGCACCTTTTTTAATTTGAAAGAAGTTTTTTTTTCGCATAATTTTAATTATAAGCGGTTTACTCGGAACAGGGTTCTCTTTATCAAAATTTCACAACCTATCCTGTTACAGAAAAAAAACTTAAGTTTTTTTTAGAGTGTGGTTTTAGAAGATTCCAAAACCAATAATTTTCAAAAGAAACCCTAATAAATCAGTGTGCCTAACAACTAATTCCCCGTATTGTGACAAAAAAATTTATGTATAGTAAAATCACAAAATAAAACTTTGCCGAAGGCACTAAATCGATCAAAAAAAATCCTTCTCGAGATAAAGATTTTCGAATATTTACATAGAAATTTTGTATAGACAGCCCCCAAATTTGTCTGGAGACTGGTACAGAAAAATCAATTTGGCATATTTGAAAAAAGGGAATGGATGGAAAATGTGACACCCAAATAAAAAAATACATAATAAAAAATCTCGAAAAAAAAAGTAACTACGATGAAAACGTTGTCCGGGGAGGTTTTTGAGATACTTTTCAATGTGAAATCATGAATTTGACTGATTATCACATCATAGTACTTAAATATAAACTTCCTGAATATTAGAAAACAAATTTTAAAATTTCAATGTAAAACAAATGACAAAAAATCGTTAAATGTCTGACGATTGTCCACGCTCAACGATCAATGTTAAAAAAAGCAAATTGTAGAAAGCTGTTTTTAAATATTTTTATCAAAGGTGATAGAGGATGCACTTTTTTTAATTTGAAAGAAGTTTTTTTTCGCATAATTTTAATTATAAGCGGTTTACTCGGAAAAGGGTGCACTTTATCAAAATTTCAAAACCTATCCTGTTACAGAAAAAAAGCTTGAGTTTTTTTTAGAGTGTGGTTTTAGAAGATTCGTTTTTTTTGTATGAACAATTGATTTTGAAGATAATTTGAAAAAAAGAGTTGAATATTCAATTTTGGGCTCCACTTTAATTTTGGGCTCCTCTGTAATGTAACGGAAATTCAAAATAAATTAACCATAAACGGAGAAAACTCAGTTCCAAAATCGTGAACAAGCGTTCATGAAATTTGAAACCACGAACAAAGTGAAATTTGAACACTTTATTCGTAGTTCCGTATTTCATGAATGCTTGTTCACGATTTTGGGAACTGTTTTTTTCTCCGTGTAAGAAACGCTTGATCATTGTTTTATAAAATAACAAATGGAGCCGTAAATTTGCGTTTGTTTGATTTTAAAATATTGACAACAAATGGTTGCTTTTAAAAATAATTATAAGATATACTTATTATATATACGATAGTTAGTAGAATGCATAAAAAGTTAAAAAAGGTTGAACAAGGGAAAATTTGATTTGAGTAGTGTTTTGAAACAGTATTTTCACTGTATACCAAGAAGAACCCTACAAAAAAAAAACCTCGCTGCTGGGGATACCCCCATAACTAATAGCAGCAGCCGGCGCACACATTTGGTCATAATATGGATTTTAAAATGTGTATCGTCGTATTTGCAGAAGCAGCCAGCAACAGCAGTAGCAAAAAAAAAACGCGTGTAAACAGTTGTGACACGTTCGAACTGGCCGCGCACGCCTGTCTGTGGGGCCGCGGCGGTCTGGTTGACTTATATATTTTTTGTTGTGTTTGGATGCCGCCTCACGACACGCCGTTATAAAATTAAACAAGAACAACAAAAAAGTGATGAGTGCAGGAAAAATTACAGCTGCTGTCAGTGCAAACACAAAGACCGCAATAAAAACGCAGCACGAAATGGGCTGGATGCATTTCTTGAATAACAGGAAATTTGCATTAAATTCGTGCATATTTTAAGTATAAATTTTGAGATAATTTCAAAATTGAAACAGTACAAAAATGTTCTGAAATATGTATTACTTCACTAGAAATCGAAATTCATTTCAACTGGCAAGGAAGTGTGAAAGCAAAACTCATTACATCTGTTGTGACAGCTCAGACTAGGGAAAACATAAATCTGTAGACCACTTCCAGTGTCGTGTTTCCATCGCTTCCGATTGCACTTTTGCTTCCTTTCGAGGAAAAAATGAATCAGCTCTACAAAGAAAGCTACTTAAGACGAGGCAAAAAAAAAAACGGTAGCAGCTTTCCTGCGAAAATGGGCCTAACTGTATATTTTGATAAAAAATATTAAAACTAATTACATTTTTTCCCTTCGTCCTCTTTGCCAACATTTTGCGACATGTGCATCGAGGCAGTTTTTTGCTTTTCTTCTCTCCCCAAGAAGCTGATAAAAATTATCAGACTTATTTATCGTTGCGCCTACATCTTCTCGAAGCAGTAGAGGCCATCAGGTCCAGAGTCCCAGCAGAAAGGGAAACAACAACACCATGTGCATTCGACGTTGTCCTGACCACATTAGCCCCGAGATGACCATCGACAGCATATGCAAAAGCTAAGAAAAAAAAAAACACCAGGCTGACTGACCGACTCAGTTTCGTTCGATCCCTCAAACAAGCTCGGAGAATCATTATCAGCAGACAACAGCTGAAAAGTTTACACCCTCCGACACACGCTGAGGGACGACGCTGCATGAGGGTCCCGTGGCTAGGGTATGAAGACTGAAGTTGGGATTAGGGGAAAATTTATAAAAAATGCCCTTTGTGATATTTTACAGATTTAAATACATCAACTATGGCAGAATTTTGACATAATTCTGATTTAGTAAACTTTAACGAATATTTCCGAACTTGTCAAAATTTTAAGGTTAGTCCCACAACAGAATCCTCCACCCTCCGCTGCGCAGACACAAACAACCAAGGCACAAGCTGCTTCACTTGATTTGTTTTGCTCACTCCCTCCTCTGTCCTACCTCAGCTGGTTTCTTACGCGTTTTCCTTTACCGCAGGGGTACCTACTTCGAACAGTAATATACCCTGTAGTTCATATGTATTCTTGGTACGGTGGATCGAAGGGAAGAAAGTTTCGAAAAACAAAAATAATTAGCTTCAGAGTCCATCAAAGAACAGATGTCAACGCTGGTTCGGGAGACGAGTTTTAGTGTGGAAACTAAGCCTTTGTTTTTAGATCTGGATGCTGGCTGGAGAAAAAAGGATTTCATGGTCGGGAAGAGGCAGCTGCTGTTTGGTTAGAGGTTTGAAGAGTTACTTAAATTTATGAACTAATGCAACAGTCCAACAGTTCCAATTTTTAGTGTCGTACAACATATTTTCTCTAAGAATTTAACATTTAGAGTTTTATCATGGAAAATCTAGTCATACACGGGGTTGCTAGAGCAAAATATTTTAAACCAAGATACCACATCAAAGATTTAAACGTAAAAAGTTTTGTTTTACCGGCCTGAATCTAAATTTGTTTAAATACAAATATTTAATCAATAAAAAATGCGTTTTTTTATTTTTTGTGTCGATATTTAAGTGATTTGGCCTTATAGGTAGATAGATGTTAAAACATATTTATTATTACAGATTTGTAAAGAAAATAATTCCTTTTAAAAGCTCACACAGCAGTTATGCCCCGACCCCTCTTCGGGGTAATTTTTTTCGGTGATTCCGAGCTTCAATTTTTTGATTTCTCGTGACGGAGGGGCGGTACGACCCCTTCCATTTTAGAACATTCGAAAAAAGACGTGTTTTTCAATGATTTGCAGCTTGAAATGGTGATGGTTTGGAAATTTGGTGTCAAAGGGACTTTTAAGTATATGGAAGCCCGATTTGATGGCGTAATCAGAATTCATTAATAACGTTTTTTTCATCGAAAAAAAAAATACGAAAAAAGCCTCAAAAATCTGCCATTTTTCGTTACTCTACTGTAATTTTTTTTGGACATGTCATTTAAAGGGAAATTTAACGTACTTTTCAAATCTGCAATAACCGTGTTATAATAATCTGCTCTACAACTTTGCAGAACATTGTTACACTCTAAAAAATAACTCTGCACATTTAGCAAAAAACACGACATTTTAAAATGAAAAAATGTGTTCTAAATGAAAAAATAACCATTCTGGGTTTCAAGCAAATCAAAGAGAAGTCGGGGCAACTTTTTCCGATTTTGTGTAAGTTAGTGGAGAATTTCCCAAATCCGTTTTGATTGTCAAAAGATATTCCAATTTTAACACAACCATCTAAATATGGCTGATTTTTGAGTGACATATTTAATTCCAGATAATCAAGGTCACCCGGAATTCGTTAAAAAATGGATATCTTTAAAATGTAACATCTTTGGCAATCAAAACTTAAACTTTTTATGGTAAGAATTTTTCTACAAATTTGTTATAATAAAAATTTGTTTTAAGCTTGATCCACTTCTAAGGCTGGGTCAGTTAAAAATATTTTGATTTATACAGATTCTAATTAAGGCCGGTAAAACACAAATTTCTACGTATAAATCTACGAAGGGGTATCTCGAATTATAATAATTTGCTGCAGACACACCGTGAGCCATCATTTGCAATGTAATGTAATAAATACAAGTTATCAATTGAAAATCCTAAAAACAAACATAAAGATTTGAAAAATTTGAGGATTCTTAAGAAAAGTCATTCATATTAAGTAGAATATTTTACATATTGCCTATTTTTTTTTTAAACAATACAATTTTTTTAGTTATCTCACTTTCTTCGACTTAACCAGTCCCATTTAAATTTGAATCTCTTTTAAGTCAATGTATATGTTTGTCGAGTCAAATCATGAACTTATTGTAAGAGCATAGTTACAAAAAAAAAACAGGGAAAATTCAATTTTCCTGGAAAAAAATAATTCTCTGAGACTCATCCCCACTAAAAATTCACCAAAAAACATTTTTTCAACTAATTTTCGATCTTCAAAAAACATTGGAAAGGAGAACTCTAAAATTTTCAGAAAACTTGGATTTGATTATTTTACTTGTTTCATTTGACTTTATCAATATTTTTTTGATGTCAAAATAAGCTTGCAGTTTTTTTTTCAGATTATGTTTTAACGTACTTTGCTGCTGCTTAAAAGCTAATGGTTAAAGTTTATATCAAAAACTGTAAAAACACAAAAAATAGAAAGGTGACAGCAACAAAATAAAAACAGTATAAGAGCAATTCCATGTCAAATAGGAAATCGGTTGTACCCGACCCTCTCCGATTTCAATGAAACTTTGTAGACATGTTATCCTACGCTTATATTAGGCATTTTTGTGTATATGGAGCCAGTTAAACTCGATAATGACATTTGAAAAGAGCGTATGGGTTTTAAATATTTTTGTATTTCGTAATTTAAATATTGCTGTATCTTGAAGTCGTTGCATCGTATCAAAAAGTGGTCAAAGACAAACTTGTAGGAAATTTGACGGGCTTTCCGAAAAAAATACACTGAAAGAAAAAAACAAGTCACTTTCATGAGATTTTTTGATTTTTAAGTTTAAAAGTCAAACTTGAAGGTGAGCCCACGATTTTTTTCGTTCAAAATTTTTGGAAAAAAAGCCTAAGATGATACAAAAAGACTCACGAAAAATGCAGGATGGAGCAACTCACCTAAAAAAATACAAAAATCATTTACTAAAACTGTTTTTTTCAAAAGTGCTCTAAACATCAAAATTTTCAAAAACCGAACACGAGAGTCGATTCTCCAGACAATTTTACATAAAAGTCTCCATATTGACCATTGTCCAAAGTCCAATCCTTGTGAAGTTACAGCGGTTTTAAAAATAAAAATGTTGAAAAAATACGTTTTTTGATGGTTTTTTGCAATTTCTATATGACAGACTTGATTTTTCAGTCTCGAAAATATTTTTACCGGAAAGCTCGTCAAATTTCCCATAAGTTTGTCTTGGACCACATTTCAATTGGATGTATGGGCTTACTGATATAAGCTAATTACATTGTTCATAACTGAAAACATAATATTTTTTCAGTGTAGTATAGTCACCTGGATAGTAAATTAGCTTATATCTGTAAGCCCATACATCCAATTGAAATGTGGTCCAAGACAAACTTATGGGAAATTGGACGAACTTTCTGGTAAAAATATTTTCGAGACTGAAAAATCAAGTCTGTCATATAGAAATTGCCAAAAACCATCAAAAAACGTATTTTTTCAACATTTTTATTTTTAAAACCGCTGTAACTTCTCAAGGATTGGACTTAGGACAATGGTCAATATGGAGACTTTCAAGTAAAATTGTCTGGAAAATCGACTCTCGTGTTCGGTTTTTGTAAATTTTGATGTTTAGGGCACTTTTGAAAAAAAAAAACAGTTTTAGTAAATGATTTTTGTAATTTTTTAGGTGAGTTGCTCCATCCTGCATTTTTCGTGAGTCTTTTTGTAACATCTTAGGCTATTTTCACAAAAATTTTGAACAAAAAAAAACCGTGGGCTCACCTTCAAATTTGACTTTTAAACTTAAAAATCAAAAAATCTCATGAAAGTGACGTGTTTTTTTCTTTCAGTTTATTTTTTTCGGAAAGCCCGTGAAATTTCCTACAAGTTTGTCTTTGACCACTTTTTGATACGATGCAACGACTTCAAGATACAGCAATATTTAAATTACGAAATACAAAAATATTTAAAACCCATACGCTCTTTTCAAATGTCATTATCGAGTTTAACTGGCTCCATATACACAAAAATGCCTAATATAAGCGTAGGATAACATGTCTACAAAGTTTCATTGAAATCGGAGAGGGTCGAGAAAAAAGTACCTAAAAAATTCCTGTTTTGGGCTGGAATTGCTCAAAAGTCAAAGAATTGGCCTGAAACTACTTATTAAAAACAAAACCTAAATAAGATAAATGCAAACAAAATTACTTAAAATGTTTTTCAATAAAAGTTGCGTAAAATGACACGACAAAAATAAAAATCTTGACTTTTTTTTGATAAGGTCCTATAAACAAATGTAAACATTGAGTGTATCCCTTTCACACCTTATGTCAAAGTCCATCGGAGTAAGCGGGATACACTCAATGTTTACATTTGTTTATAGGACCTTATCAAAAAAAAGTCAAGAAATGTTCGAAAAAATGGGTAGAAGTGGGTTAACATGTAGCTTAATGGGTGGGACGGGATATAAGATAGATATAAACCCTCAACAACACAATTTTTTGTGTGTGCTAAATTTTCATTATTTGTTTTTTTAAGTACTTTATGAAGGAATGCCACCCCGAACAATATTTTTGAAATGCTGAGAAAATTTCCTGCAATTTTCTCTCTGAGACTTAGAAAATCGGACAATTAATTTCTGAGATAGAGCCTTCCAAAGAATTCGAATCGATGACAATGAGTTTTTATAAGTGTCACCTAATATTATCCTGTTATTTTTAACTGACGATATCTTGAAAACTATTGGTTCGATTTTAAATGATTAAAATTAAACTTTTGTGAAATTTTCTGATCTTTCAATAAAAATTATTTCATAATTTTAAAATTCGGTCTAAAATATGAAATTAGGAAAATTATCTTGATGCAGACCTTATGTTAAGCCTTACTTTAAATTTTTGAAGATTCATTCAAAAAAAAAAAAAAAAAGAGTAGTCGAAAACGGAGAGAACTACTCAGTACCAAAATATTAGACGCATGGAATTATTAGCTAATTTTCAATGATAAGGTTACAAATTCGAGCTTTTTAAGGGGTTACATACATGTAAATCGGCAAAAATGTCAAGGGTTGGTATAAGCACACACAACAACTTTTCTTACGGTTTTGTTCGAACGCGAATCAATTCAACACGGAACGTCGGATCGAGGTGCTCTTTGTTGCGTTGGGTTCGTGTAAGCCCAAGGAAGGTTTATATGCTTAAAAAATGCCACTTTGACCACTCTGGGACCGATTCCGGAGCATCTACAGATTGTATGGAGAAATTTACGTTAACTCAAATTTTGATCACAGGAGGCTGAACCAGCAAACAAGATATACGTCAAGAAACAAAAATAGACAAGACGAAGTTTGTCGGGTTAGGCTTGTTTTCTATATGTTTGTCACCCCTTGAGTCAATCTGTGAAAGTGAAAGCTGTTTCTTTGTTTTTTTTTTTCAATATTCTGAAAAGAAATATGTCTTTATTACCTTAAATAAAAAAAAATGCGATATTGACGTAAATTTATTCTTGTTTGTTTCAAAAATATTAGCTATGAAAAAAGAGTTTCATTCTTTACAACTAGCAAATTGGGATGCAATTCTCCTTAAAATTATCCTAAATATCATCTGTTTTCGCCATAATTCAATTGTTGCCAACGCACAGAACGAAATTTATGCTTCGCTTATGCTCACTTCTTCGACAAATACGAGCTCCAGCTTCCTTTGCATCCTCTTTTCCGAGCACGTCCCGATGCCATCTCTTCTTCATCAGCATCAATCCGGCTGCTGCAATATGTTTTTATGCTAAAAAAAAGTCTATAATGTTGAAAACCGTTGTAAATTTTCATTATGCTCTCCTTTCCCCCTACAATGGACATCTTCCTCTGCCAAAGGCATCACTCAAAAAAGGCAGCATCCGTGTTCGCTCTCGTTCGGAAGAAGCGAATACGGCACGAAAGAGGAATCCAGCGCGAAAGGAAACGCCAACTTCCGCTCCGTACGCGTGCCATCGGTTTATTTACGATCACTTTTTGGGCCATTCGGTCGTCGTCGTCGTGCGCGTCGCACCTTCCACTGCCACCGTTTTAGAGGCCCAATGAAGGAGAATTTTCGAGGGGAAGTGGTAAAGCGAAGGGGTCTAACAGGGAAACAAATTTTTTGAAGTATTTTTTTTTAATATTTGATAAGATACTATATTCAGATAAGAAACTTCTAGTATTATTTGCATCGAAATTTTTGCCTTTGTTTTCTGCTTTTAACTACGATTTAATTTGTTTTTTGTATTTACTATAATTAGCTTTTTATAAATAGTAACTAATTTTGGCAAAGCAGTTAAGGTTGAATCTTTCAAAAGTCCAAAATTTGTCTGTAGCTAAGATTTTTGTCATTTTCAAATTACACCCTTTCACATTGTTCTCCCTCGTCATGTTCGAGAGCTAGCGGCGCGGTAGCGTCGGCTTTAGTTCCTTTCTCGGCATATGACGAACGAATACGAGCCTTCTTTTCCTCCAGGGGAGGAGTGGAAAACAGCAGCAGCAGATTGAAACGCGAACAGAAGCGTGCCTGATGTCGAGGTTTCTTTCTTTTTCCTCTTCCTTTCTTGTGTGATCAGTCGGTACCGCACTTCTTCGTTGATCACCCCTCTTCCCGTCCTCTTCTTCTGGACACATTGTAAAGACCTGCTTCCTGTGGCACGTTCTGCGCGTTCCAGCTCCCCTCGTCGGAATCGTCGCCGTTTGTAGCTCATCAAACGCCACCACCATCAAGATAGTATTGTGCGTTTTTCCAACAAGAACAACAAAATTCTATGGAATAAATATCATTTCACGGTCGTGACCAAGTGGATGGTATCGGGGGAGGTCCATTGCTCCGCTGTGTAACGTGCTGATTACGGTGCTTAATGCTTCACCGGTAGTCCGTGACAAACGCGTGGCTTGATCTAGACTACACACACGGTTTGGTAATGCTTCGTTGGGGTTCCGAGAACCACTTTTCATATAGTTTAATGCATTATGATGATGTTCTTTTCAAGGCTGCAATCTTTTTAATTGTTTCAGTCGAGTACACTCAAGCGAAACAGTTTGCAGCTCTTTTGTGGAGCATTCTTTTACAATCTGGAGATCAACTTCCTGTTTGCGCAATAAAGTTATTAGAAGTGATTAGGATCTTTATGTAAACTTAATAAGTATCCCTGAATTACTATGTTATCTGGTTACATTTATGTAGTGAAGTACTCTCAATCTAATCTGATGTCAAAATTACAAAAAGTTGAATAACCATTTTTTACTAATGAAAAACAAATGAATGCAACCCCCCTTCAAAGCTTTGTTAAGCAATGCAAGCCATGAGAAAGAGAAAATATTGACTAAAGGAGAGCATTCTGGGAAGACACACAATCCAAATGAACCATCGAGATATGGATTTTTCGAGCTAGAGAGGATAACGAGGATAGAAGCATCGAAGTATACAATTTGAAGAGACTAAAAAACAATCGATGGATGGAGTTATATTAAGATAGCGAAGATTGACAGCCAGAAGGTCGACAGTAAATTCATTTTTCAGTAAAAATTCAAACAAAAGATCAACTAAAATTCTGAAAATTGCTTGTATTTTTGCGATTACAACATTCGAGGAACGCTTCCAACACCTTCTGCTGTTCGCAAAACAGTTGTTTCTTCCTGTTTTTTTTACATTATTTGATTATCTCAAAATGATCCATATGCTCATCTCCATGATGGTGCCAGCAGAGACATACGGCGCACTTTTATCGATACTTTCAGACAAAAATTCAAGAGAAACACAAAAAGAGAAGAAGAAACCGAAACCACAAGACACACTCGCTCTATTGATTGATCCTATTGAAAAAGGATCCTGCAAAATGACGCTGCGAGTAACAGGGAGAGGACGAAGATCGGTGCAAATGATACCGAGCAGTCCTGGTCTAGACTGTGTCGAGGGAGCATATGCAAGGCAGCATGCTGCCGTTCGCACGACCATGGGATTACCTTTTTTTGTCTTGCCAGAAGGTCCCGTTTTTCTCGTCGCACAGTGGATCCAGGTGTGACAAAAATCAAAAAATGAAAGTTTTATTTCAGTAGTGTTAGTATTTTTTTATTTTTCCTCATACTTTCAAAAACACTTTCCCAAATTTTGAGCAAGATTGGATGGAATTTGAATTTTTGGCAGCTTTGAAAGTGCAGACATTTTTGTTATTTCTAGTAGCTGAAACTTCAAAATTCGCAAATATTTTTTTTTCTTAAAACTTGTATAACTCAGCCAATTTTAAACCAAATTTGATTCTTCTGGCTGCATTCGAAAGGTATTTAAAAGTTGTTAATTTTACTGTTCTTGGAATTTTGGTTGACCCCTCCCCCTTTTTTTGCTATCCAAACGAAAGAAAGCAATAACCATTTTCAAGAATTTTTCGAATTTCAACCCTTCAGGAACAATTTTGTACGGGTGTGACCAAAGTCTCGTATGCAGTTTCTGTCATGAAATTTTATGTACTTTCAGACTGTGTATAGCAAATTTTGCTCATACTTGCTCGAAAGATCAAAATTTGCATGTTTCTAAAAAATGTCAAAGTGGATCTACTCTACTCTATTCACGAATCGGATCAAAAAGTCAGATATGGCAATCGCCTTATGATTTTTCTTAATATTCAAGAATTCAACAAATGTTCTTAAATAATACTGGATGTTGGATATCTCATTGTACCAAGATTCTCCTCCCCCCCTCCCCTCTCTCGTCTTTTTTATGACTTGGTTAAATATTCCTCTTGGAATGACTGAAAACTTCAACGGCGAAAATACTTTCTATCGTAAAATTTCACATGTGCTTGTGTGCTATCTTGTGACCCGTCTGCTGTAAAAAGATAGGACGTGTCACAAGATAGCACACAAGCTACGATGTGTATCTGCGTGGAGAATTATTGGATTAAAGTGATGCGGGCAGTGATAAACATATTAGTTAATGAGCAATTGCAAATATTTTAATGAATACCGTCATCAGGGATGACATTGGGTCTGGTGGATGAGATACAAAATTGCTAAAATTTGTATGACCCAATCTCACCCCCAGGCCTAATGTCATCCCTGACAACGGTACATACTTTTGTTTGGTACGGTAGATTTTCTTGTGAGAATCCTAATCATGCAAGATTTTTTTTTCAACTGTCCCAAAAAGTCTTCAAAAAAGCAGTTTTAACTTACATATTTTTATGTGTAGCTTAGTACATAAAAAGCAGAGCAGACCTTGGATCTAGTCGTGGATGGGAAATAAAAAAAATAAAATTCAAAACCTTATTCTCAACTTTTTCAATTAAAATGTATCACAAATTACTCTAATTAATAACTTTAATGCAACAAAAATGATTCATTAATTGTGTAGGTGACGATCTTTGTTTTGCACCCTAGTATTTGGAGAAAATTCAAAAGGGGAAGGAGATAAAAACTTGAAATGAAATTTTCGTTGGCATCAACAAAAATCTTGAGTTTTTTTAAAGGTTCGTTAATTTATTGTGTTTCAAATTTTTATAGGACTTTTAAAAAACTCTAGAAATATCTTCTGGTCTTTTTCTACCTAAAATACAGAAACTACTAAAATTTGTACAGTTAAAATGTTATGATAATCTCATAGAAGTCAAATAACACTTATCCTCAAATACACAAATTTTGGAACACCCTATTAACTGGACCACCCTAACATTACTACTATACTGACCCTGATCAACTTTTCGAATGATGACAAAGCTGTTAATTAAAAGTGTGGTATCTACGAATTTTGTTTAACAAAATTTCGGTTATGGATCATTGTGATATGGTACCACCCTAACATTTTATTTGTTATGATTTACACACACACACACAAAATCAAAATTCCAAGCCATTATTGTTATAAAAAAACAATTCCAGCAATTAAAATAAATATTTAAAAAAATAATAGTTTATGAACCACCCTAATGTACTTAGATTTCATTTTATGAAAAAATAAATGTATTTTTTGAATTCAGCTGCCCAAAATTACTCTAATAAGACATATTTGGTAGAATACCTGACATTTTTTTTTATTTTGTCACACCTTTGTTCGGAGAGGATCCACTGTGCGTCGTCTTCCCTTCGGCCAAAAAGTGTGTTTATTTTGCGTGTTTCTTTCCCAGTTTTTGCTGATTCGTCAAAGGTGTTCAAATGCGAGTTTCTTTTTTTGTTGTTACGGGTTTTCTTCTTCTCGTCGCGCGAATGCTTTATTTTGAGATCCTGCTCGATGATCTTCTGTTCAGGACGATTACATTCGCACAAAGGAAGGGAACATTTGCTAGCTAGAAATGAAAAGTTATCTTTTGGGAATCGAACGGTACTATGGTTCTTCTAGGTTATTCTTTACCTTTTTTGGTTTTTAAGATGAGTTTTTTTAAACAATAAACTGGAGTATGATTTCATGATCTTGCTTTTTATACATTCCAGATTTTACCCGGACAGTTCATACACATTTCTGTCTAAAATGGATCGTCACATCACGTATCAACATGAAACAGCGTCTCAAACAATTAAATTAATACTTGGTTAGGAACGCTGATTAATTATAGTAATTTAAACATAGGACTAAATTTCTAATTAATGGATTTACCTGAAATTCAATACTTTGTTTATTTGAAATCTAACAATATTAAAAAAGTTCATCTTTTGGAGATGCATTTCAGCTGTTATTTCCAAAAATCTTTGTTAATTTAATCTAATCGGTCTTTATCGGTGAAATCTGACGCAAATTTTAGAAGAAAGATAATGAAATTTTAGGTGGATAGGTCGACTAAGAGTCATAGAAGAAGATAAAGGACGGAAAACTAAGTCAGCGAAGGGCCATTTGAGGAAGTATGTGTGTGTGATCAAGTCTTTTAGCCTTCTAATTTGGCTCTGTACAAGTACTGAGCGAAAAACACATCAGTTCTCGGTGACCAAAACAATATGGGAATAAAAATCTTTGTGGCTCTTATTTAATGTTTTAATTCTTAAATTTTTTTTTTAAAGAGTTTTTGTTTTGTTTTTATTTTTTATTTACAACCTTAATCGTTATCATTCGTTGAGTTTAAAAAACCAGCCATTTTTTAAACATTGGCAAAGTCATATCCATAATTTTTTATTTACAATTTTTCAGTTCTCTTTGGGACCATCCATAAACCACGTGGACACTTTTTTGGAAATCTAAACCCCTCCCCCCCCCTTTGCGGACAATTGTCCATACAAAAAAAAAACTTTTTTGTATGGAGCGTGGACAATCGCCATACCCCCCCCCCCTCTAAGGTGTCCACGTGGTTTATGGATGGTCCCTTTTCCAATGCTTTTGAAGATAAATAAAGGTTCATTAATGGATTTTTGGCGATTTGTTAAGATTAAAGCCTTTGGTACGATTTTTTAAACTTATTTATCAACTTTATATAGCTGACAGAAGTTTGAAAAACCAACTTATTTTTCAAAAATGTTATAGGAAAATGATTTTTCTCTATTAATCAAGTAACGTAAAGCCTCGCAATGCCCTACACTGGAAACTGCGATTTCGAAAAAAGTGTTTACATTATTTATAGATGGCTCCTTATGACCATTACAAATTCATTCAATTAGGTCGATCCAGTTACGAATATTATAGATATACTTAATTCAATTTCAATTCAATTAGTGTTTATTAGAATTTAACAGTTCTGCTCCAGGATGTTACATTAGGGTGGAATCGAAAATTGGTTTCTTCAGCAACACATTTTTTGGGTCCCTTTTAGGGTCCCAAACAACCTCTCAAAATTTGGGAGCGATTGGTTAAGCCCACGATTGGCGCAAAGCGAATAAAATTTGTATGGAAATTACCATGGGGAAACTTGCATTTTCACATTTTTGAAATTACAAAATTCATGTTTTATTATTTTATGAAACTAACACCGTAGAAGTATAGCCTTCGATGTCCTCAACAACTCTCTCGAAAACAGTATGGTCCTAACTTGCTTCTTAAAAAAGTTACAGAGCGTTCAAGAGAGTCACTTCGGAATACTCGGTAAAAATCATACTTTTTGCCAACACTGCCTAGTCAAGTGGAAACTTTCGTAAACTATAATATAGTCGAGAACAGAACACTGATGAAGTCTGCAAGTAGTAGACGAAATACGTATCTGTCAAGATATTAAAAATATATAGCGGAATTAAAAGGAACAACTCGTCTCTTTGTATTCATAGTAATGCATTCTGCTAAAACGCTCAACCAAACCACAATATTTGAGGAATTGGGGTGCATTTTAACTAAATAATGTCTTCTTAACATTTCTTCATAACGATTTTACGTAAGGCTCATTAAAATATAAGAACAATCGTGTTTATTTTGTATTTCATGAGAGTTGTTGGCAGAAAATGTGAGTTTCACTGATTATTTCAATACACTACTTTTGAAAACTCTGTATCTTTTTTGTGACGCACTTTAGCACCATACTGTCTTCGGGAGAGTTGTTCAGGACATCCAGGGGTATAATTCTACGGTGTTAGTTTCATAAAATAATAAAACAATTCAAAAATGTGAAAATTCAAGTTTCCCCATAGCAATTTCCATACAAATTTCATTCGCTTTGCGCCAATTGTGGGCTTAACCAATTGCTGCCAAATTTTGGGAGGTTGTTTGGAACCCTAAAAGAGACCCAAAAAATGTGTTGCTGATTGGATTTTTGTCATTTTAAATTTTTCCATATAACTAGATTCCACCCTAATGTTACATTTGTAATTCAGAGATTTGGAGAACCTTTCAACTGAGATCAATTCAAAAGCCTTTACACAGGGAGGGTACATGTTTCTAAGTTTAGATTTTGCTAGATGAGTGCTCTTTTAGGGAAAATAAATTTTGAGAAAAAACCCTAGATCTATGTTTGGCTTTAGATATACTTTAAAAATCTCGATTTTGATGTGGTTGGGAAGAGTTAAAAAGCGAATGAAGAATAACATTCAACAATATATGAAATTATCTTAAAATTTGAAAACCGTAAAAAAATGAAGAATTTTCTGAAAAAATACGAAACTCGCAAAAATAGGCAAGGTGAGGATTTTAAAGGCAAGAGAGTTACGAAAAAAAATAAACCTATATTCGACAAGTTTTGCATACAACAAAAGTTGCCTAAAATTGTCTCATGATAAATCACAAAAAAATTGACCAGTAAAGGGAAAAAAAAAGTTTTATTGAATGATGGTTAATTTATTATAATTATGATATTTATTAATTTTAATAATGATATTTATTAATTTTTATTTAATTTGAAATATTCTTTGTAAAATGTTTGGTCGATTGTGCTACTTTTTTTTCTATTCAACCTGTATTTAAAGCCAAACATTTTGAAAATAAACTCATCAAAAACAAAAGAGTTAACCAAATTCAACAAATTCGACATACTCACTGTGCTCAGAAAAAATGACCCCCTGCTTCATAAGCAAAAAACTGTTTTTTGTGTTATTTTAACCTTTTGGAATTCGCGTTTTCGGCCTCCCTTACAAACATCCTTACAAACGGTGCACAAAGTACACTAGTGCGAGCTTTTAGCGAAATTGGTTTAGATTAATCCATTGATACCCGAGCCTGATGTTGGGGAAAAACTGTTTTTTTCATACAAAAAAAGTAGTTTATGCGATAAGTTGCAAAAAGAGGTTTTTTTCAGCACTAGTCGTACATTTATCCAACGGGGTTCACCGAGTTGGATAAATACGAAGAGTAATGAAAAAATCAAGCTTTGCAACGAGTTCCATGCAACATTTTTTGCAATTCAAAAAAACCCATTGAGTGAAATTTTAAGTCAAATTTTCATGTATTTTGTCAATAAATCGTTGAAATCAAAAAAATGTTTTTTTTTTCTCATAAAATTATTTTTATTAAATCCTTTTCGGTACTGGGACCTGGTTAGGACCGAGTCGGCTTTTGTAATTACATTTGACTTAATAATTACAGAGGATCTTGTGTGTAAATGTTAGTGGGAGGGGAGCCGATTACAATCAAAAAAATGTTGAAAAGTGTTACTTTTCGAGACAGGTGCTGAAAAATCCAACTTTTCAGCACCCATTTCAGTGCTGAAAAGTAGAACTTTTCAGCATTTATTCTGAAAAGTGTTGCTATTCGATTCTGTTATTTTTGGTACAGAAAAGTAAGCTATTTCGTCGTTCAAGAATGACAGGAAAAGTAAGTAGTTTTACGACGGAATTGCAAAAATGACTTTTTTAAATCGCCAATAACTTTTCAGAATCGAGTTTTACAGCTTTGAGATTTCCAAAAGAGTGTTCTCGTGGTGTATGCAGTGTCCCCTGTCAATAAATAAAATGTTAAATTTCGGGTATAAATGCTATGGAATCATCTTAAGCAACCCCCTTAATTTGCTGATTCCACAGATAAACGTGGGTGCGCATGGTTGCTTAATATGATTCCATAGCATTTAACCCGAAATATACAGTTTTATTTATTGGCAGGCAAATCACTAAAGTTCAATTCTGTCGATTGAAGTATGTTCAGGAAGCCCATATCTATCATACCTTGACGAAACTAATTCATTTACTTACATCAACTTCAAAAATTTCGAGTTGTGTAAGAAGATCTCAATTTATGTTAAAGTAATCACGATAACTGTTTATTTTTTAAATTTAAAAAATTAATTTCAGGAAGTACAAAGGCAAATAAATTTTGCTTGATTTTGAATTGATCAAAACATTTCTTCTTGATTAGTTTCAGATGAATCAGAGTTTTATTTTTTATTTAAATTCTTTAGAAACAAAATTTATCAGTAATCTCATTTTCTCCGAAATTCGATCATCGCAGATGTTTTTGTTATTATTTGTAAAAAATAACGCACATTCCACTCCGCTGAGCAATCATTCCCAAAACCGATCGCTATCTTGCACCAATATTTGACAACAAACACACACACTGTTGGTTAGTTGTTGACTTACTGGCACACGTTTCGCCGATAACAATCGATCTCCTTTGATGCGATCGCAAGGCTTAACACCATATCGGTCTTATCGCGGTGGTGCGTTGCTATCAAGTCAAATATTTACAATCCCGAAGGGGGCGACAACTGGCAGCTGCTGGCACACTTCAAAAACACCTTGATCAACCCCAAATAGTTTTCTTTTTTTATGTGAATTTTTAATGCGTCCCCTAAAATGCATCGCAACCGGGACGGCATGTGCGACATTTTCGCCGTCATCAATAATAAATGCAAAAATAAAACAAGTTCTCCGTTTTTTTGGCACAACAACTATCTTGCGAAAAACGCTTTCGGAACCGTTAATAAATTGACTTCCGAAAGCAACCTGCTGCCTCCAGTGATAATGATGGCCTTTTTTGATGCGCAAGGTGTTTTTTGCTTCCTCCGATCGAGAGCATTTTGCACGCTACTCCCCATTCAAGCGACGACCACAACAAAGCCATTACGATCGTTCTCCTGAAGAAATAAAAAAGTCAGGTCCTCGCGCGCCGGTATCATTCAGCTCTTCGGCAACATGTAAAACATCTGCGCTTCGTGATCCTCCTCTTCTCCTCTTCTACGCGTAGTGATCGTACGGCCAAGGAAAGGATCTCGGATCATCAGCGTCAGAGACAGCAGGCGCGCGCGACTGCCGGCAAAATCCGGCCCTCTGATTGGTCGAAGTCGCGTGGCCCGGCCGGCTATAATCGTTTTGTGGCCTGCTGCCGCTGATGAATGCCGGCCAGCTGGCTTGTTGCTGTTCTTCTGTTTTCTTCTATGTAGCGTTATGTGCGTGCGACTCCTTGGATGCGATCCTCGGGTTTTTGGTGCACCCTTCGCTTATGTACTGTGCGATTGTGGTACTGCAGTGGGAAGACTGTGGACTTGAAGCCTGGGTTTGTTTTCAGGGATATTTTGTGCGAGGGAATTCTGCCAGGATTGCTTGGGAAAGGGAATCTTCGAACTCTAAAACATTATAATTATTCAAATTATACGAAATTGAAAGGTATTCTAGTTTTCGTTAGTCACTTTGAAAACATGCAAAAGCAAAATTAACAAATTAACACACAACAAGACTTTTTGTAGAGATTTTTCTAAACTTTGTCTCTAAAAGGACAATATTATTGCTTATCTCTCAATTTCAATGAAATTTTGTTCGCACGTTTTAAAGCATACGAATAAATCAATTTTTTTAATAAATATTTCTGTTATTTAAGGAAGCTTTAATGAAGATGCCTGAAAAATGAGTGAAGAAGCTATTTTGCATACAAATTTTGGCAGCTATCCATACAAAAAAAACTATATCTTGGGATGGAATTTTCTGATCGATTTGGTGTCTTCGACAAAGTTATTGGTATTGGTAAGGACTTTTCAGAAAACTAGTTTAGTTAGAAAAATTATCCACTGTTTTAATTAAATTTTTTGAAGTTGAAGTTTTTTTTTAGATGCATTCCCAATGGGAATTTCCCGTAATTATTTTAAGATTTTATTTATTTTTGTTATGTTATATGTATTCTAAGTGATTTTTCACGCTCAAAAATTGCAACTTTCACGGGGACCATCATTTCAAAACACTAAATTTCTCGGAAATTTCGTGGAACGTTAAAAATGTTAAAATTACTTTGAAATGACAGGAAGTACTTTTTAACCTTTATCAACATTAAATATTATTCATCAATATTTAACGTTACACTAATAGATAATCTTAAATTTCTATGTTTTGTTAAGTCACGTAAGATTGTATTTACTGGGAAATACTAAAGCAAAGATTTAGAGTGAAATATGTAAAACTGACTTATAATATGCATTGATCTGGATTCAATATAATACAAAAGTAACCTGAATAAATATTCAAGAATAAATGATTGAGCAAGCAAATGCTCAGTTTTGTATTGTTGTGTTTCCATTTGACGTTTGATTTATAAAAATAAAGAGTTTTCTCTGATTCGCTTAATTTTTATCTATTTTACATTGAATAATTTTTATCTATTTTACATTGAATAGGCTTCTTCGAAATTTTGGAAAACTATTGTAGAACAATAAAATATTAATAGTATTTACCTCACTCTTTAAAACTTTTACTAAAAAAATTATACAAGCTGTAACAATACTTTCGAAAAAAAAAAAACAATTTCCACGAAGACTATTAAACCAAAGTCATCAAATTTTGTTATAATTCCACGGGACTTATTTCATCATTTTTTTGATTCTAAAAAGTCCTGGTTTTTTGTAGCCAATTTCATCAAATCATATAAAATAAAAGATTTAAAATTTCCAAGAAGACTGATAAACCAAAATCATAAAACTTCGTGAAAATTTAATGGAATTGCATGAATTTGGAATTCCAGGAAAAAAAATGTTTTTGCGTGGCTTTTTAAATTTAAAATCGGATTTGCAAACAAAATACAGTCCATACTCGATTATCCGAAGTTCTCGGAATCATTTCACTTCGGATAATCAAATCTTCGGATAATCGAATCACGAGAAAAAAATCTTTTCTTTGTCTTATTTTTGATTGTCAAGCTGAAGTATATCCCCTGAACTACTCTAAAGTGATTAAGATTTTTAAAATATAAGTTGGCGTCCAAAAAGGCGGTGATAAAATATAAAAAAATGCATATGATAAGGCAAACAACCATTCAAATTTGACTAAAATTGGGTGCAGAATTTTAATTTGATGTTTAAGTAAGAAAATACCAAATACGAAATTTATTTTCTAGTGATTCGATTATCCAAAGTCCCATAAAAACATTCGGATAATCAAGGCTTTCGGATAATTGAAAAGTTGGCGTTGACATGTGTTTTTTTTTAACGCTTAGCATAGTTTATAGAACAATTTTTTCATCAAAGACTCATATCAGACAAGGTTTGTTGAATGTTTTAAGCTTCCGATATGTGCATTCAGCTCTTAGTATTTGGAAATTATGTTTTATCTCAAAATGCTTGGAAATACTATAGTAAAAAAAATCAAATAGCCTAAATTTACATTAAATTTCCTACATTAAATGTAAGCAGTTTATTGGCTTAAGTAAAAGTATTCTAAAAGCACAAATTTACCATGCTTACTTTTCAAAAAACCAAGAACGATCAAAACAAGGATACTTCTTCGGGCGTTTCGTTCCTCCACCGTGCTCACTTTCGCTACGCGAGCGGTCGCTTTTTCCCGAGCTCCTTTCGGAAACCGAGTAAATAAGGGACTCGCACGCCAGGTCGCACGCCAGATGCACCGGTTATTTCCCTCGTAAAGGAATCAACGATCAGTCTGTTTTGGACGAATGTTGACGATTGAGGTGTGGGGTAATTTGGAAATTGTTGTTTTTGAAAAATTTAAGTGTTCATTTATATTTTAAACTTTGAATTGACAATTTTTAAGTTAAAATTTATTTATTGTTTTAGGTTAACATCAAATGTCCCACAATCAGCAAATTACCCTTCCCTTGTATGCGGGTCGAAGAAGATTGATAATCATCAGTTTACCTTTGGCCAACGAGTTCGACCAAGCTTGTATAGTAAGGACATGCATCCCATACATACAGAGCTTCAGTACTATGCATGTTGTTTACGATTTCTCTCTCCCTTTTGGACGATCCTTCGAACAGCTGTTTGCTGTGTTCGGGGTGAAATCGTTCTAGTTAAGGAAACTGGAAAACGAAAAAATATATTTGTAAAAAGATCCGTGCAAGAAGAGATCCCAACGGTGTTGTTAGTTTGGATGAATTTCAAGAATCGAACTCTACGCTCAAAAGTAAACATTTGGCTGAATTTATTCGTCCAGGCAGAATTCTGAAAGACCTCGAGCTCGGCGTGACACACGGCTTCCCCGTCTGATGAAATTCAATATTTTTGCCGATTCATTCACGTGTTGACCCTTTTTTTCCTTGGTGCGCCTTCCTGGCTTAAACCCTTTCGCAGGAAGCTGGCATGCAGAATAGAAAGGCTATGGTGATAAGTTTTTTTTTTAGTTTGTCATATACGAACAATACCGGTGGGAACTGTATGGTTGACCATTTTCAGCTGCTACCTTGGTTGGACGTTTTGCCACTTTGATAAGTCGAATGATTAATTTCCAGTATGACTGGAAACTTTTGGAATTTTGTCATGGCATGCAAACGTTTGATGAATATACCTCTGTACCATTCATTTTGATGTGTTTTAGAGGACATAAATGCCATCTTTTCAGATATTTTAAGAATAGGTAGAAAATCTGTAACCAAATAATATTTTTTAAATTGTCAAAAAAACATCACGAGGTTGTCTAATAATTAAGTGAAATAAAATCATTGTTTTTATAAGTTCCAAAAAAATTCTGTTATTAAATTACTCTTTGGCAAAAGTTTTAAATAGAATGTATAAGTTAGATTGTTGAAATTTCGACGTTAAATGTCGTAATTCCAAAAACGTCGATATTTCGAAAATTACTGCACTTCAAAATAAATACTGTCGTCCTTTTTCGATATTCTACTTCAGGCCTGCCCAAAGTCCGGCTCGCGATGGCTTTTCAAAATAGTTCTATGACCGGCCCTCAACTTAAGGCTGTTCATGAAATATTCAACTAATAAAATGAGTGTATAAATTAAAAAAAAACTGTTTTAACCAAATTAAATAAAAAACATTCTGTTTGTTTTTTGCTTTTGCTGATTCAACGTATTATTTGCTTTTTGCCTTTTCTTTTTCAAAATCTAACATTCTTTTCAATTGAATTTAATTCTTATCCTTTTTATATTAAATCTTAAACTGAAAAATGGCGCAGGAAAACTAAATTATCCTATTCGTTGAAATGTAAAATATATATAAAAAATAGATTTTTTGTCAAAAAATTAAAAAAAAGACACTAAATTTAAACTTCTTTCAGTTTTCACTGTGTAAACTACAAATTGATGCTTTTCTGTTTTGAAGAATATGATTCAAATTTATTTTTTAATAAATGAGTAAGCAAAAAATATTGAAATTTTTGAGAACAACTTTTAAAAAGCAAATTATTTATACTGAAAAGAAAGATCACTGCAAATATTTTTCATTTATGAACAAAAAATATTAAAATGAGTCAAGAAATCAGGGAACAAAACTTTATTTTTTTCATAAATTTCAATAGTTAACTGTAATTTGCAAAATAACGAATTATAAACTATTCAATATACATTTTTCAACATTTTTAAATTTTGGAGTATACTTATATTTTGTTATAAATTTGAACAACAACGTAAAAAGTATTTTTTTTGTGAGGAGGTTTGAATCCAAATTTAGTTTAAATAAATTTTATCATGCCTCATTGATTTTTGAAATATATTGTTGTGTTGAAGAAATTAAGCTTTTTAAAAATTTGCATGACCAACGAATTTTTTATATTTTTTTATAGTCAATGATAATAAAACACTTTTTTTACAGTTATTTTTGTTTTTCTTTCCTAAAACCAAGAATCATATTTGCAATACTAGTTTATTTATTTGTTTACTTTAAAAGAACCTTTTAAAAATTATATTATGATAAAATATTGTCTTCTTTTTCAACTTTTGTCAAATATTATTTCCGGCCCGCCACTCCTTCAAAAAAATCAGATCTGGCCCACAGGGCCAAAAGTTTGGGCACTCCTGTTCTTCTTCATAACATGATAAAAATACGTTTTTTTCAGCAAAATTGAAAATGTGTAATTTAAATTAAAAGTTGTACCCGAGCAGACAGAAATAACTTGCCGTTGCCGCTTTTTCAACGAGGTGTCCAACGCGTTTTCACCTGGCCTGCCGAGGAAGAATTTTAAGCTAAAAATCATCAATCTGTGATATATATGCAGAGACGAATCGAGCTCTACAGGCTCAATAAAAACTCCTTACCTGCTCTGTATGGTAGAACAGAGCTAAGCTCTGTATGCAGCGAACAGAGCCAGCTCTGTATGGGGAAAAATAATATTGATTTGCATATATCTCAAAAACGATAAGTTTTAGAAAGTTGACATGTTCTAGAAAGTTGCTGGTACCAAAAGGTTCTATATTATTGTCTCAGACGTCATTACAATTTGGTTGATTTTAGTTGTGTAAAACAAGAAAAAACTATTTATTTTCTAAGATACAAGGTATAGAATATTTTTGTTTTCGACAAAGTTGCTCAACTACCAAAAATGAACAACTCTCTCGAAGACACCAAAGCTCTATCTTCAATAGATACCGAAATAAAAAATAAAAACTATTTTTATAATAAATACTGCTTGCGACAAACACAAAGCGACCGCGTCGTAGGCACAGGTAATATGAGGCATGTTTGGTAGAGATCGTCTGAAGTGAAAACTAGTATAGCAGAGTGTTCATAGAGAGTTTTTATGTTAAATGCTCTCGTCTGGATGGTTGAAAGAAATTTCAGATAAAATTATACAAATTTATAAAATTATATTCTTTTTATTGTACTGGTAAGTAATTAAGATGAGAAACAATAAAATTATTTTACAGCTATTTTTATGTTTGTCTTGACAAAACAAATGTTTAACAAAATAACAAGTTTCGTACAACAAATTAAGATAAAAAAACAATTTCAAATACGCAAGTTAAAAAAATAAAAACTTAATCTTCTAACAATTATTTTCATTTTATAAAAAGAAAATTAGTTAACATATGTTTAACCTTATAAAGATTTCAGGAAACTTTTCTTTTTTATTTAATTCAACAGAAAAAACTATATTTTTCAAGCAAGATAACCATAAGAAAGTTTTATGCTCTAAATAATCTCTATGATATTTTTTTACATTTTGTCACCTTTTTTAAATAAAATAAGAAAATGAAATTAAATAGCAAAAACCATTTTTTCTTTATTTCTCAAGCCAGGAAATCAGTGAAGAGTTTCAAGCTCTAAATGCTCTCTATGGAAATTTGCCATTTTATTACCTGTATTCTAAATTTTTTTTTTTTTTTTCAAATAAAGGAAAGCAGTGAAGAGTTTTTAGCTCTAAATGCTCTCTATGGAAATTTACCATTTTTTTACCTGTATTCTAAATATTTTTTTTATTTTTCAAATAAAGGAAAGCAGTGAAGAGTTTTTAGCTCTAAATGCTCTCTATGGAAATTTGCCATTTTATTACCTGTATTCTAAATTTTTTTTTTATTTTTCAAATAAAGGAAAGCAGTGAAGAGTTTTTAGCTCTAAATGCTCTCTATGGAAATTTACCATTTTTTTACCTGTATTCTAAATATTTTTTATTTTTCAAATAAAGGAAAGCAGTGAAGAGTTTTTGGCTCTAAATGCTCTCTATGGAAATTTGCCATTTTATTACCTGTATTCTAAAAACTTTTTTTATTTTTCAAACAAAGGAAAGCAGTGAAGAGTTTTAAGCTCTAAATGCTCTCTATGGAAATTTAGTAAAAACATAATCGACAATAAAATATATTATCGATTATTTTGTCCAACTTAAATTTAATTACATTATTCAACTCAATTGATGTTAATAAAATCTTGTAGTGAGAAAAAAATAGCAAAATTTCTATAAAGAGCATTTAGAACAAAAAACTCTTCACTGATTTCCTGAAAAAAATAGAATACATGTAATAAAATGGCAAATTTCCATAGAGAGCATTTAGAGCAGGCCTGCCCAACCTTTTTGGCTCAATTTTCACATTTTTGATCGTCAAAATTACAATTGTTATTTTTTTCATGGTTTCTTAGATGGAATCGGTTCTCAGATGACCAGTGAACATAACTTTGATAAAAGTTTGAAAAAATATTTTTGCAGGTCGTTTTTATGTAAGTTTTAAGTGAAAAATTGGTCCGGCCCGCGGGCCGGATTGATTTTTGACGTAAAATGTAGATAGAAACGACTTGTATAAATATTTTTTCAAACTTTTGGAAAAGTTATGTTCACTGGTCATCTGAGAACCGATTCCATCAAAGAAACCATGAAAAAAATAACAATTGTAATTTTGACGATCAAAAATGTAAAAATTGAGCCGAAAAGGTTGGGCAGGCCTGATTTAGAGCTAAAAACTCTTCACTGCTTTCCTTTGTTTGAAAAATAAAACAATATTTAGAATACAGGTAATAAAATGGCAAATTTCCATAGAGAGCATTTAGAGCTAAAAACTCTTGACAGCTTTCCTTTGTTTGAAAAATAAAAAAATATTTAGAATACAGGTAATCAAATGGCAAATTTCCATAGAGAGAGCATTTAGAGCTAAAAACTCTTCACTGCTTTCCTTTATTTGAAAAATAAAAAATATTTAGAATACAGGTAATAAAATGGCAAATTTCCATAGAGAACATTAAGAGCTAAAAACTCTTCACTGCTTTCCTTTATTTGAAAAATAAAAAAAATATTTAGCTTTCCTTTGTTTGAAAAATAAAAAAATATTTAGAATACAGGTAATAAAATGGCAAATTTCCATAGAGAGCATTAGAGCTAAAAACTCTTCACTGCTTTCCTTTGTTTGAAAAATAAAACAATATTTAGAATACAGGTAATAAAATGGCAAATTTCCATAGAGAGCATTTAGAGCTATAAACTCTTCACTGCTTTCCTTTATTTGAAAAATAAAAAAATATTTAGAATATAGGTAATAAAATGGCAAATTTCCATAGAGAGCATTTAGAGCTAAAAACTCTTCACTGCTTTCCTTTATTTGAAAAATAAAAAAAATATTTAGAATACAGGTAATAAAATGGCAAATTTCCATAGAGAGCATTTAGAGCTAAAAACTCTTCACTGCTTTCCTTTATTTGAAAAATAAAAAATATTTAGAATACAGGTAATAAAATGGCAAATTTCCATAGAGAGCATTTAGAGCTTGAAACTCTTCACTGATTTCCTGGCTTGAGAAATAAAGAAAAAAATGGTTTTTGCTATTTAATTTCATTTTCTTGTTTTATTTAAAAAAGGTGACAAAATGTAAAAAAAATATCATAGAGATTATTTAGAGCATAAAACTTTCTTATGGTTATCTTGCTTGAAAAATATAGTTTTTTCTGTTGAATTAAATAAAAAAGAAAAGTTTCCTGAAATCTTTATAAGGTTAAACTTATGTTAACTGATTTTCTTTTTATAAAATTAAAATAATTGTTAGAAGATTTAGTTTTTATTTTTTTAACTTGCGTATTTGAAATTGTTTTTTATCTTAATTTGTTGTACAAAACTTGTAATTTTGTTAAACATTTGTTTTGTCAAGACAAACATAAAAATAGCTGTGCAATAATTTTGTTGTTTCTTATCTTAATTACTTACCAGTACAATAAAAAGAATATAATTTTATAAATTTGTATAATTTTATCTGAAATTTCTTTCAACCATCCAGACGAGAGCATTTAACATAAAAACTCTCTATGAACACTCTGCTATACTAGTTTTCACTTCAGACGATCTCTACCAAACATGCCTCATATTACCTGTGCCTACGACGCGGTCGCTTTGTGTTTGTCGCAAGCAGTATTTATTATAAAAATAGTTTTTATTTTTTATTTCGGTATCTATTGAAGATAGAGCTTTGGTGTCTTCGAGAGAGTTGTTCATTTTTGGTAGTTGAGCAACTTTGTCGAAAACAAAAATATTCTATACCTTGTATCTTAGAAAATAAATAGTTTTTTCTTGTTTTACACAACTAAAATCAACCAAATTGTAATGACGTCTGAGACAATAATATAGAACCTTTTGGTACCAGCAACTTTCTAGAACATGTCAACTTTCTAAAACTTATCGTTTTTGAGATATATGCAAATCAATATTATTTTTCCCCATACAGAGCTGGCTCTGTTCGCTGCATACAGAGCTTAGCTCTGTTCTACCATACAGAGCAGGTAAGGAGTTTTTATTGAGCCTGTAGAGCTCGATGCGTCTCTGTATATATGTTGTCAATGTTTTGTATGATTTTATTTTTTAAGTTTAGTTTTAAGGTATTCAGTCTGTGCGATTAACTCGAAGACGGTGTAATAAACAACAACAACTTTGAAATATATTTTTTTTAATTTGAAAATACTAGGTAAATAACATTTTATTTATAACAAGATTTGTTATTCGTCGTTATGATTTTTTTCTTATTGGATTGTTATTGTAATAACAGACTAATAACATTTTTAGTTATTCTTCGAACAAATCTTTGTAATTTTTTTTTATTTTGGCAACTAATCCGATCATCCCAATAACAGTTGGAGGTATTCTTCCATAACAAAAAATGTTATTCCAAAGTTGTTTTGGCTTTCAACCAATATCAGACCAATAACACATATTGTTATGCTAACATAAACTGTTATTGAACTCTTATGCAAAAAAATGTTTTTTTTTCAGAGGATTCCACAACACTATCGTTATTTTTACAGTATTTATTATTGAAATGGAATGAATTTTGTTATTACCGTCTGCCCGGGTACTTACTAAATTACGAAAAAAACATCGGTTTGTTTAAAAAAATCAGATCGAACTTAAGTCGATTAACTTATTACACTAATCATGTACCTATTTTTATATATTCTAAATTTATGACCGAAATTAGACGTTTTGCATTTTTTTTTATTTGTATCCAATATAAATAAACTATTATTTATTTATTTTGTCAGAAAACCTCAAAACTGGAGTTTTCTATAGAGAACATAAATTTCTCCCCTCTATAAAAGGTAGCATTTTATCATGAAATCAATCTCTCTGTGGTTTTACCATTTCACGCCCCTTGCTTCTGTTCTTCAATTCAGTAATATTTTTCTACCTTTAAAATGTACAAGGGTCAGCAGAAATGCGCAGAAATGAGATGTTAAAGCACAGCCAAAGGTCGGTGATATATCTTTGTGCAATCTCGTGTATACATAACCTTGTGCCAAAATGGACTCTACAAGCAAAAAAATGGTGAAAACAAAATCACAAAAGTTCTCCCATACATTCTCCGAACATGACATCAACCGGAGTGCTATTTAAAACTTTAAAAAATCAATTCAGCTCGTTTTTTACACCATTCCACTCTGCTTCTCTGCTCCGGGTCCCAGTGCGCTTTAAAAAATGCAATTGTTCCCAAAGTGAATGCCAGAATCCGTTGCAGCAAAGCAGAGCAGAGCAAAAAGTATAAAAAATACATTTTATTCAGTGTCCCTTCAGCTGGTCGTCCCTACTCTGCTTCGTAGATTTCCCAAAAGAAGAACACTTTTCGTTTCGTTGTTTTTCCCTCTATTTGAGTGATTTTTTTTGCTCCATGATGTACTATCGATGTACTCGGGTGTGTATTTTTCAAACATTCAGAAGCATTGTTATTTTTAAATTTCACCCATCAACATGAGCTGTCTGCTGCTGCTGCTTCATGGAACACGCTCGGCGAAGGTGGAAAACTCCCTTTTTCCCGAAATTATTTATAGCCGATGCATTGACCCAGGTAAACACGGCAGAGCTCGCATTCAGGATCGAAGGGACTCTCTATCTTTCCTATGCCATCCTCACAGATTTTACGACAAAATTTTCCCAGGGTTTCGAGGGATGGAGAAGCAAAAAAAATTAAAAACCATCAGCTGGCGTTTTAATTCCTGGAATATTCACATTTTTCCTTCAATTCATCCGTCCATCGACAGCGGATAGTTTCACTCAAAAAATGCAAATTTCGATGGGAGTTTCCCCCCGGACGGTGGTTGTTTGGCTTCAGAAATTCACCAGAAGGCGTTAAGAGCATCATCGTATCGATTGGATAATGAGTGGGAAAAGTAGGATATGCAAATTTTTTGGTACATGCTGAGCAAGCAAGAGACTTGCAGGAGGAAGGATAATAACACCTCTGGGTCCAGACCGGACTTCCCGAAGTTGGGCCCAGCGTAATTGCAGGGGTGTTAACATCCTGCACACTAAATTTCTTGGCGCAGCACAGTTTGGAAAGCGCCTGCTGCATTTTGCTTTACTTATTTTTTAGCACGAAAAGTATTAGATTTTTGTGATATTTTTAATTATTATTGGATAGAACACAAGACCTTTACTGACGGTCAATTTTTTGTTAATGTTAATTTGTAGTTTTTGTCGATTCTTTAGTTTAGTTTGCGTATATTTAATTTATTTATTAACAAAAAAATATACTTTTTTATTTTATAAAGTATCGTTTAAAATCCAAAAATGTATATTTTTATGGTTACAAAGTAAGGAAAAAATAATTTAAAACAATGCTTAGCCATACTTATGAAAAGAGCACAAACCACAACTGAAGTCGGGCTCGAAATTGGACTGGCCGAAATATATTTCTTGGATTTGGTATTAGGGTGACTAACGACATGTTAGGGTGTTCCACACAATGACCGTGATGATCGATTTTCGCAAAAACTTCTTTCCATAAAAATTAAAAATAATAATCTAAGTCGTTCAAACCGATTAATGCCTCCCGGTTTGCATTAAGACTATTCGGGAAAATAGATACACGAAAAAAAATACTCAATTTTCAAATTAACTTTTTATCACAAACACTCGATTTTGAGAATTTATAACTCCATTCGATTTTTTTCATCCATGTCCATCTCAGCTATAAAATCTTCTTTTTTGGACATTGATGATTCGACCATTGGTTGCCGAGATATGGCGGAGCAAAAAATTAAAATTACGAAAAAATAGTTTTTCTAGGTGCCACCCAACCAGCCCTCAATTTTCAATCGATGATATCTTAGAGACTATTGATCCTATTTTTAATGTTAAAAAGTGAAACTCATGTGAAATTGTATCAACCTATTAGAAAAAACCCGATTTAATCCCACCTGGGGTGAGATAGAGCCTTTCTTACTAAAGAATATAACAATGGTAGATTTTTTTTTCAATTCATGACATCGACTTTGTTTATTTATAACGTCAGCACAAAAGAAAGTCTTATGATGAAAGCAAAGTATTATGAATGATATGATTTCCAAAAGAAATAAAAAACGCAATTTTCACCAAAAGAATATATTCAATCGTACAATATGTTAGTACGTTTGTAATCAAACAAGCGTTTATGACAAACGCGATCATAGCGAGCTTCCCATGCGCCAGTGGCAACGCACACCGCGGTTTTGGTTTTTTAGCTTCGGTGAACCGCGTGTGCCGCACGGTGCAGGGAAGCTAGCCATTCAGCTTCTAAGAAAGTGACAAAGTCAGAGATAGCTATTTTCAACAACCGCACCACTACACACTCAATCGCGAGAACCTTAGGTAGAAAGCCATTGGCGTCGCCAGCATTGAAAACTTTGAAAACGATATAAACGATGAAAGCTTGGAATGCTCCTATTGGAATCCAATGAACCCTGTTGAATAAAATTACGAAAATGAAGTCTACATTTAGACGATTTTAGGAGCGCACGGGAAACAAATTGATTGTAGCCGGATGAATGTCCTATGTCACAAAAGTTTTTGCATAAACATTGGACAGTTATGCAAAAAAGGACAGAGCAAAAAAAACCGAAATGATACGATATCATACATGTTGTAGGAAACATCGGTAGACAAGCTACTACAAAACGAGTATAAGTCGAGCCACAAAATATATGCGCCAGCATTCTCGCGCCAGTATTCGAAGCTCAACTTGACAACTTGTCGACTTGGCGACGAAGCGTCGAAAATCGATGCAGTGTGATTTTTTGACGATTTTTCCGATTAAAATTCATGCTGAATCGACATATTTACGAAGATGGAAATGACGTCCAGCCTTAAAGTAAAACCTATACCTTTCTTTAGTAAGAAAGTCAAAAAGTAAATAGTTCTAAAAATTGATCGGGATTGCCGATCGAAGTTGAATTTGTTTCAGATGCTCACTCATGGTCTGTACTATGAATATAGAAAGAAATTTCGGATAAAATTGGAAATGAAAAATGTTGGCGAAGGTCACCAGGTGGGCTTTTACCTTTTTTTAGGGATTTTTTTTCTTTTGGTAGGTTAATCAAACGACTCTAACTCCAGAACCAGATTATGGATCTGGATGAAAATTTGGGAGGTTGTAGAGCTCGAAAAAAAATTCTGAGATTAATAAAAAATATGAAAATGAAAAAAAATGACCATATTTTCATTTAAAAACTGTGTATTTTGTTGAAAAGTCTGGCCGCATCCGAAAACAGATGGATATTTTGAAATTTGCGCGGCAACTCGCCCAGGTTCAGCACACTAGCTTTCATCTGCATTCAGAAGAATCGAAATCGGATATATGGGAGCTGAGAACGGCGCGACACAAAATTTTGCAAAATTTTACCACATACGAACATCACTCGACCTACACGGAATTTATTTTCTCAAAATTCGAGGGTTCGAGATAGACGAGTTCTGTCAAGGTGAATCGATAGAGCGTCGAAAATCGATGCAGTGTGATTTTTTGACGATTTTTCCGATTAAAATTCATGCTGAATCGACATATTTACGAAGATGGAAATGACGTCCTGCCTTGAAGTAAAACCTATACCTTTCTTTAGTAAGAAAGGCAACAAGTCGTACTATAATTTTCATAATTCCAAATATCAAAGGAGTCGAAATTTTGAATGCATTTTCACTTTTTATTAGATTTTTTTGTAAAATACATTTTTTTTTTCAGAAAGTACAGTATTTTTGCGAATATACTAAAAATTTTATAATATTTTGTTAAAAATTAAGTATTTTATTTATATATACAAAACAATAATAAAGCGAAAATTCATCCAAAATTTCGCTTCGTTTGATAACCATATTGCAAGTTACTAATTTGAATATTTTAGAAAAAATACGGGATTTTGTGAAAATTTAAGTATTTTACAAAAAAAAAAAAAAACTCTGATAAGGTGAAAATGCATACAAAATTTCGCTGCGTTTGGTACCCGTATTGCGCATTATGAAATTGAAGTATTTTCGAAAAATACGGAATTTTATGAAAATATGAGTATTTTACAAAAAAACTAATTAAGTGAAAATGCATACAACATTTCACTTCGTTTGATACCCATAATGCGATTTATGAAGATGAACTATTGTTATCGTTATCGAAGGTAGATAATTTTATCGTTAACAACCTTGATAAATTTGCTTTAGCTCGAAAGTTGATAATTTTTGTCTGCTAGAACCACATGAAAAAAAAATAAATAAGAGAAATCAGAATCAAAGCCAGAAAAATCGAAAACTTTGGAAAAATAGTTATTTAAAAAAAAAAAGCTTTTTTAGTGTACCTCTTTTTCCGTATAGTACTAATCACACACAACAGATACAGATTTTCGCATTTTTTGCATAGTACTTTTCAATGAGCAACCCTCAAATTTGTATGGAGACTTGTTTAGAGAATGATAAGTCGATTTGAAAAAATCGAAACCTGTGTTTTTTTAGTTGATATTTTTTTTAATTCAAATTATTTTGGAAAAGTTGAAAAAAATAATTTACTAAACTCTTGATTTTGTTTTTCTCAACATTGAAAAATCACATAATGGCAAATTTTCTAAAAAAAAAAACATTCATTCATAAATATAATAATGGTAAAACATAAATAAAGTTACCTTCTCAAAATAAGAACTCACTGCTAAGTGAATCACAAACCGAATTTTCCAACTAATTTCCATATTTTCGAAAGCTTCCTTCTTCCATCTTCCTGGTGGGGACTCCTTTTCCTAGTTGTCTAATTACCTCCAGGTAGGACCCTGCACCCATCAAGCTCCAAGTGCAACAAACCGGCGTCAACGACGGAAATGCAAAAAAAAACCCTAACGCCAGATGTGTTTATTCGTGTTTGCATCTCATTATCGCGCCTTTTTGGCCTTGGACCATAAAACGGCACTCTCGTCGGCGTTTCTCACCTTCAAAATAGACCTCCTAGTACAATTTGCATCTCTTACGCTGTGACTCTGGGAAAGGGATGTTTGTTTGAACAAGGGGATTCCCCTAGTCACAGCGTCATTTAGGTGTCCAGATGTTTTCGCGTTGCTCACGGTAATTTCACTGGAAAATAGCTTTAGTCTGCAGCGAAATGCGCTTTTCCTCTGCCAGAAGCATATTGTTGATAAACAAAACAAGCATTCGGAAGGAAGGGGAATAACCAGAGATCGTATTGTGATTCCGACTGAAGAAATGTCTGTCTTGAACGATATCAATTCTGCCCAAGATGATAGCGCTCTACCCTAACAAGCGAGAGTAAACAGAACATTTGCACCCAGTAGGACCATAATGGCATTTAAGGTCAATAAACGCAACGCTCTGGGACCTTAAATTTTCGTTATGCAGTCTCTGTATTAGTACACTACATATGGTTTCAACTTTGCACATCAGGCAGGATATTCGACTACGTAGGGCCAACCTTAAAGTTTGAGAAAAAAAGGAAAAGAGGAAGGATGTGGGATTGCCGGAACAGCCTGGGCCAGCGCGTACAGGCGAGCGAGGGTGGATGGAAAGGAAATACTTCCGATTTGTTTTTTTTTCGCTTCTCTACAACTAACCTTTGTGAGCATTGCCAGACAGGAAGCGATTTTAATGAACAGAAGGAGCGAGAGGAGTTCGAAAAAAAAGCAAGAAGTTTGTTCCTCTTTTTTTTTCGGGAACATATTATTCTGGAATTAGGACTTGTGATAAATGGAAAAGCATGTGTGTGTAAGAGGTAGAGGTCCCCGACTCGATCCATGTGGGATTGACGATAGACATGGGCATCTGGCACTGGAACGGCGCTGTAATTAGGATGCATTTTTACGTGGGAAAGGAACCTTTCTTTCGGGGCAGGAAGCAGCGCTTGACTTTTATGGCTGTAATTTATTCTTTTAGATTATTCTACTTCCAGCGAAAAAAAAACTTTCCCTGATTTAATTTAAAAAAGGCTCCAAGTTCAAAAACGAGTCCAACAGCATATTATTGAAGTAAAAATAATTTATTTGAGATTAGAAAATTTCATATAAATGCGCATACTAATAGTAGATTAACAAACTAAATCATGTTGAGGAAATTTATTTAAAGGGTTTGGTGTCTTCGCAAAATTGAAGATGTAGATTAAAACTGAAAAAATGACCACATAAGCAAGTCTCTACAAAATCGCAGGATTTCGACCATTTTTGATTTTTGAATATTTTTGAAAGTCTGTGTCACACCCCTTCAAAGTCGGCCCAAAAAATCATAGGAAAAAAAAAGTTTCATAAAATTTCAAAATTTCAAAGGTAATTTATGTGCAAACAGCTAAAATCAATTCAAAATACATTTCCTTGCGTTTAAAATCATTTTAATTATTTAAAAATCTTATTAAAAAAAATCTATGTACAGTTCCGCAAAAAGTTTTTTTTCGCCAATTTTACTTTTTTTGAAATTTATATTTTTATAAACAACTGAACTAGTGATTAAATTGCAATTTAAACACTTTTTCATTCATTTGTTGAGAATATGGCTTGTTATTTATTTTTTTATATTTTTTGTCCCTCCCTTAATCTCAACTGAGAAATTCCCGTTTTTCGATTTTTAAAAACAGTGTCCATGATTGTCCACTCCTGAAAATATTTTTTTCGAAGAGTTCAGATAATTAAAAAAAATGCCTAAAAGACATTCCATATTGGACCTCTGGTTTTTTAAATACAGCAAAAAAAAAAAACAAGGAAACTTTAAAATTGAAGTTTTTTAAGTCTCATCTAAAAAAGGACTGAGTTCACAAATTTTGTACTTTTTTAAATATAGACTAAAGTTTAAAGAAAAAAATATATAATAAAACAGGTAATATTACTTAAATTATGTGTAAAAATGTGAACCTGATCAAAGTTCACCAGCAAATGATGAAAATTCATCAGTTTCTGGTGTAATATTTCAAATTTTTGCACACAAAATCTGTCACCATTTCCTGATGAATATTACCATCATTTTTTTCTGTGTTATTTCAAAAAGTAATACTTTTCAATATTGTTTTGATTTCAATGACAAATTGACGTAACACATGGGTATTAGGGTGACAAGAAAAATTAAAATTTTTTGAAGATCTTAAGACATACCCCCGTGCTCAATTTTTTAAGGTCGGTAAAGGTTTAAGGGTTGTTATTGATCGTTGAAGTTTGTATTGAAAAAAATCGAAAAAAATGTGGAAAAGCAAAAAAATCAAAATTCCATCAAAGGATGGTGTAAAAAACTGTCGGACCATTGTCATGTGTGAGATAATGTGATAAACAACTTTGTCGAAGACTGCAAAACGATCAGAGATAACCCTGACAAGTTATTAGCGATTTATCGGTGCACATCAACCAGAGCTTTTGCACCAAGATTTTTGTTACACACATTTTGGTATCTTCAAAACTACGAGAACTATCGATGTAATTTTTGATTCATCTCCAAAGTACAGTTTATCAAATAATTTAAAACAAAATTTGACAATTTTTACAATCAGATTGTTGCAGGATTGCGTCCGTAAGTTTGACAATTTTGGAATAAAAAGAAAGCAACTTATTTATCTGGTGCATGGAAGTCGCTGTAAAAAACCAGGGTTTTTACATCGTTAAATTTAAAATGATATCATGAAAAAGAAAAAAAACGGAAAAAGAGTAATTGAAGCTCGGTCAAAAATTACCAAATATGTTTTAGATGTAAAATTGAATTAAACTTAAATTTCGGGATTGTTTTTAGTTTTTAGCTGGTTAACAAATATTTTCAAAACAATTTTTAGTTGACTCCCTTTCTTACGAATTTAGCTTTATTCATCGATCATCCAACTCTCCGACATTGAAAATCGAAAGTTTGCCTATCCTTTCTCTCCACCACCAATTTGTTCCAAATTCATCGCTTTTTCACGATTTCAACATTCAGCTTCAATCTTCCAAATACAATCGTCGCGCGTGCGTTTAATTACCAACAACGACTCACCGGCCTGGAACCCCCGAGCTATTGATGATCTTCTCGTCTCGGGCCTAGTCACGACCAACCTAATTAATAATTGCTACCCAAAACGTGAAACCAGCAAACATTCCGGTGAGGAAGCATCAGCAGCCTCTTCTCGTCAACGTTTGACAGCTCTACGGCAAAGCCTATAAATCAAATCAAACCCAATTAAAAAATCATTTGTTAACCTCTTGGGGCTTGGGTCTCCGCCTCCCCCCTTTTTGACAGGGGGAACCTTACGGAAAAAGGGTGGCCCGCACAGAAGTCGATTCAGGGCCACACTCTCTCTTAGATCGTCGATATGTGACTGGTGAGTTTACACTCAGTTTTGTTAAAACTTATAGTTTTACGAGCTCTTTCAAGTCAATGCTTACTTTGCCATAGGCATAACTTGAGTCAACTGAGTGTATGTTTCTGCGTGCGTGTGCGGGCAATGTGAAACAAAGACCTTCGGCACGACTTACGGGCTTAATTGACAGGTAATGAAAACCAATTTCACCAATAAAAACTAACTTAATCCACCTATGTGGTTGGTGCCTTCCTCACTATTTTCCAACAATGGGTGATATGTGATATGATGGGTTTGCACACAAATTTCGTCTAATTTCGTTAAGTTCCGGAAAACAAAAAACACACATATCACTCAATGGATCATAAGTGGTATCATAAGTGGTCATAGCCTTGAGACAGGGTTGCCAAATGTTCAATGTTTAGTACTCGTTGGAAAGGTCTTTCGATTACCTAACCATCGGTGGGTCGGATGATGGATCCGGACATTGTTTACATACATTTAAGTGAGATCCGGCTACAAAAAAAGTACATAAATATCACTTAAGTGGTCAGAACTCGAGACAGGGTTGCCAGATCTTCAATGTTTTAGATTCGTTGGAAAGGTCTTTCGATTACCTTACCAACGATGGGTCGGATGATGGATCCGGACATTGTTTACATACATTTAGGTGAGATTCGGCTACAAAAAAGTACATAAATGTCACTTAAGTAGTCAGAACTCGAGACAGGGTTGCCAGATATTCAATGTTTAGACTCGTTGGAAAGTTCTTTCGATTACCTTACCAACGATGGGTCAGATGATGGATACGGACATGGTTTACATACATTTAAATGAGATCCGGCTACAAAAAAGTACATAAATATCACTTAAGTGGTTATAACTCGAGACATGGTTGCCAGATCTTCAATGTTCTAGATTCGTTAGAAAGGTCTTTCGATTACCTAACAAAAGATAGGTCGGATGATGGATCCGGACATTGTTTACATACATTAAAATGAGATCCGGCTACGAAAAAGTACATAAATATCACTTAAGTGGTTATAACTCGAGACAGGGTTACCAGATTACCAATGTTTTGGTCTCGTTGGAAAGGTCTTTCAATTACCTAACTAAAGATGTATAGCATGATGATGTTTGGTTCAGTTTACTGCCATTTATTCAACTTCCGAAAATATGCGAAAACACATTTTTATACATAACTTTTTAATTACTTATCGAAACTTCAAACAATTCAATAGCACCGTATGGGACCCTAAACCAAGTCGAATGCGACTGGTTTGGTCAAAATCGGTTCAGCCAGTGCTGAGAAAACTGAGTGACATTATTGGTCACATACACACACACATACACACACACATACCCACACACATACACACACACATACACACACACATACACACAGACATTTGTTCAGTTTTCGATTCTGAGTCGATATGTATACATCAAGGTGGGTTTTCGAGCTTTAAATAAAAAGTTCACTTTTAGAGCAGGATTATAGCCTTACCTCAGTGAGGAAGGCAAAACGAGTGAGAGGGCGAAAATCACACCGCAAGATGTGGGCACGGTAGATAAGGTAGCGACGACAACACTCGCGTACCAAGTGTGTGTAAGTCAAGGCGGTTCAAAAGTCGAAATCGAAGCTCTTCACGGTAACCTACAACAACAACAACTCGCCGAGCTTTATTACCAACGCTCGACCTGTGAATCGGCGGCGATCGCTCTCCGATGTGCCCAAGTCAAGTTTCGAGCGCGTGGGAACCAAAATGCTTTGCGCTCGTAGGGTAGCGGTGGCAGCAAACCACCACCACCAAGGCAAGGCACAAACTAATCATCTTACATAATCATCATTGGCGTAGCGGTGGAGAAGCCGAAGTCGCGGTAGGTTGAGTCGGGAGTTGTTAGTTGGGGTACCTGTTGGACTGTTTGGAGCAGAGTTTGCGAGCGCGAAGATCGATCGGCCAGGAGTTGTCAAGGCTTGTTTTGAAGCGGACTGTGTTTCCGATTTAATACCATTTACTACTATTTAACATTTAATATTTCTATTTCATACAAAAATGTGTTAATTTTTTAGAGGTTTGTTGAACGGATAGGTTATAAAAAATATATTAATAAATCATAATTGTTATTTTGGTTATTATCTTTTCAACGCAATCGTATCATCTAGATCTTCCTCCCCTTTCTTTTCTCAAATGCTACATTGTTACGTTATTTGTGGATGGTGCTGAATGATTGCATTGCTTTTAGTAGTACACAATAAAAAAAGGTTTAATTTCGAAAAGTTAAAAAATTGTGGGTTGAATATTACCTCTTCTTGAGTATTATGTTACCAAAATTTGTATTGATAAAGTGCAATTACTCATTAAAATTTGTAAATTTTAAAAAAACAAATCTAAAATCAATCACATTTCTTGTGGTTTTTTTTTTAAATAATTTATCAGTATTTTTAGCCATCAATTAAAAATGCTGCTTTCGGCGGCAAAATTATGAATATGGCTTATTAGCAGCTGCCCTAGGGTTTGAAATTTAAAAAAGTCATATCAGTATAAAAACCACTAGCGTGGCCAGAACCTCAAGGAAGGTGGGGCAATAATATAAGCGTTTTGGAAATTTCGTCGTTTATGGACACCCCCTGAGCAATTTTAGAACAAATTTCTGAGGATGGTGGGGCAACTGCCCCATTGTTGTTGTCCAAATACATGGTAAAAAATGGTAATATTTATTACATGTGGGTATATCGTTTATGCCAGAAAAACTATATAATTTTACCACTAACAATGTGTAAATTTACCACTTATTGTTAAGTCTAATTGCACTTTCCAGTTTTACAAAAAAAAACTTATTGGATATTTGTTTTTTTTTCAACTTTGGACATTTTATTTGAAAATAAATCTAGTTAAATTAATGTCAAATAAATTCTCGCTTACTTTTTCAAAAGGTCCTATGCACAAAGGCGCATTTGTTGTTTTGAAAAAGTAATCTAGAATTATTGATTTAATTTTATTTTTCTGAGCGAAAATACAACTATTACCAGCACAAAATATAAAAAAATCTTGGCAAAATTACATCTAAGAATTCGTACATCTTTTATTTCAGAAAAAAAATATTTTTTACCTCTATGATTATTTGTAAATCTATCATTTTTGTTTGTATGACGGTACATCACACCGTGTCAGTTTGTTTTCGCTCACAGTTTAAATACGAGTTATTAAATTTTACTTAAATTTACATAAAAAAGAAGAAAATTTACAAATTTAAATTACTTATTTTCTGACAAATCACGTCCTGAAAAATTGTGTAAATTTACATCGAAATCTAAGTAAACATGTAAAAACGGAGTTGTTTCTATATGGTTTTATTTTTTACAGATTCATTTGGGTGTCAATCAAAAGCAGGCTATTTTTTATATGAAAAACATAAAAATATCTTATCTCTTGTTAAAATTCAGTTTTTGAAAATCGGCCTTCGTCATGCACACAGGATCGGTTCAACGAGTTTTCACCAAAATTTTGAGCCAATTTGGTCAAAGCAGTGTTTAGATATCTTGGCAACCGTTTTTTGAAACTGCTAACTTAAAATAGTAATACATATCTCGGCAATGGTACTTCCAAATGTCCTTATATTTATTTTGTTAATGCCCTGCAAACAGATTGAAAAAAAAAGTTAAAATGCGAGCTCATACCAAACTCTGACATTTTTGACCTTTTACATGTATGTAACCCCTTAACAGAAGTAAAAATACAATTTAAAGTTTTCATCTCGCCAATTTTTTTTGTTTTGTTTTTACTGTGTCCCTTTTTCGCAAATCGGCCTTCTTTGGATTTATTCGAAAAATTGTTTTTTTGAAAAGGGATTTTCTGATCATTCAAATTCGGCCAAGTGGAAGATTATGCACAGCTCTATTTCCTATTTTTATAAAAAAATGCCTCAAAATATCGTTTTAGACTTGACTTTATTTTTTAAAGTGTTTCAAATTTTAGAGATAACAAAAAGCGACAACATCACGGTAATACATATGAAGTTTTGTGGCTCTTAAGATTAAAAATGTTGAAATACAAATTCTAATTTTAATAATTTTAGCTTAACTATTAATTTTTTTATTCAAAATGTTATTATTCATTCTTCATTTATCCCTTTTTTTTAATAAAAAAATGTGATGTTGTTTTAGTTTTACAGTTTTACATTTTGACCGTAGAAAAAATCAAAGTTCTTTTGGCACCCCTGCCCGGGTTCTTCAAGTCTTTTGCCATCAATTACGCTGAACGTGCGCGCGGGGCCAGCCCTCCTGGGAAACCTCTTCCTCTCTCTCGCCACACCACATCCCTTCTAAGACGATCGATAAAGATGGGTTGCGGGAAATAACATCATCTTTAGTCATCGTCAGCACGACGTTGAGTCACGGCCCGTGGCTGGCGGGGACCCGTGGGACCCTGAACGGAAGCCCTGATCCACCGCCGAGGGACAAGATTTATTCGATCTGATTGCCCCGGAGATCGTGGTCTGATTTCCAGTAAGCTTCTAGTCCCCCCCGTTGACGTGACGTTGGCAAATTTTATAATTTCTCGTGCGCCAGTGAAGAAATCTTGGTGCACCCCCGGTGACTGCAAATGGATGCACTTTTACTCCTTCTCAAGCACAACCTTAGACGACTCTAAACGACTTAATAAGCAAGAAATGATTCCGTGTTTTCTCATGCAAACTGCGACGACGACGGCGACGACCAAGTGGAACTGCCGTCAGTTATAGGTTATGAGACGATCGAGCTGAAATGTCCCCGCAGGCAAAACTGGTCGTGGGCACCCTAGTCCCTGCTTAGTACGAGCTTAGAAGCAACAAGCAGCAAAAAAAATCAATCACCACTGGATTGCACCTCTAAGTCGTTCATTAAAATATTTTCCCATGCATACGTTTTGCTGGGTAAACAACACACAAACGGCTTGAACCCCCTCATGGGGGGGTTAGAGTGGGGAGCGATGGAGGCGCGGAATTGGGGCCAGGTTAAGGTAAAAGGCCCAGGTGGAAGCGGTAAAGAAAGGTGACTTGGGGTTTCTCTGTCTCGCTTGCTCGTACACAAACTCTCTTTCACAAACGTTAAACGTATCTCTTAATATTCCATGGTCTGATGGGTCGCGGTTTGTCGCTCGTCTTTCGCAGTCCCCAAGCCGGTGAAGGGTAAAAGTGATAGGGATGATCAAGTCAATTTAAAAAGCAAAAATATTCCCAATCATAATGTCAACATCTCTGCTTCACTTCGATACTTCAAAAATATTTATTTTCAGTCTTTAACTTTAACAAGTTTTTTTCTGAACCTTTTATTACAATTTGACAAATCAAAAAGTTTATTGAGTCCATAGTTATAGCAATTTTTTTTTCGACAGAGCGGAAATTTTCATAATATTTCCATTTTTAAAACGGATAATCGGATTTGCTGAGTTTAAATCACTTTAAAAATCGACGCTATTTTTTGAAAAATATTTTATTCTTCCTGTTTGCTTTTCTTTCAGAGGCTGTATCTCAGCAACCATTTTTGGTACAATCCTCAATGTGATTTAAACAAACTTGTAGGAATTTTTCTGACCTTTTAGATTGTTTTTTTTTTTTTCTGAGATGGTCAAGCTTGGTTATCACTTTTACAGTAAAAAAAATATGTAGGGTTCTTTTTCATTGCATTTAACACCTAAAAATAAAGTCAAATAAGTTTTTTGACAATTTTCCACGTTTTTTAAAAACTCTGATTTTTTCGAAAAATTGGCCGCACTGCCTAATGAGTTTTGACGAACTTGTGCCTATGCTCAAAAGATACAATTTTGTGTTATCTAAAACATATCAAATAATGAGATTTGTGCAAATAAAAAAAGGTATTTTTTCAGAGTGTAAGGCCAATGAAATTTTTATTACAAGATTTTGTCTAACATGCCGCCAAAATCAGGGGGCTTAAAATATTGCTGAAAATTAACACCTTTATTTAATAAAAAAAACTTGTGCAATTTTAAACTACAGTCCAGGCTCCAATATCCGAAGGTCTTGGAAAAAATCACTCCGGATAATCGAATCACATTTATCGCCAATGTGATTTAGATATTTTTTTAAATTCAAGATTGCGGTTAAAATGATGAAATATTGGAAATATTGGAAGCGGTGAAGAAAGGTGAAATTTTTTCCCCGTTTTCAAAAACTATGATTTTTTCCAAGAAATGGACGCACAGCCGAATGAGTTTTGACTAACTGATGCCTTAGCTCAAAAGATACAATTTTTTGTTATCTAAAACATATCAAAAATGAGATTTCTGATAATTAAAAAATGGTATTTTTTTTCAGAGTGTAAGGCCTGGGTACTGAATAGTGGTTCGCAAAACGGCCTCAATTTTGAACTGTCAAAGTGGAACCAATTTACTGCTCTCCAAAAATTGGGAGTATTGTTATCGATCATTCAATTTTTTTTAAATGAGTGAAAAATGTGTGGCTTTTGAGGACCTGAAGTTGAAATTAAATAATGAAATATTAAGAATGTTGAAGGCGAGATCGTCATTTTTTATAATTATGAATGGAAGTTGTTAATGGAGTCGATACGGTTGTATCCATCTAGAAGCTGTCTTATTTGTTTGATTCCGTTTTAGACTCTACTGGTTTAGTGAAAATCTTTTCTATTTGTTGGATCAGCTTCGCTAGAATTAGCGATGTTTTTTCGCTGGACCAGGAAGAGCTGCAGCATTTCAAAATCAGCCAGGGAATTTATCTACGACATCGCAGAAAGACACTCTCGCCGCAGTTCTTCGTCACCCGTAAAAAAGAAAAACCTCTTGTAACCGACCGAAACTTGAAAACACTCAAAACACAGCAAAATAATAATAAACCAGACAAAATAAAACACATCCCAATGTTTAAAAAACAGCTCATTTACCAGTAAGAAAAAAGTCATGCTTGTGCTTGAACAGCATCCCACTTTGTAGATGTAAACAAAGCGGGATCATTCGAAAATCACGTTACGCATTTTCTCTATTCATCACCCAGTGTAAGGCCATTGAAATTTTTATTTCAAGTTTTTGTCTGAAATGCCGCAAAATATCAGGGGTCTAAAAAAATATTACTGAAAATTAAAACTTTTATTAAAAAAAAAAAACTGGTACCATTTTAAACTGGAGTCCAGACTCCTTTATCCGAAAGTCTTGGAAAAATTCACTTCTGATAATCGAATCATTTATCGCCAATGTTATTTAGATATTTGCTTAATTAAAGATTGCGGATTGAAAAAATGCATTTTGTAATTTAATTTCATGATTCGATTATCCGAAGTCCTATACAAACCTTCAGATAATCGAACTTCGGATAAGGCTGGTACAAATTCTATTTAAAGTTTTTGTCTCCCCCACCTTCAAAATTGGCCCGAAAAATCAGGGAGCAAAAAAAAATATTTTTTCAAAAAACTTCAAAATTTCAATGGAAATTTAACTGAAATCAGCTGAAATCAATTTGAAATGCATTCTCCTGCGTTCTGAATCATTTTTAAGCATGTTGATTTAAAAATCTTCAGAATTTTTGAAAATATTCGATGTTTATTATCGCAAGTTTTTTTTTCGCTAAAATTTTTGTTTCGTCAAATCTTACATTTTTTTTAAACTAATAATTACAAAACAACTGAACTAGTGTAAAATGAATTTTAAAACACTTTTTCCATACAAATGTTGAAACTATGGCTTGTTATTTCAATATTTATATTTTCTTATTTTTTTTTGTCAGATTTTTTTTGGAAAATAATTATATAAATTTATTGATATTAAACAAATTTTCGGTAGAAGCATAACTGTAATAATGTAAAAAGCATTCAGTGATACTTTCTGCTTCAAAAATTTGAAGGTTGGGCTTGACATTTGATTTTTTTGCCCCCCTCCTCTTGACCTTGATCAGAGCTGAGGGAAACAAACTTAAAAAAAATTTTAAGCCTAACTTTTCTTCTGAGATGTCCTAAGCATTATCTACAACTTTACTGAAGACATCAAATCGGTCTGAAAATTGGTTCTCAAGATATAGATTTGCCAAAATTGTATTGAGACTTGTATGGACGAACGATACAAAATGTCTTCTGTGGTCATAAAAAAAAAGACACAAAGTACCATCCAAATAAAAAAAAATACAAAAGTTAAAAAAATTGCTCACTCTTGGGAGAATTGCTCATATACAGGAAATATTGTCGAGACTCTCGAGAAAAATTACACTTACAAATTTTTCGATGAAAAATTCGTTTTTCGATGAAAAATTCGTTTTTCGGAATTCTAAATATGCCATCAAATCGGGCGTTACATAAAAGTCCCTTTGACACCAAACACCAACCAGGGTCGTACCGCTCCTCCGTCACGAGATATCGAAAAATGGAGCTCGGATTCGTGATCAGGGACAAAAATTACCCCTTAGGGTTAATCGAAGAAGGGTCGGGGCAACGTTTTTTTTCCAATTTCATGTGAATTGGCGGAGAATTACTCTATAGTGATTAAACTTCACTTCTCAAAGTAGTTTTCTATAAAAAAAAAAATCTAAAAAGTATTCTTATTTGTTAAGTTAAGGAGGGCAATAAATACTTTGATAAAAACCAAAGTTATTTGCAAAGAAAAAAACATTAAATTATGTTTCTCTAAGGTTAGAACACTTTGAATCAAATAAATTAATATTGAATTTGAATTTGAATTACATTTTAATAGTACAAATTTCATACAATCGAGAAATGATTTTGACTCAAGAACATCCCTACACTCCCCGGCTCCAAATCAGAGTTTCACACTCCCTACACGTGCTCTCACCCCCGCGCCATTACTTTGGCTCTCCAGATTTGTTCTCTTCTTCTTCTACTTTTTGTTTCACCTAAAAAGCCATCGTCGTCGCAGTCGGTTCCACGCGATCGCCGTCCACTGATTACGACCGCTCTGGTACGGATTGCGTTTGTACCGTTTTGGGGGGTGATTTTGAATCTTTAAGTTTTTATTTATTACTTGATATTTGACTATTTGGTTTGTTTTAAATTTTACTCTAAAACTTTGAATTACAAAGCTACTCGCACTTACGGCCCTTACGTAGATACGGTTCAGTGAGCATCATCGTCCTCGTCATCAACGCCACAATCATCACCACCAGGTTGGGCCCCGTTGGGTGGCAAATTGGGGAACGGGAGGGTGGTGGCCTTTGAGGAAAGCGATGGTGCAAATCACGATCGCATCATCAACGAACCGTGCAACATGGGAGCACAGTTGGAGTGGCGCACAAGAGGCACGGCGGGGAGTTTGGGCTATCCCAAACAAGAGAGACACTGAGAGACTCTCTTGAACGGAGGAGCAAAAAACCGACAACAACAATAAGCGACGAACCCTGCTCGTGATTTTGGTGGATTTGCTCCCACCACGGAAAGAGAGTGTAAAATCTCAGCTGGAATTGCTTTTTTGTGAGAGGTTTTTTTAAGGGAGCCCCCTCCAACCAACCCTCTTGGCGCCCGATCCTCGCCGTTGGATATTATGTTCTTTTATTTATTTATTGGAGGAACATAAATGCAACTCTTTGTTTGTGCCAGCTAGCGAGTGAGGCGCTTCTTTCCAACTGGGCACCCAGCTCGGTGGGTGGTGGAGCAGAGTGTGGGGGGAAAGGGGAAGAGCTGAGTGGTCCCACGAGCCAGCCTGCCAAGTACCGTACGTACTGCAATCAGAGATGTAAAAGGCTTAATTATGTGATTTTCCAAATTTTTCATCTCGATTGCTAAAATTGGCTACACTGATTCACTAATCGAAATTAAAATCTATTACTTAATTAAGATAAAGTGTGAGGCTTTGAGATAATTTAGTAGTTTGCTGACGAACATTTCTGTTTAAATATAGATAATTTTTCTATTTTTCAGTAAAGTTCGAACTCTGTCTAATTTTGTATTTTGCTGAAAGTGCCTTCAACTATTCTTAAGGGGTTACATACATGTAAATCAGGAAAAAAGTCAAAGGTTGGTATGAGCACACATTTAAACTTTTGTTTGAATCTGTTTTCAGGGTAATCAAATATACATTTTCATCTGTTAATAAAACAAATTTGAGGACATTTGGTTGTATCATTGCCGAGATATAGCTATTTGAAGTTAGCAGTTTCGAAAAACGGGTGCCACGATATCTCAACACTGCTATGACCAAATCGGCTCAAAATTTTGGTGAAGACTCGTTAAACCAATCACGTGAGAAAATATAAAAATATCTTTATGTTTTTCATTTAAAAAATTGTCAGTTTTTGATTTTTTTTTTTAAAAAAGCTAAATTTCAAAATCGGGCTTCGTCATGCACACTAAGAGTCTTCACCTCAAATTTCAGCCAATTTGGTCCATCCCTTCTCGAGAAAACGCTCTCAAAGTTTGACAGTCCGCTTTGCGCATGGCAAAATTTTGAGTTTAAATCGTCTCTAACTCAGTTTTCAATAAAGGATTCAATAAATTTTATGAATTATGAAATTTTACGATTTCTTACATGTATGTAACTCCTTAAGTACATTAAATTTGTACATTTTTCTAATGCAAAAGATTATATCTCTGATTAGTTTAAAAGACGTGCAGATGAATAATTTGAAGCATGTTTGAAGTTGATGATTCGTAAATTGATTTGAGTGATTTTTAAGCTTTGTCAACACTCTGAATTTCGCAGGAATGAAAACTAAGCACGATTTCAAACATTCAAGGCAGTTTATTTCCAAATTGCAATGTCTCCAAATTAATTTTTTGTGCAGTTATAAATGTATATTTTTTTCGAAAGGATCATTCATGTTTAATACTTTTGTTATGAATTTATCAAAGTTTTTGTTTTCATTTGGTTTTATGAGGAATGTCCTACAATTTCCAATCTTATCTTTTGGCTGTTTGTTGTTCTTAATTTTTTTCCAGCAGCTTTTTATTTTTTCTGCTTGTTTATATATATTTTTTCCATAAAATTTAATCTTTAGAGCGAGTTTACACAGTAAAACAAATCATGGTAATATTACATTTAATAAGGGGTACATCTTTTATATCAGAAAAAATCTGTAATTTAACCTCTGAAAATTTGTATATTTGCCACTTTTCTCGTGTAATTTGACTTTTTCAGTCTAAATTGAGATAAAATTACATCATAAAAGAGGTAATATTCAATCTTCAAAAATTACACCCGTCTCGCAAGTAGCTATTTTTAACTCTAATTTATCCGTTATCCGTAGTATTGCAGACATAATGTAAAACAGGAATAAAATTTACTGAAACTTGTAAAATTCTTAAAGTTTTGATGAACTTAATTTTTGCATAACTTTTTCATAATATTTTCTTATGTGATTAAATATTTTCAAGTTTTCACAAAATTTACTTCCCTATCAATCTTTTCTTATAAATTTCCTGTGCACACAAAATTAGTTTAATTTAATTCGATATACTTATTTCTGCATCCATTTCAACTTTACCCTTAAATCTTGTTTAAGTTTTTTGGATTTTCGGAATTTTTTTTTGTTTTCACGAATATATTTGAATTAAACTTTCTTTTTAGTTTTAAACAGTTTGCAACTTTTTCAATGATGATTTTCCAATGAAATAATTTAAAATAATTTTGAAACAAACACATTCAGATTTTGTTTTGCTCAACAATGAATATGTTGCACCCATTTAAAAAATTTAGTATTTAATTGTTAAACAAGATTGACATATATTTTTCTATATCATTACGACCTGGGTGGAAGATAGAAGAATATATCAGCTTTATACAGCAAGTTGGGAGAGATAAACAACTAATTAACATATAAAAAAATAAAAAAAATAAAAATTCTTTTAGGATATTATTAGAATTTTTGCTTCAAGTTAACACATTACAATAATTTATGATTTTTTGTTCTTAATTTCAACTTTTCCGAAAGTATTTGAACAGTTAAGAAAACCGAAAAACATAATCCATATTTTTTCCAATATCGATATTTCCATGATTTTCTTTTTTAAATGCGTCACTTGAGATCTTCATGCGATATTATAAAACCTTTGCCATAATATATGTTTACTATCAGTTGGAAAATTTTGAATAGTGTTAGAATGAATTTTATTGAAAAAAATTAATCGATTTTTAAGCTGATTTTGGTGGCATAACATTTGTTTTTCATTTGATTTAATTGTGTTGTTATCTTTTTTGAGAATTTGAATAAAAAAAAACAATTACACAAGTTAATTATATCTTTGAACGACATTAATAATTTTCGAATGGAAATTCGACAAAAATTCAAATAGGTACACAAGATTTATAAGTTTGTATAATCCCGATAGATTTTTTATTTGCACTTTTTCAAATGAATTTCGCCATCCCTGACTCTGCGGCTCAACTTCTCGCACAGCATCTCGGATCGCATCTCGTGGCCCCGTACTACGACCTATAGCCCACCAAACCCACATCCAAGCGGAGCTTCGTTCAGGTATCCCAAGGCACGGGGAGCAGCTTTTTTGCTGTACAAATAGGTGTATTAACAATCGTTTAAAAGTGAATCATCCTCTCTCGCGCCTCGTCGCCCATTCATGCCGGTTAAGAGGTTTTTGGGACGCGCCTGACGTTACCTCTCACGTATACCAAGGTTTGTTCAAGTCTACGCAAGTCCATAAGTACACGGGCGCGCGCGCGATGTGAAATTAGCATGCCCATATCTACCAGCAAAGGTTTGCTGTGGTTTGGATTGGAATCACTGAGGGTTTTTACTTCTCTTTTTTTTTTCGAGAAAGAGAAATTATTTCTACACCTTGCCTATTTACCAAAATTGAATGGAATTTAAATATGCACAAGCTTAAGGGGATGGGAGCTGCCTGCCTGACTGACTTAACTAGGTATCGCTAGCCACTCTTGGGCATAATTGCTTTCCAAGTTCCCCAAGTCGCGTAGGTGGATGACGACGCGTCGCTTTGGAGAGTGTGAATTGGCCAAGGAATGTGTCGAATTGAGGCGGCCTCAGACGGCTACGGTGTGTAATTTCTGGGAAATGAGGGAGTCGTTGGTATTTTACTGCTGCTGCTGCTGCTGCTGCTGCTGCAATATTATGCTTTGCTGCCAGTTGAACCTGTCGCGCTTGATGCCGTGAGAACGACTTCTGGCTGGATGCTTAACCCTAGCCCATCAGGTTCGCGGAACAATACCAGATTCCATGGTCGTCACGACGACGTCGGCGATGATGATGACGATGAGCGGAGTAGGTCGCGGAAGAGTTTGGAGATGATTAACGGGGTGCGCGGTCGGGTTGTCGTACTTGGAATGGGTTTACTTTATTTTCCGGATGATTTTGCATATTGAAAACAAGTTTTTTTTTCTTTTAAATTAGCATGCTTTTGTAATACTTTGTCCGAAGATTAAATATTGAATGAAATATGAAATGTGCTAATGTTGCCTCTGAATTTTTTTTTCTTCATTTTCAATTTACTGCCCACGTATTGACTTGTTTGATATAATAAAGCTGCACAGAAAAAAAAATCATGGTAATATTACATCTGGGAAGGGGTACATCTTATATGTCAGAAAAAGGTGTAATTTTACCTCTGGAAATGTGTAATTTTACCACTTTTCTGGTGTAATGTTAATTTTTCAGTTTAAATTGAGGTAACATTACATCATAAAAGAGGTAATATTCAACCTTCCAAAATTACAGCTTCCAAATTTACATTATTTTTTTCTGTGTAGCCAATGGTGGAAATTCTTTATTAACAATTTAACAAAAAAAAATCACCTGCAACAATGAGAAAAACATTTTTTTAATAATGCCATTTCACATTTATTTGTTTGTATTTTTCTTACGAATGTTTATTTAACATGTAATTGAGAACTTATTCTAGGTTTTGAATGTTGATTGCAATCATGAGATAATCGATAAAACTTTAAAATCAAACCATTAAAATACTTGAAAAGTAAATAAGTAATTAATTATAATGTTTATTGGGAAATTTGGAAAATTTGAAGGTTGAATATTACTTTTTTTTAATGTAATTTTACCTAACCTAATGTGTAAAATGAGCTATTCATTGGAAAATTTCCTTTTTAAAATTAAAATCTTTCGTTGGAAAATGTCTATGTATAGTGTATACCTCAGTAACTGGTGAAACTTTCATTATTTTCTGTTGAATTTCACTTTTCACACATCAATTTAAGTAAAATAACATAAAAATAAATAAATTCCCCCTTTTTTGACTTTGTGAAGTATTTATAATTTGGGTTTTTTTTTGATTTGCGAGAAGCATTGTTCTACAAGGTAATTTTGGACTTTTTCAAGAATTCGAGGTCCAGATTTTTCAGAAAATTGCTGCTCAAAATGTCGGGAAATCGGGAAAGTCGGAAAAAAAGTTCCCTTGAACTTTTTTGTGAGTATGGGTAAATTTCTGTAAATAAAATTTGATTTTTAGTTATCGGAACACTTATAATAACAATAACACTTATCGAAAAAAAACCAATCGTTGTTCGTTCTCATTGAAAAAAAAAAAATAAAAAAAAAATGGAAAAACTTGTTTACGGTTTGAAAATATGAAAAAAATTTAAAAAAACAAAATCCAAAAAATGTTGAGTTATTGCAAATATGTTTAAAGAATTTGTCTCTCAAACATTTCGTATAAAATAAGTGGGAAAACATGGAATCTTATCAAACCGAATTTTACATTGAAAAATTCAAATAGTTAAATACTGACTACTAGATAAATCAACATTGATTCAAAAACTCATAACAAAATTTTCAAAATTAAAAAGGGTCTTTTTCTACATTTTTTCAAGTGAATTCCCAGATATTTTTTAAAAAATGTTTGAAATATCAATTTCAGCCACTAAGTTTTAACCGTTTTGCCTTCCTCACCTCACTGAGGCAAGGCTATAAAATCACTCGAAAAATGAACTTCTTAAATACACCTCCTAGATATACGTTCACGTATACCTATCGACTCAGAATCAAATTCTGAACAAATCCCCTAAGACCCTATTAAATTTTATTCTGTTTAGTGAAGTACTTATAAAGTTATGCCATGAAAAAGTTTTTTTGTAGCTACAAAAAAGGGTGATTTTTGCATAACCTCAAAGGCCGGATCTTTTTGCTTACGCGCGAGAGTCGGGCAGCATGCGTATCGCCCGGTTGCCACATTGCTTAAGCAGTGTCTGCGTCTCTTATGGAAAAAGTCTGTAGTAATTATGTTGCTGAATACATCATTTTGTCTCGACAAAGATTTACACGAACTTTTTACTGAAATGTACAACTCATAAGACATTGTTTACTAAGACTAGAGAGACAGCATGCAATTCCATCGTGCACCTAATGTTGGCATATCAGCACTTTTAAATTCAATAACAGCCCTCCCCTTTCTCCTTTATTTTGGAGAGTTGGTAAAAAAAGAATTGAAAATTGCTGTTCTGGTAAAAACAATAATTATAAAAAAATAAAAGAAAAAAAATTAAAAAATTAAAAACAAAAACTCTTAAATTAATTTGTAAATACAACCTGAACATGAATGTGAGGAAGGTACCAACCACCTTAAGGTGGATTAAGTAACGTTTTTTAATTTAAAACAAAATTAAATATAAAATAATAAGTTCAGTTATCTTTAACTTGTTGCCATTTCCAGTTGAAACGAAGTTTAACTAACTAGACGTTTGCCAATTTTAAAAATAAACAATGAAATTACAAGTATTGTAAAGCTTTCTGTTATTAATCAAAGACTAATTGTTTATGTTCCTATTCTGAGTAAAAATAATGAGTGCTTCCATTTTTGAAGTTTTTTTAAGGAATTTGTTGTTAAGTTTTTGTTTTTACGAAAATTGTGAACAGTTTGTTTTTTTTTAAATTAATTTCGATTTATTCGATGGTAGTTATTTGCATTTTGATTGAGATTTTTTTGTTTGAAATCATTCTTTAGATAAATTTCCTATTATTTGAATTTCTGGAAAAGTCGAGAATTTGAAAATAGAATTTAAGTGCGCACACTGGGTAAAGAGAATCTGCCATAACCTAGAAAGATATTTTTTTCAATTATTTCGTGTAGCAATGTTCTACAAAACTAGCCGACAATTACAATAAAATGATGTATTAAAATATGGGGTTTAATTGTAACCATCACCATTAAAACATTAAAAATTAAAGATTAAAAAATATGTTCTGGAAGGTAAGCGTTACGAGCAGTGACATCTTACTTTTCATCCCATTTCGTTGCACTTTTTACAGATGAATTTCCAACTTATTTTGTCTGAAAGCAGATAAATGCTGAGAAAGTGATGTTCGTGAGAAACATCAGAAATCAACTTCATGCAACACAATGTACCCTTTTGAAGCGCATATTTTTGCACTTCCCAATAGAACCCGACCCGACCAAAGTCATCCTCATCTTTTTCCAAGAAAGCAGGAAAAAACACAGCAAAACTATTGCATCAATTAGCTTTCATGACCGTTTGTTCCGAAACCGCGGTCTCGCTCGAGAGGAAATAGTAATCGTGAGAAGGTTTCAGTCACCGCCATCACCTCCTCCACCACCAATTGGGGGATCTTCCGCGAAGATTTGTAGGTATATGCGCGATCCTAACTGTACCCCCGGTACTTGGCCAAATTACCTGCGCCCTACTCCCTAGAGGCATCTCTTGCTTTTGCTGCCGTTTCGAGAGTTGTAGACTATCATCATCATTACTCAATCCACCTTACGACGAACCTCCGACTGGTTGTTTTTTTTTGTAGATATCATGGAGGAAGATCCCATAACCTTTGGCCTTTGACGCTGCTGCTTAGACGACGACGACGACGACGAGGGAAATTCAAACCATTTTCTATTAATACATGCGGAGCCTGGAAATTGCTGCCACACGATCTTGAGCTCTGGGGTGCCCGGGGAGTCTCGTTGGGGTCTGATATCGTTAAAGATCATTCCTACAGCGAAAGAAGAGGATCCAAGAGTTGTACTTTTTTAGTAGTGTGGTCCGTTTTCAGATGAAAAACAACTTTGTAGAATGTAGTATAGTTGTAAAGGCTGTTGCCATACTATTGTGAAAATTTCAAACATGACTTAAAAAATAAAGTTTTGTTTTTAAAAAGGTTTAAAATTTTATGGTTAAATATTACTATTTTGATTGTAACTAAATTTCGGTTTTTATGTGTTTAAAAGTCCAACATCCACTTTTGTTTTGACACAACATCTGCCACAATCCTGGATGTAATTCTACCTTGAATTTCCACACAATATAAAAAATATAAGAATATTACAACTGGGAATGGTGACTGATTTTGTGTAAAAAGGTGTAATTTTACATCAGGAACTGGCGGAATTTTCATCAGTTTCTGTTGAATTTTAAATTTTTACATATTATTTAATGTAAAATTACTACAAAAGGGGTATATTAAACCAACCAAAGATCAGAAAATTTCGCAAAATTTTCCATTTTTAACATTGAATATCGGGTCCATATTTTTCGAAATATCGTCAGTTGAAAATTATAGACTAATAAGGTGACACTTAGAGAAATTCATTTTCATCGATTCGAATTCTTTTTGAGACTTTCTCGATTTTCGTAGTCTCAGAAAGAAAATTATAGAAAAATTTCTCAGCCCTTCAAAATATTTTTTTTAGGGTTGCTTTTCTTTAAACATTATTTTTTTTTAACTCAAAAACCAAATTTACCAAACATAAAAACGGTAAATTTTATAAAAAAAAAAGGCAAGGATCTTTTCGAATGCAAATTTGAAATTTTGCTTTAATAAAGTATTTTTAATTTTTTTTCGATATTTTACAAATAATACTATTTTCTGGGTTTCTTTTCCGTGCACCTATTTTTTCTGAAAAAAATCTCAACAGCTTTGCCGAAGACCCCGAAACGATCAGAAAATCACTTCCCAAAATTCAAAATTTCATACCTTTTCATAACCATTATGTATGACTTAGCTCTAAAATTGTATGGAAACTAGTATGGAAAAAAATAATAATGCAAATGACTTCTCGTCGAAGTTCATTTGCGAAATTGCAGAGCACCACTCAGTGATAGAAAAAAACTATCATTTGGTGATTCTTGCACCAAAATATCAGAGAGAATAGCGACAGTCACTATAGCTAGTATGTTCCCTTCTTTTATGTCGTGCTTGCCAGCAAGAGAACTCTCTTTTTATCACTCCTTCTCTTTTCCTCGTTTACACACACTTGCCGAAGATTTTTTTGTTTTCTTAAATCATTTTGGACATTTACAATACAATCATATCTTGGCAAACAAGTTGCAGAAAAGTTTAAAAAAATCAATACAGTCCAGACTCGATTATCCGAAGCCTCGATTATCCGAAGGTTTGTATAAAACTTCGGATAATCGAATCACGAAAAAAAATTCAAATTTTTAGTCAAATTGATTGCCGGTTGATTGCCCGTAAATTAAAAAAAATTTTTTTTCAATATTTCAGCATCGCATTTTTGGCCGCCATCTTGTATTTAGAAATTCTAAATCACTTAAGAGTAGTTTAAGAGTCATACTAGAGTTTAACAATAAAAAATAAGCCAACGAAAATATTTTTTTTCGTGATTCAATTATCCGAAGTGAAATTTTGCCAAGGCCTTCGGATAATCGAGTCTGGACGTACCAAAAAAAAAATATCATAAGAGTATGTTTGTAGACCGAGCCACGTAGCCTAGTGGTAACGCTTCCGCCTCGTAAGCGGTAGATCGGGGTTCAAATCCCGGCTCGGACCAACACAACTGGTGATCTTTTCCCTTCTGGATTCGATTGCTTAGTAAAGGGAAGGTAGTGTATCGTCACAAACTGGACCTTGGAATAATCCCGAATGTTTACCTTTTGGTTTTATTTAATTTTTTTTAATTTTTTTATATGTTTTAGAGGACATCAAATGTAAATTTTTCAGAAATTTCCAGGTTGTGCAAAAAATCTTTGACCGAGTTATTAATTTTTTAATCAATACTGATTTTTTCCAAAAATCCAAATATTGGTCGCAAAAATTATTCAAATTCATTTTTCGATGTAAAATCAAATTTGCAATCAAAAAGAACTCTTGTGAAATTTTGATAAAGCGCACCGTTTTCAAGTTAAAGCCATTTTAAGGTAACTTTTTTGAAAATAGTCGCAGTTTTTCATTTTTTAAAATTAGTGCACATGCAAAAAATATTTTTGAAAAGCTGAGAAAATTCTCTATATTTTGCTTTTTTGAATTTTGTTGATACGACCCTTAGTTGCTGAGATATTGCAATGCAAGTGTTTAAAAACAGTAAAATTGATGTTTTCTAAGTCTCACCCAAAAACCCACCATGTCGATATCTCAGCAACTAATGGTCCGATTTACAATGTTAAAATATAAAACATTCGTGAAATTTTCCGATCTTTTCGAAAATTTTTTTTTCAAATTTTTTAAACCAAGACAATCATTTCAAAAGGGCGTAATATTGAATGTTTGGGCCTTTTGAAATGTTTTTCTTGATTTAAAATTTTTGGAAAAAAAAACTGCAAAAGTGATGATAATAGGTGCCTCAGAAAAAAAAATCTACCGGTGAATGTCAGTAGAAATATTTGAAAAAAAAACGAGGTAAATCGAATAGATTGTGTCATTAGGGTGGAATCTAGTTATATGGGAAAATTAAAAATGATAAAAATCCAATCAGCAACACATTTTTCGGGTCCCTTTTAGGGTCCCTAACAACCTCCCAAAATTTGGGAGCGATTGGTTAAGCCCACGATTGGCGCAAAGCGAATGAAATTTGTATGGAAATTACTATGGGGAAACTCGCATTTTCACATTTTTGAATTTACAAAATTCATGTTTTATTATTTTATGAAACTAACACCGTAGAAGTATAGCCCTAGATGTCCTTAACAACTCTCCAGAAGACAGTATGGTGCTAAAAGGCGTTACAAAAAAGATAAAGAGTTTTCTAAATTAGTGTATTGAAATAATCAGTGAAAAACAATTTTCTGCCAACATTGCCTAAGGAACCATGAAATACAAAACAGATATGCTTGTTCTTATATTTTGATTAACCTTACTTAAAATCGATGTGAAGAACTGATTAGAAGACACTGTTTTGTTAAGTTGCACCCCGAATCCTCAAATATGTTATAGTTTTTGAAAGATTCCGCTTGACTTGGCAGTGTTGGCAAAAAGTATGTTTTTTCCGAGTATTTCGAAATGTCTCTCTTGAACGCTCTGTAACTTTTGTTAGAAGCAATTTAGCACCATACTGTCTTCGGGAGAGTTGTTAAGGACATCCAGGGCTATACTTCTACGGTGTTAGTTTCATAAAATAATAAAACATGAATTTTGTAGAATCAAAAATGTGAAAACGCATGTTTCCCCATAGTAATTTCCATACAAATTTCATTCGCTTTGCGCCAATCGTGGGCTTAACCAATCGCTCACAAATTTTGGGAGGTTGTTTGGGACCCTAAAAGGGACCCAAAAAATGTGTTGCTGAAAAAATCAATTTTCGATTCCACCCTATTGTGTCATTGTGCGAAGGTTAGAAATTCTCAGAGTTGAAATCCATCCAAAGTCAACAACTTTTGAGTGAATATTTGTTGAATAACTGTGCATAATTTTAGCTAGATCAGTTAAAATTAACTGTCTTCTCGGCAAAACTATTTTTTGCAGAAAAAATAACAAGTTAGTTTTGTTTGGAAATACAGTGCATTCCTTAACATTATCCAATTATGAATTCTACCACAGAATTTGGGGATCCCCCATTTCTGATCAAGTCAACACCGACTGTTATCATTCCCAGCCCCCAGACTGTGGACCACTCTATCGCTCGTTCTACGCCAGCGAAGCGAACGCTCCGCGTACATGATCCTCGAATGTTCACACGACTTTTTGAACCCGCCGAGACATTCCGGTATAGTGCCTCAATGTTGGGAGAAATGAAGTCGCTTTCTCACAGCGAGTGCTCGCGCGCGCGCCCTCGACGGCGTTTTACGACCCGCGCGATCCGTATGACTCTTCTAATGCTCTGGAGAGTCAGTTCTTCCCTGCGAAACATCAGGTATAGAGGACGGCGAAGGAAGGGACTGCGCAGGCAGGAGGGAAAAACGAGCAGATGGAAACTCTGCTGCACGCAGCCGGCTGCTCCCGCTATGTATTATGCTGCGCTGTACATAAAAGGAGGGAAGAGTGCGGTAGAGCGACAGAGAGGGCCAGCATAGGCGGCCCTCGCTTCAGCTGGGCTGCGCGAGTCGAAATACGCAGGAGAGCTCGGGTACCAATCGTCAGTTCTGAGCAAGCCGTCCACCGGTGAAGACGTGCGTTCTACACACACACAGAGTAGTAGCAGCGTCTTTGGGGAATACTGTAGTTTAAGTTTGTTAGTTTATTTTTGGGACTTACAGTGTACGTAGTAAGTGTGCGTTGATCTACACGGAGATCAGCTCGGAATCAGTCAGTGCATACAAGAAGAATCCGCTCGACAGTGCAACAGGAAGTGCCAGTTTGCAAAGCGTGGGAACCAAACCAGCGAACGAATCAATAACCGGGCAGCGATTTCTCGTCATAAATACAGCGAGAGAGGCCTGCAGCAGTAACGAGAAGAAGGAGTACGTGCCGCGAACAGTGTGTTGCGGGGAGAAAGAGTTAAAAGAAAGTCGTTGAAAAACAAACTCGCGATCAGCGCGAAAACGAAGAAACTGTTATGTGTGATTAATTCAGTGCGCAGTGATCGTGCGAGTGATTTTGGTTTTGGATACATTTCGGAACGAGCAGCTAAAAAGTTTGCCTTAGCGCACCACTCTCTGATTGAGGGGGTGCCAGTTGATCCCTATGGGTGTACTGAACGTGATCGGTTCCGGTGGTGCCGTCGAGCCGAGTTGCAAAAAGCCTAGCAGCGATAACATCTTCTCGCCGATCAAGAACAAGATGAAGGTGCTGAAGAAGATCAAGAAGCGGATGGGACTAGGTTAGTATCTTTTGGGCAGTTGGATCTACGGTCAACCTGGGATATCTTCCTTGGAAATAAGGTTCTTTGAAACAACAATTATATGCAAGCTTCGGAATCCGGGGAGTTTCTTACTAGAGATTACGAGGATTCTCAATGAATCTTCGAATTAATTTGGTATAGTTGATACATCGATTGATCGAATCTTAGGATAGTCCAGCAAATGTTTCTGGAGTAATTCGAATGATTCTCCAACTGTAGATTCTTGGGATTCTCTAACTAGTGATTCTGAGGATTCTCCAACTGAAGATTCTGGAGATTCTCTAGCTAGTGATTCTGAGGATTCTCCAACCGTAGATTCTGTGGATTCTTTAACTAGTGATTCTGAGGATTCTCCAACTGTAGATTCTGGAGATTCTTTAACTAGTGATTCTGAGGATTCTCCAATTAGAGATTCTGGAGATTCTCCAACTAGTGATTCTGAGGATTCTCCAACTGTAGATTCTGGAGATTCTTTAACTAGTGATTCTGAGATTTCTCCAATTAGAGATTCTGGAGATTTTCCAACTAGTGATTCTGAGGATTCTCCAACTGAGGATTCTAGGGATTCTTTAACTAGTGATTCTGAGGATTCTCCAACTATAGATCCTGGAGATTCTCTAACTGGTGATTCTGAGGATTTTCTAACTAGAGATTCTGAAGATTCTCTAACGAGGGATTCTGGGGATTCTCCAACTAGTGATTCTGAAGATTTTCAAACTAAAGATTCTGGAGATATTCTTACTAGTAATTTTAAGGTTTCTTTAATAAGAGATTCCAAAAATCCGTTACAACCGCGTCCCCCGGAATCTTTGCACATGTCCTCACTACTGACTGCAAGGATTACCTCTAATCCTGACAAACTCGCGACAGCTGCAGTTTTCCCCCTTCAGCTTTCCAAACCGTCGCAGTGTAACGAACTTTTTGCGCTTCCCCTCGCTCTCCAGCGGGAACAAACAAAAAAGAACCCCGACGTTCTAGTTCGTTAATGCTAGGGAAAAAAACCGAAAACTTTGTGCAACAGAGGGGAACCCCTTACGCCGTCATTCATGAGCTTATCGAAGCGTACAGTGCTCGCTCGGTTGTAACGTCTGGTTGGTTGAACTCGATGGGCTTCTTCCCGGACGACGAAGTCGTCGAAAGTGCTCCAGATTTACCGGATGTCACGTACGTGGAGCTTGGAGCATTCCCGAGGTGTCCGCCGCGAGCGGCGAACCTCTCAAGCGTACTTCCTGTGGCGTCTGCTCCAACTACCGCGCAGTAATAACAATAACAGCTAATTAATTCCTTCCCCGGCGACGACGTCGCCGGGCCAAGGAAAACAACCGCAACGACTGTCTTCAATTTATGTTTTTCCCGCGACGACGATCTGCGCGCAACCTCCGACTCCCATCAAATTTTTACTCTGCAGCGCCTGCTTCGATCTGGTGGGAACTCCGCGCCAGATATCTGCTTATTATGCCGACGCGCAGAATGTCGCGCCGACACGTGGCGCGACGGCTAGACGTCGCGCAACCGTTTCTGATTAAGTTTTTTCTTGCACGTGATCGCGATTCGCGATCGCGGAAATTGGAAAAAAGCGATTTCCACAGCTAATCACGATTCAGTGAGTTGGAAAAATTAGTTTCGAAAAAACGCACTTTCTCTTTTTTTCGAGGTGCGACGGCAGATGTGCAAACGTTGAGTTGTTTCTTGAAGAAACAACCCCTAACAAATCTTTTTTGGGAAAAACCATTCAGCCGACCCCTAACTTCCTTTCGACGAAGAAGGACGCGCCGAAAGGAAATCCTCGAGACAAAAAGCAACAAGGGACCGTCGGTCCCTTCGGGACCGGTATTTACATTTTCAATCAGAACGGGCATCTGCGCGCTCTGTGACGAAGCGATTTTTGCGTAACCTTGCGAGGGGGTGTCGGCGACAGTATTTCAGTCTTGCACAGATGTCTTGGTAATTGAAGAGGGGATGGGAAAGAGCGTCTCAAGGGAGGAATTTTGAAGATCGACGAAAAAAAATGAGTTGAAGAAGGAATTCCTATCGTTCCAAGATCGCGCGCTCGAGAGCGCGATCCAATTGAGAACGGAAGGCAACGGTTTCTGGCAGCACTACCAAGTTGAGCACGTGTGCGTTGAAGAGAATTGCTCGAGAGACGAACGAACTAAAAAAATCTAAAGTGGCATAGGGGAACGTACGTGCGCATACGACACAGCCGGCGTTCACCGGATGTTGGTGAATGATTGTCGGCGACGAGAAAAAGGGAGGAAGTCGGACTTCCGACCCCGATCACACCTGCTCGACATTTGAGACGCTAATGGTTTACTTTTTTCTCTCTCTTTCCTTGCAGCTCCCCGCAGTGCATCGTCCTGTCCCGGCCCGAACAATCTGCCCCCGCTGCTGTTTCACACCGTCCACGGGGACAACATTAGGATATCGCGCGACGGTTCCGTCGCCCGCCGGTACGAGTCGTTCTGCAAAGGAATTACGTTCAGCGCGCGACCGGTGCGCGTCAACGAGCGCGTCTGCGTCAAGTTCACCGACATCTCGAACAACTGGAGCGGCGTGATCCGGTTCGGGTTCACCTGCAACGATCCGGCCTCGCTGCGCGGCAACCTGCCCAAGTATGCGTGTCCCGACCTCACCAACAAGCCCGGCTTCTGGGCGAAGGCGCTCAACGAGCGGTACTGCTACCGGAATAACGTGCTGTTCTACTACGTCTCACCGTCGGGGGATGTCCACTTCGGCATCAACGGCGAAGAGAAGGGCATCTTTATCACGGACGTCGACGCACGTGGCCCGCTGTGGGCCGTTATCGACGTGTACGGTAATTCTACCGGCATCGAGTTCCTAGATTCGCGCATCTACATGTTCCAGACGCAACAGCAGCAGCAGCACCAGCACCAGCACCAACACCATCAACAGCAGCCCGCGCAGCAGCAGTCGTGCGGGCGGCGGTCGGTAGATCAGGAGATCGTACCTCACATGGAATCGCTCAGTATCAACCAGCACAACCAGCAGCTGCTGGACGAACGTCCGGCGGCCAGCACGAACGTCATCAGTTCAGCTGCAAGCGTACGGTACAACAGCCCCGCGCCGGGACTTCTACCTCTTCCGTTCCATCCAGTGCGAGGTCGCAACGTCAAGTTCTCCGCGGACCGCACCGTTGCAACGCGCGCCGAAACTGAGTTCTGCCAGGGTTACGTGTTTGCGCCACGACCGATCAAAATCGGCGAACGGCTCATCATCCAGATCCTGAAAACCGACAACATGTACGTCGGATCGCTTGCCCTCGGCCTGACCTCGTGCGACCCGGCCACGCTGCAGCTCGCCGATCTGCCCGACGACTCCGACCTGCTGCTCGACCGGCCCGAATACTGGGTCGTCAGCAAGGACGTCGCGTCCACGCTGGTTCGTGGCGACGAGCTGTGCTTCTCGATCAACGTCAACGGCGAGGTCTCGATCAGCAAAAACGGTGGCCAACCTTCTGTGATCATGCACATCGACCAGAGCCTGCAGCTGTGGGCCTTCCTGGACGTGTACGGCTCCACCCAGAGCGTCCGTCTCTTCAGCCACGCCATCCCTGCCCCGTCCTCCGCCGCGTCCTGCTCGGCTCTCTACGAACCCCGCGCCATGACCTCCTCAACCAGCCAACGCAGCCTGCAGGTCCAGTCTGTGTCCGCTCAAATCCAACCGAGTTGCAGTTCCTCCGCCAACATCCGCCCGGACATGATCCAGATCAACCCCGGCGGCACCGTCCTCGTGGTCAACCTGCCCCCCACGGACGTCCAAGGCTCGTCCTCGCAGCAACAACCCACGATCCAGCAGGCGTCCGCCACGCTCGTGTCACGCGGTGGCCTTCCCAACTCCGCCTCCACGCTGTCCGTCCCGCTGTCCACACTCTCCCTCGCGTCCAACGGATCGTCCACCAGCGAAATTCTGCCCGCATACACCTACCCCGAGGTAAGCTTCCCATCAAAACCAACTCAATCATGCATAAAAAAAAAACAACCCGCCGACGTGCCACCCGAGCACCACCGTTACCAAACAAATCTAACCACCACTTCTCTTCTCCCTCCACTTCCAGCCTCTTCCCGCGTCCGCCTACTCTGACGCCAGCTGCGCCGCCACCAAACCCGTCACCAACAGCAGCTACAAAGCCCTGCTCGCCACCGACAACGCCACCTGCTCCTCCACCTCCAGCTACGGCGGCGGCACCGTCGGCCTGACCGCGAACGGCGCCGCCATCTACAGCACCACCGGCGTCGACTGCACCATTTGCTTCGAGAAGCCGATCGACTCGGTGCTGTACATGTGCGGCCACATGTGCATGTGCTACGACTGCGCGATAAAGCAGTGGCGCGGCATCGGCGGCGGCCACTGTCCGCTGTGCCGGGCCGTCATCCGGGACGTGATCCGCACGTACAAGTCGTAAAGGGCTGGAAGTAGTCATCCGATACCAAAAGTAAGATGCGCGCGCGCAAAGATGTGCGAACTTCAATTGTGATTTTAATTCCAAAAAAACTAAAAAGAAAGCTGAAATTCAGCGAGGAGAGGGCTCGGGGGAAAGGAAGAGGAATCTTTCGGCATACATTCTGGTCAAAATTATACTTATATTTTATGCGAGTAAATTATACAGTAGTCAAAATTGTCAGCTAGTGGACGCGACGTGAAGGAAAAAAGGATTATGAAATTTATTTTCCAAAAAAATGTTAGTTTGCTGCGAGGGAGGCAGCGTGACGCGCGGATAAGAAGCATGCAGAGTTAGGAATTGTTACTAAAAGGGGTCGCTTTCGTTTTGCACTGTCGAAATTGTTGACCAATAAAAGCATTATCTAGTGTGTAAGTTTGTAGAACAAATTTGCTGATGATCAAACCAAAAAGAAAAGAACGCGCAATCGATAGTGAGGAATTTGCCAAAAAATAAAAAAAGCAAGCGTCACACTTCCAAGCAGCAATCGTAGAAGCAAAAGATACTGAACACGTAAGAGTGAGAATCTCCTTTTCAACACACTTTTTACTACAATTGTTTATATTTCATGAAATTGCACATTTATATTCCATATATAAAAAGAAAAAACTGACATATGAGAAAAAAAATTTGCACGAACTCAAACACACACACTCTAATCTTAATTTACAAAATTGATACTTTCTAGTCAAAAAATAAAAACACGAATAAATCGAGCGCATTAATCGCCAAAGGAAAAGTCTAAGGCCAAGTACACGGGAAACAGTAAACCCCCGCGGACACAAATTATTTTATTACTCTCTCGTGACTTTGTTTCTCAAACTTGAAATATCTCAACGGCACGTGCGCATTCTTAGTCTCGTGCTCGCAGTAGCGGTTTTCGAAATGCGAGAGAGAGAGATGGCATTTTAGCAGCAGATAATTATTATTACACCCATAATCGATAACGGTTTAGACATGTAAGCAAATCCAACTACTACTTATTATGTGCTGTACATACGGGAGGAGATGATAGTTGACACTTCTATTAATTTATTGTTATCCCCAGGCATTTACAATTAGGACCGTAAAGTAACAAGCTAAATATTTTTAAAAAGTTAGCTGAGAAAAAATCATGAAAAAAATACAAAACTCATTGTGCTAAAAATTAAAACATTTGACTTTTTTCATCGACATATCACAGTTTCGTTCGAGAGTTCCGATTTTTGGGGGATACCGTGGAGATTTTCCCTTATCCCCATTAAATAGTGGAGCATCAACTCTTGCCGTCTGCCAAATCCCTTTCCTTGTCCCAGGCGCGCTGTGGAGATGGCAGCGACAGGCAATGGGCGGCTTCCATGGCGTTGAGTGTCCGATCCAGGTAGGATTGTTGTTGTTTTTGAGCAATTCTATACGAAATTGGTCTTTTTTTTACTAATTTTATTATTTTTTTGTATTTTTGAATCCGGCTGAAACTTTTTTGGTGTCGTCGGTATACCCGAAGAAGCCAATTTGCATCATTAGTTTATCCATATTATTTTCTGTATCTGTAATCTGTATCTTTTGAAGGAATGTTTTGATCGATTTGGTGTCTTCGCCAAAGTTGTAGGTATGGATAAGGAACACACTGAAAAAAACATACACGATAAAAAAAAATCGGTGATTTTTAATTTCACTATTTGTCACTAAAACTTGATTTGCAATAAAAAAAAACACTATTCTTTTTTTTTTATTTTCTGAAAAACAAATTGATTTGATTTTTCAAATGCCAACTTTTCAGAAATTTACAGAACGAACAAAAAATCTTTGACCGAGTTATGAAATTTTTAATCAATACTGATCTTTTCAAAAAATAGAAATATTGGTAGCAAAATTGTTTCAACTTCATTTTTCGATGTAAAATCGAATTTGCAATCAAAAAGTACTTCACTGAAATTTTGATAATGTGCACCATTTCAAGTTATAGTCGCAGTTACTCAATTTTTAAAATAAGTGCCCCTGTTTGCCCACTTTTGAAAAAATAGTTTTGAAAAAATGGGAAAATTCTCTATATTTTGCTTTTCTGAACTTTGTTCATTAGACCCTTACTTGCTGAGATATTGCCATGCAAAGACATAAAAACAGGAAAATTGATGTTTTCTAAGTCTCACCCAAATAACCCACTATTTTTTAATGTCGATATGGTCCGATGACATACGAAACATTCGTGAAATTTTCGGTTCTTTTCGAAAAAAATACTTTTTAATTTTGTGAACCAACACTAACATTTCAAAACGGCCAAACATTCAATATTACGCTCTTTTGAAATAAAATTTGTGTTAAAACCATGTGTGCTTTTTTTTAGATATTTTTAGTTTTTAAACATCAGGACATATTCTAACAAGTCTAGTAATTTAAAAGAGTGAATGAACAAGTTTTGCGAGTTATGGTAAAGGACGTAAGGGAAATATACCCATTTTATGCCTAATAAGCGGTCGTATTTGAATGATGCTGGATAATACTGGAATTAATCTTTAGTGTTCCTTGAAATTTACTAAAACCTAGTACACCAACGAGTAGAGCAACTTGTTGTTACCATATCTGTTTATTTTCACTTTTACTAAAAGTTATTCTATTCCTTTTGCAAGCATATAAAAAAAATTCCAAATGTTCGAGAATACATTGGACCACGCCCATTTTTCTATTTCAGCTTGGTCTTTTTTTCTTCCAGCGCTCTTTTGGGTCTGCTTAGTGCTGCCAATTGTGATGAAATTTTGAGCGAACACTCACGAAAAGTATCATTTATAGATATAGTTTCCTGGCATCACTGGCTCACTCCAACAGGCGCTGCTGGTGGTGTTGGTGGCCACCCTTTGTTGTTTACTTGTCTTCGCTTCTCGCTCGGGTTTCTTCAGCCTTCGATTGGAATGGGTCGTCAAAAATAAAACGTCAAACGTCTTGGCGCTTATGGTTTTTTTTATGGCGCTTGCTAATTATTATTTTTTTTCGGGATTATTTTTCAAGTGTGTCTAACTAATTTTCAAAAGAACATGTTGCCGTTAGTTGGAAGCAATTTCATATCGCGCTTTGAAATCGTTAGCGCTAGTGAAAAGATATTGATGGTGATTTTCGATAAGCAGTTAAGCTGCCCCGCCCGTGTGGATCAATCGGTCCGCGCACTGGACTCACAATCCAGAGTTCGACGGTTCGAATCCCACGGCGGGCGCTCTAAAATTCTTTGTGTAAATATGGGTATTCGGCGCCGTCGCTCCGTGCCATACTTTCATACACTAAGGAGCCCAGGGCGGCGAAGTCCTTGTAGATAAAGTCGTAGTACAGCGAGTACAGCGAGCACTCGCGAGCGTTATGTGCTACGCGTTCGTTCCAAGTAAGCAATTTGTTTATCAGGCTTATGAATCCGAACGACGCGGTTGTATTGTTTTTTTTTCTCATTGCCAACACGTTTTACTTCTCGCGAGCTAGACCATGCTCAAGCTCAGGAGACCATGCGCAATCGGCGAGTTGCTCTCGGCAGCTCGAGACTCACGGCGAGAACTCGAGAAAGAGACATTTTCCCGGGAGAGCGCGAGAATACCAACACTGTCGAAAACTTTGGCAGCATCTCCTTGAAATTAGGTAAGCATTTAAGTTATAATTGTATGAAACACATAAGTTAGTTAAATGCTAAAGCTAAATGAGTTAAACGCTTTTAAATCTTAGGAAATCTAAAGATAATTCCATAACCAATTTTTTTATTTATGTTGACATTTTTTTGAATTACTGTTCTTGTATCAGCCATGGATTCCTAAACATTCAATATTAGGCCCTTTTAAAATGTTTGTCTTGATTATTTTTTTTAATATTGATTTCGAAAAGATCGGAAAATTTCACGAATGGTTCATGTTTTAACATTGAAAATCGGACCATTAGGGGAAATTGTCGTATGTTTGGCAGGTTAAGCACTCGCTCCTAATTCCGTCCAATTTGCTAATTTTCACTACTTGAACAAAAATTTTTGCAAAACTTTTAATAGAAACTTGCTTGCTCACTTCCTATTAAGCTATTTATCTATCACTTGATTTCAGCTGAAAACGCTTACATGCTGATATGGCAACATTAAAGGTTGCTGTGATATCGACATTAGAAAATGGTGGGTTGTTTGCGAGAGACTTAGAAAACTTCAATTTCCCTGTTTCTTTTTCTTTAAGCCACCGTATCTGAACTTTTCTAAAAAAAATATTTTCAGAGATGGCCACTCATCGTCACTATTTTTAAAAATCAAAAAACTTCAAATATTTCGCTAAAATCAAACTTTTGGTGGCTATATCTTGAAAACGTAGCTCTTTATCAAAAAATCTGCACAGTACTTTTCGATTGCAAATTCAATTTTGAATAAAAAAATAGATCAAAATTTTTTTTTGCATGAAAATTCATTTTTTTCCAAAAATTACTATTTATTCAAAAATTCATAACCCGGTGGCAGATTTTTGACCATACTCCTCTATGTCTCACAAGTTGCGGGTTTTGGTCCCCTAAAACATATAAAAAAAACTCGAAAATAATTTTGGGAAATTTAGTTTTTTTGAAAAAAATGATAGTTAAAAAATCGGCAAAAACTTTCCGGGTACCTGTTTTTTCTCATTAGTCCTCAACAATACCTAAAACTTTGCTCAAGGTAACAAATTGATCAGAAAATTCACTCAAAAGTTACAGCTGTTTGAATATATGCGTATCATTTTTGTATGGACAACTGCCAAATTATATGGAGACTTGTATGGGTGAACCAATGCACAGTGGGCGAAATGGAACCCAAAATCGGACTTAATTGAACGCGGCTGGTTCCCTGGTATGAATAATAGTGTTTCTTATGTAAAAAATCCGGGGAATCGATTGGTGATGGTTTCATCCACCGCACGAAACGGCAAAGGGTCCATTTTGCCCCAATTCCCCATTTTTTAACATTTTTTTCTTGAAAATCGGTCTGTATTTAGAGCGGAGGCTTTATGCGGCCTTCCAAAATGCACTTAACTTATGTGAAAATGTCCCAGGAATCCAGTTAAAATAACCACTTGCACCGCAAAAATCATCTAGGGTCCATTTAACCCCAATTCCGCTATAAAAGCATTTTTGGCCGTTTTCAAATGTTAGGTCAGATTTTAAAAATCTGAAAATATTTTTATCGTAAAGATCAGACAATTTTACATAAGAATGACGATTTGCACTTGATAGTTTGACACATTTATGTTGATAAAAATAAAATGTATGTGAAAGGCAGTTTATTCTGCGTTTGGGAAAATTGGCCCAAAAGTGATTCTTCAATCATTTTATTTAGTTTAATTTCTATATCAACATAAATGTGTCAAACTTTCAAGTGTAAATCGTCATTCTTATGTAAAATTGTCTGATCTTTACGATAAAAATATTTTCAGATTTATAAAATCTGACCTAACATTTGAAAACGGCCAAAAATGCTTTTATAGCGGAATCGGGGTTAAATGGACCCTAGATGATTTTTGCGGAGCAAGTGGTTATTTTTACTGGATTCCTGGGACATTTTCACATAAGTTAAGTGCATTTTGGAAGGCCGCATAAAGCCTCCGCTCTAAATACAGGCCGATTTTCAAGAAAAAATGTTAAAAAATGGGGAATTGGGGCAAAATGGACCCTTTGCCGTTTTGTGCGGTGGATGAAACCATCACCAATCGATTCCCCGGATTTTTTTCCATTAGAAACATTATTATTCATACCAGGGAACCAGCCGCGTTCAATTTAGTCCGATTTTGGGTTCCATTTCGCCCACTGTGCAATGACACAAAAAAGCTTATTTGGTCATAGGGAAGGCCCCCACAAAGTTTGAGCCAAATCAAAAAATACAAATAAAATCCATTTCCGGTTTTGGTAGAGAATTGCTCATATCTGGAGTTTTTTTTTGAAATGGTCCAATAAACCAAATTTCCAGTTTTTGCTTTTTGGGTGTTTTTAGAACCGCCTTGAGTCAGGGGTATTAAAAAACACCCAAAAAGCAAAAACTGAAAATTTGGTTTATTGGTCCTTTTCAAAAAAAAACTCCAGATATAGTGATTATTTTTTTTTCACTTCAATTTACTATTTATGAACCCTGAATTCAGAACCATCATTAACAGTCATTGCCCCAAAAGTGAAAGACACCATCTACCACCTTAATGCAACCGAAAACCCTTGATCTGAACATTCAACCATTTTGAGCCACCCTAGCGGGTATGCCAATGACATGCCCAAAATGACAAATAACATTCCCAAAAAATCTGACCAAATATCAATTATCTTGCCTTATTTCGAACTTTTTTTCCCAACAACACTGATCCTGACCCCAAAATGCCGAAAAATACTAATGAAATGGAAAATTTTCACCGGGATAATTAAAACGCAATATAAAAACTTTTCGTAAACATGTATTTTTACTTTTGCTTTGCCATTTTTACCATTATTGGAACAACTGTATTCGTCTTAAACCATACGACGCATTTCATCGAAATGGGCTATAATCTTTTTCAATCACTTCGCACACATCCTTTTCAACTCTTTTTTTTTCTTTCTTCCATTCCTCTCGCTCCCGAGCTCACTTTAGTTAACCGAGTATATGTTATCCAACGTAACTGTACACAGAATATTGTAAGAAAATAAATTCCTTCTTGCGTTGCGAACTCACTGTTAGCATTCGTACTTTTTAAAAACTAGCTTTTTTTGCAATGTTTTTTTTCTGCTAATTTCTAGGTTGCGCGACTAACTGGTTGATATTTCCTTGCATTTTTTTCTTGTTAGCATCAACTTATTCATGTTTTGTTAATAACTCCGATATATCCTATATGCTCTACTGGTTGCATTGTTATGCTTATGTCTTTTTTTCTGTGTTACACTCTAGAGATAAACTTTGGTGGGAGAGAATTTTTCGGTTACTTGTTTGCTTCTGGTTTACACCGAGCTGCTGGCTCACAGCTTGAGTTGCATTCGCGTCTTCCAATTACACACTACTTTTTACACAGGTACATTAAAAACGTGTCTCTTTCTTTCTTGCTCGTTTTATTTGTTACAACTTTGAATTGTTTATGGTTTTTTTTCTTCTAAAGTTCAATGTTTTAACTGTTCTCGTTAGTCTGTCTGAATTACAGTGACCTTTCGTTTATTTTTTTGTCGTATAGTTTGTAGGGTCACTCTGTTACCAATTTCGATCAAATAGGTTCTTTCAGCTGATTTCTGTGAAGTTATGCGATCAACGTGAAGAATTGTAAATGCCTAGGTGGAGTGAAATTTGCATGCTTCTCTAAATGGAGATGGGCTGCGAACTTTTCATGTTTCTACTAATGAAGATTTGTAATTGACAGACATCGTCTCCGGCGATCGTGTGAAATAGTGTGTCCAAATACTTGTTCCGGTGTGTACAGAGCTGAAAATCCGTCGAAAAATATACTTCACACTTCGGATTGGTACGGGCTTATTGCTCGGCGTATATTTTTGTAGTTTTATCAAAAATAGTTGTCCTGCAGTTTTAAACGGGTTGTTCTATATCTGTTCTGATGGTGGTTGAGGGAGCAGTTTCCCGAGTTTTTGGGGGTTTTGATTGTTGACAGTTTTCAGTTTTGTGGGTAAGTTCGCTACGATGGACATTGCAGCTTGTCTACAAAATACAAGACAATGTTTAGCCATTTTTTTTTTGTAAATTTACAACGTCACTACCGGTGCGAACGACAATATTTTACGAATGCATTCGAAAATAGATTGATGTTTGTATTGTTTTAACGGTGCTAACGGTTCAAACGTCGTTTACGTACTAATTAAAATATCAACCTGTTTTCTTTCTTATTATACTGCTAACATGTTTAACTTTATCGCAATTGTTTATTCTTACATGGTTATAGCTCTTATGTTTTATCTCAACAAATCCCATTACTTTTGCATGATCGAATTGAGCCAATTTAGTTTGTTGAAAGGCTTTATGTAATCCTCGTGTAAGTTTACACGTTTAACGTTATGTTGGCCACAGAAAATGTAACGCGTAAGAATCCTCGCTCCTAATTAGTAACTATCTAGCACAGACTTGAACACGCAGATGAGTTTTGTTTGTCTGTGATGATTTGCCGATACAAATACGCACACACATACAGATATTATGATCGTGGATAAATGTGCTTGATTTTCTTCATCTTTAATTTAGAGTAGACTATATAGTCGAACGCACAGTTAGAAGTCGTTTAAAACACGTCTTTTAAGCTTCAATCGTAACATTAGCTCGATGAATTTGCACAACTCTAAAACCAAATAAATGTGTGTTTCTTATGTAATTGGTGTTTACTTTTCTTACTTATGCTTCAAGTAATGATATTTTGTTTATTCTATTTCATAAAAAAAGGTTTATCTTCAAATCGTGTGTGTGTGTGACTCAGGTCTAGGGTCCGCTTGTTGGGGTGACTTTGGACCAAAAAAAAAATATGGTTCTTGTGATTTTTAGGTACAGTTCACAGATTTTTTGGTATAAGATACTTTCCATAATTTGCAAAACAAGTGTCAATAACACGTTGTTTCAATGGATTCTGACCAACTTCAGATGCCACTTTTTGACAACTACAGTCATGCCTCGGTTTTGCACTGCCCCAGTTCGTTCAGCTGTCTCGGTTAAGCACAGAGCTTATTATAGGATTTTGGCTATAGAGTTATCAAATACGCTCACGCACACCAGCACCCTATTTGTTTTGCTGGCAGGTACGAAATTTAACCTCAATCTTTTTCGTGTACGTATTCGCAATACATGCACACGTAGGTAGATTTTTCATACATTTCGAATGTAGTAACAACATTTTTGAAAATATTCAAAATGTTTACAAAAATACGTATTTTGTATACGTCATTTCAAACGTAACAAAACATTTTTTGAAAATACTCAAAATTTTCACAAAACTACGTATTTTCTAAAAATACTCAAATTTCAGTTTTTCACAATACGGGTATTAAATGATTGGGATTTTTCCATACATCTTGAATGTAAGGACAATTTTTTTTGAAAATAATCAAATTTTTACAAAACTAAGTATTTTTGAAAAATGACTCAATATCTCAGTTTTTTTACAATATGGATATCAAGGATCGGGATCTGTATTTTCGTCATGAAAAACTCAAATTTTTTTTTTAAATATGGGTATCAAACGATCGAAATTTTATCATACATTTCAAATGTAACAAAACATTTTTTTGAAAATACTCAAAATTTTCACAAAACTACGTATTTTCTAAAAAATACTCAAATTTCAGTTTTTCACAATACGGGTATTAAATGATCGGGATTTTTCCATACATCTTGAATGTAAGGACAATTTTTTTGAAAATAATCAAATTTTTAAAAAACTACGTATTTTTGAAAAATGACTCAATATCTTAGTTTTTTTTTACAATATGGGTATCAAGGATCGGGATCTGTATTTTGGAAAAAAAACGTTTTTTATGATTTAGGTATCAAATTATATGATATTTTTTGGAAAATACTCAATTTTTTTACAAAACTACTTATTTTTGAAAAAAAAAATGCTAAAATTTTTAGTTATTGCTACCCATATCGTGAAAAAATTGAATTTTGAGTATTTTTTTTCGAAAATACCCATATCGTGATAAACTGAAAATTTTAGTATTTTATCAAAAATACGTAGTTTTGTGAAAATTTTGAGTATTATAAAAAAAATGTTGGGTTTATATTCGAAATGTATTAAAAATCCTGATCATTTGATACCCATATTGTGAAAACTGAAATTTTGAGTATTTTTTTTTCGAAAATACGTAGTTTTGTGAAAAAATGAGTATTTAAAAAAAATGTTGTTATTACATTCCAAATGTATGAAAAAATCCCGATCGTTTGATACCCATATTGTAAAAAACTGAAATTTTGAGTATTTTTTTCCAAAGTACGTAGTTTAGTGAAAATTTTGAGTGTTTTCAATTAATAAATGGTATTACATTCGAAATTTAGGAAAGAGAAACCGATCATTTGATACCCATATTACAAGAACAATTTTTTTGAGTTTTTTTTGTAGAGACAAATATGTTGAATACGTATTTTTGTGAAAATTTTCATGTAATTATAATTGCAATGGATAGCTGCCATCATCCCAAATTCAAAATACTATAATTTTGATAAAGCTGTCAGACCAAATCTGTCAGACCAAAGAGTTAATAGTAAGCAATCTTGGTCTTTTACGTAGGTGCACATCAATCAAGAATAGAAAATTTTAAAAGAATTTATTTTTTTCAAATAAAGAACTTTTTGGGCTGCAAAATGAAATATTCGCCAGTAATTGATTGAATAGTGTGGCGTCTGGTTCACCGACAATTAAATAAGCAATTAAGAGCTTGAAATTATTTATGTGGATTTGTTATTCCTCTCGTTCCATCTTCCCTTTGCAGCCTGATTGTGGTTTATTTTTGAGAATTCGGTAAAAAATTTCTTTATCGTCTCCCTATTGTCGTTTTAGAGGTTTGCCAGTAAACATTGAGATATTTTTTTTTCTAAACTAAACTTTGAAAAGCTGTTCTTCAAAATGGCGGATATAAAATAACCATTTATGTTTGATTATCTCACTCTGGTGATTTTTTCCAGTTCAACCGGTGGACAAAACATTCAAAATAACCCAAAGTCACCCCCGCGGACGGTATTTTTTTCAAGTTTTGTCCAATGCCGTTTTCAAACAACAGCAACTAAATCAAGCACGACGTTATTTAGACACAGCAGTTCAAATCTCTTTGTGACAATATTTATGGGTGTGATTTCAACCTATTTCAACAATTTTCATTCTGGCCGCGGCAGAAGTGATGGTAAAATTACTTGTTTTTTTGCTACTACTTTAAATCTGCCTTAATTTAGAGCATCGACTACTGCCAGCCTAAGTGTTTGAAGCATTTCCTAACTGCGCTAGTTTTGCTTCTTTTTGTTTTTCAAAACGATTGTCTATTGTCAACTATAAACGTCATGTGCACTGTGTGACTACGAAGTGTGACTACGTGTTTCTATTCCGTTGCAACGGGCTTTCTTTGTTGGTTATGATGTTAAATATGAGAATTCTAAACCAGTCTGCATTTGAATTTGGCTTCAAAACTACTCTCGTACTTTTTAATAGCAACTATTTTTTGCTATTCTTTTGTTTAGTTTGCCTGTGTTGGTAATCAGCTGAGCTAAGATTTTCTCTCTAGTTCTCTTTTATGATTTTTTAGTAACAAAATTGAGAAAAAAGTTTGAATGTGAAATCTATCAACTATTTATGAATATTTGCTTTTTTATTACTTTTTTTCTAATTGTAACACAATATTGCTTCAATGAGTTTATGGAATGTGATATGATTTTCTAAAACTTATTTTCCTTGTTTAGTTTCGTTTTCATTTCCTTGAATTTTATCAAAATATTTAAATTTTTACAGATGAATGGTTTGAAGTCTGAAAACAGAAATTTCAGTATCAGAAGAAAACTAGAGTCGAAAAAAAACACACAAATCCAACGTTGAAAGTGCAAGGTTTGAGCGATCCACCCATAGTTTTTCTTAACCTTCTCACTATCCTTGGTAGTCCTACAGATGTATCAGCGCCAAACGTTCCGCTACGGCGGCGACGTCAGCCGTGGCAGCGTCGTCGGGCTTTTCGGGGACGGCAAACACACTGTCGGACGACGGTCATCAAAGGCAGGTGTCGAACATTTGCAGCGACTTGGTAACAACGTCGTCCTTCAGGCAGGCCTCCAGGAACTCTTCGATCGTGATGATGCCGTCCTGGTTCAGGTCCAGCTTCCGGAACACGTCATCGACCTGTGGAAGCATTGTTTGAAATATTGAAACCATAAACTCAACAAACCCAACTCCCGTCCCCGTACCTGTTCCCGCGCCTTCCGATCGTCGTCCGGCTGGTGGGGCCTCCGGCCCATGAGCTCGTGCACGGCCAGCACGATCTCGGACAGCTCGGCCCGGCTGATGCAGCCGTCGTTGTTGATGTCGTACAGCCGGAACGTCCATCGCAACCGCTCGTATACGGAGCCCCGCAGCAGGGTCGATAGGGTCACCAGGAGATCCTGAAGGGGGAGGGTATTTTATGTTTCTTTTCTTTTTTTACCTGGTTTGAAAACTCGAGCTGCCGGATGAATAGGCTAGCTAGATGTGGTTATTATTATTTTTTATAAACAAATAACTTTGAGGTAATGAAGTTGGCGGTTTCTTAAGTTAACAATATTTTTTTTTAGAAAGAAGAGCTTCGATTTGGGATTAATATTGTTTCAAAATGCGATTGCTCAAAATAACGTTTTTTGCAGAAAAATTATGTACACGGATTAATTAAAGCCTTTAGGGAAATTTCAAGTCAAGTTTTTGCGCTAGGCTTCATCCATAAAGTACGTCACGCTAAAATCAGCCAAAATTTACCCCCCCTCTCCCCCCCCCTTTGTCACGCTTTTCCTATACTTATAACACGCAATGTCACACTCGCTCATACCCCCCCCCCCCTCCCCCCCTAGAGCGTGACATACTTTATGGATGACGCCCTAGAATTCAAGCTGGTGCAAAATTTGGTAACAGAGATCAGCCAAAATTTACCCCCCCTCTCCCCCCCCCTTTGTCACGCTTTTCCTATACTTATAACACGCAATGTCACACTCGCTCATACCCCCCCCCCCCCCCTCCCCCCCTAGAGCGTGACATACTTTATGGATGACGCCCTAGAATTCAAGCTGGTGCAAAATTTGGTAACAGAGATATTCATTAAAATGATGATTTTGCCTTCCTCACTGAGGTAAGGCTATAATCCTGCTCTAAAAATGAACTTTTTATTAAAAGCTCGAAGACCCACCTTCATATATACATATCGACTCAGAATCGAAAACTGAACAAATGTCTGTGTGTGTGTGTATGTGTGTGTGTGTGTATGTATGTATGTGTTCAAAAATCTTGCCAAGTTTTCTCAGCACTGGCTGAACCGATTTTGATCGAACCAGTTGCATTCGACTTGGTTTAGGGTCCCATACATCGCTATTGAATTGTTTGAAGTTTCGATAAGTAGTTCAAAAGTTATGTATAAAAATGTGTTTTCACATATATACGGATCTCAATTATATGCATGTAAACGATGTCCGACCCATCGTTGGTTAGGTAATCGAGAGACCTTTCCAACGAGTCCACAACATTGAAGATCTGGCAACCCTGTCTCGAGTTATGACCACTCAAGTGATATTTATGTACTTTTTTGAAGCCGGGTCTCACTTAAATGCATCTAAACGATGTCCGGATCCATCATCCGACCAATAGTTGGTTAGGTAATCAAGAGACCTTTCCAACGAGTCCACAACATTGAAGATCTGGCAACCCTGTCTCGAGTTATGACCACTTAAGTGATATTTATGTACTTTTTTGAAGCCGGATCTCACTTAAATGTATGTAAACGATGTCCGGAACCATCATCCGACCCATAGTTGGTTAGGTAATCAAGAGACCTTTCCAACGAGTCCACATAATTGAAAATCTGGCAACCCTGTCTCGAGTTATGACCACTAAAGTGATATTTATGTACTTTTTTGAAGCCGGGTCTCACTTAAATGCATGTAAACGATGTCCGGATCCATCATCCGACCCATCGTTGGTTAGGTAATCATGAGACCTTTCCAACGAGTTTACAACATCGAAGATCTGGAAACCCTGTCTCGAGTTATGACCACTTAAGTGATATTTATGTACTTTTTTGAAGCCGGATCTCACTTAAATGTATGTAAACGATGTCCGGAACCATCATCCGACCCATCGTTGGTTAGGTAATCAAGAGACCTTTCCAACGAGTCAACATAATAGAAAATCTGGCAACCCTGTCTCGAGTTATGACAACTTAAGTTATATCTGTGTACTTATTTTTCTGGACCTAAAAAAAATAGCTGAAATATGTGTCCAAACCACTCATATTACCCATTGTTGGTAAAAAGTGAGGAAGGCATCAACCACACAGGTGAATTAAATTAGTTTTTGTAATAAAATAGAAAATGGTGTCAATCCAAGCTATAAAAATTTTCATTTGCCATTGAAACTGACTTCACAGTTTTTTTTTATTTTGATAAAGTGCACCGTTTTGAATCTATATTCATTTTTTGATAACGTTTCTCGCAGAATATATCATTCTCTTGAAATTAATTCAATTCAATTCAATTCGGTTTTATTTGTGAATAATCAAGTTACAATGAGTTCATTTAGGTACACAACAGAGTTTTGGTGTTCCTTTCAGCTGTGTTTTACATCATAATTCAATCGAAAAATTATTACTTTTAACTATGGAATAGACAAGAGTAAGAAAAAGTTTTCAAAAAACTTACAGAAAGTGCAATGGGAAAAGGATAGATAAAGAGAAAGCTTAAAACTAGATCACAGACAAAAAATAATCAATTATAGATGTGCTTGATCATCAGCTCCCAGAGGGCCAGAAATTGTTCTGCCTTGTTACGGCAGCTCCGAAACCGCGTCATCATCTCCCCCGCGAGAGCAAAGAACTCCGGCAGGGAGATCTTCCCCGGTGACTCCTTGCTGGGCCGCATCGCCGCTACCGGCAGCGACCACGCTGGCAAACGACCGCCCCCATCCAGGAGGGATCGCTGGGTTGTCCGCTGGTACTTCGCTGAGAAGAGTGGGACGATGCTGCTTTCTTCTTCCTCTTTTCCTGCTCCTCGAGGTAAGACTTGCGCGCGACGCATCCGCGATAATTGCTGGTATGGTTGCCGTCACAGTTCGCGCACTTTACGCGCGGCTTGGTTTGTTCTGCGTTTTCCCCCAAGTCCGCCTTTCGTGGCAGTGCGCACGCCTCCGAGAGGTGTGACTCACCGCACTTCACGCAGCGGGGCCGGAGGTTGCAGTTCCGCGAGCCGTGGCCGAATTTCTGGCAACGGTGGCATTGCGCTACGTACGTCGGGTTCTTGGTGTAAAACCGCCAGTTTACCCAAAAACCGTCCAACGTCTTAGTCCGCCGCAGATCTTGGATCTTGACGGTGCCGCGGTCGAAGTACAACAGGTACAGGGTGTGTGTACCTGTGACTGTTGTCTTTCGCGAGAGCACTTTTATCTCCCGTGGCTTTATTCCGGCGTTCGAAAGGTGTCGCTTCAGGTCGGCGATCGGACGGTCTTGGTAACCCTGCAAGACGACCTTAACAGGGGGCTTCTCTGGGTCGTGTGTGTAGAAGTTGAAGTTGCTACGCTTCAGTTCTTCAAGCACCAGGTCGAAATCTTTTCTGTTCAGTGTGATCACTTACACTGCCGACTTACCGATTTTCAGACAATATCCGAGGCCTTCCAGCAACTCGTCAACATCGTCCGCCAACGTGTCCAAAACAAAAATTGGAGGTGGTCTACGTTCCGCTGGAGTGTTGTTCTTTTTTGACGTCTGCACTTTTTTCCGTGCACGACCATCATCGTCGTCTTCGTCGTCGGTAGTGCTGCTACCGTCGGTGTTGTTGTTGTTGTTTTCTTCGTCGTCGCTCAGCATCTAGAACTCGTTCCTGATGGGGATGTTGGCGGATGTTGATGTGCCACTGGTCGTGGCACCGGAGGTACCCGAACGGGTTCGCACTGGTGATTTCGGAACATATCCGGGATGCAGTAACTTTTTGTCGATGTCTTCTGCGCTCACGCTCCCCTGCGCGATGGCGGCCGACACGGCGTTGGTTTGTTTACCTTTTTGTACACGGCCGGTAGACGAACTTCGCGGGTTTTTCGAGGCCGCACTCGAACTGCCACGGCCACGGCCGGCCTTTGGCATGCTACAGGAGCAAACTCGCGGCTAATCACGGTAAACTACGGCGAAAAAAATCGAAAAAACGATGGAGCACTGAGCACTTGACTGCTGCTTGCTCTTGTGCGTACACGGAGGGTGTGTGAAAAAAAACCATTCACAAGATCGGAATTTCGAATTTATGTAGTCTTGTACTGCCCACCATTGAAAAATCGGCTAATATCCACTTTTGGCAAAAACGAGATATTAGCACCAGGTGGTAGAGGATGTTCCAACGCATCTTCTGGAACTTGAATTTCACTGAAATAGTGTTTAGACTTGGCTGCCGATGCGAAAAACCAAACGGCTAATATGCCACTCTTATGGGAAATTGCCTTGACAGAGATTTTGTGACAAACACTAAAACGCGTTTTTCTCGGAATACTTGATTTGGCATAATAGCCGAATTTTCTATTATAGGCAGTGTATAGACAACTAATAATGCAAAATGGCTTCTTTTGGACAAAGTTTCATCAAAATTAATAAATACCATAAACTGGGGTCAATCGGGACACATGGGGCGAATTGGGACAGCAATTTTAACCATGATGGAGCACAATATTTTGATTTTTCTGGTTGGTTTCGGATAGAACAGACTCAGGCCAACAAAATGTGTACATCCATTTCCAAATTTAAAAGCTTTAAGTGGTCTAAAAACTGCTGTCCCTATTCAGACTGTAGTCCCGATTCACCCCAGATTACGGTACAAAATCAAAATCCTATTTCGAAGGTTATTTTGTAACTTTTTTCCTTCAGTAGATTTGCTCGATTCTTTGTGCACCCGAAAACTCTGTTCCCAACTTTGAATTAATCGACCGTTGAAAGGTGATCCACATCTCTGCTGAGGATAGGAACTTCACACAGGTAATGTTTAAACAACGAAAATTTCGAAAAAATGCGAAATTCTAGTGATCAACTTACTTGATTGTTTATTTTGTCTAACCCGTCTAAGTTTACTAGGTTACATTCATTCGTTATGAACGATGGTAAAATATTTTTCCTTGATGGTGCTATATATTTTATCACCTTCAAACACTATTTCCTTCATTTCCTCTTCAAGTGTGTTGTACTCTTGTACAGGTGCCATAGTCTAAACACTTCATTATTTCGAGGTAAAATTCGCGTGACATTTTTACCACATTATAACGACCAGCACCAGAAAATGCCAGTGACAATTGGACGTTGCATTATTTCCATCAAATTAAGCAACAATGCACTTGTTGTTATTTGCTGTAAAAAAGTTGTGATAAAATATGTAAAACTTATTTATCTGTGATATGATCCAGCAAAAATTATGCATAAAAAGCAACAGTAGTACAGCGAAACCGTGCGCTTCCTTTTCGGCTTCCGAGGTGGAGGTTACAGCAGCGAGTTCAAGTTACTCGCAAAAATCACCACCACCCACTCTGGAAGTAGGAAGCATGCTTTTAATTTGGAACATGGCTCAGTTTCTGCGGCGGAACAAACGAACGAACGAACGAAACTTGCGAACACAGATTGCGTGACCTGACTAATTGGAGGACCGTCGAAAGCATGTTGCATAATAAACTAATTAGATTTCAACCGGGGTAAATTGTCACCACCATTCAAGTCTAATCCAGTGAGTCTGCCATCGCACAGCACGGGGTGGCAGGAACACAACGTTTGCTTACCCGAAACGTAATGGATCCGTTACAATTAACGTCGAACGCTTTGAACACATAGTGTGCATAAAGGCTGGAATCTGTGGGATGGGAAAGAGAAATGTTTGTGTTAATTAATTATGTGTGTGCTGGGGGGGTCATTAAGGGAGGTTGACAGGACACTTACTTCCATGAGGGAAAAATTTCGCATAAATATCCTTAAAACTATCCTCGTGCACTACACCGTCGGGGCATTCCTGGAAGTAGATGGAATTCAAATAATTTAATTGGTTCCGTAAATCACGGCAAAATTAAGCTTTTTTTTCAAAACGTAATGTCAGCACAAAATATGTGCAAAGTGGCAAAGTTTCCCAAATGAAGGTCCTCCGAAAGCAATTACTTACAAGCTAAACCCCCCCTCCCAAAAGTTCAACCACGTTATCAAACCGAAACTCTTACCGTTTTGAAGCCCCGATACATGACTCGTATCTCCTGGCGGGTAAACTTTGTCAACCGGCACAGGTCCTCGAGCGCCACTGGAATCGGTTTCGGGGCCCGCGTCGGCTCCAGCTCGTACACGACCTCCTCGATGGGACTGTCCGGTGGGGTTGCCATCTTCGCATTGACTTCGACTCACGCTGGGTCTTGGTTCGGGGAGTGGGGGGTGGGAGGACACACACGTGGGTCTATTTGCACGTGGTTCACTCACACAGTGGGGCGTTGAATGTTAACTTTGCGCTAGTTACGGGTTCTGCGTTCTAATGTGCCACTACCGCTCGGTGGATGCCATTCGGGAGGAAGCTGGTGCTGATGGTGTTATACTCTACGGCAAACTTGGTGGGTTGGACAGCTAGAGGGTCTTGCTCCGGTGGCCACTTACTTATCGTGGGACCTGGGATTGGTGGTTTTAACAATCTGTGGAAGAGAACGGAGAAGAAAAATAAAATACGTTAAACTTGCTGGGCACGTTTTGAAGCTTTTGAGGGTTTCGAAAGTTTTGAGCAGGGGTCATGTGGACGAAAAGTACATTTTAATTAGTTTCTGTATGTGTTTGGCATTCTCAAAGTTTAGCAGTGGAGTTCAGGCAACATTGTTGTAAAAAATTCTCTTGTTAAGTTGCCTTTCTAGTTCTACAAACGATTACAATTATTTAATGTATTGGAAGAGTTCTAGAGATAACATTGATATTTAGCAATTCCCCACGAAAACAGCATGATTCGAAAAAAAAGTTCTCCGATCGGGCTCAAAATTTTTCTGGGGGTTCCTTGGCCGATATAATTGGACCCGTATTTTTTTGTTTGGCCATTAGGGTGACCTACGCCGTGTTAGGGTGGTTCGAAAATTGACAATTTTCGTCGTTTTTCGCAAAAACCACTTTTTTCAAAAAATCATATCTCCGCGCCATTTCATCCGATTTTAGCTGTCTTAGATGCAAAAGAAAGGTGATTAGTTTGACTATTTAAGAAAAATAGTAAGAAGTTTCAAAAATCTAGCTTAACATTTGAAAAGGTCGTATGAAAACTTAATATGCTGTTTTGAAGGTCTCGGGACCAAAGAGCCTATGTCTGAAAATATTTTTATCGGATTCCTCGGAAAATTTCACATAATATATCAAAAAATGGTGAAGTTATGTTTTCGATACTCTGAGATACGATCTTTTGAAAATAAAAACTGAGTTTTTCGACGTGCCTCGCGCAAAAATGGAAAAATGACGAAAACGGGAAAAAAACTACTTTTTTCACTAAAACGGCGATAACTTAAAAATTTCAGCGATGACCTATATATGTTAGGATACCAAAATTTTCGTAATTAAAATACGCAACTTTTGGTACCCCTCCGTTTTCGTCATTTTCCCATTTTTGCGCGTGGCGCATCGAAAAACTCAGTTTTTATTTTTTTTTTAAAATCTTATCTCAGAGTATCGAAAACATAACTTCACCATTTTTTGATATATTATGTGAAATTTTCCGAGGAATCCGATAAAAATATTTTCAGACATAGGCTTTTTGGTCCCGAGACCTTCAAAACAGCATTTTAAGTTTTCATACGACCCTTTCATATGTTAAGCTAGATTTTTGAAACTTCTTACTATTTTTCTTAAATAGCTAAACTAATCACCTTTCTTTTGCGTCTAAAACAGTCTAACATCCGATGAAATGGCGCGGAGATACGATTTTTTGAAAAAAGTGTTTTTTGAGAAAATCGACGAAAATTGCAATTTTTCGGACTACCCTAACACGACGTAGGTCACCCTAATGGCCAAACGAAAAAATACGGGTCTAATTATTTCGGCCAGGGAACCCTTAGAAAAATGTTGAGCCCGATCGGAGAACTTTTTTTTGGAACCATGCTGTTTTCGTGGGGAATGGCTGTATTATAAGCAAGAGATTTGATAATGTGTACCAGATGTTCAAGTTTTGTTTAACCAAATTGATTGAAACTAAGTATGAAAATGTTTTTTTAATGAAATAACAATATAAGTAAAAGTCTTTAAATTTTCTGTTCTGCTCAGATTTTCTATATTTGAGCAATTCTCGGAGATCTCGATCATTCGATTTTTTTTTGTATTTTTAATCCGGCAGAAACATTTTTGGTGCCTTCGGTATGCCCAAAGAAGCCATTATTCATCAAAAGTTTGTCCATATAATTTTCCATACAAAAATGGCTGCTGTCTATACAAAAATTATGTATGAAAATTCAAAAATCTGTATCTTTTGAAGGAATTTTTTGATCGATTTGGTGTCTTCGGCAAAGTTGTAGGCATGATGAGTACTACACTGAAAAAAATGATACACGGTAAATTTTTTGGTGATTTTTTATTTATCTTTTTGTCACTAAAACTTGATTTGCCAAAAAGTAATATTTAATTTTTTTTATTTTTTGGTTCGTTTTAGGGTTGATGTCCCCAAAATTTGAGAAATTTGCAGAATGTGCAAAAAATCTTTACGAGTAATGAATTTTTGTTTTTCGATGTAAAATCTAATTTTCAATCAAAAAGTACTTGCGTGAAATTTTGATAAAGTGCACCGTTTTCAAGTTATAGCCATTTTTAGGTTACTTTTTTGAAATAATCGCTGTTATTCATGTTTTAAAATTAGTTCCCATGCTTGTCCACTTTTGAAACATATATTTTTGAGAAGCTGAGAATAATCTCTTTTTTTTCTATTTAGCTTTTTTGAACTTTGTTGATACGACCCTTTGTTGCTGAGATATTGCCATGCAAAGGTTTAAAAACAGGAAACTTGAAGTTGATGATGTTAGAGTCTCAACCAAACAATCCATAATTTTCTAATGTCGATATCTCAGCAACGAATGGTCCGATATCATTGTTAAAACATGAAACATTCGTGAAATTTTCCGGTTTTTTCCAAAGCAATATTTTTTTCTTAAGTCAAGACTGACATTTTACGTCCTTTTGAAATGTTAGTCTTGATTTAAGAAAAAAAATATTGCAAACATATAAAAAAAATTAAAATAGTGTTTTTTTCAAATCAAACTTTAGTGACAAAAAGTGAAATAAAAAATCACCCAACAATATTTCATCGTGTATTATTTTTTTCAGCGTAGTCCTTATTCATACCTACAACATTTCCGAAGGCACCAAATCGATCAAAAAATTCCTTCAAAAGATACAGGTTTTTTAATTTTTATATATCATTTTTGTAAGGACTGCTGCCGATTTTGCATGGAAAACTATATGGACAAAATATTGATGCAAAATGGCTTCTTTGGGCATAACAAAGGCACCAACAAAATTTCAGCCGGATTAAAAAAATACAAAAAGTAAAATTAAACAAAGATCTTATTCATAGAGCTCCTTTGTCATGAAAACTAAGAAATCAGGGTGCATTCATTTCGGATATATTAGTCAATCTAGTTGAATATTAAAAATATGTTATCAAATTTGTGGGAAACTTGGGTTGGTGCCGTGGAGAGAATCCCCGACACGTCTGGTTCGTTCGGAGATAGTTGTTGGAAGGGGGCACAGTTTGTTGACATCGACTGGCAGCTGACCGCTGACCGGATATATGCGTTACGGGTGGGCGTAACGCTTAGCACAAGGGGCGTACATGCGGGGGTTATTATTCGGGTCCACACATCTTCCCTCCTCTCCTAAAAAAAGTTACTAGCGCAACTCACAAAAGCAATCAAACTAAATCATTCATGCTGTGTTGCGTATCAGAAACAGTAGAGATATTGTTTACCTCACAATTTTTTTATCCTATCTTCTTTTGATAGGTTTACCATGTAGTTAAAACATTAACTATATTTCAAACAAGTAATTATTTCGTCATTCTGATAAAAGGTTCCTGCATGACCCTGATTTAACTTGCTTCGGACTTCGACTTTTTGTCTTTAGACCTTCGGTTCGGAATACGGCAACGCAGCTGAAGCACTAAAGCACACACTCGCTTCGAATTGCTGTTTTCAATTGGTTCCGTAGTCTCTGTCTTGATGTCTTGTCCTGCTTCGCCAATTAAGATCAGTTCTCGGTTTTTAAAGACGATCAGATCATAGAGACGATACCCCAAGGATCATTGACGGCACGGTGTCTTTTCTTAAGGCTGGTATGCAGATCGGAAGGAAAGGGGTCAAGAAACAGCTTCACGAACAGCAGAACAAAGGAGAAGGAGAGATTTCTTGGGGCTTTTCTTCACCCTCTCTGGCTTGCTTTCGCTGCCGCTGCTGCCCATTTGATTTTTTTCTCGACCGATTCCTTCCGAAGTGCATACACCGCTTTAGGGAATGGTAGTCGGGTTTGCTTATCCTTAGCGCACCCCACGCAGTTGTCAACATCAGCGTCCTTGAACTGCACTGCAGAGGCAGATCTTCGGCTAACTTCGGCCTTTCACAAGTCGTTGTTGTCTTCTGGTTGCGGCCTTTTCAGTGAGTTCACAAGCCAGCATGGCCTATTCAGTGAGAGCTCACAAGCCGTTGTTGTCTTCTCGTTGCGACCTTTTCAGTGAGTTCACAAGCCAGAATGGCCTATTCAGTGAGAGCTCACAAGCCGTTGTTGTCTTCTCGTTGCGACCTTTTCAGTGAGTTCACAAGCCAGAATGGCCTATACAGTGAGAGCTCACAAGCCGTTGTTGTCTTCTCGTTGCGACCTTTTCAGTGAGTTCACAAGCCAGGATGGCCTATTCAGTGAGAGCTCACAAGCCGTTGTTGTCTTCTCGTTGCGACCTTTTCAGTGAGTTCACAAGCCAGAATGGCCTATTCAGTGAGAGCTCACAAGCCGTTGTTGTCTTCTCGTTGCGACCTTTTCAGTGAGTTCACAAGCCAGAATGGCCTATTCAGTGAGAGCTCACAAGCCGTTGTTGTCTTCTCGTTGCGACCTTTTCAGTGAGTTCACAAGCCAGAATGGCCTATTCAGTGAGAGCTCACAAGCCGTTGTTGTCTTCTCGTTGCGACCTTTTCAGTGAGTTCACAAGCCAGAATGGCCTATTCAGTGAGAGCTCACAAGCCGTTGTTGTCTTCTCGTTGCGACCTTTTCAGTGAGTTCACAAGCCAGAATGGCCTATACAGTGAGAGCTCACAAGCCGTTGTTGTCTTCTCGTTGCAACCTTTTCAGTGAGTTCACAAGCCAGGATGGCCTATTCAGTGAGAGCTCACAAGCCGTTGTTGTCTTCTCGTTGCGACCTTTTCAGTGAGTTCACAAGCCAGAATGGCCTATTCAGTGAGAGCTCACAAGCCGTTGTTGTCTTCTCGTTGCGACCTTTTCAGTGAGTTCACAAGCCAGAATGGCCTATTCAGTGAGAGCTCACAAGCCGTTGTTGTCTTCTCGTTGCGACCTTTTCAGTGAGTTCACAAGCCAGAATGGCCTATACAGTGAGAGCTCACAAGCCGTTGTTGTCTTCTCGTTGCGACCTTTTCAGTGAGTTCACAAGCCAGGATGGCCTATTCAGTGAGAGCTCACAAGCCGTTGTTGTCTTCTCGTTGCGACCTTTTCAGTGAGTTCACAAGCCAGAATGGCCTATTCAGTGAGAGCTCACAAGCCGTGGTTGTCTTCTCGTTGCGACCTTTTCAGTGAGTTCACAAGCCAGAATGGCCTATTCAGTGAGAGCTCACAAGCCGTTGTTGTCTTCTCGTTGCGACCTTTTCAGTGAGTTCACAAGCCAGAATGGCCTATTCAGTGAGAGCTCACAAGCCGTTGTTGTCTTCTCGTTGCGACCTTTTCAGTGAGTTCACAAGCCAGAATGGCCTATACAGTGAGAGCTCACAAGCCGTTGTTGTCTTCTCGTTGCGACCTTTTCAGTGAGTTCACAAGCCAGGATGGCCTATTCAGTGAGAGCTCACAAGCCGTTGTTGTCTTCTCGTTGCGACCTTTTCAGTGAGTTCACAAGCCAGAATGGCCTATTCAGTGAGAGCTCACAAGCCGTGGTTGTCTTCTCGTTGCGACCTTTTCAGTGAGTTCACAAGCCAGAATGGCCTATTCAGTGAGAGCTCACAAGCCGTTGTTGTCTTCTCGTTGCGACCTTTTCAGTGAGTTCACAAGCCAGAATGGCCTATTCAGTGAGAGCTCACAAGCCGTTGTTGTCTTTTCCGCGTGTAGTTAAAGAAATAAACAATTCTATAAACTGTTACGACCATGTGAAAGTAAAAAAAGACAAAGGAAAAAAAAATGTCTTTCCCTCTTTTTCACCGCGTCATACAAAAAAATCCAAGAAGAAAAACACTGGCTGAAAATTGAGCTCGCTGGCAGAACGGCGCATCCCTGCCAATAATTAACCAGTCCGCGGCGCATCTCTCGATCAGCGAGCAAGTGTAACCCCGAAAGATCTGTATCGCCGGCCAATCTACGCCACTGGCAAAGATTCGAGGCAACTGTTCAGAAAAAAAGAATGCGATTCACATACAACTTCAACCTCAATCTTGGCCAATTCCCGTCCTACCTCCAAAACACAAAAGAACGACACATTCTTACCTGATGCTTCACAGTAAATGTTCTTTCACAAATCACTTCACTTTTTCCCGCGACATGCCGGGGATTCTCCACTATCGCTAAACTGTATTCACCGTAAATTTTACGGTGTCCTGTCACGGTCGCCATTGTGGGAAACTTGGGTTGGTGCCGTGGAGAGAATCCCCGACACGTCTGGTTCGTCCGGAGATAGTTGTTGGAAGGGGGCACAGTTTGTTGACATCGACTGGCAGCTGACCGCTGACCGGATATATGCGTTACGGGTGGGCGTAACGCTTAGCACAAGGGGCGTACATGCGGGGGTTATTATTCGGGTCCACACAAAATTCAAGAGAAAAAAAAAATCATTAAATCATTTCCATTTCCAGCTCACAGTGTAAATCCGCAACAGTATCTTCAATTTGAGCGAAAAATTCTCAACCCACTTCCTATTCGAAAATTACGACAAAAACCATCCCGCGACGTCGCGCTGTCTCGGGGGAATTTCCTCCGACACGTGGCAAAATTTCCCAGAACCAATGAGGCGCCACGATTTAAATTAAAAATCGTTTATTACTCTCATTATGGCTCGGTCACACTGCCTTCGCCTACGTTGCCGGCCAGTTGACCTTTTCTGCTGTCGCACTTGGACGAAAATCTAACCGGGGATCGAAAAAAATAGATTTTAGCTTTTTCATTTTTGCTTGACTGGAGGAATTTGCAATCCTGAATTTTAATTAGCATTAACTCAAAGTAAGTTAGTTGGGAAATAAAGGAAATTGCAAAATGCACATTATTAGGAAACATTATATAAATTTATTTTGCGTGATTCTTACTTCAAATGTTTATTGTTACAACAAAAGACGGAAGCAAAATTATGGTAATGTTTTGGAGCGAGTTGACCTATATTATTCACTGGAACGTCGTCCGGGAAGAAAAATACTCGGTTCAGATAGCAAAAACATCTTCTTTCCAGAAAGAATACATTCAGCAGTCATTGCTATCGCACCCCAGAGTGCAGTTCTGGGTAACGAAGAAACTAAATAAACATTCCTTTCGGGCTCATAAAAACATCAGCTGGAATCTGGTCACGTCTCAGAATGTGTTCCGAACGAGGTACCAGATTTGCCACGCATCCATCTTATTGCTGCGAACAAAGTATCACGCACCTCCATCGAATTGGCAAATGTTCATCCCTTCAGAGGAATCACTACACTCGGAACCCAAATTAGGTCACAAAATACACAAACGATGTGATCACCCACTACAGAGCGGATTCGTTAGTTCGAATTTCGCTACTTCGAATGTCCGCTCATTCGAATACTCGCTAATTCGAACGTATTCGAATTAAAAAGCACTGAAACGTCAAAACCAGTTGTCAAACTGATGTTGACGTTTCAACACCATTGTTCGACAATTTCTGAACACGTGGTTTCAAGCGTTTGACAGCTGTCAGTCGTTCCAATTGGCGAATTTGGATTCGCCTATTCGGATGCATTTTCATTCGAATTAGCGAATCCACTCTGTACTGGGCGTAGAACAAATTGAAAAAAAAATCCATCCTGTTTGGTGCCCAAAACATTGATTGACATGAGCCCGGGGATGAATTGGACCATGTTTTGTTGCGGAAGAATTGATAGTAGAAGTTGTAGGGAAAGGTGCATGGTATGAATAAACAAACAGTCGAGAATTGCTTTGAGAGTTGCCGTTCTGGTTCAGATTGCCTCGATGTTGATACGGACCTGGACCTTGGAACATGTCATTCAGCCATTACATTGTGAGCAGGATATATGTCCGATCAGATTTCAGCTGATTCAACAAACTTTAGTATTGATTTGATTCAGAAAGAATTGTTGTGGTCTAGGTTGTGGTTGAATATGGATAGCTAGAGCTTTGGTTAAAGTTGGTTGCTTGTAATATTGCATCAGGAATTGGTGAATTTTTCATCAGTTTCTGATGAATATTTATCAGGTACACATTTTTACACATCAAACAATTGTTGTGGTTAGGTTGAGCGTTTTAGCAGAATGCATTACTGTGAATACAAAGAGACGAGTTGTTCCTTTTAATTCCGCTATATATAATAATATATAGCGGAATTAAAAGGAACAACTCGTCTCTTTGTATTTACTCAAAAAATTGGTAATATTCAACCTAGCAAATATTCAACATTCCAAAATTCAACTTTTTTTCTGTTCTGCGTCAAACGCGTTCTGACCTGAAATCCCTTTGGCCATTTGTCGCACTTACATCAATTTTCAGGGAGTGACAAGATAGCATGACAAGATTGAAACTACTTTCATATGTAAAGTGACAAAAACGCACGGAGTTTTTTCGGATTTCGTTCAATATTTCAGAGTTGAAATCGAATTTTGGGGATCTGTGAAGGTCAAAAGATGAGCCATTATGAGCTGCACAATATGGCGTTCTTAACTCAATTTACGTTTTCGGTCATATTTCAAGCGACTCCGACTCCGACTCCGACTCCGGCTTTCTGGGATTAGCCGACCCCGACTCCGGCTCCGGCTTTCAGATCCAACCGACTCCGACTCCGACTCTAACTCCGGCCCACCAACAGCCGACTCCGACTCTGAATCCGAATTTAAGTTGACATTTATAAGAAGCGCATTGACTATCATAGTAACCTTGTATTTTTAAATAAAAATTTTAAGCGAAACTATTTTTTAAAGCTCCATTGAAATTTTTAAGACGTACATGGACATCACGCCAAGGCTGAAGAAGTTTATTATTACAAATCAATGTATCTAAAAAAATCTTCGGGGTAAGAACGCTTAAGGGGTCCTTTTCAAATATCCGTGACCTAAAAAATATTTTACCTCGGAATTTTGGATTTATCTGAATTTTTTTTTTTATATATTTAAAAGGAGGCTCGCGATACTTCTTGCATCTTTACCTAAAACGAAGCTTTATGAATGGTCGTGTGCCTCCATGAAGATATATGAAAAAACTTAGAATTGAAAAAAAAAAAACAATAATCCGCAGGATAAATATTTTCTAGGTCACGGATATTTTATCATCTTGAAATCCTGTTTTATCCTGAAATCATTAGATTTGTTCAACGATAATTTGCAACAATATCAAAATAGTTTGCCTAAGGATCAACATTCTCAGACAATTTAAATTTTTTGTACAAAGTTATAAACAAAATGTGATTGTTGAGTTCCAAGTAATAGATTGTTATAATCGTTGAATATTTGTTGGAAGAGTTATCCTGTCAGTGATTTTTGTTGTTTTCTTTCCATAAATAGTGGTTATTATTTATATTTTTTGATGTACCTCGCAACTTTTTTCCTGAACATTTATTTACTTTAAACCACCAAGACATTCGCTATCGGGGTATAAGATGACTGTGTGTGTACTTTTTTTCAGAAAGAACTAGATTAAATTTGGTCAAATTTGAGTTATTGGCAAAAGGATGCAGTCAAAAATCAATTAAATATTTCTGAATAGAAAATCAATATTGTTTTTTTTTGTTATGATGATACTACATACTTGGGTAAGAGCTGATTAACAGGTTGTCATTCAGTGATCTCTAAAAAAAGATAAAAACGGCAACGCAGCGCATGCAACTTGAAAAAAATTAAAAATATAAGAAGTTTTGTAAATTAATCTGTTTTATAGCAAATTATAAAAAATAAAAAAAAAACATAATTTTTGTTGAATTTAAGATTTTCGGCTGTGACTCCGACTCCGACTCTAGCTAAAAAAAATTAGCCGACTCCGGTTCCGAATCCGACTCCAGCTGTTCGAGTTTTTACGACTCCGACTCCGACTCCAGGCTTCCCAAAAAGACCCGACTCCACCGACTCTGCCTCCGACTCCGACTCCGACTCCACAGCCTTGGTATTTCTATATGTTAGACATTGTCCATGTATTCCCGATGTCAAAAGAACCATTTTTTTGATTTGTACAACTTCACAGGCTGGTCATACAAAATGAGCATGTGAAAATTCAAAAATAAAATCTGATCGACTTGGTGTCTTCCGCAAAATTATAGGTTATGATTGGGACTTTCAACAAAAAAAAGGTTCATCGGAAAAAAACCCGGAATTCGTTTTTTTATTTGTCTTTTTGTTATTCAAAATTCAAATTTAATTCCCAAACTGAGATTTTTTCTTGATTTTCAAATCGGTACAAAAATATCACTTAAGTGGCCATAAAGAGTATCTCCAGATTGCCAGATGTGTGAATGAAACTTTTAGTGATAATCTTTGTCCAAGACAGCAAATCGTTCAGAACATCCTTGCTCAAGATACAGAATTTTGAATATTCACATGTATGACTAGCTCACAAAATGCAAAATTAATTATATTGACACAGGGAATACTAATCTCGTCAAAGTTTGCGAAATACATGAGAATTACTCAATTACAGAGTTGTAAATCGAGCATTGCAAATTTTCGTCTTTATAATTAATTTTTAGCAATCTTTTTGAGAAACGCTAATATGAAACAATTTTAAAAGTATAACGTAAAAGCCATAAAAGTTTGCCTTTTATCTTGCTTTTCAGGACGCAAAAAATCACGATGATTTACGTTAGTGATGTCAGCTCATGAGACGTTGCTGGAATTCAAAATAATCTTTAAAAATTGAGTTTCTCTCTGTCCCTCTTTCAACTTTTTTTTTCAGAATCACATTTTCTCAAGACACCTTACAAAAAGTGAACCTTTTTTCTCCGCTTAACATTCCCTTCCAAACTGTAAGTGATCTCCAGTGACAATCACGAACGTGGGCTGGTTCGGCAAAATGTAACGAATTCAAACTGGTGTTCCATAAAAATTGGGCACCGTTCCAAACTTGCACCGGCAGAGATAAAAGTGGAAGAAACGACCGACCGACAAGGGTAGTTTGAGATGGAAGAAAAGTGCCAAGAAAAGCTTCAAAGTATCGAGGGTAAAAATGTGGAGCAGAAATTCGGAGCAGAACCGGAACTCGCGTCGGCATCAATGTTCCACGTGGTATCCGGGGGGTGGTGAACGGAAAGTAGCCACGATGGCGATGTGCACGGCGAGATTAGAGACATTTCCCTGCGGTAATCATTTGGGTAGTGTTTAAGAACATCTTTCAATTTTAGTTTTACTTCTTACGAATGCGCTTAAGAAACATAAAAAATGTATTTTGTCGAATTATTGCAATTTTGTTCAAAACGTTTATTTGGGACTTGGAAGTACTCAAATATATTGTGACACTCAGAGCATAGATTTTTAAAATATTCCGTTGGAGTGTGTTATTATTCCTAAGTTCCAAAGTGTTACATCTTAAATTTTCCAACCTTCTCCTACACTTAATCTAATGAAAAAACAAGGAACTTTGGACAAACTTTCGAAAGGAAAAGCTCGGCCAAACATAATATTCCAGCTGCGGAACCAGCAGCATACATACACCTACTTACTACGACACGATTATTTATGGGCCACTTTCGATGTAAATGCTTCGGCGGAGAGATAAGTCACGCGCAGCGCTTGTTTGGGGTTTCTCCTTTCGCGGCAAGAAAATGAAAGGTTATGTAAGTTTAAATTCACCATGCAAGATGAGACTTTATGACGCGAGAGCGAGGTTCTGTTCTGATGGACGCGTCCTTGAGGGTGGGATGCATCTTCTGATAGAATATTTGATGGAGTTATTTTTAAGTGTTATTTGTATGCTTAGTGATTTTTCACACTCTAAATTTCCCATTTTCACGGGGAACATAATTCCAAAAAACACCGAATTTCGCGGAAATGTATGAAGCAGTTTTTAAAATTATCTGGAAAATCTAATGTTAAATGTACGGATAGATTTTTTTACACCTTATTTTATGCAGAGAATCCTCTTTTTACGCGGTGGCGTTACGCTTTTTGTTTTGTATATTTCTCTTAAACCATACAATATTTTTGCAAGCCTCAAAACGCGTTTTATAGATCTGAACAAAACCTACGAATCGCTTATAAAACATTGCAAAAATGTTGCGTCGTTCCAGAGAAATCGACAAATAAGAAAAACGTAACGCACCGCGTTAAAAGAGGATTCTCTGTTTTATGCTTCAGTAGGGTGACAAGAAAAGAAAAACCCTGGTTCGATTCTTTAGGCAATAATAAGTAATTGTGCCAATTTTGAGCTAAACCGGTTTTTATCGTTGAAGTTTAAATGGGAAAATTCGCAAAAAAAATCCCAAATTTTGCGTTACGTAATAAAAGAATGCTCCGTAAAACTTGTCTTAACCTTTTTAACATGTACTGGGGTAGGTCAAACAATACTTAAAAGCCGGGTGGGTCAGTGAGTTTCTTACAATTTTTAGCCTAGAAGTGTGCAAATTGAATTACGTCAAACTGACCCCTAGTAAGGCTGCTTTTTATTTTTTCTTCTGAAAATTGTTTGTTTAACTAATTTCTGACGTTTTACAATGTTTTCAAATTAGCAATGAAGTAAATAAAATGTTCCAAGTTTGATTAAATCCATAAGAATTTTGATATCAATTTTCATTGCCACCAAAACCAATTTGGTTGCATTTTTCATTTCCATCCATAGTATTAGAGATGATTGAGCAATTCCAGCCCAAAACAGGATTTTTTAGGTACCATTTTCTTGAAATATAGGCTCACAGATATAAGCTTATTGCATTACTTATAACCAGGGTTGCGAATGAGCGAGCGCTCACGGAAAGCTTGCTCGCTCCAGCTGGAGCGTGAGTTTTTATCAGGTAGCTCGTGCTCGCTCACGCTCACCGGAGCGTTTTGCGCTCACGTGAGCTGGTGAGCCAAAGTAGGTAGTTGTTTTTTCCTGTTGAAGCATCTGCCTGTTTGGAACGAAGTTTCCAGAACTATCTCAGCACAGGCAGCAAAAACAAACAAGAAAGTGGTCGAACAAACAAAGCAAAGCAATGAAATGGATTTGGTCAGCGAACCGAAATCTATGTTCTATTTAAAATCTAGACATTTTTCGAACAAGGAACAAAAAACTAAATTCATAATGTAAACATTCATTGACGTGAAGAGATGCATTGTTTGTTCACAAATCAAATCCATATTGTATTGTTGTTATGTACAACAAAAAAAATGACAATTTATGTATATTTTATTGATTTTTAAATAATCTTTTAAACAGTTACAATCATCCATGTTCAAAAAATCATATATAACTTGTAATTGAATATTTTCAAAGGTTTGGTTGCGGAAGTGTTGAATAAAATCCACTTGTTGGAAGAAGAGCCGCCCTTTTCGTGGTGAAAAATATTGACAATTTATTTGACTTGAGTCAAAAGAGTTATTTCAACCCTTAGGAATTTTGAGGCTTATATTTAAAAATAAAACCGTTTCAAAAATGTTACCTTATTTTCTAAAATGTTTGCCAAATAGAGACTAACCTTATAGAAATGATCAGCCGTTTCTAATCACTGAATCATTGAAAGATTTAATAAACGGATTTTTTTTAATGGTAGCTCATTCTGACCAGCAATCTGGAAATGTAATCAAAACACTGTTTAGGTACATAAAACAGTTTAATGTTATATTTTTATCAACCAAGCATTTAACATTGAATCGAACTTACCCCAGCACAAATATTCTTGAATTATTTCATGGTTTTTTTCGTTTTTTTTCTAAGGTTTACAGGCCTTTTTACTAAGCCGTCTAAACCCCTCCGCCCGCACCTCTCTAATACAATTAGGCCTTTAAATTCTGAAATATTTATACATTCAACTGCATGTATAAAAAAATATTAAACCCTTGCGAATCCAACCTTTTATTTAAAAACACAAACTTAATCCACCTACGTGGTTGGAGCCTTCCTCACTTATTTCCAACAATGGCTGATGTGATGGAATTGTACAAACATTTCATCTATTTTTTAGATCCGGAATAAAAAAGTACATAAATATCACTTAAGTGGCCATACCTCGAGACAGGGTTGCCAGATCATCAATGTTTTGGACTTGTTGAAAAGGTCTTTTGATAACCTAACCAACGATGGGTCGGATGGTGGATCCGGACATAGTTTACATACATTTAAATTAGATCCAGCTTCCAAAAAGTACATAAATGTCACTTAAGTGACCATAGCTCGAGACAGGGTTGCCAGATCTTCAATGTTTTGAACTCGTTGGGAAGGTTTTTTGATAATCTAAGCAACGATGGGTTGGATGGTGGATCCGGACATAATTTACATACATTTAAGTGAGATCCGGCTTCCAAAAAGTACATCAATATCACTTAAGTGGGCATATCTCGAGACAGGGTTGCCAGATTTTCAATGTTTTGAACTCGTTGGAAAGGTCTTTTGATAAACTAACCAACGAGGGGTCGGATGGTGGATCCAGACATAGTTTACATACATTTAAGTGAGATCCGGCTTCCAAAAAGTACATCAATATCACTTAAGTGGGCATATCTCGAGACAAGGTTGCCAGATCTGCAATGTGTTTGACTCGTTGGAGAGGTCTTTTGATAACCTAACTAACGATGGGTCAGATGGTGGATCCGGACCTAGTTTACATACATTTAAGTGAGATCCGGCTTCAAAAAAGTGCATCAATATCACTTAAGTGAGCATATCTCGAGACAGGGTTGCAAGATCTTCAATGTTTTGGACTCGTTGGAAAGGTCTTTTGATAACCTAACCAACGAGGGGTCAGATGGTGGATCCGGACATAGTTTACATACATTTAAGTGAGATCCGGCTTCAAAAAAGTGCATCAATATCACTTAAGTGGGCATATCTCGAAACAGGGTCGCCAGATCTTCAATGTTTTAGGCTCGTTGGAAAGTTCTTTTGATGACCTAACCAACGATGGGTCGGGTGATGGACCCGAACATAGTTTACATACATTTAAGTGAGATCCGGATATATGTAAAACACATTTTTATACATAACTTTTGAACTACTTATCGAAACTTCAATCTGTATAAAACTCGATCTATGGGACCCTAAACCAAGTCGAATGCAACCGGTTCGTGTCAAATCGGTTCAGCAAGTGCCGAGAAACATGAGCTAGTTTGTTGGTCACATACATACATACACACACACATACACACACACATACACACAGACATTTGTTCAGTTTTCGATTCTGAGTCGATATGTATACATGAAGGTGGGTCTACGACGTTTTTATACAAAGTTCATTTTTAGAGCAGGATTATAGCCTTACCTCAGTGAGGAAGGCAAAACATGGTTGATGAAAATAAGCTATTTCAATTCATATATCATAAAAATTTGTTCACAAAGTCATATTTTCATAGTCCTACTGCATCTTAAGCAAAAAATCCATCAAGAATTGAAAAAAAAAAACTTTCTCAAAAGCGTTAATTGATTAGCGACACGTCCAAAATGAGCGCTCCGTGAGCGAAATATGAGCGCGAGCGCGAGCGTGGAGCAAACGCGAGCTGAAAAAATCGGAGCAAACGTGAGCGCGGGCAAACGTGAGCTAGCTCGCGCAGCGCTCCTCCTCACAAAAGAGCGAAAAGTGAGCGCTCACGAGCGCATGAGCGCGTGAGGAACGCAACACTGCTTATAACTGAAAACTGAATATTTTTTTCAGTGTAGTTCAGTGGATGGTAGTAATTGGACGAGCTTCCCGGTAAAAATATTTACGAGACGGGAAAATCAAGTCTGTCATATATAAATTGTCAAAAAATAAATAATGAAACTTTTGACGTTTCGAGCACTTTTCAAAAAAAAAAAAAAAACAGTTTCAGTAAATGATTATTGTATTTTTTGAGGTGATTTGCTTCATCCTGCATTTTTCGTGAGTCTTTTTGTAACATCTTAGGCTATTTTCACAATAAAATTGAATGAGAAAATCGTGGACCTTCAAATTTGACTTTAAAACATAAAAAAATAAAAAATCTCATAAAAGTGGCGTGCTTTTTTTCTTTCAGTGTATTTTTGTCGAAAAGCCCGTCAAATTTCCTACAAGTTTGTCTTTGACCACTTTTTGATACGATGCAACGGCTTCGAACACAGAAATATTTAAATTACGAGTTACAAAAATATTTAAAACACTTACGCCCTTCTCAAATGTCATTATAGAGTGAAACTGGCTCCATATACACAAAAATGGCTTACATAAGCGTAGGATAACATGTCTACAAAGCTTCATTGAAATCGGAGATGGTCCGGTACAACCGATTCCCTATTTGGCATGGAATTGCCCAATTTGCTAAGAAAATACAGTTGTTGTTATACTTCAAAATCGTTGCTTAAAAACTAAGAAAATACCTTTAAATATGAAGATATTTTTGAATTCTGTTTCAATAACATTTTTTGAATTCTGTTTCAAAACATTACACTGCAGTTTTGGAATAATCCTATGCATACATAACTAAAAGTTAACTTTGAAGACTTATTGGGATTGTTGAAAATTACTTGATGAGGTACCGTCAACTGGGGCGAATCGGGACACATGGGGTAAATTGGGACAGCAGTTTCAACCATTTAGAAGCACAATATTTTAATTTTTCTGCTTGATTAGAACAGACTTAAACTAACAAAATGTGTACATTAATTTCCAAATTTAAAACTATTAAATGCTATAAACACTGCTGTCCCGATTCTCCCCAGATGACGGTACCTACTATGGTTCCATACCATTCCGTTTGTATTTAATCCGGATTTTTCATTTTGCAAAAAACATCTAGAAAATATCATTGTCATCTCGGCTATTAATCTCACTTTACGGTATAATTTTTTAAAACATTTGCTTTCTAAATAGCTCACTTAAAAATGAGTCTCATTTGACTATCTTTTTAGCACTTCAAAGTATATTAACCCTCTAGTTCATACCAAGTGTTTTTCGAAATAAATTTTTAAATTGTTTAATGTTCCCAAAACTAAAAATTTTCAAAAATAAGTTGAAAAATTGGAAATTACCTGGGGTTAACGTTGTCCCTACTTTTGAATAATATCATCAACTATTTATTAGTCATTATTTTTTTTTTGCCCCAGAATATGTTTTCGCACAATTTGATGCACCTTAAAAGGTAAAAAAATGAAAAACACTCAAAAGTCGAAAACGTGATAAAAACATCAAATAGACTAAAGATAATGGTTGAAGTTTGAAGATTAGACCACATCAATAAAAAACAAACAAACTAAATAAGATAATGCTTATAAAAAAACTTAAAATGAATGAAGAAAAAATATAAAACAAAAGAAATATTTTTTTTCGTAGATCGAAAGTTGCTAAAAATTACCTCCGGGAGAAAAAAAAACTTCCTAAAAATGTTCTTTAGGAGTATAGGGTTCGATATTTCTTTATTTCAAACATCAGAAATTTCAATATAAACCTTATTGACCACAAGGGACCCCGCCACAACAGTTCTCATCAGGCCAACCCAATCTCCTCCACCAATCGTTTCAAACGAGCTCGGAGTCGAATTCCTCTGCTATACTCAGTTCCATTTTACGACACACAACAATAACAGCAAATATCAATTTATTTTCTCGGGAAAACGAAAACGTTTTCCCATCTTTGAAATAAACTGGACACGACCCAGAAAAAAAAGTTAGTGTTCTCACTCCAACACGTGGCCATTCGTCCATTGATACACACACGTACACGTGCCCTGTGTCTGGTGGTGCCACTGTGGTGGACTGATTTTGGCAAGGACTCGTTTCGGCATACTATTTTTTTTGTCTTTCACTTTCTGTTGATCTGCCAGTCACTGTGGAAAAAGCTTCCGGACTGGACCTATGACTGTACGTAAGTTCTGTCGTTTCTATACTCAAATAATTTAATGATGACAACGGGTTTTTTGTGGTTCAATTTGGTGCGATATTCTAGGGGAGAAATGGAGCAGAACAACAGTGTGTGGTTTAAGGGTATGGTGAACCAGTAATGTGAACTCGTTTTGATTTACTTGCTTGGTGAAAAAGTTTTATGTTTCTATGTGCATGAGGTTTGAAAGGTTATTGAGGCAAACACTGTTTTTTAAGGAAAAGATTGGCACCAGTCCTCAACCTAAGCTCAGGTCAACGGCACCTTTTGCGCGCACTGATCCGTAAAACTGAACATTGAACAATGTCTCGTTATTCACGTGGAAGAAACGTATGTTTTTCTTCCAATCTCCAGCTGGTAAAAACGGTGGAAACATGTTCTCTTCGTAGATGAAATTTGTAACGCTGTATTCACCCTGAGGAGATTTTTTTTTAAATAAAATGGATCTTGAATTAACATAGCAAAACTTACAACAATTGGACATGGTTTCAACAAGTGCGGCACGAAACGTTTGGCCATTCTGCGTACAGCTTCGGTGAATGCATTTCCACCCGTACCTTGGGTCAGGTACTGACAAAGCTCTATCGCTCCGTCTATTCCCAGCATCGGATGGTAAATATGGGCGTTGGTTTTGTACATGTGTCTAATTGAAACCCAAACAGGCTTTATCGGTTTCAGAATCGTCGCGTTGAAATTGATCACGGATGAGCCGTTTCGCAGCAGTTTCAAGTTACACTCGTGAATCGCCACTTGATGGTTGTTTTCGTGGCCAGAGCAGATGAAACGGGTCGTTCGGATTCGGAAGGGACGGTAGTCGCTGAAGTTACCATACCATCCACCGGAACTATTTCCAACCAGCAGAAGAACAACCACCAAGCTGAAGAAATTGGTCAGCAACATGGAGTCTAGTGTGTAGTTCGATGATTTTTTGGAGCTTTTGGATAACTTCTGTTCCACTTCTGAATAAATCGCTATTTCTCTGTGATATGATATTTATAACCAAGTGAAATTCTGTACTAATTTTGTACACAGTTTCGTTAACGAGCATCCCATGTTACCAATCAAAAACTCATTAAGAATCGTCGATGAGCTGTATGCGCTTTCTTAATTTAAATAACGTAAGCATCAAATCATAACACCAGTTCTGAAAAGATTGATTGAAACGAGTCCACCGGATGGCTCCGAAATCGTTCAGTGTACTACTTTTCCCCTTCTGGCAGGAACCATTTCCGGTGGCTGGTACGGCAACTTCAGTGACCAGCGTCCGTTCGAAATTCGCACCACGCGTTTCATCTGCTCTGGCAACGAAGACAATCACCACGTGGTGATTCACGAGTGCAGTCTCAAATTGCTGCGCAACGGTTCTTCCTTGTTGGCCTTTAACGCTACCTTCCTGGAACCCGTTCAGCCGGTGTGGATTTCGGTGAAAAGTTTGTACAAAACGAACGCGCACGTTTGCCACCCGATGCTCGGAATCGATGAGCGCTTGGAGCTTTGTCAGTACGTGGCCAACCGAACGGGAGGAAACATGTTTTCCGAAACGATTCTCAGGTTGGCGAAGAAGTACTCGCCCCAACTGATCAAACCGTGCCCGATTGTTGTAAGTAATGGGTTTACACAAAACCTAACAACTAAGCTTTTAAACTGCTTTTGTGACAATTAGTGCTGTAATGAATCCTAATCATTACCCTTCCCTACTAACAAAATCCCAAGTAGAAGTATTTTTTCCTGCACACGTGGGGGTGTCCCTTCGAGGTCTACAAACTGACATGGCGGACGCCGTTGGTGGCCAACGACTGTTGAGCAACTCTCTACGAAATCGGCCGATTTCGACCATTTTTATTTTTTTTATTTTTTTATTTGACTCAAACTTTGTGGGGGCCTTCCCTATGACCAAATAAGCTATTTTGCGTAATTGGTTCACCCATACAAGTCTCCATACAATTTTGGCTGCTGTCCATACAAAAATGGTATGTAAATATTCAAACCGGCGTCCTCCTAGGCTCTTAAGCAGAAGAAGGAAGGAATGTCAGTCCAATACATAATTCACATCACCTCATCCCAACATCTCGTGAATGATAGGCTTCTTTTCTCTATGTTGGGAACTAAGGGCATATAAACCCGCCGCCAAGCCCTCCGAGCTACGATGCTATGGGACGGTCATTACAAACGAAAACATTCGCGCAAAGTCCAATTATTGTTATTTTGGAACCACGATTATTTTTTTGCTGTTACAAAGTAAAGTAAATCTTTCCCAGTTCCTGAGGGGAACGCCCTTGAAGAGTATCGGGGCCAGCATTTACAAAGCGGATTCAGTGGCAGTTTCATTCTCAACTTAATGTTAACATGTTAAGGTTAATGTTAACATTCCATAGGTCGAGTTTGTGACGATACACTACCTTCCCTTTACTAAGCAATCGATTCCAGAAGGGAAAAGATCACCAGTTGTGTTGGTCCGAGCCGGGATTTGAACCCCGATCTAACGCTTACGAGGCGGAAGCGTTACCACTGGGCTACATGGCTCGGCCTGTTACAAAACGTTTAAAAAAATTGTAAAATCGTTGATTTTTGCTATTTTGGGATACGAAATTTGTGTCGTATTTTTGTGGTATTTCACTTCTCTGATTGTTTTGGAAAATTTTGAATTTGGAAAACTTTTGTTGGTCTTGTTCTCAGATCAATTTAAATTAAATTTTAGTTTTCATTTTTAGTATTTTGAAGAAAGAGCTTCAAACATATTCCATTTATTAATGCCAGATGTATTTGGTTGGGCGAAGAATATCACTGAGAACAACATGAAATCATCAGGTAAGTGAAGTGTTTACTATTTAACTAAAACTTTATTAATAATTAAGAGAGGTTACAATTTAGACTTTACACTGACGCCGAAATGAAATTCTAGACATAGAAAAATGTCACAAAAATTTCAAATTTAGGTATTTTTTGGGCAAATAACACCGACTAAAATATGCTCTTGGATGTTCAGGATGGTCAAATACCATAAAATCAAACCAAAATCTATGATGTGGAACACAAAAAAAACTAAATCTGCATTTTTTTTTTCAAATTTGTTTCTTTTTTATATACTAAAGGAAATACTTCAGTAAACACATTTTGCTTTGAAAAACCAACATCTAACAGTTTCAACCAAGTTTAAACTAGAATTGCACCCTTCGGCAGATTCAAGAATTTGAATCTCCTTAACATTCCAACGCCCAAGGCTCCAAAAAAGTTGGAACGGTAACTTCAACTCGCTGGTTCTTGAGCCTTACTCAACCAATCAAGATGATTCTTCTTTCCAGTGATTTGTTAGGATGTCTAGATGATACTAGAACTTTGCAAAACTTAATTTGAACAAATCTGTAATTTCTGCGACCGAAAACATCGTTCCAACTTTTTTTTCGCGTGTAAAAAAAAAATCGCCGAAAATTCCGCGGAGGCAGTCTTTTTAAAAAAGGTGGAACGATGTTTTCGGTCGCAGAAATTACAGATTTGTTCAAATTAAGTTCTGCAAAGTTCTAGAATCATCTAGACATCCTAACAAATCACTGGAAAGAAGAATCATCTTGATTGGTTGTGTTAGGCCCGAGAACCAGCGAGTTGAAGTTACCGTTCCACCTTTTTTGGGAGGCTTGGGCGTCCGTGTAAGTTGGACATGCGTTGGGCGATCCAGTGTTAAAAAAAATCTCATAATCGCACATTTTTTTACACTTTCGCGATTTTACCTTTCGTTCGCTACATCTACCTACTCACGACATTCTAGCAGAATTCTAGCAGAGTTCTTACAGAGCTGGATAGTCAACTCATACAGCATTCTAGCAGATATATTCTACCATCATCAAACCATCACAGTACATGGAGAAAAAAGAGTTCCCAAAATCGTGAACGACCGGTTCATGAAATTGGGAACCACGAACAAAGTGTTCAAATGCCATGGTACGATTTTCAAAAACGTACCATGGAATTTGAACACTTTGTTCGTGGTTCCCAATTTCATGAACGGGTGTTCACGATTTTGGGAATTCTTTTTTCTCCGTGTAGGATTATAGCCGGAACCGTGGTGTAGGGGTAAGCGTGATTGCCTCTCACCCAGTCGGCCTGGGTTCGATCCCAAAAGGTCCCGGTGGCAAATTTTGAGACGAGATTTGTCTGATCACGCCTTCCGTCGGACGGGAAGTAAATGTTGGCCCCGGACTAACCTAAAAAAAAGGTTAGGTCGTTAGCTCAGTCCAGGTGTAGGAGTCGTCTCCCTGGGTCCTGTCCTGGTAGAGTCGCTAGTAGGCAGTTGGACTCACAATCCAAAGGTCGTCAGTTCGAATCCCGGGGTGGATGGAAGCTAAGGTGTAAAAAGAGGTTTGCAATTGCCTCAACAATCAAGCCTTCGGACACCTAGTTTCGAGTAGGAATCTCGCAATCGAGAACGCCAAGGCAATGCTGTAGAGCGAATAATTTGATTTGATTTGAGGATTATGGCCAAATCAGCTCTGCTAGAATATTTCGTGACTGTGTACTGCCAAAAACAAGAGAGTTTTAAAATGCTCTTAAAAAAGGGTTTCTGGAAGCAACTCCAATCGAATAATGAGTTTAGGATTAAGAAAACTAGAAATACCCAATACACAATTTACATTTTCTTTCTTTTTTTTCAGGGTCAATTCAGTGTGAAGGACTTCATCTTCGACGAAAGTATGTTTCCTCCATTTTTGCCCGCCGGCGACATGCGTACCGATGCACGGTTTTACAACGCTAATAACGAAACGTTGTACGCTGTCAAGTTCTACGGAACTGTGCGAGCCAAGGGAATCGTCGATCTCAGCCTGGGTTAGGGATGCGGGGAGTGCTCTCTTCCGCAATAATTGGTGGAAACCAGCGAGGTTACGCCATATTGAAAAGATATTCTGACCTTAATGTGTAATCTTGAATGTGCTGGAAATAAACTAATTTAATGGGAAGAGGAAAAAAAATGCATTTTTCAATCTGCCACAGCATAACTCAACGTAAAGTTATGCCATGTCTCACTTCGTTGCCACAAGAACGTTGATCTAATGTATGTTACCTACCCATAAATTGGAAACTTAATCACTGTGATTTGTGTGTAACTTACATTTATTTGAACATTTTTTTTATTAATTACTTGTGTTGATTCTATCTCAGCTTAGATAAATTAGTTCAAAATAAAACAGTAATTTACAATGATACTGTCTCAGATATTCTACCCTAAACTTAAGTCTGCTAGGCCTCTGGCACGGATAGAGCCCTGAAATTGAACAGAAAACACAGTCTCGTTGTTCGAAAGTAAGAGCTGCATATCGTTGCGGTAATCTCCAGCCGGTACAACCGGTGGAAACATCTTTTCGTCAAACTGAAAATTCGTAACGCTGTATTCGCCCTTAAAAAGATATTTTTATGGTTAGTGAACGATCACAATGGCGATCAAACAGTTCTCAAACTTACCAACAGAGGGCAGGGTCGCAAGAAATGTGGCAGATATTGCTTGAAAATGTTGTACATAAGTTTGTTTATCGGTTTCACATCGACTCCGTTAGCTAGCACCTGGCACACCTCGACACGTTCATCTATTCCAAACATTGGTTTAAAAACACGACCGTTCGTCTTGTACCAAATCTTCATGGTTATCCAGACCGGCTCTAAGGGCTTCAGTATAGTGAAATTAGCGGATATCAGTGAAGATCCGTTGCGCAGCAGCTTCAAGTTACACGTGTTAATTTTGAGATACTTGGATGAATTTTCACCACTACAGATGAACCGTGTTGCTCGAACAGTGAAAGGTCGCTCTCCAGCGGGACCGTCAAAAAGATCACACGAAAATCTCGAAAGGAACATTGTACCCATAAAGATGCAGGATATAACTTTTAGTAAGAGTCCAACCATTTTGTACACGACCTCTAATGAAAGTTAAAGTAACATAAGTCAAAATTCAAACATTCCTGTCACTTAAAACCATGAACAATTGCGTGATGCTAGGTATAATTGTTGCGTTTTTTGTTGTATTATTATTGAAATAATGACATAATTATTTTCTTCATCCATAATTGGGTCTTAAAATTAAGTTTGAATTGCTGATAATATTGGTTACAGCGATTTAGAATATTTTTCTTATCGCTATATCGTTGTACGACATTATTTTTTCCAATTAGTTGTTTTGATTATTTTTCTAAACATAATTTTTTTAAGGGTACACATTTGATTTTTAATTAACATTTGGGTCATTCTCCGTCAACTCACACAGCAGTTGCCCCGATTCCTCTTCGATTTGCATGAAACTTTGTCCTAAGAAGTCCTTTTGAAAGTTTGATCTAGATTTGAGCTATTATCAACACACGGGTGATAGCGTGTTCATGTAAATTTTAATCGTGTGCTTCATGCATGATGATTCAAATAATTTGAAATTTGAAAATGTATGTACTAAAACCTAAGCGTGAGTTGATGAGATTTCGGAATTCCAAGACCTTCGTACGAATTTGCATGTTCACCCACAATTATTTTTTTTGTGTTCAAATCAATTTTTATTTTTACTATTGGATTATTTTTTATGCTGAAAAGAAATGAAAATATCTAAAAATATCCTCATTTTTTATATTGTTCTATGAATTTGTTGCCTATTATAAAACTTTCGAAAAAACAAGCCTAGATTTTTTTCCATTGTTTAGTCTTTATCATACCATTACCATCGTCAACTACCCCAAGCTTAGATCAGCAAGTCCTTTGGACCGGACGGACCCATGATATTGCAGTGCGAACAAAGATTCGTTACTGTAATGTAAAGCTTCAAAATCGAAACGATAGTCACCAGCAGGAGTGAAGGGTGGGTACATTTTGTCATTAAATTGTAAGTTCTTTAAGCTGTATTCTCCCTGTGACAAATAAAAAATCAATTAAAAACTGTAATTAAGTAGTTGAGGTATTACCAACAAACTTACCAAAAACGGACACGGCCTGATGATTTGTGGCATATAATGCTTGAATATTTTATAAAATACCGTCAAAATGGCATTTCCGTTGCCTTCTTTAGCGAAAATTTGACACAGGTCTTCACGTTCATCAATGCCAAACATCGGTTTAAACACTTGACCGTTTGTTCTGAACCAAAGCTTCAAGGTCATCCAAACAGGTTCGAGCGGCTGCAGGAAGGTTACGTTGAAGGATATCAGAGAATTGGCATTACGCAGAAGCTTCAAGTTACACTCGTGAATCACGACGTACTTCGAAGATTTGTTGTATTTGCAAATAAAACGCGTCATTCGAACAGTGAAGGGACGTTCCCCCTTGGAACTGTCAAAGAAGTCACTCGATGAGTGCGTAGCGAGCAAAGCGATAATAAAAAGTGTGCAAAAAACTTTTGATAAAATAATTGTTTCGCGGAGCACATGTGTTTGATACATGTTTTCTGGATACTTCACTGTGACTAGTGGCAATATTGGCGATCTGCGAAATTTTAAACACACTGGCGATAGCGTGTTTAGCTCGATTTAATTGTTTCGAAAAAATTGCATCTAGTTTTTTGCATTATTTGATTATTTGCAACAAATATCTAAACGAAGCGTCAGTAATTGTGAGTTTATGCCTTGTGTGTATGACTTTGGTTTAATATAACCTATAGTTTAGCAATAAAACTTAAGTAGATCACTACTTATCATACTGCCTTTTCAATTTTCTTTCTGATCTAAGGCTTTTTGCTGTAAACCCATATAACCCATAACCCATAACCCGAATTTTTCACGATTTTTCAATATTTTAGGAACTTTTTCATAACCTTTTACAATGCAAAACATTGAAATCTGAAGTCTTTTGAACAACTTTGACTATTTGTTCCATCAGTTATTTGGTTTTGAGCAGGAAAATAGCCATTCGAAAAAAACAAAGTTTTTTTTTGCCTGTTTTGGACCCCCCCTTTCTTATAGTGGTCCCGGGTCCATAATCCGATTGTGGACCCGGGTCCACTAAAGGAAAACTGTTATTTTTAAACCAAATTTAACCGATATTTGGTGTTTGGATGCATGGTGGAGGTCAAATGATAGATATAATGAATAAAAGATGGATTTGCTCACTTTTCATCATAAACAAATACGTTTTGTTAACAAATTTGGCTTAAAACAAGAAAAAACCTTACAGACATTTAAACACATTTATTTTCGAAAAAGATCGGAGAAAACGTTTCAAAAACTACTGTAAACATTAAAATGATTCAAAAAAGGCATTTTGTGATGCACATTTTCCCATATTAATTACATAAATAGTTGACCGAAACAAAACAGTACCAGTTGCTGATAAAACAACGCATATTCATTGTTAAAAAAAGTTTTGTTATTGACTTATTAGGCCGTTGCAAATATTTTTCAAAGTTAATGTCGCCACCCCCCTTCCTTCAAAATTTGTCCGAAAAATCAGGGGGCAAAAAAATATTTTTTCAAAAAATATCAAAATTTCAATGGAAATAGAAGTCTAATCAACTGAAAATCATCTTAAATGCTTTTTTTTGCATTGATAATCATATTAAACATGTTTGGACGCGTTTAAAAATATTTTGAATTTTTTTGAAATTACAATGTACAGCACCACAAAAACTTTTTTTTCTCGCAAAAATAAAATTTTCGTCAGTACTTAGAAATTTTGGAAATCAATGATTGCAAAACAACTGGACAGGTGTATGATGCATTTTAAAACACTTTTTTGCAATTCCGTCTTGAAACTTCCTACTTTTCCTGTCACGCTCGCGTGACGAAACAGCCTACTTTTATCTACTAAAAATAACAGAATCGAATAGAAACACATTTCAAAACAAATGCTGAAAAGTTCTACTTTTCAGCACTCAAATGGATGCTGAAAATTTGAACTTTTCAGCACTTGTTTCGAAAAGTAACACTTTTCAACATTTTTTTGATTTCAGTGTGTGTTTTTTGGAATTGCAAAAAATGTTGTATGGAACTCGTTGCAAAATTTGATTTTTTCAGCACTCTTCGTATTTATCCAAGTCGGTGAAACTCGTTGGATAAATGTACGACTCGTGCTGAAAAAATCCTCTTTTTGCAACTTGTTGCATAAACTACTATTTTCATTCAAATGTTGACACCGTGGCCTGTTATTTCAATTTTTAGCTTTTTAATTTTTTTGCCCCCCGATCATGGCCGTTCATGGTCACCCGCGACAGACACGGACGACGAAACAAAGAGAAACGCAAAAAGTAACTTTTTCAAAACTTTTTTTTCGTAAAATCGCGATAACTCGTGATGTTTATTAGCAAACCCCTTATGTCTATATATAATTTTTTTGTAATTGTCTGTTCTACAACTTTGTAGAACATTGTTACACTCTAAAAAATAACCCTGCAAAGTTAGAAAAAACTTTAAATTTTAAAATGAAAAATGTTGTTCTAAATGAAAAAATGACCCTTCTGGGTCAATGTAGATTCGAAAAGTACATTAAATTTCCCATAAAATGACATGTTCCAAAAAATTTTACAGTCAAGTAACGGAAAATGGGAGAATTTTTAAAACTTTTTAAGTGTTTTTTTCGATGAAAAATACGTTTTTTTCGGAATTCTGAGTACGCCATCAAATCGGGCGTCTAATTTTACATAAAAGTCTCTTTGACACCAAATTTCTATCTCATCACCGTTTCAGGCTGCAAATGATTGAAAAACACCTCTTTTTTCGCATGTCAAAAAATGGAAGGGATCGTACTGCCCCCCCCGTCACGAGATATCAAAAGACGGACCTCGGATTCATGATCAGTTACAAAAGTTACCCCTTAGGACAAAGTTTCACGTAAATCGAAGAGGGGTCGGGGCAACTTTTCCCGATTTCGTGTGAGTTGGTAGAGAATTACCCCATTTCAAACTTCAATTATGATGCTTCAGTTAAGTACAATCAACTTTAGTTTTTAATAATTATAAATTCTTACGGCTTCAGCATATTTGGTTCTTTTAACATGAAAACAGCTATATTTATACTCATAATTGAAAAAAAAAAAATGATTACAACAAGCATTTATTGTATGTTTATGGGAATCTTTTGCTTAATTACACAATTTTCTTCATTTTTGAAGGTTTAATTAACAAGGGTCCAGTTTTGAAAAAGTTTGGATTTTCGTTGTCCAATAGTGGACCCCCTTATTTTTGCACAAAAATGCTTTATTTTAGTAAAGTTCTTTAAACTTGCATTATTTCGACTTACTGAAGTTTAATGATCAATCCAAAAATGATTGGATAGCAAATTCAATCATGAAATAGAAATGATGTTTTGTTGTGAAAATGCTAGTGGTCATTGCCGATTTCAGATGTCCAACTCAAAGCACTTATTTTGACGAAAAAGACACTTCAATGTCAGTCAATATTGTTTTAAATAAATGATGCTAAACATGTCAAATGAAAGATTTGCAGACAAAAACACGCTTGAAATTGTGATTTTATTGATTTTTTCATTTTTTTTATAGGAAACGGGTCCACTAATGGATAACGTACCCTATTTCTCATAATATTTAATTAAAACATTTTGGACCTATTTAGGCTGTGGTGTTGATTCGCCTCGGTTGATTTACCTTTTTTGGGTCCTAATTGGAAAGTGAAGGTTTTTTAATAATTTTTTGATATGTGCTGTCGAGCCAACTTGTCGCACGTCGCTTTTTGACGTTCTGAGAAAAACGAGTAAATATTAACGTTGAATAAACAAAAACGAGAGCACGCAATGTAAACAATAACACACACGATTTGTTTAGTTGATCATTCTGTTCATTGTCCTGAAGTTTGGTTGAATTTGGTTGCTGGAGTCCCGAGTTATAATTAAAAATGCTTACGGTAATTGAGGTCGTACTTGTGTCAAACATGATCTGATCTGAAATCCCTTTGAACAGTTGTCGCAAAAAAATCAAATCAAACCATCCACATTAACGACCCCCGGGTCTTTTGTGGTCTCTATTGCAAGTTTCTGCTCGAACCTAGGAGTCCGAAGGCTTGAATGAGGAGAGCACCCAAACCTCTTTTACTCCAAGGAACCTTCCACCCCAGTGTTTGAACTGACGACCTTTGGATTGTGAGTCCAACCGCCACCAGCGATTCCACCGGAGTAGGCTTGGTTTGGTGTGTTGTTTGTACTTATGGCATGGAGACGACTCCTGCACCTGGAATGACTTAACGGCCTAACAACCAAGGCCGGGACCGACATTTTTACTTCCTCATCCGATGGAAGGTTGCAGCAGATGGGAATCGAACCCAGAATCATCCGCTTACAAAGCGGACAGTTGTCGCACTTCCATCAAATTTCTGGGTGTGTCAAGATAGTACGACAAGATTGAAACTTCTTTCATATGAAAACTGACAACAATGCACGGAGTTTTTTCGGTTTTATTGAATGTCTCAGGATTGAAATCAAATTTTGGGGATCTTGACAATCTATAAGCGATTTGGGTTCAGAGAGTTAATATTCTTTGTTGTCAACTATTGAGGTGATTGTTTTTTTAACTTAACCCATGCTCAAGTCTGCCATTCCTTTGGCCCGAACGGATCCGTAAAACTGCATCTCCAGCAGTGTTTCGTTATTTTCGACGAATGCTCTCATATCATTTCGGTAGTCTCCAGCTGGTAAAAATGGCGGAAACATGTGATCCTGAAAGGTGAAATTAATTATGCTGTATTCTCCCTAAAAAATATAAACCGTTAATCAAAGCTTACTTGTACAAATGTTTTTAGTAACTTACCACAATTGGACACGGTCCAGCTAGTTGTGGCGCATATTTCTTGACCATTTTGCGAAGAGCAGTGTAGAAAACGCTTCCGATTTTGGCGCTTCCAGCCAAAGGTTCACTTCCGAGAAAGTGACAAACATCGGCACTTTCGTCAATACCGAGCATCGGTTGATACGCGAGAGAACTTCCCTTGTACATGATCTTTGCGGTTCCCCAAACCGGCTCTAGTGGTTGCAAAATTGTGGCGTTGAAGGAAATAGTGGAGGATCCGTTTCGCAGCAGTTTTAAACTACACTCGTGGATTTTGATGTACTTGGTGGTTCTGGGACCTAGGCAAATGAATCGCGTCGTACGGACTCGGTAGGGGCGTTCATCGCTAGCACCATAGAAAAAGTTGGATGATGAACATGGAAGGAAAAGAGAGCAGATGAATACACCAACAATAGCTTTCGCCTGTAACGCTTTGCCCATGTTAATTGCTCAGTATCAACCAAGCTACTAAACCATGGTGGTTTTAATGGTTGTGCGACCATTAGCTTGATGTTTTTCATGATGCGTTTGACTAATCGTTATATAAATGTTCCACTCATCAGCATATTAAATCATTCATTTGAACATCGGCTTTTGTGTGGTCAATTTAAGCATTTTTAGATTTATTTATGATTAATTTAAGAAATCCAATTCTAATAACGGAATAATAAAAGTCACTTAATGTAGACATGTATCCGTTTCAATTCCTCTGTCAGAAGAATTTGAGAGCCATGAAGAAGAGCAGTTAGTGGCAATGCATGTCTGACCTAAAGTAGTAAACCACGTCTAACCCACCCTAGTGGCCCTGAGAAGAAGCTAACCGTGTCCCTTTCCCCCAAAAACTCTACTTTCTATAATGAACCAACTAGATGTAAACAGATTTGTTCAATACGGGTCGTACATTTATCTAACAAGGCTTACCGAGTTGGATAAATACGACGATTGCTGATAAAATCAACTTTTGCAATATACCTAGCTATTTAAAATATACCTGCTCATAAACGAGTTCGATAATCGTTCTATTAAGGTGCAATTAGAACCATCAGAATCGCGTTCGTTCATTTGTTTTAAGTAACACAGGCCTTGCAATGTTGGTACTAGTAGCTTGATATTTCCTGAATAAATATGTACACAATATTTAAATTCATGGCAAGAGTTCTGTCCTATGTTATTGTTGGCGTATTGTTTCTTTCGCGTTTATCGTGTGATTTTTATGACGGCCACAATGGAGAGCGTCCATTTACTGCCCGAATAACGCGATTTATCTGCAACGGTGCAAATGATACAAATTACATGACGATCAACGAATGTACCTTGAAGCTGCTTCGCAACGGGTCTTCATTGATATCCTTCAACATGACCATTCTGAAGCCCCTGGAGCCCATCTGGATAACGATGAAGCTGTGGTACAAGACCAATGGTCATGTTTATAAGCCGATGTTCGGAATTGACGAACGTGTTGAGGTGTGCGAAGTTCTAGCAAGCGGAGACGGTGGAAAGCCGATCAATAAACTTATGTACAACCTTTTCAAGCAATATTTGCCACATTTCATGAAACCGTGCCCGATTCTGGTAAGGTTCTGCACTGCGTATTAAAAATACAATAACAGTGATTACTCTGTTTTTATTCTAAGGGCGAATATAGCGTGAAGAATTTCCAATTCAACGAAAAGATGTTCCCGCCTATTGTTCCAACAGGAGACTATCGAAATGATATGCAAATTTTGCTCTCGAATAATCATACTTTGATCGCTGTTCAGTTCCATGGGTCGATACGTGCCAGAGGACTAGCGGACTTGAGCTTGGGATAGGGAGTAGTTGTTTGTGTTTTGTTATCATTGCATTTAATTGTGTTGAAATTTTATGACACTATAATAAAAAAAAAACAAGAAAATTGGAAAGACATCGCAAAACCCATTCCAAATGTGTCAAATAATGAGGTTGAGGTAACATACATGTGAAGAAAATGATTTCTAAACATAAGTATTAGCATACTTTTGAATCCCGGGCAGACGGTAATAACAAAATAATTGATGTTTCAATAACAAATCCTGTTGAAATAACAAAAAGTGTTATTATTTTGTCATGAACTTCAACTTCAAGAGGAAAAAATTATAACAGTTTCTGATAAAATAACAAGATTTGGTATTGAAGTGATAATATATTGAAAATGTTGAATAATACGCTAATAAGAGGAAATGTTATACATTTCAAAAACTCTCCTAATAATAAGATTTGTTATTCGTGTGGTATTCTGACTTAGAAATAATATTACCACTTTTCCATTTGTGCGATACAAATGGAAAAGTTTCAATCTGCTATTATTTTTTTTTGTTAAATATGTTTAGATCTTTAAGATAATTTTGTCCAATTTCGTCGGGCTCATTATTTTGGTCATGAATTGTGGTCCTTTAGCTAAAATTATTCTAAAAAGTCGAAATTTTGATAGTTCATTTTATTTTATTATTTGATGTACCCCCTAAGGGACTTTGCTAAAATTGGCCAGAAGTATGAGATAATTTTAACCAATTTTGTGGGGGTCATTATTTTGGCCACGAAATGGGGTCCTCAAGCTAAAATTATTCTAAAAAGTTGAAATTTTGAAAGTTGATTTTTTTTATTATTTGGTATACCCCCTAAGGGACTCTAAAATTGGCTAGAACTAAAATGAACTAATTTTAACGAATTTCATCGGGGTCATTTATTTGACCATGAAATGGGGTTCTTAAGCTAAAATTAATCCGATAAAATTAACCTTTTCAAGTTGATTTTTATTAATTGTGTTGTATTCCCTAATGGAATTGATTTATTTATTGAGAATTTTTAAAATGTGAATAACAAAAACTGTTATTATTTTCACAGAGCCAGGAAGTCGGAGCTGACGTTGAAGTTTGAGCTGGAGTGAGACCTCATAGATGGCATCGGAATCAGCTAATTTTCAGCAGTTTTTACTTGGAGTCGAAATCTGTGAAGTCGGGTATTTTTTTTAAGTCGGGTGTCGGGTATATCTGTTCGTCGGGTATTGCAAATAAACCAAAAGAATAACTTTTTTGATATGGAGACATACCAGTTCAATATTATTTTTTATTATTATGCTGCTCCACCTCTCTGCGCAAACTAACAAATCTTGTTATTCCTTCATGATTCCTTCTGTGTTATTGGTTTGTTATTGCAATAACAATATAATAACAGTTTAAGTTATTCTTCGAACAAATCTTTGTTATTGATTTTTGTTATTTTAACAACTAATCCGATCATCCCAATAACATATTCCGATCTTCTCACAATATCAAAAACTGACCTTCCCAAGTTATTTCCGTCTGCTCGGGTATTTTGTCGGTTTGTCAAGCACTGACTGAGATTTGATAGTTTGATTATATAATATCCCATCCTTTGTTGCCCTAATTAGAAAAACTCTACAAGTAACTACTATTTGCATGAATTTTTGTTTTGATTTTATTCAAAAGGATTTTTTTGAATCCATTGTTAATCACGTGATATGTTACGCTCATACAACGTTCAAAAGAAGTATCGAAAATGTGTGCTTAACTAGCGGATAAAATAACGATATCTGATACTTAATCAAACAATAGCGTGATCTTTCAGATAGTTTAATCGCTCTAACTTTTTGTTAAAAAATAAAACACAGTCTATAGCACTATTTAAATTTATCATTACACCAATGTATGTTTTTAATTGATTAGAAATAATCTCGGGTCTGTACCTAACCAATTCTCAATTCAGCAATTCCTTTGGCTACGGTACGGTCCCATGAAACTGCAACGCCACCAATGTTTAATTATTCCCGACGAATGCTCGCATAACATTGCGGTAGTCTCCAGCTGGTATAAATGGTGGAAACATGTGATCATGAAAGGTGAAATTAATTATGCTGTATTCTCCCTAAAAAATATAAACCATTTATCAAAGCTTACTCGTACAAATGTTTTTAGTAACTTACCACAATTGGACATGGTTTAGCTAATTGTGGAGCATATTTCTTTACCATTTTACGAAGAGCACCGGAAAAGGACCGAGCCACGTATAACGCTTCCACCTCGTAAGCAGTAGATCGGGGATCAAATCCCGGCTCGGACCAACACAACTCTGGAATCGATTGCTTAGTAAAGGGAAGGTAGTGTATCGTCACAAACTGGACCTTATCACGACACCTTAGGAAGGCGATCTATGGAATGTTAACATTAACCTTAACATGTTAACATTAAGTTGATTAATAAATCTGCTTTGTAAAGGCTGGTGTCACCATCAGGAACTGGGAAAGATTTATTTTTTTTTTACCGTAAAAAAGGCTTCCAATATTTGCACTTCCAGCCAAAGGTTCAACTCCTAGAAAGTGACAAAAGTCGGCCCGTTCGTCAATTCCGAGCATCGGTTGATACGTGAGAGAACTTCCCTTGTACATGATCTTTGCGGTTCCCCTCACCTGCTCTAAAAGTTGCAAAATTGTGGCGTAGAAGGAAATAGTTGCGTTGAAGGAAATAGTAGGGGCGTTCATCGCTATCTTTGTTGTAAAAGTTGGATGATGAACATGGAAGTAGCAGAGACAAGCAAACGACTACACCAAGTAGGGCTTTCGCCAGAGAATGGAATACTGCGCACATGTTGATTCTTCGGCATCAGAACGGCTACTATAGCATGGTATGAATGTGTGACGATTAGCTTGTAGTGTTTAATGCTTTAATGGTTGGTTGGAGCTCGAATAAAAAAAACGAATTCGGGGTTATTGGTCAAATTTATAATGACGATCAAAAGCTGCTCAATAAATGCTATTCATGTAAAACCGAGGTAAAATATGCGTCCTAGTAGAATCCTTGCACCGTTTTACCACACCTAACCCATGCTGAGGTCAGCGATCCCTTTGGCCCGTACTGAACCGTAAAATTGCATCGCCAACAAGGTTTCGTTGCCGTCGAGGAAAATTCGCATGTCATTACGGTAATCTCCGGCGGGTACGAACGGTGGAAACATTTTGTCGTGAAATGTTAGATTAATAAAACTGTAGTCGCCCTGTAAACATTCAAGATTTTAAGCGTCAGAACTATAGTAACATGCTTTCCAACGCTTACCACAATTGGACAGGGCCTCAACAATTGAGGTGTATAATGCTTCATCATAGTGCGAAAAGCAGTGTAGAACATGTTGCCAGCTGCAGCTTTACCAGTTTTGTACTCCGTGCCCAACAAGTGACAGACGGAAGCGCTTTCGTCAATTCCGAGCATCGGTTGGAACACGTGTGAGCTGCTTTTGTACATGATCTTCATGGTAGCCCAAACAGAACTCAACGGCTGCAGAATGGTGGCGTTGAAGGACGCCAACGAGGAACCATTGCGCAACAGCTTCAAACTGCATTCGTGGATTACAATATACTTGGTTGATCTTGGACCCAGGCAAACGAAACGAGTCGTACGGACTTGGAAGGGTCGTTCATCACTAAATCCATAGTAAAAATTGGATAACGAAGTTGGTAGCAATAGCGAGAAAACAAATACAAAGGGTATTGCTTTAGCCAGGAACTGGACACCGTAGTTCATGTTGAATGCACGGTATTACCGCAGAGACTAAAGCTCACAAGCTACAACGGAAAAGCGCCAATTGGTTTATTGTGTTTGATAATTGTTTTTAATAAGCCCTTTTTTAATTGTGCATCCAAACACAAAGTCAGAATGAACATTTGAAAATTTCGTATAAGCATACATTTGAAACTATTTTGAAATTAGTCTGGCTGCTATTAAAAATTTCACCAAACAAAATAGTGTTCCATGTGTTGGCCTCTCCAACCACCTATTTCAAATCCGCAAATAGTGTGCAATAGTTACCTATAATTGCAGATAAGCGTTGTGTCGGATGTAAAATCGCCTTCCTTATACAAATAAAAATGCCAATGCTTATACAAAAAGATGTAGATATTTAGGATGATAATAAGCTAAAGAAAAAAGTTTTACCAGAACAGAATTTAACCTTTTTTCTGCTGTTTCTATTCATGTTGTAATTTTCGGGAATCGGGACTACAGTTTGAATAGGGACAGCAGTGTTTAGAGCTTTTAAAGGTTTTAAATTTGGAAATGGGTGTACACATTTTGTTGGTCTAAGTCTGTTTTATCCGAAACCAACCAGAAAAATAAAAATATTGTTAAAACTGCTGTCCCAATTCGTCCCAGTCGTACAGACTTGGAAAGGTCGTTCATCGCTGAATCCATTGTATAAATTGGACAATGAAGTTGGTTGCAGTGGAGAAAAAACAAATATACCAAGCAGTGCTTTTTCCAGATGCTGGACAACTCTGTCCATATTGAATTCACGACATCCCAACTGCTTCTGAAGCTTGCAAGGATGCGCGACAACGACAATAAGCAAGTTGGGATGCTGGATTGTTTTTAGTAATCAAAATGTAATTGTGCATTAGGGTGACAATAAAAAATCAGGGGTACCCCCTGAGACGATTCCTTACACAGCAAAAAAAGAAGTAAAATGCGTGCATGTAAAAGCGTGTCGTGTAATTATTTCGGTGTAATATTACACAAATATCATGGAACGCCGCTGCGATTTTTGTCTAACACTGTTTACACTCGAAATGTGTAATTTCACGAAAATTTATGTTTAATATTACTAGTGCGGTTAGCGCCTCAATTCTAGCTGTCAAAAATGGTTAGTCTTCAGATGTTTACCTCTTCCGACAATTGAAAAAGAAACTTTTACGCAAATAAAAGTTGTGCAAAGTGATCAAAACCGGAACCACCGTCGCTTGAAACTGGAGCCTATAACGAGCGAATGCAAAGGAACCTACCGTCATACACGGTGACCGATCCGGTTAACTTCGAGTGGGACGCGTTGGTCAACGTGCTCGAGGGTGTCCTCTCGCAAATTCTCATGGTGACCGAGCGGTCATTCGTCGCAGCCGAACTTTACTTGATCGAGGAATTGCTCAAATACCTCTCCAACTCCAACGACCCGCTGATCCTGTCCGTGCTGCTGTTCTGCATTTCTTCTCTTTTCGTGTCCCTCAGCATGTCATCCTGCCAGATCACGGCAGCCGTGTCAGGCGTCCAGCTACTACCACTGATCCTGGACAATGTATCGCCAACTGGACCAGTGAGCAACTTAGAGAAATTCCAGAGTCTCTCTGGATGCACCTGACTCCGATAATCAAAAACGCACACAGATCGACTTTGTCAGCTTCAACAAACCGCCCATCGCAACAACCTCGGGCGTTGCAAACTCATCTGCGGTCAGATTGTCAACGCGCTCAACCTCATCCCGGGTGTCATCAAGCTATCCGGACCGCAGCACGCGCGGTGGTTGTGTACTTCCCTTCTCCTTTCAACGTACCGCGAGTTCAAGGAAAAGCTGCTGTCGTCATGCAAGTGGCCGGCTTCAAGACAGCGGTCCAGCAGATCGGAAACTTAGTCGCCAACCCTGTGGCAACATCTGTTCACGGGCGAAGTAGACCACCGTCCCGATCCAGACGTCTAGTTTAACAAGCTGGGCGAGGCGAAAAACGACAAGAGTGAGGACCGCAAGTAGGACGAGAGCATGAACAACACGACGAAGCTGGGTGCGCTGAATCGGCCGAGACGACGACGACGACAAAGTCCGCCGCCAAGAAAAAAGTACGTGCCTCACTGTCCATCAAGTTGAATCCGGATTAGGTTTTGATTGTTTTTTATTTCAATTTTAATTTAATTTAAACCATGATATTGTTCTAGGTCGCTTCAACGCTCAAGGCGCGCGTCATCAACAACAAGGCCAAGGCCGCGATAGCCGCCATTAAGGACATTGCGAGCACGCCATTGCCGAAGCGCAAGCGAAAAATCAACGGTTCCGGCGACGTGTCAACGCTAGATCTGGATATCTTTTCGCCGGTGCGTCTCAAAATCACACCTGCTGAACTGCCCCGTAACGGTGGCGTTAACTCGGGACACTTCCAGGAGGCGGCGCAAAGGTAATGACATGCCATCGAACGAGATCGAGATGACGGACGTGACGTTCTCGTGCGTTTGTAGATCCGCAGGTCGCGATGAATGTAAGGGACTTCTTTCCGTGATTCCAGTTGCTACAAATTACAGCTGGTGTTCGGCAACTGTGGCGTCATTTCGGTCAACCTCGTCGTCAAGGGCTACGTGGAGATGGTCGGCGTTGCCCCGGAAACGTCGCAGGACATCGCCGAAGAGATCATATTCAAAGGAGGCCGGTACCTGGAAGCACAAGTAAGCGTTAAACGTGGCCCTCGCGTCAACCCAGATTTTTACTTGCTTTTTTCTTGTCACGACCAAACACGAGGGCACGCTGATCATCCTGGCCGGCTGCGATTGCTGTTCGAAAAGTGCCAGACCTGCTTCGAAGCCATCTCGCGCAAAGCGACTAAGATTTACCTGGTGCTGCAGATAATTCACGGCGTGACGCTGGTTTGGCCGGCATCGCGGAGCGGCTGAAAGAATCGATGATGCAGCATGTAGCAGCCGCGGCTTCGAATGTGGTTGTTGATCCTCAGGACGGTCTCTGCTGCGTGATTTCACCATCCACATCGTGTTGTTTTTTGTCCAGGATCAGCAGGGATCTCGGTTCGTCCATCAAATTCTGTAATGGGAAACGGTGCGTTCGAGTTCGACAATTACGTCACCCAGAAGCAGACATGCATCCGCTCTAACTCCTCTTTTAGAAGAACTTGTTTGGCATTTCACGTAGAAGATACCCAGCATGTTGTGCCAGTGATTAGAATACGCTAATTACGCTTGTCTTTTAGGCTCCCGAAGACCCTGAGAGATTATTTTGAAACCCAACCGAGATATAGGTTAAGAACTCTTAATTGCACTCAAAGAGCTTTTAAGAAGTTCTTCTTGAGAGCTTAAGAGAACATTTACATGAAAATATAGCTAAAATCGGGTTTTCCAATGAACCAATGTTTTCTACACATTATTCAAGCCAAAACCAAGAGATTTTTACCTAGCAACAAACATAACATTGCTTTTAACGAAAATGCCATCTAGAACAAACTGAGTGCCGTTAAAAAGAGCTCATAGTGCCGATGCATGTCTGCCCAGAAGTACTTCGCCCGAACAGAAGCAAACCTTCATCCCCAGCTGCCATCGATGGCCCCAAAAAGCATTCCAGCCGAGCAGCAGCAGCAAATCGTTCGCGAGTTGGACGGCCAGTTTCTTGAATGCGACAAGGTTTAAATCGGCAACCACTTCGCGCAAAAGAGCATTGAGTGAAAAAATCATCAAAATGTAAAAAGACACTATCTAACTAATCAAGTTTAAGAGAAAATTATAATCAAAAAATAAGATCGAGAATAAAAATTTCGTTTGTTTATGTTTGACATGACATTTCTAGGTAGAAACCAATTCGATATCTATCCCTGGTCCCAAAAATGGGCTCTGTGTAATATTACACATTTTTGGGTGTACATTCATGGATGTAATTTTAAACGTTTTTTTTCACAAAGGTGATGTGCATGCTTTTTGATGCGATTTTACCATCGGATTTTTTTCTGTGTAGGCAAAAATAAGTAACTGTTAAAATTTTGAGCGAAATTAGTTTAAGGTTAAGGGTCGCTTTCAATTTTTTCATACACAAATGTCTTCTTTAAATCGTGAATCAGCGTTAACTTGGATCGTTTTGTGGTCTTCGACAAAGTTCGTCACATTTATCGCCACCTTGAGGCAAAATCTTGGATTTTTTACTTTTACCCATTCATTTTTTCGATTTTCCCTATACAAACTTCAATGATAAAAAGCAACCCTTAACCGATTTTGCACATAATTGGCACAATTTACTTATTTTTACCTTAAGTATCAAGCCAGGGGGTATCTCTTACGATTTTCTAAAATTTACATTTTTTCTTGTCACCCTATTGTGCATCAATATAAAAAAGATCAGACAACCAATGCACAGTGGGAAATGACTTTATTGGAATTTTCTGTTGCCTACATATAAAATTGAGTACCTTAGACAAAATAAGGTATTCGTACCGAAGTTTCTCAAGCGAAACTGGAGAATCTCAATTTGATACCGAAAAAAGTATTCAGCAAAATGTTGACTTAGCATGATGAATTTCTGCGATCAATCCATGAAACTGATCCACATTTAAGTTCTATGTTGGTTAGTACAAAACATCATAGAAAGTACCTTTAACATATCCTGAAGCTGTCACAAACTCTACAATCAAATGAATTTTAAGAATTATTTTTTTCTGTAATTTGATTTAACAATTAAAATTTTCGCAATTTATTCCCTTGAAGGTGGGGGGGGGGGGGGGGGGTTGTCTCAAGTTATATGGCATGGACTCACAACAAGAAACACACAGCAGTAAATACTAAATATTTGACTTAAAATGAATTTATTACGCTTTAACAAATTTTGTTGATGGGGAGGAGGAGAGTGGGGAGAGGGGGGGGGGGGTTGAAAGAAAAAGGAGGGAGGGGTTGTGTCCTTAAAGTGGGGATGCAAAATTATGCTTATCCATAATTTAATAATATAAACTTGCAATACAATATATACGCAATTCTGTTGCACTTGCAAATGTATGAAAAGACTATTTATTATAAACAATCAACTATTGAAAAACATGAAAAGTCATAAAAATCGACGTTTATCATTTCAATACCATACAATTACCCAAATTTGTATGAAAAAAACATTTAAAAAGCAAAAAAATAATTTGGCCGCCTGTTTGTATGGAGATGGCCCATAGTGCACTGGAGATTGGTGGATCGGTCCTATTGTATTTTGTATTTTTTTTATTCTACGATTGTTTAGTTATTTATGATAGAAAAAAGCGTATCAGAACACAATTGGATGAATCAGATACTTTTTCCAAAAATCCGGATCTTCCGGTGGCCTGTACTCCAGCCACCGGTCCGTGCAATGCGATTTTTCACCGGATTACTGCTCCTGGTGCAAAAACAAAGCTTTTGGTGTATAGCAATCGATGGTTTGCGCGAAATCATGTTGCGGTAATTTTTTAGGCCCTTTTTCCCACTGTGCAATGCTGCTATCAAATCATCAGTTATGTAAAAATCTCCAGAAAAGAAAAAAAGAATGAAATATGGCTCTCCTCTCTCGTGCACGAAAGATCGGTAAACACATCGGAGAACATCGATTTCACTACTACAATTTCAGAAGGTGCGTCACACGAGGAAAAATGACCTGTCACTTTTCGTAGATGAACAGTGTAGGGAAATAAAATGAAATAAAGTGGTGATAACAATGATTTTCACAAATGATCCTCCTTTGATTTTCTTTGAAAAGTTCAAGAGCGATTTTTTCTCCTCTCTCTTTCTTGGGTGAAGAAAGTTCGCTAGCGATAAACATTTTTTTATTTTCTTAATCCAGCAAAAAATACTCAATACTATTTCAACTCATTCTTGAAGTTTTGTCTCAGCGGAATCTGTATTTAGTCCCGAATAATCCTGAATGCGAACAACCAATTGAATCATTATATCTTGAAATAAATCAAATCGAAGTTCTTTCAATTTCTGTAAAAAAAAAATCAAGAAATTACAATTGAACTTTTGACAGCAAATCGGTGCTTATGAGAAACATGTTGTCAGCACAGTCTTCGTTAGAGCAGCGTCTTTTAACAACGATATCAAAGAGCCTGTCCGTTTATTTGGTTTCACTCGTTTGATTGCACTAAAGATTTCAAACAGCAAAATAACTTTTTAAAGTCTACACAAAATTAACCCTCGAAACTGTGCTAAACTTTTTTGCAATAATCTAAACTAAAAAGAATACTTTCAATGAATCGAAGTTAGTATAAATACCGATGTTTTTAACCGTGCTAATTGGTTTGCCAGTGATGACGTACAAATTTTGCTATAATGGTTGGCAGATAACATCCATTTAATCCGTTGCCGATGCAAAACAAACAGGTCAGCAAACGCACAAGCATAATGGACAGGACACTCGATAGTGTTGAGCCGCCTGTTCACTAATGGAGGATATAAATTCGCTGCAATTGTGCTGTCTTGTCACATTCGCATAACTTGTGAGGTTTTTGAGAAACACATTTTAGATCTTTGTAATTTATTTTATTAAGTTAGGTCTTGTCATTTCAACTTAAAAGTGAGTTTTTTTAACGTGTTTTACTGTCTTGAGCTTGGACTAATTCTAAAGCATTTTAAAAGCATAATAGCTGCAGACAAAATATTGGTAATGAAACTTTGTGTTGTTAAATCAAAATGCTTTACGGGTTGTTAAATTAAGTTGACCTTAAATTTAAACGTGACAGACGTGTAAGAGGTTGACAAACTATTGACCGAAACGCGAATTATGTTTTTGCTTTAATGCCACCTAAGTAGAGATTAAGTGGAAACAACTATTAAGTTTTAGGCTGTTATGTAATTGACTTAGATTTGCACATTGCTTACCTAATTTGAAACATATGCAATGTGCATGTCATACATGACTATGTACAACAATCGACACTAATGTCTTTCTGCTACAACTCCAGCTGTGCAACATAACGACGCTGGGAAAACTCGTGGATTTCTTTCAAGCTTTTCTCTACAAAAACGAAGTTGACTTTATAGCTGTCGGCCACTATTGCCAACCACTAGGACTTTGCCACCCTGTGCTCCTAAGTTTACGAAAGTATGGCACGGAGCGACGGCGCCGAATACCCATATTGACACTTAAAATTGTAGGGCACCCTCTGCGGGATTCGAACCGGCGACCTCTGGATTGTGAGTCCAGTGCGCGGTCATTCAGTCCAATTTTGGGTTGGGAATAAAGAAAAAAAATGCTCCAAATTCCAATTTCTGTTTCGATAACTTCCCTCAAACACTGGCCAGCACTTTGCTACCCAGAGCGTTGGGCAGATATGTTTTGAAAACTTTCCCACTAAATTTCCACTTCGTGATTTCATTAGTATAAGTGCACTTAAACTGGTTTCCGTTTGATATGCTTGGATTTGTTTCACCTGTTTGGATGCTCAAGTTTTGTAGGTAAGTTGTTCACCGGCATGATTTCTTTTCTCTACTACTGATTTATTTCTATGTTTACTGCTGATGCACATTCATTTTACTACATGAATTGCAGTCAGAGAATTTGATTTAATAAAATGTTGTGATTTTGTGATGTGTCCTTTTTTGTTTTCTGAGATTGTACATATGTTTCTATTTATTTTTTGAATTATGGAAAAGTTATCGTTTTAAGTTTTCCTTGCATAGAAAAGTAATTCGAGAGAGAAACACAATTTAACGATCAATTTGAATGATCTGAAACTTGTAACGGTTAACTTGAATTCTGTGATGATTTCATCATGCCTTCGACCATAGTGATGAAAAAAAAAGTTGAATGATTTAGGGTAGGGTAGTCATCAATGAGACACTTTTGGTTTTCAACTTTCAAAGATTTTTCTCATTTTTTCATCAGCATGTTTTAATGAGCTTTTTGTTGCATTTTCTTTCTTTTAATGTGTTCTAACATTGACCAAAATATGAGATCAATCCGACATCTACAGCCAGAGTTATTCAACTGTCTCATTGTAGACGCACTTGGCAGGAACAATGAGACAGCTGGGGAACAATGAGACACACTACGAAAATCAAGATTTTTCTAGTAAAACATCATGTTTTTGTATTGTTTCATTGCAGGTAACTTGCCTTGAACATTTTAGAGCAATTTTGCCAACATGAAACTTTAATTAACAAAAGTTATACTAAAAAGTATTTAAATTTTGTAAAATCCGTATATTTATACCAAATAACTTTGAATTTTTGGTTAAATGAAGTTAAAACTCAATAAATATGCCAAAAATCACTTTTAATTCATGTTTTGAAAAATTTCCATAGATTTTGAAAAGTTTCGCAGTAATTTTGAGTTTTGACCCAGAAGGAGGGTAACCGTATAAATTAGAGCAACACATGTCTCATGGTGAGAAACATTGGAAAGTGATAAACATTGAATAAAGAAGTTGATTAGCGAAAAAATTGTGCACTGTATTCCGCCGGGGAATTGAACCCCGTTCTATCTCATACCGTGAGAACGCATCACCGATCTGCCAACGGAACCAAACCACCGTGCTGAGAGGCGACCTCTTAGAACGTGATCTGTTTCTACTGGGTAATCGTATGACATTTGTTCCATGTCTCCGACGCAACCATAACACCAATTCTTTCGCTCTTCTATTATGTCAATTTCTCTCTCTTTCCAGTGGCTCTCCGAGATCCTTGTGGATCAAGTATATTTTTAGAAGCATTTGTGTCGTTGTTCATTAGGGTCATTGGGTGAATACTGAACACCTCGACCCAAATGCGATCGATCGATCGATCCACAAGGATCTCGGAGAGCCACTGGAAAGAGAGAGAAATTGACATAATAGAAGAGCGAAAGAATTGGTGTTATGGTTGCGTCGGAGACATGGAACAAATGTCATACGATTACCCAGTAGAAACAGATCACGTTCTAAGAGGTCGCCTCTCAGCACGGTGGTTTGGTTCCGTTGGCAGATCGGTGATGCGTTCTCACGGTATGAGATAGAACGGGGTTCAATTCCCCGGCGGAATACAGTGCACAATTTTTTCGCTAATCAACTTCTTTATTCAATGTTTATCACTTTCCAATGTTTCTCACCATGAGACATGTGTTGCTCTAATTGAAAAGTTTAATGAAGAAAAATCAAAGTGTCTCATTGTTACCCATGAGCTGAAATGAGTGGGGAACAATGAGACAGTCCTGGATACTGGGTATATTCTAAATTTTGGCCAAACCTAATGAAAGGACATTGTAGCCCAACTCAATCCCTATGGAACGTCGAAAGAAATTTGAAGAAATATTAGTTTTGGTGTTAATGGCAGCCTACGATTGAAAAAGTAATTTTTGTCCATAATTTACTTTTACATCCCAGAATCAAACATTTATGAATAACTTTTCAAGGAAGCGTCTATAACCAAAGCCACTATTATGGCAGACGTGTATCCAGTAGACACACCTTTCCCCCAAATATGAGCCTGATTGGTTGAAACTACGACTTGTGAGAGCCATTTTATCATTGTTCCCCGTGTCTCATTGATGACTACTCTACCCTACCCCTATTTGTCTGTTGATGCATTTTCATCTAATAAACTTAAGGAACAATTTCTACCTGCATAACCGAAGCTGCAAGTCGAAAACCTAGCTCTTTGCGTACAAGGCAGGCCAAACTCAAAGTTAGCTTTAGCGGAATTTATGTGTCACAACCAAGAAATTTGAACATTTTCAAATGCCATGCAAGTTGAATAACTTTTCTCGCAAGCATGTTTCCAAAAGTTTCCCATCCCTGGATCGAAACTTTCCCTCAACATTTTCATAATAGTTTCATTTGTTTGACGTGGTTGCTTAAAATTATGACAACTTTGTCTAAAGTTGTGCCTGCTTTGCGCGGCTGTTGGCAGCAGTGTTCAGCAAACGCAAGGGTTAAGCAGTGCTGTGCAGGTGAAATTTATGGCCAACCATCTCACGGAAGGGTGAGCTTTACGTTCGCAGAATATTCCGGCCAAAAGGGGCAAACCGACCGTCATTAACCTATATTCACCTGGCGGGTCCCGCAAAGTAAAAGCCGGCCAGAATTTTCCCTCATTTTCACCGCCAGCCGGTCGAGCACATCTGACCTTTGTGGCGGAGAAAGCCAGAGCGCCGTTCGACATCATTGCACATCGTTACGAGTGAGCTGGGCCGTGATTTTCGCCCTTCTTCTGAAGAAGAGAGATTCTGAAATGATGTTCTGGTTTTGTGCCCGGCCCATGTTGCGTTTTATTAACATGACCGAAAAGCAGCAATGCTCAGTGATTCGTGAAATTGGTAATCTGACCAGATCAGATTAGGCCGGCTGGCTGCTTGCTCTTCCTAGAGGATGTAGATAGGAGTACATTATACGAAATGGTTTATAACTATTATTATACAAAACTTACACCTTTTATTGGACGAAAATGTGGAGTTGCTTACCTGAAAAGACAAAAAGTAGTTCCTTTTAATTACTTTAAGGACGAAGGATACTTTAAATATTTTCGTAAGAATATTAAAATGCATTTCCTGAAAACTTTCACCAACTAAAACCCACTTTTCGACGTTTTGGCAGCATGGTGGTTTCCCGATTGTGTACAAGCGCACAAAGTTTCAAGCAGTGCAAACAACATAAAAGCGCCAGCTGGCCAACAAGTTGTCATAAGTGCAGCTGTAGAGCTTACCGTTTCCAAAGTGGAAAGTAATTAATGGCAGCTTTTTGGTGTGCAGACTGGGAGACACCAAGCTATAATTAAATTTTGGAAACATCGTGGGGAGTACTTTTGGGGTCTGCGTGCAATTTTCAAAAAATAATAATAATAAAGTATTCTGACCTAGCACGAAATGAATATAAAATTAAGTATTTTTTAAATCATAATTGATGCTAGGAAAAAACTCTTTTTTATTAACCATATTTTTAAGATTGTATTGTTATCGAGTGCCGGGACCGTGGTGTATGGGGTAAGCGTGATTGCCTCTCACCCAGTCGGCCTGGGTTCGATCCCAGACGATGCCGGTGGCATTTTTCGAGACGAGATTTGTTTGATCACGTCTTCCGTCGGACGGGAAGTAAATGTTGGCCCCGGACTAACCTAATAGGTTAGGTCGTTAGCTCACTCCAGGTGTAGGAGTCGTCTCCCAGGGTCCTGCCTCGGTGGAGTCGCTGGTAGGCAGTTGGACTAATAATCCAAAGGTCGTCAGTTCGAATCCCGGGGTGGATGGAAGCTAAGGTGTAAAAAGAGGTTTGCAATTGCCTCAACAATCAAGCCTTCGGACACTTAGTTTCGAGTAGGAATCTCGTAATCGAGAACGCCAAGGCAATGCTGTAGAGCGAATAATTTGATTTTTTGATTGTTATCGAGTAGTCGCCATTTTTCGAATTAATAAATTTAAGCTTTTTGATTAAAGTACTTATCTAATCTCTCTGTCCCCCACTTCAAAATTGAACCATTGAATTTTATGTCAAACATCCATGTATTATGAAGCGTTAAAAAAATCAGTGCTGAAATGTTGAACTTTTCACTGGTATTGAAAGGTATTAATTTTCAAATCTGTTATTTTTGGTACGGAAAAGTAGGCCGTTACTTTGCTCCAAAAGGACAAGAAAAGTTGACCGTTTCACAGCGTAATTTTAAATGGAAATGTTTGTTTTAAATGAAAAAATACCTCACTGGGTTATTGTAGATTAGAAAAGTACGTTAAATATCCCATAAAATAGTTTGCCAGCGATTTTCAAAGTTAAGTAACTTTTTTTGATACAAAATAAATAAATTTCTTTTTAGAATTTGAGTACGCCATGAAATCTGGTGTCAAAAAATGTTTAAATTTAGAAAGTGGAATTTTGGAAGGTTTAATATTACATCTTTTATGATATAATTTTACCTCAATTAAGATTGAAAAGGGGATATTACTTCAGAAAAGTGGTAAAATAACACATTTTCAGAGGTTAAATAACACATTTATTTCTGACATGAAAGATATACAGTATGTAAAAAAAGTAATTACACCCCTTATGCACAATGCACAATTTGTGATGTAACATGTAATCAATTTTAAGTTTGACAGAAAACTAGTACTACGTTTTATTCAGAAACTCATGCCGAACATTTTGCTATAAAAAGCTCATGAAAAGATGATTTCTATAAAAAGTTATATAACAAATACTACTACAAAAATAAAAAAAGGTGCAAAAAAAGTTTGTACACCTTTCGAAAAATTAACATAAATAAAGTTATTTGTAGACAAATCACCGTGAATCCAGTCTCCCAACTCCAAATAGGCATCCTTGACTGATCAAAAGAATAATTTGGATTGAATATAAAGTTTACAAACTACTTAGTATAAAAGTTCATATAACTCTGGAAATTTTATGTAAAACTTATATGAACTTAATTTTGCATACACGGAGAGACCGTGCCCAGAAATTTTAACAATTAAAATTGTTGATTTTACTTTCGTAAATTTTAACAAAAACGTACTTGTCACTGCCAACTTTCAGTTAAATTAACCAAAATTTAGTATTAATGTAGTAACCTGTTTGTTGAAAATGCTAAAGGCAAAAAGCTAACAGATTTCCCGAACTCGAATGAACGTGCTCGACTGTTAGCTTTGCTTTTAGGAAAATCAAAAATTTTGTTAGTTGAATATAATTTACATTTGGTTGAATATTTAAAAGATGAACTTGGGTTTGTTTACGTCTGTCATTTGAAGTCAGGATTCGAACGAAAGCGGTCGATTTGTTGAGTTTGTGTTGTTAATTATGAAGTGAGAGGATGTAAAAGGTGAAAATTACACTATTTAGCTAATGTTGAAGTGGCACATCAAAGTGTTGCAACTGGGGAGGTGGAATTGGTGAGTAGGTTTGTTGATGATTTCTTTGCAGGTGATAAACTATGAAGAGCAAGAGGACGACCTTCGCCATGAGGAAATCCAATGCGAGTGAGTTGAACACGTTATAAAAATGTTTGATGGAACGAGAGGGCAATAGAAGGGAAATGCGGGCCGACTCTTCACGGATAGAGCAGCCCGGGCAAATTTAACATAATGTTGGTTAATCCAAGTAAGTATGGGTTTATTTTTGCACAATAATTTATCTAATGTGATTCTTATTAGAAAACTGAATCATTAAAAAGCTTCGTGCTTACGACGGATAAAATCTTAATGAACCATTTTTTTTTTTTCAGAATCATCAATTATAAAATACATAGAAATGCCATGTGGACGCAACATAAACAACATAAAAAGTAAAGATGAAGCAAATATAAAAAAAATATATAAAATATATAAAAGAAGATAATTATTATCTTGAAAGTTTTGTTGCAATACGACTGCTCAATAAACTGGTAAGTAAAACTCAAAATATTTTTTTCAGGAATCGGAGTACGTTGAATAAATTGAATCAAATGCAATGAAAGTTTGTTGCCAAAAGTAATTGTTAAATTAATGCAAGCTTGGTAAGTAGCATTATTGATATTTCTTCTTTCCTCAATATAATTTCATTTATTTACGTTCCTTTTTCAGTTGATAGCCGAATTCAAGAATTTTGTATTAAATTACTAATACATTTCACATGTCTATTTGCAGCAAAAGGTTCACTTTAATGAAAATTCTGTGTCCAACCACAAGAAAAATAACTAAACCTGAGACCATTGTAGATGATGATGACTTATCGGATGATTTCACAGTGATGGTAAGTGGATACAACACTTAATTTTATTCATCAACATAATAAAAATATAAACTTAAAACTTGGTGAAAATTTTGCTCGATTTCTATTTTTCAGGAATTCATGTTAAATTAAACATCTTTTTTAAATATGTTTAACAAAATTTGCAATATGCTTTTCAATTATTTTTAGATCAATGCAACGTAATTTTTTAAAACAATTAATCAAACTTTACACAACAGTTAAAAAAAGTTTTGTTTTGATGCTTTTTAACAGTAACTTAACAACTTCATGCAAAACAAAACAAATTAGTACAAAACGTTAAATTTTTAGGCAGAATAAATGCGAAAATAAAAACGTTCAGCATTAATTTGTGATGCATTATTACAAAATTTACTGCAAATTCAATAAAAATATTATTAACTACAGCTAATTATTGACTACATGTACGAATATTGTTTTGTATTCAAGTAAGACATTAGTTAAAATGTAGCTAGAAATTCGGCCCAGCCTATATCGTTAGATAATTAAAGAAAATATATATCAACACTTACATAAGTTATGTCTAATTAAGAAATGTTTTGTTATAAAACACTAATAATTTGCTGCATGCAAATAAAATTCGGTTGATACAACGAAAAAAAAATTGTTGAGAAATAGATGAAAAACATTTACCAGCCAGTTTTTAACAGAATATTCCACAATATTTCAGCTGAAAACAAGAAATTTTTAGTTAATTTTCTGAAAAAAATATTCTAGCAGTCGACTGCTAGAATTTTTTTCGGCCATTTAACCAACAAAAATGGCAATTCCAAGTATTTTTTTAGTTAATTTTAATTACCGGTGGTCAGCAATTTCGGGTTAACAAAATCAACAATCGATTGTTGAAAAAAAGCTGTGTAAAAAATTAACCCATACTTTTAGTTAAATTAACCAAGATTTTCTTATATTTGCCCCGGCCGGTCTCTCCGTGTAGGAAATCCGCCGGCATCCGAATCGGTCCACGATTCACAAGTCAACCTAAGTGGCACCCAAACATCTAGGTTTTCTATAAAAACCACGTTTTTAAATGCCTGGGCAAAAAGTAAGTTTGATCCACGAGAACAAATATTACGAAATTACATTACATTTTTGGCAGGTTGCTCAAACAAAACCATAACAACGTTTTTACCTAGGTATTTAAAAAATGTGGGTTTTATAGAAAACCTAGATGTTTGAACGTGAAACGTGGACCGGTTCGGATGCCGGTGAATTTTTCGAAGACGTAATTCCGGGTTGGTACGAAATTCCAACGAAAAATCTATTCTATCGATACAAAGACCCCCAAAACGATATTATACCCACTTCAAAATATTTATTTAGCAAATCTTTGATAATATATTCACATTTAGTTAAATTAAAAGTTTGCAAAATTAAGTTCAAATAAGTTTTATATAGAATTTCTAGAGTTATATAAATTTTAAACTAAGTAGTTAGTAAACTTTATATTCAATCCAAATTATTCTTTTGATCAGTCAAGGATGCCTATTTGGAGTTGGGAGACTGGATTCATGGTGATTTGTCAACAAATAACTTTATTTATGTTAAATCTTCGAAAGGTGTACAAACTTTTTTAGCACCTTTTTTGATTTTTGTAATAATATTTGTTATATAACTTTTTATAGAAATCATCTTTTCATGAGCTTTTTGTAGCAAAATGTTCGGCATGAGTTTCTAAACAAAACGTAGTACTAGGTTTCTGTCAAACTTTAAATTGTTTACATGTTTCATCACAAAATGTGCATTGTGCCCAATTGGTGTGAATACTTTTTTTACATACTGTACCCCATGGTAATTTTACCATGATTTTTTTTACTGTGTGCATTAAAGTTCCTTTCACCCAAAATAAATTTTAGTTATCTTCTGTTGCGAATGGATCACGCTACAGTTATACATGCAAAACAATGTTACACTCTAGAAAAGCTCCATTCACAAACCAATTTATGCTGTCACAATTATGATAAATGTCCGTGTCTGTAGTTTTTGGGCGAATATGAACACCAGAAAAATAGCTTGGTGCTTACCAAAGCGCTTTTTACGGGATTCCCATTTTCACCCTTAGCTAAAACTTTCGGTGGATATAAATACCGGATACTGCTGGAAAAAAACGCAACAGTCCGAGAAACTTTGTGATTTATTGCATTGATAGAAATGTTTTTGCGATGAGAATTTTCTACGGGGGTTCTTTATTTGGAACAAAATCCGTAGTTTTTTTTCGCAAAACTATTTCTTTTTTGTTGTACGCATAAGCTCACAGTGCAAAAATCTGCTAGGTGAATTGCTCCAGGTTTTGATTTACTACGATAATAAAATGGTTTACTGCAAATACCGGAGCTGCCCTGCGTAGAGGATGCGGTGCCTGGAAAGCGAATATAACTTTTCTCCCCGTCCTCATAGTTCCAGACTCCGACGAGGATGAAGTTGACAGTAACTGCGGTAATGGAATTGAGTACACCCTTGCGTGCGGAAAACGCGGGGCTGGTGAATATTTGATATCCCGGTTTCACTTTAACAGACTTGCGGAAACGCTCGTGGCAAAGAGGTTGGCCGGCAAGTTTGCGCTTTAGTATCGTTGGGGGTCGAATGTTTAGTGTGGGTGTGGTCACTGGTCGATTAGCTCAATAGCTTGTGTGAGGAGATGATTTTTTTTATGACGAAACGTTCTGCTTATGTTGAAGTTGTGATTGGATGTTGATTGGAAATTGGATGGCACAAATCATGAAGTAAAATTTTGGAAAAAAGTTCAATCGACTACTTCAATTGGTCATCTTTAAGGGGGTTTGTACTTCTTTTCAGTTATGTATGATAGAAATGCATAGAAGGCATCAGACTTGGCCAAATGGTTAAGGTGTCCGCTTTGTAAGTGGAAGATCATGGGTTCGATTCCCATCTGCCTTAACCTTCCATCGGATGGGGAAGTAAAACGTTGGTCCCGACCTTGGTGGTTGTTAGGCCGTTAAGTCATTCCAGGTGTGGAAGTCGTCTCCCTGCTATAAAGACAAACAATACAACAAACCAAGCCTGCTCCGGTGGAGTCGCTGGCGGCGGTTGGACTCGCAATCAAAAGGTCGTCAGTTCGAACCCTGGGGTAGAAGGTTCCTTGAAGTAGAAAGAGGTTTGGGAGCTCTTCCCATTCAAGCCTTTCGTGGTGTAAATAGAGACCACAAAAGACCTGGGGGTCGTTAATGTGGATGGTTTGATTTGATTTTTTGATAGAAATGCTCGAAATGGGTTCAAATTTCAGTTCAGCGTTTCTACACAACCGTATAGACACATTAAGCGTTTACTGGGTTTCCCCAGTGCCCACAGGTCCAGGGTTGGATGATGGCATTTTCCGAGTGAGGGTATGTTAGAGAAATGGAACGATGGCCATCAACCACAAGGTTCGCCCCAGCTGAGAACACATTTTGATAGCATCCTTATGGGTGTGTGAGAGAGTGTTTGTGTGATACTTAATATATCTGATTATAAGTTTGTAATGGGCGATGGATCCGATGATTTATAAGGGTTCTTCACACAATATCGAGTATCATCCGGAGAATCTGTGCTCGAATGTGAATAATGGTACAGGGCTAATCCTTGGCCTTTGCCATAAGAGCAGTGTTTACGATCTCATTAAGCGTTTCTCGACTTTGCGGAGACTCTGAGGCTAAGGCTATGACTTTTAAAATTGGAAATTGACCTTCTTTATATCATAATACTGTTGATCTTAAAATCGTTTAAACCTTTTAAAGACTGGCTGAATATTTATGCAAAATTTCACGAATAACCAAAATCTGAAGCATGCAAATGAATTTATGACCACATTTAACTAAATCCCTATTAATTTCCGTCGAACAATGAAATAATGTCAACAGCATCCTTTACCTCCAAGATTTATCGTTCAAATTAAACCCAACCTCGGTACTAGGAGCGCAAAACCCCAATTTCACCCCGGAGAGACCTTGCGATCTAAAACCGCAAGCTGGCTGGCACAAGCTGGGGGTGTCATTTTTAATATCCAAAGGCGCAATTTTTCAGCATTTCCCCTTGTGAGTTTGCTCACAGAGGGAGGGTCGTGACATTACCAGGCAGCAGCCGGGCGGGAGTGCACTTGGCTTGGTGATGCTGGATTGTGTTTTAATCTATGTCTCTTGAATCTCGCAGAGTAGTGGGTGGGAAAGAGTAGGGAGAAACCTCTTACGTTATTTGAACAGAGTTAGCCGGAGAATGCTTTCTACTGGCGGGTGCTCTGCCTTCTGTAGTACTGGCTTTCTGCTCCAGCAGAAGCCATGACGCGTTGTCTTTTGGGACATCGTGCGACGTCGTAAAGCACGCCAAGAGCAGCAGCAGCAGCAGCTCTTTTTGAGAAGGCATTGAATCAGAGTGCGACTTGATGATGGGTACCGTGAAATGGGGGAAGGCTGAAAAATAAGGTTTAATTAAATATCCTGAAACCTGAAAACAAAACTTGGCCTTCCACAATTGATTTTTTTTTCAAATGGATCATTTAAAGTAGAGTGGGGCAAAGCGCACCAAATTACCATCACTCTGTCAGCGGTAACTATACAATATTTTTGATTCGTTGTATATACCAAGTGAAACCTTTGTCCATGGCCTTCAAAACGTAGTACTAGCATTTACCCTAGTAACATTTTTGAACTTACAGGTTTTAACAGGGTTCTGTAAACCTTCATGCAGCCTTAATAAGCTTTTATGGCCTACTTAAAACCTAAAATGTTGCTAGGGTACCTCAAATCGCCTACATCTCGAGAGCCAGGCAATTGCTCTAAAACAATGAAGTTAAATTTTATGTAAAGGTAAACTTTTTATCAAGTTTTAAATTAAGGGTTATTTTTTACCCCAAATGAAGGCAATTTTCAATTCAATTCAATTAGTGTTTATTAGTAAATAATCAATTTACAATTTAGTGTTTCTTATAACCTAATAGAGTTTTGGAGTTCCTTTCAACTATGGTTTACACTATAATTCATTTAGATGTAATTGGATATTCTAACAATGGATTTGGCAAGAGAAGGAAAAATAAAAAAAAAACCTTCGAGATTTGCTAAGGAAAAGGATAGAAATAGGAAAAGCTTAAAACTAAATCACAGTTTGTATTGTCTTTTGACGTCGAAAAACTTCGCTGCACAAGGCAGCTTATCCGTTGTAGATGTACTTCATCATCAGCTCACTGAGAGCTTGGAATTGTTCTGCCTTGTTTCGGCAGGCACGAAAGTGCGTGAGCATCTCTCCAGCAAGGGCGAAAAACTCAGGAAGCGTGAAGAGATCATCACCAGTAACATCAGCTTGTCCCGGGGGAGTACCGACGCCAGAAGCGGCTACTCGAGCGTATGAACCTCCCCAACCGGGAGGGAACGCTGGTTTGGTCGATGGAACCGCTCCGCCGCCAGCTGCTGCAGCGTTCGAGCTCAAAGTCTTCGGAGGTTGGCGGGACGCTGGCGCTTTCTTCTTCTTGTCCTGCTCCTCGAGGTACTTTTTCCGCGCGGCACAGCCACGGAAATTCGCCGTGTGGTTTCCACCACAGTTCGCGCACTTGACGCGCGCTTTGTGCTGCTGGGCGTTTTCCCCCAGCTGGTCTTTCCGCGGAAGATTGCACCTTTCGGTGAAGTGGGTCTCACCGCACTTTACGCACCGGGGCGGAAGATTGCAGTTTCTCGAACCGTGTCCGAACTTTTGACAGCGGTGGCATTGGGCTGCGTCGGCGGGATTCTTCATGTAGCATCGCCACGTCACAAAGAATCCGTCCAGTGCTTTGATCCGCCGAAGGTCCTGGATTTTGACGGACCCACGATCGAAGTACATGAGGTACAATGTGTACGTACCTGTCACCGTTATCGTCTTTGAGAGCACCTTAATCTCTCGAGGCTTAACCTTGATGCCCGATAGGTGTTCTTCCAGGTCGGAGATCGGGCGGTCCGGATATCCCTGAAGGACGATCTTCACTGGGACCTTCTCTGCAGGGTCAAATGTAAAAAACTTGAAGTTTCGCAACTTCAACTTCTTCACCACCATGTCGAAATTCAGTTTGTTATGTGTAATAACTTGCACTGACGTTTTACCTATTTTCAGACAATATTGGAGGCCCTCAAGCAACTCGTCAACATCGTCTGCTAGCGTATCCAAAATAAAAATTGGAGGTGGACGTCGTTCCTTCGGAGAGTTACATTTTTTCTTCTTTTCTTGCTTGCGCGCAAGTTCATCATCGTCATCGTCGTCGCTAGCACTGCTGCTGTCACTGGCGGTGTTGTTTTCTTCTCCACTCAGCATCTCAAATTCGTTGCTGGTGGGAACGTTGGAAGTGGTTGTTGTCGTGGTGCTTGTGGACGGCTGCTGCTGCTGCTGCTGGCCGGAAGTGCTTCCGGATGCTCGAGTCGATTGTCTCGTCCGTACAGGGGACTCACGTGGACGGTATGACACGTGTAAAAACGATGGATCGGTGACGTCACTGGGCACGCTCCCGTGCGCGATGGCGGTCGATGCGGCGTTGGTGTGTTTACCTTTCTGCACTCTGCCGGTAGATGAGCTTCGCGGGTTTTTCGAGGCCGCACTCGAACTGCCACGGCCACGGCCGGCCCTTGGCATGCTGGAGCAGCAAACTCGCGGGTAATCACGGTAAATTACGGCGAAAAAATCGAAAAGTTTGAAGAGCTCCGAACACTTGACTGTTGCTGGCTGGTGTTGCCAGTCCCGATGATGAAGTCAATTTTATGGTATGTAAAGTAACTTATTTAAACTAAGTGGTACTTATATAATTATAGTTTAATTTATAGGGTTAAAAACCATACTATTTTCGCATAAGTTATATTTTTTGGTCCGATTTTCGCAGAAATACTACTTTGTAGTGATTTTGAATCAATACCATCAGAAATAAAAGTTATCCAATGTGTTTGAATTTTTTTCATACATTTTAGTGCGCACCTTTGCCCCGTAAATTTCTTTTTAGGTAAAATTATGGCAAAAAATAAGAAGAAGATGAATTTCAAAAAATCTTTAAGCTTTAAAAAGGTAATTGGCAAGGCTAAACTCTAGTTAAAAGGTTACAATGATTTAGTTAACCAGAAGTTTTGGAATCTTTATTCTGTAAATTCAAATATTTCATCAAAATGGCTCAAAAGTGACTTTTTCCAATAACTTTCACAAACTTCAATTTTTTCACTTTATTTTTGCAAATACATAAAATTGACCCTAAAACAAGTCAAAAACAAACATATGAGCTATTTAGGTTAAAATTAAGAATTAAAAAGGCTGGTGCGCACCTGGGTGCAGAATAGTGGTTCGCAAAGCGGCTTCAATTAAGAACTGTCAAAGCGGAACCAATTTACTGTTCGCAAAATGATACCAAGAAGTGGCAAGTATTGTACTGCCGCTCCAATCTAGTCCGTCCCATATGTAAAAAGTGAGTGCTGAGATAACGCTGTGAGAAGCTAAAAAAAAAGTCTACCATTTTTCCCATTCTAAACAAACAATTTCCATATAATTTTTTAAACAGTTATTTCAATATCAGTCTAAAGAATATCATTACCATAAATTTGATTTTTAAAACTTAAAATTTGGAAGTAAATTCGTGAAATTTTCAGCAAGAGACCGACTTGACTTTATTTGTCCATAAATAAAGGCAAGTCAGTGATGGTATCAAGGTAGGCTTGAACATTTACAACAGAAATTTGCCTGTCATTTGTTGGTTTGTTTTGGTAGATTTTCAAGTAATTTTTATTAAATGATCTAAAAGTTTGTTTGTTTCAGGTTATGGCCTATCTACAATCACTTAGCTTAGAACATCTAAGTAAAGTAGTTACTTAGGAAAGTCTGCAACTTACGTTCGTCATCCACAATCAACTTAGAAAACTTGCTGGGCTGATATACGTTGCTATGCAGTTGTTTGTTTACCTTTGATATGGAAACGTCAACTTACCGTAGATTTTGAAATTTTCCAAACCAAACGTCAGTTTCTAATTTGATTACTTTTCCATTGTAGAAACTCAGATTCATTTCCATTGACTCAAATTCCTAAGCTAAGTGAAATTTTCTAAGCTAAGTGATTGTAGATAGGCCATTAATCTTATTGACGAATAGTTTTAGTAAAATTCCTAGGTATGAAACTTTAAACAACGACGAGACAGACAATTTCTTTTGCTGCAAAGTGGAAGATATTTGAATGCAAGTCTCAGCATATGGAACCCACGAAATTGAGTTATCCACAATCTGCGTTGGAAGGCAATCTCATCCAGAACCGGGATCAAGGGAATTCAACCAAGAAGTATCAGAACTGTTTTTTTTTTAAATATGGTATGTAGTTTTTTTTTCTGGCCGTGGTTGTCCTTCGCATGAGAAAAAAATGCAGAATAGGTAACTTATTTTGCGCTTCAAAATTCTTAAACATTAATTAATTATCAACAATTTAAGTTTTTTTTAAGTTCAACAGGCTCTTAGAGACAATAGTCATTTTTATTTTGGAATTTTTAGAACAAACATGACTTTTTTATTAAATAGGCTTGAAGTAGATGTTATAACAAGACTTTTGTCAGGTTTATCTCAAAATCGACAAAAATACATATGGGACGGACTAGATTGGAGCGGCAGCTGTAATCGATCTGTAATTTATTCTGTCGGTGGCGTCAAGCTTTTGAGGTATTAGAAGTAAACAAATCTTAAGAAGAGGGTAAAATCGAGATTGAGTAAATTCGTCGCTAACATTTCAATAAGCGCTATGTATCACGCAAAACTTACGTTTATGACGCTTTTTGAAATGTTAGCGACGAATTATCAATAACTATGAATGGCACCTGCCAAATTATATTGAATAATTTTACTCCAACATTATCACTGCGCTTCAAAGATACACAATCTCGGAACTTCGATATGGTTGTTCTTCTGATTCACAAAATTCCACCCACGTCACGTGAAAATCAAAAAGGCCTCTTATGGCCGCCCATCGATTAGTCTAAGAACAAAAAAAAAGTGCGATGTCCTTATCCAGTCAAATAAATCCGAATTCTGAAACGGAATCTAATTAGATTCATACCCATATTCCGTTTCAAACGTAACAACCGTTTCGAACACGGAACCGGTTGTTGCGTTTGAAACGGAATTTGTATACGATTCTAATTTGATTCCGTTGCAGAATTCGGATTGAGTTAACTGGATAATTTTTCAACGAAAATTTAAACATGAACAGATTAAAAAAAATTAAAACAGGTCATTTCAGCAGCAAAAAATATGTCACGCTTGAGCTTGAACACGTTGTTTATGTTTACAGCTGTAGTGCAGATGTATTAGTGGGGAGCAGTGGGGAGCTTTCGAAAATCACGTTACGCATTCTGTCTTTTCAGCACCCAGGTGCGCACCCTTTCCCCCTGCGCACCTTTGCCCCGTACTACTCTACTTGTTCACTATGTTCCAATGTGAATAACTCATTTTTTTGACTGCATTATCTCGAGAAGAATCAGAACTCATTTGATCATCGATATAGGTAAAAAATTATGTTCGATACAACGATGTCAGATTACCTTATGGGTGATCTGTATCATGTCAAATTCAAAGCCATAGAAGATTTCTTTGAATTTCTAACAGCAGATTAAAGCATTATTCAATTACTAAATTGTTGAAATTTTTAATTTTAATCATTTAAAACAAATCTGTAAATCTGTACAATGTCTTCCATCTAAACTAATCACATCAAACACAAACGCAGCTAGGCCGAAGAAAACAAGGATCTTTTCACAACAAAAACTAAACATTTAACAAAGAACAGAATGTTGAAAAAAACTACTTCTTCAAAATTCTCAAGATACACTTCAAACCGTCCAAAATTTAGTTCTTGGCATCGTGCATCCTGAACACAATTCAATCGACAGATTCACATTTTTGTCAAATTCTGCTCAGTACCAAACTTAGGGGAGCGGTCGTGGCTGAATGGTTACGATGTTCGCTTTATAAGCGAATGGTTCGATACCCATCTGCTCCCAACGAGAAAGTTCTGGACTCATTAAAATTTGGAATTAACGAAAAAAAAAAAACTTCAAGTTCACGGCGGGGTTCGCTCCCCTGTCCTTAGGATTGGTAAGCAAAATGCTTTCCACTTAACCGTGGAGCATTGGTAGCTTGAGGAGGAATCAGACTGGTATAGTTGAATCCAAGAATCGGACTTAGAATCGCATTGAATGCAAGTTGAACATCAGAACTCAAACAAGATTGCATGCAAGATTTGCAAGCGCAGTTGAAATTGAATCTAAAAATACCTCGCTATAAATAGCCTGGACGACTGATAGAATTCATCCAATAAGAGATGAGAAGAATTGAAAGCATTCCCATTAGAAATGAGAACACACGAAGAATTCGAACAACAATGCAAACGGTCGTTACCACTCGCCTAGGGTGGCTCCTCAGACCATTCACCTTCCCAAAAAACCGTCCAACTCCAAGCGAAACTTACTTGAGGATACCGTGGAGATTTTCCCTTAATACTCTTAAAAAAGTGGAGCATCAACACTTCCCGTCTTCCAATTCCCTTTCCTTGTCCCTGGTGCGCGGTGGAGATGGGAGCGGCCGGCAATGGACGGCTGCCATGGTGGTGAGAATCTGGTTCAGGTGGAATTGGTTCTATTCCCAATTATCGATTCCTAGGCAACTTGGGCTTAGACAATCATCACATCACATGGCGAAAATCCAGTCTGCAATCCGCTAAAATCACCGTCTCCTAGCGAAGCGAAGCGTAGCGAATTCTGCTCAGTACCAAACTTACACAAATTGTATGGCCTTATGGGAGATTCAACGGGTGTGCATGATCCTTGAAAATATTTTTTTTTCATTTCTACACTATTTTTTCAAAGTTCAAAAAAATCTGCCCAAGTGCAGGAAAGAAAGCTGAAGAAAAAGCTGGCAGACGAAAATGTTACAATTATGATAGAATAAGATTAAGAAATAAGCTTGCATAATTTGAAATATCTAATGGATTTTCAGCATCAAATAGATTGAATTCAAATTCTTAATTAGAAAAATATTTACATTTTTTTAATTTTCAGCTAAACTCGTTCATTTGGAACAAAAATTGGCAAAAAATGTAAAATCTGTCGAAAAATCGGGCTAATCCAGATTTATCTGGAAACCTGACATCCCTGCAGATCGTGACGTGTAATCAACTGAAAGAGAGTTGCTGATTTTATTTTTTTACAGTGCACAAATTAAAACTAAATTTATTTTGATTTAACCTTTAAACGTGCCTAAAGCCTATGAATGTTTTGTAAAATTTGGTTTCCAAATATGTACGCTAGAGGACGAAAGGCGTAGGCGATAATTGCGACAGATCTTGTAGTTTTTAAGGATGTGTCAAAACTACTTACTCTTTTTGCCTTCCTCACCTCAATGAGGAAAGGCTCTAAAATCACTCGAAAAATGAACTTTTTATTAGACCTCATAGATCCACCCTAACGTATACCTATCGACTTAGAATCAAATTCTGAACAAATGTCTGTGCGTGTGTCTGGATGTGAGTCCGTGCACCGAAAAATATGCACACAATTATTTCCGGACTGGCTCAACCGATTTGGACCGTTTTAGTCATTCGATCCGTCTTGGGGTCCCACAAGACCCTAGTTAATATTATGAAGTTTAGTAAAGTACTTCAAAAGTTATGCTAAAAAACGATTTCGAATAAAGTCCGGAAGATTGTAAAAAGGGTGGTTTTTGTAAGAAAACCCGTCATGCTATACATTTTTAAAAAGGTATTTAAAAGACCTTTCCAACGAGCCCAAAACGTTGAAGATCTGAAAATCCTATCAAAAGTTATAAGCACTTAAGTGTTATTTATGCACTTTTTGGAGGCCGGATCTCAGATATTTTGATAAAAATAAGTCTTATTTATACTCTTTTTTGAGGCTCTGTAGTGTATTAACTTTATGAATGTAAGGAAGGCACCACCCACCTAAAGGTGGGTTAAGCAACGTTTTTACATTCACCTCAATTGTTTTCTTCATAACTATAGAATAACTATATCAATCTTATTCATTTTTCAAAAGGTCATTTAATTTTCAGGGGTAAAATTACACACATTTTTTCTGACATAAAAGATGTACCCCTTCCCAAATGTAATATGTATTACCATGATTTTTTTCTATGTAAATATGTTCGTGAAGATAGGTCTAAGAGGCGTGTTCATGTAACTTATTTTGCGAGTGATTTTATAACCTATCCTCAGTAAGAAAGGAAAAAGAAAAAAAAACTTTTGTGTAATTTCATATCCCATTTTTGGTGATTAGTATTTTTTTTCTGGTGCAAATTAACACAATTTTGCGGTAAAGACTCGGTATACTACAGGACCATTAGTTCTCTCGACCATGTCTGCTGCTCCCAAGCAGCGTCTTGAGTGAAAAATTTATTCTAATGGCGATGGGTACTTTGGCTCAATTATGACATGAATCATCTCCGCACACTCACACACTTCTGATATCCGGCGACACAGACTACCACGTGTCTTCATCAGCGATATGGAAATTCCAAATTTGTTCCAGTGATATTTGCGGTCCAAATCGCACCGGAAAAGAGCACCGTCATCACCGTCAGAGCGTTGGGTGGAATCGTATTCCATACGCGAACCGAGCTGCGGTATTCGGCCCTTTATCTGACACTCGGCGGAAATGGCTCCACGGAAAAAGGAAAGCCCCTTTTTTCACTCTACCAATGCCGCAAAGATTTGGCCGCGCTCAAATTTTCACCCGAGTCCTGTTGGGGAGGCTAGCCAGAGGGCGAAATGTCGAACAGTCATAAAAGAACAATCGAGATTTGCTCGAACATCTCGGTTCTGGCGAGAACTTTTATCGCCCGTTTTACGGGCACTTGGGATTTTGGGGTTTGTTCGCCATAGCTGATGGGTTGTTCGGAGAGAAGCCGGCTGACATCACACTTTAAGCGGCAGACATCTGCAGTGATCACGAAATATTTAGATTTTATTGCCGTGCTGATAAGTTGACCCGTTTTCTGTGAGTTTTTTTTTGGGTTGTTTTTCTAGTTTCTTGGAATGTTATCCATCGTAATTCGGCGATTCGGTTCAGTTAATTCAACTGAAAGTGTTTCAAAGGTTGTTGTTTATTTAAATCAGGTATATTTCGAAAGAGGCGTGAAGTGATATTCTTGAATCTTCTCCTAGAGCAGAGCATTTTGAATGATCGTGCGTCTCCATACAAATTTATGAAAAAAACTTAAACTTGTCCAACCTGCGACTCTACCGAGACAGGACCCAGGGAGACGACCTGGGCTCCTCAGTCTGGTGGTATATTTTTAAATTAACTGATAAACGTAAGGAAATTAAAGTCCTCTTAAAGGATATAAATCATGCCCCATCAGCTCCAACACCCATTCACAATTTGTCGACAGCCGGAAAAGCCAAGACGAAGCAATTACCCATTTGTTGAGCGAGCTTTTCTCCCTGCCATGTAACCAAAGCCTGGAAAACAGTAGCAGCAGTAGTGCCCGCCCCTAATAAAAATGAACAACCATCAAATCAACCGAAGAAACCAATGCAACTCGTGGCTCGTAAATTGCCTTTCGCCTCACTATATGTAATAATCATAACTTGTTTTTCCATGGAAGCTAGACCCCCGTCCCCCTGCTGCCTACACAACTGTTTATGCTGAATGGTTTTCGCCCCAAACTGAGATGTGAACGCTTTTGCATTCACTTAGACCTTATTATAATATAAAGTCCCGCCAAGGCTCCCCCCTCCCCTTGAGTGAGCTTTCGCCAAGCAGTCGTCCTCCGGGGAGGCGACACGCGATAATGCTCAACACGGTCCGACTGTGTTATGTAATCTAAATGTGCTTTCTTTGTAAGTCACGAATCCACACACACGTTTACTGGGCGAGATGTATGTGTGCCTGCCAGGCGTTGCACTTAATGTCTTCTTTCAAACGGTCCCAAAATCCCATTTCCACTCTCACGTTGTTGTTTTGCTTTTTTTTTTTGTAAAAGATCTTTCTTCGCCATATTTATTCGAGCACCAAAAATGCTCTGATGGTTGTTTTTCCCTGGAAGGGGTTTGTTGAGCAATATTGTACCTTGTTTGAAAGTTAATATTTCATTTCTGTTTTTGTTTTCTTTTCACGATAAAAACTAGTGTTCTATAATGTATTACTATTTTGATTTCAAATTATCGAAGAAATATTGAAACTTTATGACATTTTTATTTTGGAGAACTACCCGAAACAGTAGGCTTAGAAGGCAAGACTTAAAAGTACTCAATAAGTGATGTGGGATTGCATCTTATATTGAAATTTTTTTTTAGGAGAATTAAATGATTATCGTCTATTTGAAAAGTTTGTGTTTCTTCCATACCAAAGGTATTCATGTTTAATGAATCTAAGAAAAAAATAATAAAATCTTGAAAAAACATAAATAATATTTTCTCGAAAATATGCATTTTTGCAAATCAAATTATTCGCTCTACAGCATTGCCTTGGCGTTCTCGATTGCGAGATTCCTACTCGAAACTAGGTGTCCACAGGCTTGATTGTTGAGGCAATTGCAAACCTCTTTTTACACCCTAGCTTCCATCCTCCCTGGGATTCAAACTGACGACCATTGGATTGTGAGTCCCATTGCCTACCAGCGACTCCACCGAGGCAGGACCCAGGGAGAAGACTCCTACACCTGGACTGAGCTAACGACCTAACCCTCTAGGTTAGACCAGGGCCAACATTTACTTCCCCGTCCGACGGAAAGCGTGGTCAGACAAATCTCGTCTCGAAAAATGCCACCGGGACCGTCTGGGATCGAACCCAAGCCGACTGGGTGAGAGGCAACCACACTTACCCCTACACCACGGCAATTCTGTACCACACGAAATCGGGAAAAGTTACCCCGACCCCTCTTCGATTTGCGTAAAACTTTGTCCTAAGGGGTAACTTTTGTTTCTGATCACGAATCCAAAGTCCATTTTTTGATATCTCGTGACGAAGGGGTGGTACGACCCCTTCTAATTTTGAACATGCGAAAAAAGAGGTGTTTTCAATAATTTGCAGCCTGAAACGGGGATGAGATAGAAATTTGGTGTCAAAGGCGTGCTCCTAATTCCAAAAAAAAAAACATATTTTTCATGGAAAAAAATAATACAAAAAAAAATTTTGAAAACTCTGCCATTTTCCGTTATACGACTGTAAAAAAAATTTGGAACATTTTTTCATTTAAAAAAAAACATTTAAAATTTCGTGTTTCTAACTTTGCAGGGTTATTTTTTAGAGTGTAACAATGTTCTACAAAGTTATAGAGCCTCTGACAAAAGTCGAGGAGGGGTGCAAAAACATAAAAAAATGAAAATTGAACTTACAAGCTACGGTTTTAACATTTCTAATCTAATCTAATCTAATCTAATCTAATCTAAAATAACCCTAGCGCAGCCAGTCTTTCGAGGGCATCCTGGAAAATGCCTTAGGTTGATTAACGCCTAGCATCCTCTTGACATTATTAACAATTGCAGTGCCCCATTGCATTAGATTGCATTGAAACATCACAAACGTTAAAGCGGCCAGGCCAACTGCGTAAAGTTTACCGCAAAGATGATTCATTGAAGTGAATTGAGTTTGAGCACGAATGTCCAAACAACAATACATTTCTGAATCTACAGTGGAGGAAGAATCGTGGGGATCCCCGGCTCACGTTCCTGTTTGTTTAAGCAATAAATCGTTGGAAGCCACCATGCTAAGAAGTTTTGGTGCTCCGCGTCCCTCTGGGATGGGACATTGTATTTTCACAAATGCCCAGGACACTATATGCCATGGTTATAGCGCCACAACTCGCTCAACGAGCTACGGTTTTAACATTTAAATGAAAAAAGTGTTTTGAAATGCATTATACACCTGTCCAGTTGTTATGCAATCATTAGTTTCCAAAATTGACGAAAATTTTATTTTTTGCAAAAAAAAAAAGTTTCTACGGTGCTGTGCATTGGAATTTCATAAACAATCTAATATTTTTAATCCAACCCAAACATGCAAAATATGATTATCAATGCAGAAAAAATCATTTTAGATTGTTTTCTGTTGATTTAACTTTTGAAATTTTGAAGTTTTTAGGAAAAAAAAATTCGCCCCCTGATTTTTCGAACAAATTTTGAAGGGGGGGGGGAGGGGGGGCTGCAAATGATTAAAAAACACCCCTTTTTTTTCAAGTTCAAAAATGAAAGGGGTTAAACTTCAAAGTATGTTTCATCCTATTTTTTTACGTGGAGATCTAATACTGATGGTTCTGAGGTTCTGAAGTTACTTTATTCGCTGTTGTTGTTCAGAATTGATAACCTTTTCCTCTTGAGCGGTGCTGTTTTTGTCGAAATCTAACTTCGAAGATCATGCGTCTCCATGAAAGTTGTTTTAGACTTAAGACGGAGCTTTTCTTATTTCAAACTTGGTGAAGTTGTATCTTGCGTAATTTAGCATTATTAAATGAAAATCACACCATATGTTTACGATAATGTTTCCTAAAAATATTATTAACCAAAACAAAGAAACTTGAAAAAAATAGTTGTTCTACAGAGTTGAAAGGTGATTAGTTTTTTTTTGCAAAATTATATGACTGTCATTGTTAAATATTTAAACATTTATTCAAATTAAAATGGGTTTCTAGAATGGGTGATAGGTTAATTTCAGGATCTTTTTCCCTAACACGGAAAGCGATGTGTGGCCCACACTTAAGACCAGAAACATTCGCACTACATTGTGTTCTATTGAATCTGGTAGGGAACCGACTTGGGCGCAAATTTATTGCACTTTGTTGCACGAATAAAGTTGGGTGCTTATCGCACTAGTGTTTCAATGAGCAGCTCATATAAGGTAGTATTATCACAAGAAAATGATCAGCAGTTCTTGTTAACCCTCTTCTGTCGAGTTTTGTTTAAGACTTTTGATATCACATCCAACAGCACCAATTTAACTAATTGATAAATAATAATTCTCACGTTTGATTTTAGCATTTTTGATATTTTTCCTTTTTTCTGAATGATGAACTATGATTTACAATTCACAATCATTTTTGCAAATTTGTTTAGTTTGTCTGAAGGTGGAGTTGTATTTGAAATGATGTCAATTGAATGTCTGCTTAAAAAATATGCTTTATTCTAAACAATTTTTAAAATCTGACAAATAACTTTTAGAACATATAAGCAATAATTGAAAAAGTGAATCATTTATCGCAATATTTTACATGTTCATTTCAATTTGTAAAATGATGAAAAAACTGTACAAAATAGCAAGCCTAGTTTCACACCATCATTAATGCATCATGGTGCATGAAAGCTCGTTTATTTATCAAACTCTCAAAAAAACATAGTTTCCACACAATTTACCTGCATCAAACATAAATAGCATCGTATAACCATAGAGGGCAGAAAAAAGCCCGATTTTTCACAATTCGTTGCGCAAATAGTTCCACCTCGGCTGTATAGATTCAAATAAATGTTCTGGATCATCACTTTGGATGAATAGCGCTGTAGAGTTATACTTTTTTTTGTTGTAAGCCAGGAGAGCAGAAAAAATCAATATTGATAAAAGGTCACGGATCAGACAAATAAAAAGAAAGAATCCGCTAGCGCAAAAAAAGAGGCCGACCAATAAAGGCAGTTTTGATTCATTCATGCGAGAAAAATTTCCAAGGATTATGTGGATCGTTGGTGGCCCCATAATAAAAACATTTATAATTTCCGTTTGATTTAACAATTTGTTTAAATCTTTGATTAGATAAAATTGCGAGAATCACAAATATAGAAAAAGTTTTTTTTTAATTTGCAAACAAATTTGAGTTAGAAAATTCATACAAAAAGACGAATAATACTTTTAACTCTTCATAACAAAAACAAGAAGGCGCTGTTTTACGCCTAAAGCTTAAGTATTTTAAAGCCAATTTTTCAGTATTTTTAATTAGTTTATAAAGCTCTACGCACACGTTCTACTTGCTTCTGCATATTTTTTTTTATCCAATCCTCTTGACGTGTCCCAGGATTTGGTGAATGCAATAATAAATAATGAATGTATCTTCCCCTTCACTATTCCTCGGCGCGATCTTTCTTCATTCCGACCACGAGAAAACTACCAAAACAACAACAACTTATTTAATCCAAATCACAACATCAGCATATCCGGATTTTTTTTTTTGCGGATGTGGGTGTGTTGGTGTTTGTAAGCTTGTTGTTTTTATAACGCTTGGCGCCACCCTAAAGCACTTGTTATTTGTGTATTTTGGCTTCAATAAACGTGTAAGGGGTGTTCGCCAGCATTGTGCGAGCTTTAGCTATTTTAACTATTGATGAGTATATTTTATTTATTGAAGGAACTGAATTTCTGAATATTTTTATATATTGACGATTTGAACAGTCGGTTTTGGTTTATAATCTTATTGTAATCGAAGCAGAAAATCTAGTACCAGAATCGATACAAATGATGTAATATAACGAAAATGCAGATAGTAGTTATGGATTCGCTGTAGTTAACCCTCTACTGTCCCTGTTTTTCGCAAAACAAAAAAATCCATGACCAAATTTTGTAAAACTTCTGTTCTACCTTGGGCATGTTTATAAATGCATACTGAATGCAATGTTTGTTAATGCCATATGAGTATCAAATGATCGGGTTTTTTTCATGGTTTTAAAAATACTAAACATTTTCACAAAGCTACGTATTTTCGAAATAAAATTTCAAAATTTCAGTTGTTTACAATGTGGGTATCAAATGATCGGCATTGTTTTCATATATTTCGAACAAAATAACAAAAAAAAATGTAAAATACTCAAAATTTTCACAAAACTACTTGTTTTTGGAAAAATACTCAAAATTTTAGTTTTGTTACAATATGGGTATCAAATTTCATACATTTCGAAGGTTATAACACAATTTTTTGAAAATAATCAAAATTTTCACAAAAGTACTAAAAATTTCAGGTTTTAACAATTTGCGTACCAAATAATCAAGTATTTTTATAAATTTTGAAAGTTATGGCACAAAGTTTTGAAGCACCCATATTGTAAAACACTGAGATTTTTAGTTTTTTTTTTCGGAAATATGCAGTTCTGTAATTTTTTTTAGAATTTTCCAACATTTGTGTTATTGATTTCGAAATGTATAAAAAAAATCCCTATCATTTGATATGCACATTGTGTTTTTAAAATTATTGATTTTACTTTCGAATGGTATGACAAAATCACGATCATTTGATAATTGAAGTATTTTTTTCAAAAATGCGTAGTTTTGTGAAAAATTTTATATTTTCAAAAAAAAAATGTTATAACCATGAAAATGTATGAAAAAAATCCGATTTTTTGATGCGCATATTGTAAACAACTAAAATTTTTAATATTTTTTTATTCAAAAAATACGCAGAAAATAAAAATGTTTAGCATTTTCAAAAAAAAAAAATTGCATTCGAAATGTATGAAAAATCCCGATCATTTGATTATAGCCTATGTCTTCAATATAGCCCAAATCCCATAAGCTCTGTGCTTCTGTTAAGCACTGAACCGTGCCTAATCGAGGCAGCTGAACGAATCAAAACCGGGGCAGTGCAAAACCGAGGCGTGCAAAACCGGGGCATGACAAAACTGTCTTGAAAAACATAATCAAAAATGATGCTGGTTGCTCTCTCCTAAACCGGAAACAATCTCGAAGATACAATTTATCACAAGCAAGCAAATATGAACGGTGGCAATGCTTCCGGTTGATACAAGGGTGGTAAGAAAAAAGGAATTCAAATACAGAGGATATGATAATTTGTCTAGATTAAGTCTGGGGGTTTTTTTTTGAAAGGTCCAATAAACCAAATTTCCAGTTTTTGCTTGTTGGGTGTTTTTGAAACCGCCTTGACTCAGGGGTATTAAAACACCCAAAAAGCAAAAACTCCAGAAGCCACCTTTTTTCTTACAAATTGATAGGGGCAGTATGAGAAACATGAAAAGTGTGATCATTAATTTTATAGGTCATAAACAGAACATGAGTTTGAATTGAATCAATCTTGAAAATACTAGAAATTACATAATCTCTGGATTTTTTCAACCTTTATTTCTTTCTTGTCACTCTAGTGAAGCTTACGAACTCAACATCCAAAAAAAATAATAATACAACGGTGCTGCGGCTGATAAATGGCCATGTTTTTCGAGACAATCTGTCTCCTGTTGAATTACCCGTAGGCGTGAGTGAGCAGGTCTGTGTTGATCCGGTATGGGCCCCCTAACTTTTGGTTTATTCATGCTGACCAAAGCACCAGAAAAATGCTGAGAAAAGCACATGGTTCACGGGACACGACATATATGAGGTCGTAAGATGGGTTATTTCGGAAACTCTCTCTCTCTCTCTCGACACACACCGGAATTGGCTCGGAACACATATTAGAAGATTAAATCTGCCAAAAATTTGCCGATCCAAGCACGAAAACGCCAAATCCTCCGATGATGAAGAGGGAAATGGGCTGGCCGCACTGGCTGGTGGGCGAAATTAAGGGGTGACCTTTCTTTGGACAGTTTGAGAACGGTCGGCCAACGAAGCAAATCGGGTGGAAAAGAAGAAATTATGATGTGACAAATTGCCAGAAGCGATTCGAAGTCGAAGGAGCATTCAAATGAATTTGATAAATTCATTTGAGGTTGTTTGGTTCTTATTGGAGAGGGTATTTGTTGTGTTGCTTACTGGAGTGGACGCAATTTGCATGATTGGATTCGATTCCCAATAGGTTCGAGAACAATGAAACGACTCGGAAAATTGTTTTTGAATTTCTGATTATGGCATTATAGATGTTTTTGATTGGAGTATACTTGAAGTTAAATCCAACGAATTAATCCGACCAGTTGGCTGCTTTGAGATATTCAGCTCAAACTAAATAGAGTTCTTGTTGTTTTTTTTATGCGTTCAAACTGGTTCTGTTGCTTAAAATTGACTTCAGGATGTCATTTTGTGCAGTTTTTAATGCCTCATTTTTTACATTCACAGATCTCCAAAACTCGATTAAAAAAATTGAGTACTTCAACAAAAACAAAAAAGCTTTCCACAATTCAGTACACGAAGCATTTGTGGTGAATTTTGGTCGTGTTGAAAGTTCAATATACGCCTAACAATTATGCAACCAGTAAACATTGTCGTCCTGTTCTTATGTTCATAGATTCCAATCAAGTTTCTTGGATTCTTATAGCATTCTTAATCCTTCTAGTCAACTAAGCCTCGATGGTCTAGTGGTTAGCATTGTTGTCTGCTGACCCAACGTCGAGAGCTAATGAATTTTTCGTTCATATTCATGTGTTCAGAATTCCTGAGCAGTTCTCTAGGATTTCGGTCATTCGATTTTTTTTGTATTTTTTAATCCGACTGAAACTTTTTTGGTGCCTTCGGTATGCCCAAAGAAGCCATTTTGCATCATTAGTTTGTCCATATAATTTTCCATACAAATTCGGCAGCTGTCCATACAAAAATGATGTATGAAAATTCAAAAATCAGTATCTTTTGAAGGAATTTTTTGATCGATTTGGTGTCTTCGGCAAAGTTGTAGGTATGGATACGGACTACACTGGAAAAAAATAATACACGGTAAAAAAAATTTGGTGATTTTTTTATTTAACTTTTTATCACTAAAACTTGATTTACAAAAAAACACTATTTTTAATTTTTTTTATTTTTTGATAACTAACTATTTATCTAACATTTCACAAAGGCCAAACATTCAATATTACGCCCTTTTAAAATGTTTGTCTTGATTTGAAAATTCCAAAAATATTTTTTTCGAAAAGATCGGAAAATTTCACAATTGTTTCATATATTAACATTGAAAATCGGACCATTAGTTGCTGAGATATTGACGATAGAAAATGGTGGGTTGTTTGGGTGAAACTTAGAAAACATCAATTTTCCTGTTTTTAAACCTTTGCATTGCAATATCTCAGCAACTAAAGGTCGTATCAACATAGTCCGAATAAGCAAAATATAGAGAATTTTCTCAGCTTTTCAAAAATATTTTTTTCAAAACTGGGCAAACATGTGCACTAATTTAAAAAAATGAAAAACTGCGACTATTTTCAAAAAAGTCACTTAAATATGGCTATAACTTGAAAACGGTGCACTTTATCAAAATTTTAGTAAAGTACTTTTTGATTGCAAATTTGATTTTACATCGAAAAATGAAGTTGAAAAATTTTTACGACCAAAATTTCGATTTTTTGAAAAAATCAGTATTGATTAAAAAATTCATAACTCGGTCAGTGATTTTTTGCACAACCTGGAAATTTCTGAAAAGTTGGCATTTTATGTCTTCTAAAACATATCAAAAAATAAAAAAAATTAAAAATAGTGTTTTTTTGTAAATCAAGTTTTAGTGATAAAAAGTTAAATAAAAAAATCACCAAATTTTTTTTTACCGTGTATTATTTTTTCCAGTGTAGTCCGTATCCATACCTACAACTTTGCCGAAGACACCAAATCGATCAAAAAATTCCTTCAAAAGATACAGATTTTTGAATTTTCATACATCATTTTTGTATGGACAGCTGCCGAATTTGTATGGAAAATTATATGGACAAACTAATGATGCAAAATGGCTTCTTTGGGCATACCGAAGGCACCAAAAAAGTTTCAGCCGGATTAAAAAATACAAAAATTAAAATTGAAGAAAAAAGACCGATTTCGTAGAGAATTGCTCTCCTTCTTTCCATAATTTCTCGATAGGAGCAGATGGGAATCGAACCCAGAACCTTCCGCTTACAAGGCGAACAGCGTAACCATTCAGTCATGCCTACCCCTACCCCGACAAGTTCCCAAAGGAAATTCTAGTCATAAGCCGTTTGGTCACTCTTTCATGCTCGTTAACTGTTTACAATTTTGATTATTTCTCGAGACTCCGACAACCACATTTTACCAAATTTCAAAAAGTTGCGCAGAACGGTCAGCTTAACAAAACGAGTTTGCAATTGTTTTCATTGCATGTTCTATTTTTGTTTTGTTTTTCGAAGTTAAGCATTAAAACGCATTCTTCTAAAAACGTCAAAAAACAAAATTCTTTAAGATAGCATTATCGCGTTATATTACATCTTGTCGCACGTTGATTTTTGACGTTCCGAGTAAAAACGCGTTTTAATGTTTCTTCTTGAATAAACAAAAATAGAGCACGCAATGTAAACAATAACACACACGTTTTGTATGCTTGATCATTTTGTGCATTGTCCCGAAATATAGTTGAATTTGGTTGCCGGAGTACCTAGTTCTAATTATAAATGTTTACGGAAGTCGGGCATGTATGTGTGTCAAATGCGTTTTGACCTGAAATCCCTTTGGCAAGTCGTCGCACTTACAGCAAATTTTCAGGGTGTGTCAAGATAGCACGACAAAATCGGTTTTTATAAAATATCTTAGGATAGACATCGAATTGTCAGGATCTATGAAGGTCAAAAGGAGAGACATTGAAAGCTACCCAAAATGGCGTTCTAATCTGAGTTCAGCCCAAAATGTACGTGCGTTAAGATAGCAAGACAACTATTCAGATGTTGAGAATGGTGACAAATTGAGTGTCAAAAAAGTGTAATTTTACATCTGAAACTGGTGAAATTTTCACATTTTTGCACTTTATGTTTACTCAACAAAGAGGCGATGTTCAACAAACAAAATTTTCAACCTTCAAAAATTCAGCTTTTTGCCTTCCTCACCTTACTGAGGAAAGGCTATAAAATCACTCGAAAAACTAAATTCTTAATTTGACCTCCTAGACCCACCTTCATGTATACATTTCGACTCAGAATCAAATTTTGAGCAAATGTCTGTGTGTGTGGTGGGATGTTGATCTAAAAAATTTGCACTGAGTTATCTCGGCACTGGCTGACCCGATTTGGACAGTTTTGGTCTCATTTGATCCGTCTTGAGGTCCCATAAGTCACTATTGAAAATGATAAAGTTTAGTTAAGTACTTCAAAAGTTATGCTAAAAAAACGATTTTAACAAAAGTCCGGAAGATTGTAAAAAGGGTATAAAAAGGCTTCACGTATACTTATCGATTCAGAATCAAATTCTGAACAAATGTCTGTGCGTGTGTCTGGATGTGAGTCCGTGCCCCGAAAAATATGCACACGATTATCTCCGGACTGGCTTAACCGATTTGGACTGTTTTGGTCTCATTTGATCCGTCTTGGAGTACCACAAGACCCTAGTTAATACTTTGAAGTTTAGAATTGTACTTCAAAAGTAATGCTAAAAAAACGATTTAAGCTAAACTTTGGAAGATTGTAAAAAGGGTGGTTTTTGTAAGAAAACCCGTCATGCTATACATTTTTGGAAAGGGATTCGAAAGACCTTTCCAACCTTCCCCATCAAAAGTTATGAGCGCTTAATTGTTATTGATACACTTTTTTGAAACCGGATCTCAAATATTTTGATGAAAAGTTTTCCGGATCTATCATGCGACCCATCGTAGGATTGGTAATCAAAAGACCTTTCTAACGAGCCCAAAACATTGAAGATCTGACAACCTGATCAAAAGTTATAAGTAGTCTAGTGTTTTTAATACACATTTTTTGAGATCGGATCTCAGATATTTTGATAAAAATAAGTGTTATTTTTACACTTTCTTGAGGCTGTGTATTTACTTTATGAATACGAGGAAGGCACCAACCACCTTCAGGTGTATAAAGTAACGTTTTACTTTATTTTCCAAGAAAAAAAAAGTGATTAAATTTTTTCAACTTTTCTTGTGTTATGCCACTTTTTCAGTCTAAATTGAGGTAACACTACATTTTTAAAGTGGTATTGGTTTAACAACTTTTTTAACGGTGAATTATGTAAACCACTCTCAAACATGTTTTATTAAAATCTTGGAACTCAGTCTGAGTCATAAGCGATAAAATTTGTATGAACATAAGATGTTATAAATACAATCAAGTCTTTAATACTGTGAAATAAGACAGATAACAAATAAGAATTATATGTAAGGAAACATAAATAAAAACCAATCAGTGACCGATACACAAAGACAATACGTGACGCTTGCAAATGTCGTCAGTTTGCGATGTGTATGACGTGCCGACCCTCCCCGGATTGATTCGACATAAGCCATCATTTTTCATGTCCCCTGTTTCAGCAGAGCTCACACACATCCCTCTTGCCTCTCTTGGGCATACTTTGCGGCGCGTAATCGGACGCCGAGACTTGTTTTGCTTTTCTTGTTTCGCGTCCATTTTCCGTGTGGGAGTCTGCCCGTGGGGGAAGTTTGCTACATTCACAGTCACGGCAAAAAAAGCTCACACTGACGCTGTGTACCGTACACTTTTGCGGCTTACAACGAAATTATGCCCCGGCCCGGCCGAGAGAGATGCTGAGAGCCAAAGAGCGAATAAGGATCAAGATGAATCGTTTGCTCGAAGGGGAGTTGAAAAAATGTTTTGCGATTAATTCACCTGTCAGTGAGAAATGTATAAATTCGTCAAAAAAATTAATGAGCGTACTGTTTAATAGATTACAAAATCAAATCCTTTTTATGAAATAACAATTCTTTTGCTATAAAAAATAAGCAAATCCCATCCTGATTAAGATCTCCAACATGTTCTCCACTCGTGGCTCAACAAACACACACAAACACCCAGAAAGGAAGGAAAAAAAGCACTCATTCCGGGCTTTGCGGTTCTCGTTCATCGTTGGATGGCCATGCTGCTGCCACCCATTTGACACCCACTTGGCTCTTGTTTCATTTTCTCGAGTGGCGTACTAAAAATAGCCAGACGTCATTATCGTCGTGTTGTCCAAGCAAGCCCCAGCACCAAGTTCGGCCGAACTATGCGGCTAGACGGGATTGTGTGGGGATGTGGGTATGGGTGTAGCAAGGATTTTGTTTGTATTATGCTTTAACGGAACAGTTGAGAGAAAAAAAATGAGAGGTTTCTGCCAAATTTCTAGAGAAAAAAATCAATTGAATCTGTAAGAACGAAGAGCTTTAGCAAATATCTGTAAGAAATCTTTCAAAATATATGATTGAATGATGCTTCTACCTGCCCTTGAAAATTAGCTTTATGTTAGCTAAATAGGAAGAAAACACTTCAGAGGATTCAGAACAAAATTCTGAAATGATTCTAAAACTTCCTCCCAGGTACAGCACCAGTGAACTTCATCAATTAGCCGAAGTTGACACTTTGGATGTTATGTCCAATAAGATAATTGATGCATTTCGACAAAAATCATTGCATTCATCAGCTGCATTGATCCGCTCTTTATATAGTTTATAAGTTAGTTTTAAGTTATCCCTTTTCGATTTTGTACATGTAAGACTTCCTACATAAATCTGTAAATCTGTAAATCTGGTCACTGGAAACACTGACCGCTAGGGGATGGGTTTCGACTAGCGGCGAGCTGGGTTGCCAATCTCGTTCCGGGATGATGAATGTTTATAAATGTATGAATTCTGTATCTTGAAAGAGATTTTCTGATCGATATGGTGTCTTCGGCAAATTTTACTTTAAGTTGGATTCCCAAAATACGTTTATTTCAATTTTCGATTTTTTTAATTTTCATTGGAGTACTCATAATACATCTTTTGAGCCATGAAAAAAAACGAATTCATTTTTTTTTTTTATTTATTAGATTAGTTTCTAAGATACACCCTCACATAGATTCCGAATTATCAACTGAAGATATCTCGGAAACTTTTGACTCGATTCACAATGTAAGAAAATGAAACATTTGTAAAATTTTATGATCTTTTTAATAAAAATAATTTCAATATTTTAATTTTGAAAAGGTTCAAAACTAGATAACTTTCCTTATTCTATATTTTTTACCAAATTATTTTTTAAAAGTATTTTAAAACCGTTGCGAATATTTTTCAAAGTGTATGTCGACTAAAAATTATTTAAAGTGCATTTGAATAACCTTTTCCATTCATAAGTTAATAACATTGTTTGTAATTTCAATTTTACGTTTTATTTTTTTTTCCGTACTGAGACTCGTGGTGTAGGGGTAAGCGTGGTTACCTCTCACCCAGTCGGCCTGGGTTCGGTCCCAGAAGGTCCCGGTGTAATTTTTGAGACGAGATTGGTCTGATTCAGCCTTCCGTCGAACGGGGAAGAAAATGTTGGCCCCGGTCTAACCTAGAGGTTAGGTCGTTTGCTCAGTCCAGGTGTCTCTCTGTGTCCTGTCTCGGTAGGGTCGCTGGTAGGCAGTTGTACTCACAGTCCAACGGTCGTCAGTTCAAATCCCGGGATGGATGAAAGCTTAGGTGTAGAAGGTTTGTAATTGCCTCAACAATCAAGCCTTCGGACATCTACTTTCGAGTAACAATCTCGCAATCGAGAACGCCAAGGTAATGCTGTAGAGCGAACAATCTGATTTGATTTTTTTTTGCCGGAGTCAAGGGACATACACATCAAAAAGTATCCTAATTTTTATCATTAAAATTTGGGACGATAGTTTCCGAGACATCTTCAGTTGAAAATTAAATTTTCTGAGATTTCGGTCATTCGATTTTTTTTTGTATTTTTTAATGCGGCTAAAACTTTTTTGATGCCTTCGGTATGTCCAAAGAAGCCAAAATTTGCCATGCAAATTTGGCAGCTGTCCATACAAAAATGATACATGAAAATTCAAAAATCTGTATCTATTGAAGGTATTTTTTGATCGATTTGGTGTCTTCGACAATGTTTTAAGGTATGGATAAGGACTACACTGAAAAAATAATAACGTTTATAATATTGAACGTTTGGCCCTTTTGAAATGTTACTTTTGATTGAAAAAATAAATATTGTTTGCGGGGAGATCGGAAAATTTCACGAATTAATAAATTTTCCTGTAAACATGGGCACTTATTTTGAAAAATTAATGAGTGCGAAAATCTAAAAAGTACCTATAAATGGCTTTAAACTTGAAAACGATGCAATTTATCAAATCTCTTAAGTTCTTTTTGATTGCAAATTCAATTTTATATCGAAAATTGGAATTAAAAAATGTTTGCGACCAATATTTCGGTTTTTTAAATTAGTATTGATTCGAAAATTCATAACTCGGTCAAAGATTTGTAACACATTCTAGAAATTTCTGAAATGTTGACATTTTATATTCCCTAATACACTCAACCCCCGATGGTTGGTCACTTTTTCGTTTGGCACTTTTTCAGTATGTACCCCGGTGGTTGGTCAAACTCAAACTAAAAAGTGACGAACTGTCACTTTTTACACGGAACTTTCGCACACTATCAAAACAAACGTTTAGTAGTATGTGTGAACTCCGTGTAAAAGGGATGTCAAACTAAAAAGTGACCCCGTTCGTTTGACAACAGTTGGTGTCAAACCATCGGGGTTTGAGTGTACACATTAAAAAAAATAAAAATAGTGTTTTTAAGCAAATCAAGTTTAAGTAAGGAAAAGTTTTAATTTCAAGAATATTGTTATAGATGCTTTTAAAATGTTGAATCCCTTATTTAGTTTTTATATTTTTATTTATAGCAACTTAGGCCGTTGCAAATATTTTTCAAAGTTTATGTCACCTCTCCCCCCCCCCAAATTGGTCCGAAAAATCAGGGGATAAAACAAATATTTTTTCAAAAATATTTATATTTAGGTATTTTGGAAACTAATGATTGCAAAACAACTGGGCAGGTGTAAAATGAATTTTTAAACACTTTGTTCATTCAAATGTTGAAACCATGGCTCGTTAATTCAATGTTTAAACTTTTTTATTTTTTTGCCCCCCTCCTCGACTTTGGTCAGAGTCGAGGGACATAAACTTAAAATAATATTTGCAACGGCCTTACAGCAAATCAATAATTTCGATGAACAAGAAAAAAATTGTGATTTTTGCATTTTGTTAGCCTTTGGCGAAATTATGTAAAAGTATTTTTGGACAAAATTTTAGATTTTTAATCATTATGTTTCAGGCTTTCAAACATTACTCAAAAGCGGGAAATATCACATTTAAAAGCGTTTTTTTATGTGTTTGTCATCAGCAACAAAAAAACACATAATAATATTTTTATATCTTAAAAAAAAATCTGTGACAGTAATTTTAGCAAACATATTTAGTGACATTCACCGCTAAGTTAGTGAAGCCAAAAACTCATCAATTCCCCACGAAAACAGCATAATTCGAAAAAAAAAAGTTCTACGATCGGGCTCAAAATTTTTCTGGAGATTCCTTGGCTGAAATAATTAGACCCGTAATTTTTTTTGTTTGGCCATTAGGGTGACCTACGCCGTGTTAGGGTGGTCCGAAAAATGGCAATTTTCGTCGATTTTCGCAAAACCCACTTTTTTCAAAAATCAAATCTACGCGCCATTTCATCCGATTTTAGCTGTCCTAGACGCAAAAGAAAGGTGATTAGTTTGGATATTTGGGAAAAATATTAAGAAGTTTCAAAAATCTAGCTTCACTTATGAAAAGGTCGTAAGAAAACTTAAAATGCTGTTTTGAAGGTCTCGGGACCCAAAAAAAAAAAAAAAACATATCAAAAAAATTGTGTAGTTATGTTTCCAATACTCTGAGATACTGTTTTTTGAAAATAAAAACTGGGTTTTTTGACGCGCCGCGCGCAGAAATGAGAAAATGACGAAAACGGTACCAAAAGTTGCGTCTTTCAATTACAAAAATGTTGGGTTTAACTTCTTTTGAATTTTGGGTTTAACATCTTTCGACCGTTACTGTCGATACATTGCCAATACGGATACACTGTATGAAATGAACTCTTTGCCCACACAAGCCTTCTCTCCGTTGAGTGCGGGTGTTGCGTATCGTGTATTGCAACGCCTTTCGTGACAGAAAGTGATTTCCAACCGATTTCCTGATGACGCTAAAATACCATTCAGGAGCAGCAGCTGGTTGAGCAGGAAATGGGTGGAAGTTTCTCGTTTTGCTTGCCTGGCTCGTGGCCCAGTTTATGGGTCACGTTCCAGCTTTATCCGGTTGCCGGGCACGCATCAGCCTACACACGTGTGCACCGCCAAACGAAGGAGATTGCATGCGTTCATAATTTAATTTCGTGCCCAATCGCGATCGTATTGCATGCTGGTGGTGCTGAAATATTTGTTTGATTTAAATTGCCTTTGAGGAAATAAATTTCGATTTTTAAACATTCCATTATTTCAAGTATCAGGCGTCTCCACCGACCTCGTCCTTGGCAAATTTATTTAGGAAAACGCATTGTTCTAAAAAACCTTGTGAATATTTGCTTTCAAAATGAATCATCGTTGAGAAATGAAACAAACTGCGGCAAAACGGCCTTAAGAAAAACCTTGAAACAATTTCCAATTACTTTCTCGTGGGAATTCTGCGATGTAGGGAAAAACTTTTGCGAACGAAAAGTATTCTTCATCCTGACAGGTCCGCAATTTGTTCGCGAACAATACGCCTTTGAAGTTCGAGCACCAGGAGGTAATTGGGTTGCTCTCTAATCAACAAAAAATATTGAATATATTATTGTGATGTTGAGTCATAAAATAATAAACACCATACAAATTTTAACAAAATGAAATTTTGTTTATGAATTGATTCATAAACTTTTGCTTGATATAGTATGAAACAAATGTTGATCATGTATTTTGTAATTTGTAATGTAACACTCCTGCTAAAATTTCTTATCAGTTGATTGAATCTTCTGATATTCAAATCCAGAGAAGGGAACATTCATAAACCACAAATGAATAAAATTATGGTTTTTTTTTAATTATTGAAGATTTTTGGAAATGCTATCAAATTTAAGAAATAGAACGAATTCAAAAGATTTAAAATATTCCTCATGGTTTTCAATGCAAACTTCATATCCGAACTTTATACGTTATATGTACTCCAGCAATACGTAATTTCGAAAATATGTTCATTCAGGCCATAAAACGTCACTTCTGTTGGTGAACATAAATCGAAATTGAATTTTGCCTCTCATGTAGAAAGAAACAGCCATCAATGGCTTGTTGTTCCGCCCAACCCACGTCCATCTTGCTCCTCAGAAGAAAGAACTACATTACCAGCTCGTTCAGTGAATTATCGTAAAATGTCAATATTCACCTCACAAATCACTCCGGTGGTTGTGGTTTTAACTGACAGCCCTCCCAAATCCCCACGGCAGGGTCTCAGCATGGGCACGTAAGTGCAGCGTGACGAATTTTATTGCCATTACGCCCCCACCCCTCACAACCTAACCTCAACCCTAGCCGCCACCTCGAAAAATCACATGGTTGGGCTGGCAAAATTACACTCGAATCCGAATTCCCTGGTGCCAAACGTCAGCAGACGTCGTATGCGCGACGCGACAGTTATTTTGCAGGATTGACTGATTTCCGGGGAAATGGGGTCGGAAAAGTGCTTCCGGAATGAGCAAAAGCAATTGGATTGCAATTTTACGATTGGTTTTCGGAAATGTTGGCTGCACGATAGATTTCGCGGTGACAACGTCAGAAACGGGAATCGTTCAAGTTTGCTGTGAAGGGAAGGCTCGAATAATTCGTTTTCAGGGTTTATGATCTGGAAACAGATTAAAAACCGATTTGGAGTACTAAAAATGTCACTAAAATAAAAAAAAATTATATCCGCAAGTAAAAAGCTCTAGCTTGGATGCTATCTTATGTCCATTAATCCATTTCTCGTGTATGGGTTATAACATGTTTTGTCCTTAAAACATAGCACTACAAAATAGGTACGTAAATAGGGGAGTGAGGGTTAATTTGAACACCCTAAAGAAATTGCTCTGCCACGGGCTGTATGGATATTTTAAATGAATGTGGATGACACCAGAGGATAATAGAGATTATATTCGATCGAAAAATGTAATTCATTTCGATAAATTTTGATAAAACCCCATTTTTATCGCAAAAATTAAAAGGTATCCAAATTACCCCCACACTATTTTGTGAGGGTAATACAAACTCCCCTATGGGGTACTTTGGACATGCCTTGTGGGGTAATTTGGTAATTCCTTGGGGGGTAATATGGACACCTTTTGTGAGATAATTTGGACACATGTTGAAGAATAAGTTAGTTATAAAACGTCCATGATCGAAGGGGAGATTTCACGAAATTAATAAAGCCGATGTGGTTAGTTAGACTGTCCAAAACGTTCTGATTTTATTGTAATCGAAAAGTCCCCCAGAGCCTCACACATGAGGTACTGAGGTTTTGCTTATTGAGCATTAATCGAGCAACTTGCTTTAATCGCGGCGAGGTAAACGAAGTTATGCTTTGTTCGCAGTTTGGATAACTGTTATCGGTTTTGCTGATGATGTTGGTGGCGTCGATCAATTATAAGGAAAGCAATTTCCGTAACTAGTTTAACATAAGATTTTTTGAGCATGTTTTTATCCTTCAACATGGCTTAGTAATTGGTTTATTTTTTTAAGTATTTTTTTCGCTCACAATATTTTATCAAAGGTTCAAACAATGATTTTATGATATCAACATAAGAGTCTTGAGTACCAAACGTTTGTTTTGAAAGTGTGCGTGAGCGCTATGTAAAAAGTGACAGTTCGTCACTTTTTAGTTTAACTTTGAATAACCAACGGGGTACAAACTAAAAAAGTGTCAAACGAAAAAGTGACCAACCACCGGGGGTTGAGTGTATGTCCAAATTACCCCACAAGCCATTTCCCCCATGGCATGTTTTCAATTTCAATTTTTGATAATAAAAACTAACTTAATCCACCTTTGTGGTTGATGCCTTCCTCACTTTTTACCAAAAATGGGTATATGAGTGGTTTCATCATTTTTTTAGATCCAGAAAAAAAGAACACAATGTATAACTTATGTGGTCATAACTCGAGACAGGGTTGCCAGATCTTCAATATTTTGGACTCTTTGGAAAGGCCTTTCAATTACCTAACCAACGATGGATCGGATGATGGATCCGGACATACTTTACATACATTTAAGTGAGATCCGGCTTCAAAAATGTACATGAATACCACTTAAGTGGTCATAACTCGAGACAGGGTTGCCAGATCTTCAATGTTTTGGACTCATTGGAAACACCTTTCAATTACCTAACCAACGATGGGTCGGATGGTGGATCCAGACATAGTTTACATACATTTAATGAGATCCGGCTTCAATAAAGTACATAAATATCACTTAAGTGGTCATAACTCGAGACAGGGTTGCCAGATCTTCAATGTTTTAGACTCGTTAGAAAGATATTTTGATAACCTAACTAACAATGGGTCGGATGGTGGATCCGGACATAGTTTACCTACATTTAAGTGAGATTCGGCTTCAAAAAAGTACATCAATATCACTTAAGGGCCCTATCTCGAGACAGGGTTGCCAGATGTTCAATGTTTTACACTCGTTAGAAAGATATTTGGATAACCTAACTAACAATGGGTCGGATGGTGGATCCGGACATAGTTTACCTACATTTAAGTGAGATCCGGCTTCAAAAAAGTACATAAATATCACTTAAGTGGTCATAACTCGAGACAGGGTTGCCAGATCTTCAATGTTTTGTACTCATTGGAAAGGCCTTTCAATTACCTTACCAACAGTGGGTCGGATGATGGATCCGGACATAGTTTACATACATTTAAGTGAGATCCGGCTTCAAAAAAGTACATAAATATCACTTAAGTGGTCATAACTCGAGACAGGGTTGCCAGATCTTCAATGTCTTGGACTCATTGGAAAGGCCTTTTAATTACCTAACCAACGATGGGTCGGATGATGGATCCAGACATAGTTTACATACATTTAAGTGAGATCCGGCTTCAAAAAAGTACATAAATATCACTTAAGTGGTCATAACTCGAGACAGAGTTGCCAGATCTTCAATGTCTTGGACTCATTGGAAAGGCTTTTCAATTACCTAATCAACGATGGGTCGGATGATGGATCCGGACATCGTTTACATGCATTTAATTGAGATCCGGGTATTTGTGAAAACACATTTTTATGCATAACTTTTGAACTACTTATCGAAACTTCAAACAATTCAATAGCGATGTATGGGACCCTAAACCAAGTCGAATGCAACTGGTTCGATCAAAATCGGTTCAGCCAGTGCTGAGAAAACTCAGTGAGAATTTTGGTCACATACATACATACACACACACATACACACACACATACACACACACATACACACACACATACACACACACATACACACACACATACATTTTTTCAGTTTTCGATTCTGAGTAGATATGTATACATGAAGGTGGGTCTAGGAGCTTTTAATAGAAAGTTCATTTTTAGAGCAGGATTATAGCCTTACCTCAGTGAGGAAGGCAAAATGGATAAAATACATAATATTTCTACTTACATATCTCAGAAATTGACAAACCAACCTCCAAACAAAATTTGTCCACTTTTTTCCATATAGGGGAAATTCTCGTATGTTTGGCAGGTTAAGTACTCGCTCCTAACTCCATTTAATTTTGCAAAACTTTTGATAGAAACTTGCTTTCTCACTTCTTATTGAGCTATTTATCACTCGATTTCAAATGAAAACGCTTTTAATTAGCTTTAATTGAATGTCCAAGTTCTGATCTGCCAACATTAGAGGCACGCTGGAATTAGATGCTGTTCCCCTAGTCCATGCAAAACCTTATTTCCCACCCCTAAAATATTAGAACTTAAAGCAGTGCCAACCGGCCTTTGGAAACTTTTACTCTGATACTCTGATATTTTGAAAACTATAATGATTGCAAATCAACTAGGCAGGTGTAAAATGCATTTTAAAACACTTTTTTCATTAAAATGTTAAAACCATGGCTTGTAATTTAATTTTTTATATTTTTTATTTTTTCGCTTAAAATCTAAAGATCTTCAACTTTCTTTTTTCTTTTTCTTTGTTTCGCTGTATTTCAGCAACCATAGGTCCAACCTTCAATGTCTGTTAGTAATTATTTTTTTGGAAATTTTCTGAACTTCTCGAATAGAATACAGATACTATTTAAAAAAATTGAAAGGCGAGAATTTTTCAGTCAATATCAAAATTTAAGTTAGTATATCTTGAAAACGGTGCATTTTATCCAAAAATCTGTGAAGTACTTTTCGATTGCAAATATGATTTTACATTAAAAACTTGAGAAGGAAATGTGGAAATCATAACAAAATTTGGCCTAGACTCATTTATCTGTAGGCTTTTGAAAAAAAAAATACTTTCGAATCAAGAAAATATAAATGTGTTGTCCTACATTTAATTGTCGACCTAAAATACTCTAAATCGTAAAATGAACGCTAGATTCGTAGTCAGAGACCAATGTTAATCAAATGTCATTTAGTGTTTGAACCAGTTTTTGTGTAAAATAATTCGTTGGAAAATCACATGGTCGCATGCTGCATTCCTATAACTTATCAAATTCTCCCAAATAAGGCTGTTGTTTCTTCAAAGTTCATACTAAAAAACCAGCCAATAAACTGCCTTTTCATCTTCCTTTCGCGAAAGCGACACCGTTCCACCGAACCAAACTCATCATTATTCAATAGCCATTTGCGAAGCGCAACTTGCCGGCACAATAAATTGCCATCCGATAACGGCGACCTTCCTTCCTCCCAAGTCGTATTGCCTGCTAATGACGTAGACTCGACGCTTCCATCGACGACGAATGATAACTTACATTGATTTTATCTCCAGTCGGTCCCGGGCGGGTCACAGCGATGACGATGACGCCGAACACGAGGAGGGGGGTGTTGAATGTCGAAGGATCTCCACTCTCTAGTTCACCTCCCTAGCGGCCATGACGTCCTGGCCCTGGCGCGTGTAACAGTCCTTGTCGTCGATGCACCCTGACTGATGCGCTACGCTACGAAGCAGACGAAGCAGACAAGGAATTCCCAATCTGCTCCCCTACAGCATCCCGAAACACGTGGAGCAAACGTGGACGCTGGGTGAGGGGGTGGTGGTTCGTTTTACGAGTGTGCTTGTGTTGTAATAGAAGAAGATCCTGCCACCCACACTAGCTCACACTTGATTGGAGCACCTCGACGACGACGACGACGCGACTATGCTGCACACACATTGGCGTTGATTTTCCTTTTGCTTCTTCTGCACGGGAAAATGTAACTTTTCCTGGCTTTTCCGGGGGTGTTTTCCTCTCTAACCTGCCACTTGGTTGAACGGTTTCGCTAATCTTTCACTGGTTGACACAGTTGAACAGTTGCTGATTACACACTTTCACACACACTCAGGACCACCCTAATAAAGGTGACGACAGATTTTCTCTTGCTGCCATATCGGCATGTCGTTTTACAACCTTTTAATTTCCTTCACACCTGGGAAATACTCGCTCACAACTGACCAGCCTGCCTGGCCGCTGCCGAGACTGACTGACTGCCCCAGGTGGGAAAGTATCCGAAAATTTCCACCCTAGAGGCCACCCACACAAGCCAGCCTGCCACCTTTATCTGTGATATCAATTTACATTCCGTACACGCCTTGCTTCAACGGTTGGAACTTTTCAGGACACTCCACGAAACCCAAACCTGGGGACACTTTTCCCAACAGAAAAAAAGAAGAAATTGCTTTTCCACGAATGCTGCCCAATAAAACACACTTTCCACGGAACTTTCCCCCCACAGAAAGCAAAAAGGAATAACCTGGAAAATCCTGGTCGTCTAGTGATGATTTCCTTCTTCTCCTCCTCAAGGAATTTCCCCGAATTGCGCGAACCGGGCTCCAACTTTTTTCCCGCTCTCTCTGGTGTGCTTGTTTTCCCGCGAGTGCCACCGCGAAACTGAAAGTTGATTTTCCACAAACTCCACACCTCGGAGTCCACCGACGGGAAAAACGGACTGGCTGCCACTTGATGAGCTCGAAACGCTGAGCTTTACAAACGAGTTTGTGTGTGTGCGTGTGTATTCGTGCGGGACACGTGTGGTGATTTTGCAACGAGCCTCTTTTCGCTCTCACTGTCTCTCTGTTTCGGGAGAGTGTCTGAGGGAAAAGCTCTCTCACTCTTCAAGATCTTGAATGAGAGTGGGAGAGACGAATGTTATCACGGCTTTTATCTCGACACTTATCCTTGGAGGAGGGTTGCCAGATTTGTGTACTTTTCCAAGGTTAAAATGCAAAAAAAAAAAACAGATGAAAAAAATATTGTGTAACAAATTAACGTGTGCCTACCATTAAACTATACATTTTCATCAATTATCAAAACAAATTTTAAGACATTTGGTTGTATCATTGCCAAGATATAGCTATTTGAAGTTAGTAGTTTCAAAAAACAGGTGCCACAATATCTCAACACTGCCTTAACCAAATCGGCTCAAAATTTTTATGAAGACTCGTAAAACCGGTCCTGTGTGCATGACGAAGGCCGATTTTCAAAAAACTTATTTTATAAAAAGATAAAAATATTTTTTTGTGTTTTTCATATAGGGACCATCCATAAACCACGTGGACACTTGAGGGGGGGGGGGGGGGTATGGCGATTGTCCACGATCCATACAAAAAAGTTTTTTTTTGTATGGACAATTATCCACGAGAGGGGGGGGGGTAACAGATTCCCAAAAAAGTGTCCACGTGGTTTATGGATGGTCCCATAAACAATCGTCAGTTTTAGATTTTTGTATTATTTTTTATAAAGCAACATTTCAAAATCGGGCTCCGTCCTGCACACGGGATAAGTCTTGAGAGTCTTCACTCCGAATTTTAGCCAATTTGGTCCATCCCATCTCGAGATATCGTGGCACCCGTAAATCAACTCGGTGTTTAGAGAAAAACGTCCAGACAGTTTGACAGTCCGTTTTGCGCAGGGCAAAATGTTGAGCCTAAAATCGTCTCTAACTCAGTTTAATCATGTAATATTATCGTGAAATTATCATGAGTGATTGAAAATCATCTTTGTACTGAATTTAATAAATTTTCTGTAAAATGAAATTTTGTGATTTTCTACATATATGTAACCCCTTTAACGTGGTTCTCGAAATATGTCTCGTATGATATCAAAACCTGTCCTAAACTTAAATATCAATACAGATTTGGATAGGAAATTGAATTTTCTACAAGTAGTGACTATGAAAAACAATTTTTTTAGTCGAAATTTTCATTTGCCACATCAATTTCTCCGTTACGTTACAACGGGATGAGAAATAGTGAAATTTTAACTCTTTTTGGTTTCATACAAATTAAATAGTCTTATTTTAGTTATTATAAACATTTCTAATTGTTAATCCAGCAGTAGAGCGTCCAATTTCCCGGGGTTACAAAATTCCCGGGAAACGGGAAATTTTCAACATATTTCCCGGGAAATCCCGGGAATTCCCGGGAAATTTGAAATTTAACGAAAATTATTCTAATCTTGTTTCTGATTATTTTTTTTGCAACGAAATTGTATAGAACAGCAACTTTAATGGTCAAAATGAGTGTGAGGATGAATTAATGGCTTGACTGCTTGTAAAAAATCATGCAACATTGAGAAAAAATATAAACTTTCTTATTTTGAAATCTTTCAAATCGTCCCAAGTGAAAGAAAATATTATTAGTATTTTTGATGAGAAGGATTTTATTAAATCAAAGTTTTTGGACAGTGAAAATCTATGCTCCACAACCATAAAACTGCTTTTAAATTTGTCTCAGTGACCATGCAGTTAAAATAAAAATAAAAATAAAACAAAAAATTCAACTTGTGAATAAATAAATAATCATTGAATTCACCTTAAAAATCTAATTTCTAGCGCTTTTTAACTTGAAACACTATTTTTTAACTTGAAAATTTGATACGAAGTTGTTTTTAATGGTTTTTCATGGCTTTATGATATGACTTTAGTCATATGGTATTCAGCCTAATAAATCAATTAGATTAAAATAATTTTGAACATTTAAAAGTGGTTGAAATTCAACAATATTTTTTCATATATGACCCTCTTACGTCCTTGGTAGCTCACGTGCTTCATAAATTTATTAGTTCAATCTGTAATTTCTCGAATACTTAGAAATAAATTTTTCTTACACAAACCTTTTTTAAAAATTTAATTATATCAGTTCAATTTCCATCCAACATGTTCAAGGTAAAAAAAAGTCAAACAAATCTCAATGTTGATCTTGGCCGGAAGATGTAAATATCTTATTTTCAAATGATATTACAAAAAAACATTGAAAAAGGTTGTCAAAAATAAAATAGTTTATATTCATTCCATAACAGCGTAAGTTTTGTTGTTCAACATATAAGCAAACAATATTCTTAGTGGTGAATGCTTCAGAAATAAATATTATCTGAATTAAACCTTGGCATGAGATTTACAGACAAGCTGATTAGTTAATATGAACAGTAAATGGAAATAAAAAAAATCAAATCTCCAATTATTATTTTTTGTATAATTTCAAAACATTGGTGCCGAAAAGGTAGGAAAATGTATACTTCTGCTTGTATTTCGGGAATTCCCGGGAAATTTACAAATTTCCCGGGAAACGGGAAATATTTTTTTTCGGGAAATCCCGGGAATTCCCGGGAATTTTTTTCCCGGGACGGGAAATTGGACGCTCTATCCAGCAGCGATTGAAGATTGGACCAATAAAACAACTAGATAATTAAAATATTCTGCCTATTTGGCGAAACGTGTCGTTATTGTCTCTGGAGAATATGTTTACTATATTAAACTTGGTAGGAAAGTGTTTAAAGTAACTAAATTATTGGATTCTATGGACAATTTTATACTAAGAACAGTTGAAATGGTTTTCCAATTCGTAGGTTTTAAATGTTTTTGGAACAGAATTAGGAAAAAAAATCTTCAGATTTGGAGGCATTTTCAGTAAAACAAGTTTCTGGTAAATTTGAAAAAAAAAACTCTGATTTATGCTAGAAAAATTGTTTTGGTGGAAACTAATATTGGTTTTTGTCAATAATAAAAAATGTATTCGACTTGGAACTTGCTAAGCTCAAATGTATGTACAATTTTATTAAATATTATAATCATAGGTTAACAAATAAATCCTTGACCTGGTGTACAGTTTCACAGAAAAAAGTTGAATTTCAGAATATTGAAAATTTGGTAGGTTGAATATTACCGCTTTTTCGAGTAAAATTACAAAAAAATGCTTAAAAATGTGAACCTGATGAATATTAATCAAAAACTGATGAAAATTCATGATTTTCTAGGGTAAAATTCATCTTTTTTTATACAAAATCTGTTACCATTTCCTGATGAATATTACTCTCATTTTTTTCTGTGTTATAACAGGCTATCGTAACCAAAAAATACAGCAAATTACAAACAATAGTTTTTTTTTTCCAATTGAAACATCAAAAGTATATCTTGCCAATTGTCAATTTAATGTTATCAATTTAATTTGCACAATTTAAACCTGATTTTTTTTCCAAAACACTATCAAAGTCACTCGAGTTTAAACGATGTTCAGGCGTTACCAAATAATCTTTTTTCGAAAAAAAGTTATATGGGGGTAATTCTCCGCCAACTCACACAGCAGTTGCCCCGACCCCTCTTCGATTTGCGTGAAACTTTGTCCTAAGGGGTAACTTTTGTCCCTGATCACGAATCCGAGGTCCGTTTTTTGATATCTCGTGACGGAGGGGCGGTACGACCCCTTCCATTTTTGAACATGCGAAAAAAGAGGTGTTTTTCAATAATTTGCAGCCTGAAACGGTGATGAGATAGAAATTTGGTGTCAAAGGGACTTTTATGTAAAATTAGACGCCCGATTTGATGGCGTACTCAGAATTCCGAAAAAACGTATTTTTCATCGAAAAAAACACTAAAAAAGTTTTAAAAATTCTCCCATTTTTCGTTACTCGACTGTAAAAAATTTTGGAACATGTCATTTTATGGGAAATTTAATGTACTTTTCGAATCTACATTGTCCCAGAAGGGTCATTTTTTCATTTAGAACAAAATTTTTCATTTTAAAATTTCGTGTTTTTTCTAACTTTGCAGGGTTATTTTTTAGAGTGTAACAATGTTCTATAAAGTTGTAGAACAGACAATTACAAAAATTTTGATATATAGACATAAGGGGTTTGCTTATAAACATCACGAGTTATCGCGATTTTACGAAAAAAAGTTTTGAAAAAGTTGGTCGTCATCGATCATGGCCGTTCATGGTCACCCGCGACAGACACGGACGACGAAACAAAGAGAAACGCAAAAAGTAACTTTTTCAAAACTTTTTTTCGTAAAATCGCGATAACTCGTGATGTTTATAAGCAAACCCCTTATGTCTATATATCAAAATTTTTTGTAATTGTCTGCTCTACAACTTTGTAGAACATTGTTACACTCTAAAAAATAACCCTGCAAAGTTAGAAAAAACACGAAATTTTAAAATGAAAAATTTTGTTCTAAATGAAAAAATGACCCTTCTGGGACAATGTAGATTCGAAAAGTACATTAAATTTCCCATAAAATGACATGTTCCAAAATTTTTTACAGTCGAGTAACGGAAAATGGGAGAATTTTTAAAACTTTTTTAGTGTTTTTTTCGATGAAAAATACGTTTTTTCGGAATTCTGAGTACGCCATCAAATCGGGCGTCTAATTTTACATAAAAGTCCCTTTGACACCAAATTTCTATCTCATCACCGTTTCAGGCTGCAAATTATTGAAAAACACCTCTTTTTTCGCATGTTCAAAAATGGAAGGGGTCGTACCGCCCCTCCGTCACGAGATATCAAAAAACGGACCTCGGATTCGTGATCAGGGACAAAAGTTACCCCTTAGGACAAAGTTTCACGCAAATCGAAGAGGGGTCGGGGCAACTTTTCCCGATTTCGTGTGAGTTGGTAGAGAATTACCCATGGACAATGTGCGGCCTACCAACATTTTTTTTTTGTAGATATAAATCTTAAGACAAGTATTTTTATGTTAAGCATAACTGTAAATCCTACGAATGGTACCAAAGGTACTGAGCTAAACGCTCATTCTTCGTGATAAACAAAAAAATCTGGATTTTTTAGAGAAAATCATTTTTGTTCTTAAATTTTCAAAATTGTTCAAAAGATGATCTTAAATACATTAAAAATTACACAACAACCAATTTTTTTCTTAATTGAGAGAAAACAGAGTCAAATAAATTCTTTTTTTTTTCTTAGAATTCTTCCTGGAGTGTAAAATCAGGTTGTTTGTGACTATTTAAAATAAATGATAAAGAAGAGAGTGTATGACCCATAGGGTAAAAGTTTCCTTAATAAAATTAACAACAACAACATTATAAAAGATGTAGAAATTTAAATTTGTACTTGTTTTTACATTTAAAAAAAATGTATCAAATGATCAATTAGTTGATAAATTATTTGATCTCTGCACTGATTCCAAACAACTTTTAGTTCAAATATATGTTCCAAATCATGATGATCAATGACATGATAAACTAATGTTTATGACAGTGCTGTGGAGTTGTATACCTTTTCAGCGACCCCGAAGTCAGCTGCATAAAATTGGGCGACACCAACTTCGACTTTGCCTTTGGGACCATCCATAAACCACGTGGACACTTTTTCGGGAATCTGTTACCCCCCCCCCCCCTTTCGTGGACAATTGTCCATACAAAAAAATCTATTTTGTATGGATCGTGGACAATCGCCATACCCCCCCCCCCCCCCTGAAGTGTCCACGTGGTTTATGGATGGTCCCTTTAGAGAATAAGCCATACGAAGTTGTTGAATGTTTGTTGAAAATACTCCGGCTTCTGAAGATTTAGCGACTCCGAAGCCAGATTCTCAGCATTTGTCGACTCCAAGTCCAAGTTTGACTCTTTGGAACAAAGAAATTTATTAATTATAAAATAATACAAGGTGTTAACAACTACATCAATTAACTCTGCTACACTTGGTGCAAAACGGTAATCGTGTTTCCGAAACTCATTACAACTTCATTTGCAGTTACAACGCGTGTTTTGCCATAAAGTGGGCAGCGGATATTTGCCATAAACCGTAAAGTGGGAGCTGTTTCCTAAACACGCCAACTATAACCTGTTTATGGTGTTGTAAAAAAAAAGCAAATCCTCCTGCCAATAATATGCCCTTCGCTCTTACTCTCAGGACAACTCATCCATTGGCATCAAAAGAGCAGAATATGACAGACAACAGTAAAAATTCATTCCGTTTTCCCTGCCCCAAGACGATAAGATCACGTTTACAGCCACGTTCTGAATAATACGGGTTTACGCTTAAGGCTCAATCTTGTCGTTTGTAATAGCTTTTAGTCGTAGTCCTCCTCCTACCTAAACGCCAAGTCAAAAAGCTCCGACTTGACATTTCCATCTCTCACGCTGATGTCGAATACAAATTCCCTCGTTGAACACCACACCAGCAAGATGGAATCATCATCGGCAAAGCTAACCGTTTTCACCTCGCAGTAAAGCTCTCACAGTTCCATGTAGGGGCCAGAGAATTTCGACCAAGAGATCTCCGGACAGGATGTTTGCTTCGAGCCGTTTGGCAAATGTTTACACTGTGTAAAAGTGGCTCAATTTGAATCAATTTCACTTGCAAATGACCTTAGTCTCATGTGTGTGTGAGTGAGGGGTGGTGTTGGGTGGGTGTTCTGTGGGTTTGGGTGTTGGAGAAAACAAGAGATGAAAAGAGAGAAGAGAGATAGATGCTCCGGAAAAAGAAATGTTAGTAGATTGGGCCATGTGGAAAACTATCGTGATTCTGTGGGTAGTGTTGGGCCATAGAAAGAAGTTCTTCTGTTCTTGATATATTTTTGTAATAACTTTCAAAATTCTTTTTTTTTTGTCGATTTGACATGGAACCAGTCAAAAAACTGCAGGAAACATTAGAGCAATTCTTTAAAAACAGAAATTGATTTTGTTTATATATTTTTTTAATTGGCTCAAACTTTTTGGGGGCTTTCCCTGTGACTAAAGAAACCATTTTGTGTCTTTGGTTCACCCAAACAAGGTTTTACAATTTTGGCAGCTGTCCATACAAAAATGAGACTTAAATATTTGAAAATATTTATCATTAAAAGAAATGTTCTGATCGGATTGGCAAAGTTGTAAGTATTAATGAGGACTATTCAGATAAAAATGATGAGAAGAATAACATCCAATTTATGGTTTTTTTTAAATATTTTTTATAAGGACAAATAATCAAAATTTTATGAACTTTATAAAAAAAAAAAACATTTACCAAAAATCCATATTTTTGAATTTCTTACAAAAGGTTTGCGTTTAGAAAAATGCTTTTCTCAGAAATCTTTAAAAAATCGTGCACGGCGAGGAATGGTCCCAGAAAAAAATCCTATTACTTTTATGAAGGGTTTGTTGCGCTCTTTCGGTTGAATTTTGGCCCGAAACCCGGAACTCAATCAGGCTTTGAGTTTGAGAGCTATTTTTGAAATACTTGTGCGATGTCTGTATCCGCTCTTAAAAATTTGTGTTTTCCATCATTGGAAAACCGCTCGTAATACCCACAATTTTTTTATTTCAGATTTGTAGCCGTGGGGTCGGAAACGAACATTCTATTTTTCGATTCACATTTTTCGACCAGTAAATGTGGTCAAAGCCATGTTTAGAGGTATGTTTTGGACAATTTTACAGATAACACTATCAAATTAAAAGAATTCAGTTTCAAACAAAAAGCCATTCAAAAACATGCGCCATAAACTGCTTGGGCCCAAAATTTGAAGCTTTTCCGAAATGTATTTCCAGAGATATAGTCATATTAGTGTTTTACGTCTTATTTTGACCCAATTTTTTTTTATTAAATTTTTGGTTTTATACAGTATCCTATACTGAACATCTAATTCGAAGTCCCGGTTCGTTCTCGCTTTTTTTGCACGAATTTTAATGCTACAAATACCGGCGCATAGATCAAAATGATTTCCCGCTTCCCTCCCCAAGCAGCGGAAATTTGTAGCGGGTGTAGGGACCATTCGCATAGACGCCCTTGCTCCCATCATGTCACTGAGGGTATGGAGCGACGAGAAATTAATAAGCATGCCCCCCAGTCAAACCTTCATTAGAGAAGCAGGCTATCCACAACTCACAGCGAACGACCGAGGGAACACCTTACCGCGTATATTGTAAGATTGGCTTGGTATGTCTTCAATGAGTTGTAAATATGTCAGAATGAATGAAAGAGTTGCCTGTATTAAAAAGGAAAGGTCTCACCAAACATCGGAGTCTTCAGAAAATTTTCATCTCTTCAATTTCGATGATCATGGAAAAACATTGAAAAGCTTTATTCTTGAGTTGCTCCGATTCTCCGTCCGCAGTATCTTTCCCGCAGTTCCTTCGAGATGTTCCTATCAGACAGCTCCATGCACTTGTACAAGTTTGCCAGCTTCTACTGGGCCTCCTCAAGGGTCGAGACGCTCTTGGTCCAGAACTTAATGGCTATCGGCATTCGGCAGAAAGTTGCTCCAAACGCGAACTTAGACAATCCTCTTCCGGCGCAGACGAAGAACTTTTCTTTTCTTCCAACCCATAATGTACCTCTGAAATTTTAAAATATGGCATTCGAAATTAGAATTAGAAGCCTTAGGTCAAATTCTCACTGAGTGGTATCATTATGTTCCTGAAAAAATAATTGTTACAATATATTTGCCAGAGTTTCATCTCACCTCTGGTGATAATCGGGTTTAGACTATTTGATTTTTTTATATATAAAAAGCTTTCACATGAAGGTAAAAGCAAATCATTATGTTCAATTATCGATTTGCTGTAATTTTTTGAACATTGGCCGAACTTTTAACTATTCCGAATATGAGGGATGACTGTATTCAATTTTTAAATAATTTTCGCTTTGCTCAAATACCACTCATGAGTGCCACTGGCTCCATATACACAAAAACGGCTTATACGGCCTAGAATAACATATCTACAAAGTTTCATTAAAATCATAGAGGGTCGAGTACAACATTTTTTTCGAAAAGTTAGAGTTTTTATCGTGAAAATTGTCAATAAAATTTCCTAATGTTTAAATGTTTAAATACTAGAGTGGTTGGTGAAATACAGCGAATAAAAGAAAGAGAAAAGAAAATTGATGTTTTCAAAGTCTCATCTAAACAGCCTTTTATTTCTATACCAATATTCCATAAACTGGTCATAGTTTCAATGTTAAAAGATGAAAAATTTGTGAAATTTTCCTATCTTTTCGCAACAAATATGGAACAGCTTAGTCATCTTTTTTCAACTCGCCGTCAATTAATACTTATGGATGTTTATTTATCGGTGTTTCCATTAAATTTTTATGTTGCCTTCTTTTAGATGTTGGGTTAGGTTGGTTATATTGCCTTCGTTTAGTTGTTAAAAATTAAATAGATTTCAGCATGTTTGATTTATTCATAAAAACCACAATCCTCAATTCCGGTCAAGGCCAGCACCATTACGAATGATAGAATGTGCCTCGCTCATATGCTGAACTGCACTCGCACTGCTCTCGACCAACTCATGCCATGACCTTACCCTCATCCGTAGCACAACACTATCTTCTTTGCTATCGTCCGCCGGAACAACCACTTCATTTCCCAGATTTTCATTCGGTAATTCTTTTTTCTGTTGTTTTCAGCTTATTTCCTAACCCTCCCACCCCATTTGTGACAAGCCAGACATGCCACAGATTTTCCCATGAAACATACACAGACGTCAGAGTATGCACTCTGGACTTGCCATGTACAGATTACAATGTGCATGCAATTGTAAAGAAAATATACTTAATTTAGTCTTTGTTTCAAATAATTTGGTGTCTTTTAACTATTTTTATTGAACATGAAAAATATTTAAATGAATATTACAGAAACCCTCTTTTCAATCATGCCGGAATTAGGTGCCTTTCCTCCTTAAAAATACCAGCTGCCAGAACGAAACTCGTGGCCAGTGTGTGGTTGTGGCTGGTTTGTGACGGCAGAAGCTTTTGCTATTTTTAGCCTCGACAAGGATTCCCTCCACATGTTCACATCCATACACAAACATTCACAGCCACATCCACTCATGCAATCGGTTCACCTAATCTGTGCACTGCACTAATCCAGACGCTTCTTCCTCGTGTTGGTGTTGGTGGGAAACTGATTTTCCCACCGCGAGAAGAGAGCTTGGAAAAACTGCTCTGAAAAGAGAAAATGAGTTTGGTTTGTTCCCTCCACTCTGAGAATCTCTGTTTATCAAGTTTTATAAATGTGTTAGTGCCACAAACATTAATACATTGTCTGTGAATCTCCCAAAAGTGAAACAATGAAAGAAAGCAGCCAAACTCCGATGATTAACGAACGAGTGGTGCCAGAAAGAGAGATTAGTTAAGCTGCTTTGCTGACCCATGAACAAAAACAAACGCTCTTAATTGGTGCTGGGGGGTGTGGGAAAAGGGCTTCCGGGCTGTTAGGCTGTGCGATTTTCTACGGTTCGTTATGGTTATGTAATTTTTATTGCCCAATAATAATTATGTCCTTTCCCTGACTAAGCCTGAAGTGAAACGAAAGGAAGTGCGATTGGGCGTGAATCATTAGGTGTCGTTTCCGGTGGTTAGGAAAATGGTTTTTGGAAAGCTTTTTTCCTTTTACTTTACCAAGTTTTTTTTTTTTCGATTTGCTAATCGCATTCGTTTTGAGAAGTGTCTGATAAATTTTTAAAGAATCTTAATAAATTATTTTAAGTTTATGGTGTGACCAAACTGAAATATGAATAAGCGAGAAATAACTTAATTATAAATGAATCATTGAAGATTGTTTTTTCAGAAAATACATATTTTCTCGTTACTAATCTAAATCTGAATCTGAAAAAAAACAAACGTTTAAAAAATTGTGACCTGGGAAAGGGTACATCTTTTATGTCAGAAAAAATGTGTAATTTTACCACGGGACCATCCATTAACCCTATGAAAAAGTGTAGTTTTACCGCTTTTCTGGTGTAATGTCACTTTTTCAGTCTAAATTGAGTTAAAATTACATTATAAAAGAGGTAATGTTTATCCTTCCAAAATTACAACTTCCAAATTTACACTATTTTTTTATCTGTGTAAATTATAAACTTTTCGTCCAATTTTTTAATTATTTAGGAGCGTGTTTTCTGGGAAACCGTTGGGAGAAAAAATAATCACCACTACTTTCAAAAGTGTCTTTTTATTTATGGGAACCCGAGCACACGGAAATAACTTGGGAAGGTCAGTTTTTGATATTGTGAGAAGATCGGGATATGTTTTTGGGATGATCGGATTAGTTGTTAAAATAACAAAAATCAATAACAAAGATTTGTTCAAAGAATGACTTAAACTGTTAAATAACAACAATAACAACATAATATTATGTTGTTATTGCAATAATAAACCAATAACACATAAGGAATAATGAAGGAATGACAAGATTTAGAGAATAAAAAAAATAAAAAAAAACATCCTTCAAAAGTTAATTTTATTGGATTAATTTTAGCTTAATAAATAACCCTATGAAATTGGTCAAAATTATTCCATAGTTCTAGCCAATTTTAGCAAAGTCCCTTAGAAAGGTATATCAAATAATAAAAAAAAATCAAGTATCAAAATTTCAACTTTTTAGAGTAATTTCAGCTTAAGGACCCCATTTCAAGGCCAAAATAATGGCCCGACGAAATTGTAAAAAATATCCCATAGTTCTAGCCAATTTTAGCAAAGTCTCTTAGGGGGTATATCAAATAATTAAGAAAATCAACTTCAAAATTTCAACTTTTGGAATAATTTTAGCTTAAGGACCCCATTTCATGACCAAAATAATGACCCCGACAAAATTGGTCAAAATTATTCCTAATTTTAGACTATTTTAGCAAAGTTCCGTAGGGGGTATATCAAATAATTTGAAAAAATCAACTTTCAAAATTTTAACTTTTTAGAATAATTTTAGATTAAGGACCCCATTTCATGGTCAAAATAAGTATCCCGACAAAATTGGTCAAAAATTATCCCAAAGATCTAAACATATTTAAAAAAAAAATAACAGATTGTGTTATGGACACTTAGAAACTTTTCCATTTGTGCGATTTATGGTAATTTAATTTCCAAGTCAGAATACCAAACGAATAACAAATCTTGTTATTAAGAGAGTTTTTGGAATGCATAATATTTCCTCTTATTAGCGTGTTATTAAACATTTTCAATATAATCTCACTTCATACCAAAACTTATTATTTTATCAGAAACAGTTATTATTTTTTCTTCTTGAAGTTGAATTTCGGGATAAAATAATAACACTTTTTGTTATTTTAACAGGATTTGTTATTAAAATATTATTAAATTTGTTATTACCGTCTGCCCGGGAATCATTTTAATAACAGTTTAGGGAACTTGTCAAGTAATCTTCAAAATGTTCAAGACAAGAAATAACTGATAACAACTGATAACTGAAAGTTGCAAATAGCTAAACATTTTTAAATTTTAGTTTTGACTGTTTTGCCTTTACGTATACATATCGGCTTAGAATCAAATTCTGAGCAAATGTCTGTGCTTGTGGATGGACGTAGAATTTTTTTTTTTCTTACTAACTTTTCTCATAACTGGCTCGACCGATTTTGTCCGGATCTGTATTTTTCGATTCGTCTTTAGGTCCTTCAAGTTTTTAATTTCATCCGGATTGGTGCAGTACTTTAAACGCAGTTGCTACTCCGTTATTGACCAGGACCTCCAGAAGTCCGTGGAAGATAAGTGGGAGCTATCTTTCCTCGCTTTGCAACTTCTCAAAGGCCCCTATCATGCTGATCAATACCGGCGCCGGCCACGACCAGTGGTAGGGTTACGGGGAAGTGGATGGGAATGTTAGTCCGATACTTGAGTGATAGAGACCGCCCAATCGACTGCATCTCCGACAAAGTATCACATGAGTTTTGAGGGGGTTAGTAGATGGGTATGAGGTCAGGATTCACGACTGGCAGTGATGTGACCATGAGCATTTTTTTATCGGTTGAAAATTTTAAATCCTAAGCAGCCGGCTGCGGAAAGATAGTTAATTGATTATTTAAAAGTTTTTTTAATCGAACGCGTGCCAGCCGAGCAGTAATGCTATGGGCTGGACTTATCAGTATATTTTTACTGTTTTTACAATTCAGATAACGCGAGCAAATTTCAAAAATAGTAAATAAATGACGCTTTACTCTTCATAAAATCGATACTTTGATGATTTACTAAAACTGCCCGTTGGAATAAATTTTCACGATCGTTCCCAGAAGCACTGCACTTATGATGGCGTTATTCAATGATTATGACCAATCACCCCATGCACACAAACAGCGTCACAAAAGAGACAAAAATTATCGTGAAAAAAAAAACAGGACTGCGCGTCCCCAGAAGCACTGCACTTATCGGTGCAGTACTTTAAACGTTATGGTCGAAGAACTGTTTTGGTTGATACAAAAAAGGGTCATTATTTACATAACTTGAAAGTAAGCGTTTGCCAAAGCTTTCGTAGTTTGTGGTTGCAAGGTTTTGAGGAGGAAGGCAGCAACCACCTTCTGGTGGATTAAGTAACGTTTTTTTGTATATATGGGATTTATTCAGAAATTAATATCATTGAACCGAATTACATAATATTAACAAGAATAAATCAAAATTTTCCACATATCTTATAAATTTTTGTGTTCTAATTCAGCTGATAAATTTTAGCAGATTTGTGGGATTGTTAAGGGGAGATTAACTTTGCCACACAGGGTTATTTTTTTCACTGTTTGATTTTTTATAATTTTTGGATTGAAGATATCGTAAAACCCTTTCAATCAATTGTTGTACACATCTTGGAGAATGTTTGGTGAAAATATGAACTTTTTTGGGGGTCATCCAAAGAAACTGGGTGGTCGATAAACGACGTACTTTTGGTATTTTGATATTAACCCGTATCCAATCCGATCAAACATAGGCAATATGGGTATCAAACTTCATGATTTTGAATGACCAACTCAGAAAAGTTAATTTGAGGTCAGTTCTTGGACCCTGGCCACTTCGGAACCGGTTCTGGGTACCCCCGGAGAACCTATGAAGTGGCCAATATCATATCAGAGCAAAGCCCATCAATATGGGTATCAAAATTCTTCATATTGTCCACACATCTCAAAAATGGTCTTCCAAAATGATTTTCTGGCCACTGGCCACTCCGGAACCGGTTCCGGATTCCCCCCGGAGAAATCTTCGAAGTGGCCAATATCATATCAGAACAAGTCCCATCAATATGGGTATCAAAATTCTTCAGTTTGTCAACAAATCTCAAAAATGGTCTTCCAAAATATTTTTCTGGCCACTGGCCACTCCGGAACCGGTTCCGGATATCCCCCCGGGGAAATCTTTGAAGTGGCCAATATCATATCAGAGCAAGGCCCATCAATATGGTTATCAAAATTCTTCATTTTATCAACACATCTCAAAAATGGTCTTCCAAAATGATTTTCTGGCCACTGGCCACTCTGGAACCGGTTCCGGATTCCCCCCGGAGAAATCTTCGAAGTGGCCAATATCATATCAGAACAAGTCCTGTCAATATGGGTATCAAAATTCTTCATTTTGTCAACACATCTCAAAAATGGTCTTCCAAAATATTTTTCTGGCCACTGGCCACTCCGGAACCGGTTCCGGATATCCCCCCGGGGAAATCTTCGAATTGTCCAATATCATAACAGAACAAGTCCCATCAATATGGGTATCAAAATTCTTCATTTTTCAACACATCTCAAAAATGGTGTTCCAAAATAATTTTCTGGCCACTGGCCATTCCGGAACCGGTTCCGGATATCCCCCGGGGAAATCTTCGAAGTGGCCAATATCATATCAGAACAAAGCCCATCAATATTGGTATCAAAATTTTTCATTTTGTCGCAAAATTTCAAAAATGGTCTTCTAAAATGTTTTTCTGGCCACTGGCCACTCCGGAACCGGTTCCGGATTTCCCCCGGGGAAATCTTCGAAGTGGCCAATATCATATCAGAGCAAAGTCCATCAATATGGTATTAAAATTCTTCAGATTTTCATTACATCTCAAAAATGGTCTTCCAAAATATTTTTCTGGCCACTGGCCACTCCGGAACCGGTTCCGGATTCCCCCCGGAGAAATCTTCGAAGTGGCCAATATCATATCAGAACAAGTCCCATCAATATGGGTAGCAACATTCTTCATTTTGTCAACACATCTCAAAAATGGTCTCCAAAATATTTTTCTGGCCACTGGCCACTCCGGAACCGGTTCCGGATATCCCCCGGGGAAATCTTCGAAGTGGCCAATATCATAACAGAACAAGTCCCATCAATATGGGTATCAAAATTCTTCATTTTTCAACACTTTGCTCTGATATGATATTGGCCACTTCGAAGATTTCCCCGGGGGAAATCCGGAACCGGTTCCGGAGTGGCCAGTGGCCAGAAAAACATTTTAGAAGACCATTTTTGAAATTTTGCGACAAAATGAAAAATTTTGATACCAATATTGATGGGCTTTGTTCTGATATGATATTGGCCACTTCGAAGATTTCCCTGGGTAGAAATCCGGAACCGGTTCCGAAGTGGCCAGTGGTCAGAAAAATATTTCGGAAGACAATTCGAAGATTTCCCCAAGGGGGTATTCGGAACCGGTTCCGGAGTGGCCAGTGGCCAGAAAAATATTTTGGAAGACCATTTTTGAGATGTGTTGACAAAATGTAAAATTTTGATACCCATATTGATGGGCTTTGTTCTGATATGATATTCGCCACTTCGAAGATTTCCCCGGAGGGGATATCCGGAACCGGTTCCGGAGTGGCCAGTGGCCAGAAAAATATTTTGGAAGACCATTTTTTGAGATGTGTTGAAAAATTAAGAATTTTGATACCCATATTGATGGGACTTGTTCTGTTATGATATTGGACAATTCGAAAATTTCCCCGGGGGATATCCGGAACCGGTTCCGGAGTGGCCAGTGGCCAGAAAAATATTTTGGAAGACCATTTTTGAGATGTGTTGACAGAATTAAGAATTTTGATACCCATATTGATGGGCTTTGTTCTGATATAATATTGGCCACTTCGAAGATTTCCCCGGGGGGATATCCGGAACCGGTTCCGGATTTGCCAGTGGCCAGAAAAATATTTTGGAAGACCATTTTTGAGATGTGTTGATAAAATGAAGAATTTTGATACCCATATTGATGGGCTTTGCTCTGATATGATATTGGTGACTTCGAAGATTTCCCCGGGGGGGATTCCGGAACCGGTTCCGGAGTGGCCAGTGGCCAGAAAAACATTTTGGATGACCATTTTTGAAATTTTTTGACAAAATGTATAATTTTGATACCCATATTGATGGGCTTTGTTCTGTTATGATATTGGACAATTCGAAGATTCCCCCGGGGGGATATCCGGATCCGGTTCCGGAGTGGCCAGTGGCCAGAAAAATATTTTGGAAGACCATTTTTGAGATGTGTTGACAAAATGAAGAATTTTGATACCCATATTGATGGGACTTGTTCTGTTATGATATTGGCCACTTCGAAGATTTCCCCGGGGGATATCCGGAACCGGTTCCGGAGTGGCCAGTGGCCAGAAAAATATTTTGGAGACCATTTTTGAGATGTGTTGACAAAATGAAGAATTTTGATACCCATATTGATGGGACTTGTTCTGATATGATATTGGCCACTTCGAAGATTTCTCCGGGGGGAATCCGGAACCGGTTCCGGAGTGGCCAGTGGCCAGAAAAATATTTTGGAAGACCATTTTTGAGATGTAATGAAAATCTGAAGAATTTTAATTCCATATTGATGGACTTTGCTCTGATATGATATTGGCCACTTCGAAGATTTCCCCGGGGGAAATCCGGAACCGGTTCCGGAGTGGCCAGTGGCCAGAAAAACATTTTAGAAGACCATTTTTGCGACAAAATGAAAAAATTTGATACCAATATTGATGGGCTTTGTTCTGATATGATATTGGCCACTTCGAAGATTTTCCCGGGGGGATATCCGGAACCGGTTCCGGAGTGGCCAGAGGCCAGAAAAATATTTTGGAAGACCATTTTTGAGATGTGTTGACAGAATTAAGAATTTTGATACCCATATTGATGGGCTTTGTTCTGATAAAATATTGGCCACTTCGAAGATTTCCCCGGGGGGATATCCGGAACCGGTTCCGGATTTGCCAGTGGCCAGAAAAATATTTTGGAAGACCATTTTTGAGATGTGTTGACAAAATGAAGAATTTTGATACCCATATTGATGGGCTTTGCTCTGATATGATATTGGTGACTTCGAAGATTTCCCCGGGGGGAATCCGGAACCGGTTCCGGAGTGGCCAGTGGCCAGAAAAACATTTTGGATGACCATTTTTGAAATTTTTTGACAAAATGTATAATTTTGATACCCATATTGATGGGCTTTGTTCTGTTATGATATTGGACAATTCGAAGATTCCCCCGGGGGGATATCCGGATCCGGTTCCGGAGTGGCCAGTGGCCAGAAAATTATTTTGGAAGAGCATTTTTGAGATGTGTTGACAAAATGAAGAATTTTGATACCCATATTGATGGGACTTGTTCTGTTATGATATTGGCCACTTCGAAGATTTCCCCGGGGGATATCCGGAACCGGTTCCGGAGTGGCCAGTGGCCTGAAAAATATTTTGGAAGACCATTTTTGAGATGTGTTGACAAAATGAAGAATTTTGATACCCATATTGATGGGACTTGTTCTGATATGATATTGGCCACTTCGAAGATTTCTCCGGGGGGAATCCGGAACCGGTTCCGGAGTGGCCAGTGGCCAGAAAAACATTTTGGAAGACCATTTTTGAGATGTAATGAAAATCTGAAGAATTTTAATTCCATATTGATGGACTTTGCTCTGATATGATATTGGCCACTTCGAAGATTTCCCCGGGGGAAATCCGGAACCGGTTCCGGAGTGGCCAGTGGCCAGAAAAACATTTTAGAAGACCATTTTTGCGACAAAATGAAAAATTTTGATACCAATATTGATGGGCTTTGTTCTGATATGATATTGGCCACTTCGAAGATTTTCCCGGGGGGATATCCGGAACCGGTTCCGGAGTGGCCAAAGGCCAGAAAAATATTTTGGAGACCATTTTTGAGATCTAATGAAAATCTGAAGAATTTTAATTCCATATTGATGAACTTTGCTCTGATATGATATTGGCCACTTCGAAGATTTCTCCGGGGGGAATCCGGAACCGGTTCCGGAGTGGCCAGTGGCCAGAAAAATATTTTGGAAGACCATTTTTGAGATGTAATGAAAATCTGAAGAATTTTAATTCCATATTGATGAACTTTGCTCTGATATGATATTGGCCACTTCGAAGATTTCTCCGGGGGGAATCCGGAACCGGTTCCGGAGTGGTCAGTGGCCAGAAAATCATTTTGGAAGACCATTTTTGAAATTTTGTGACAAAATGAAGAATTTTGATACCCATATTGATGGGCTTTGTTCTGATATAATATTGGCCACTTCGAAGATTTCCCCGGGGGATATCCGGAACCGGTTCCGGAGTGGCCAGTGGCCAAAAAATTATTTTGGAAGACCATTTTTGAGATGTGTTGAAAAATGAAGAATTTTGATACCCATATTGATGGACTTGTTCTGTTATGATATTGGACAATTCGAAGATTTCCCCAAGGGGGATATCCGGAACCGGTTCCGAAGTGGCCAGAAAAATATTTTGGAGACCATTTTTGAGATGTGTTGACAAAATGAAGAATTTTGATACCCATATTGATGGGACTTGTTCTGATATGATATTGGCCACTTCGAAGATTTCTCCGGGGGGAATCCGGAACCGGTTCCGGAGTGGCCAGTGGCCAGAAAAATATTTTGGAAGACCATTTTTGAGATGTAATGAAAATCTGAAGAATTTTAATTCCATATTGATGGACTTTGCTCTGATATGATATTGGCCACTTCGAAGATTTCCCCGGGGGATATCCGGAACCGGTTCCGGAGTGGCCAGTGGCCAGAAAAACATTTTAGAAGACCATTTTTGAAATTTTGCGACAAAATGAAAAATTTTGATACCAATATTGATGGGCTTTGTTCTGATATGATATTGGCCACTTCGAAGATTTCCCCGGGGGGATATCCGGAACCGGTTCCGGAGTGGCCAGTGGCCAGAAAAATATTTTGGAAGACCATTTTTGAGATGTGTTGACAAAATGAAGAATTTTGATACCCATATTGATGGGACTTGTTCTGATATGATATTGGCCACTTCGAAGATTTCTCCGGGGGGAATCCGGAACCGGTTCCGGAGTGGCCAGTGGCCAGAAAATCATTTTGGAAGACCATTTTTGAGATGTGTTGATAAAATGAAGAATTTTGATAACCATATTGATGGGCCTTGCTCTGATATGATATTGGCCACTTCAAAGATTTCCCCGGGGGGATATCCGGAACCGGTTCCGGAGTGGCCAGTGGCCAGAAAAATATTTTGGAAGACCATTTTTGAGATTTGTTGACAAAATGAAGAATTTTGATACCCATATTGATGGGACTTGTTCTGATATGATATTGGCCACTTCGAAGATTTCTCCGGGGGGAATCCGGAACCGGTTCCGGAGTGGCCAGTGGCCAGAAAATCATTTTGGTAGACCATTTTTGAGATGTGTTGACAAAATGAAGAATTTTGATACCCATATTGATGGGCTTTGCTCTGATATGATATTGGCCACTTCATAGGTTCTCCGGGGGTACCCAGAACCGGTTCCGAAGTGGCCAGGGTCCAAGAACTGACCTCAAATTAACTTTTCTGAGTTGGTCATTCAAAATCATGAAGTTTGATACCCATATTGCCTATGTTTGATCGGATTGGATACGGGTTAATATCAAAATACCAAAAGTACGTCGTTTATCGACCACCCAGTTTCTTTGGATGACCCCCAAAAAAGTTCATATTTTCACCAAACATTCTCCAAGATGTGTACAACAATTGATTGAAAGGGTTTTACGATATCTTCAATCCAAAAATTATAAAAAATCAAACAGTGAAAAAAATAACCCTGTGTGGCAAAGTTAATCTCCCCTTAAGTTTATTTTTGGATTTTTATGATTAAATATCATATTTTCTTAACCAAACATTAATCAGTTTCATCGAATCGGAATTGAACTAAATATTATTTGTGCATGCTTCAAGAGAAATACTTTTCATGAGTATGAAACAACCAAAGAATTAGCAACATTTCAGCAGTCTTGTATATCTCATCTATATTTTTACGGTTTTCATAATACCTCTATTATTTTTTATCAAATAGTTTGGAGTGAATGTTTCCGTTTTGTTTTAATAAAACATTGTTTTTGGCGGTGTTTGATTAGTGCGCTGACCACGGGGACGCGTTGTTTTGTTTTTGCATGCTCATTTTCATTTCTTTTGTATCGCTGTTTGTGTGCTTGGGTGCGTGGTTATTATAATTAAATAATGGCATCATTAGTGCGGTGACCACGGGGACGCGCTGTCTTGTTTTTGCATGCTCATTTTCATTTCTTTTGTGCCGCTGTTTATGTGCTTGGGTGCTTGGTTATTTTATATAGGTAGGCTTAGTGATTTTTCACGCTCGAAAATTGCAAATTTCACGGGGACCTCAATTTCAAAACACCGAATTTCACGCAAATTTCGCGGAGCGTGAAAAAAGTTAAAATAACTCTGAAAATTTTATGTTTAAATCACGAAAACTACTTTTTTTGCGTAATCATATGTTATTCTTCGATAAACTAAAAAATCTACACTAAATTTGAACGAGACAAAAAAATCCTCCAAATTTTCAAAAAAGTTTCAACCTGTTTTATGGATGAGCTCTATATATTTTTTGAAACAAAATGTAGGGCATGCGTATTCTAATTTACAGAACTGCTTCACTGCTAAAAAGTTTTCGCGCATTTGCTTCTGTTTTATTTATCATTTTACATTTTATTAAATTTCATATCAAAGCAAGATTTAACAATCTTGTCCAGCCAAAAAGAGTAAAATAATTTGAATTTTCTGCGACATTTACTGTCATTCTACGCATAATTTTCCCATGTTCAAAAAAGGGCAACTGATAAAAACGCGATTGAAAATTTTCGATCGATTTCTGTCTTTCTACGCATAATTGTCCCGTGGGTCCCTATTCGCCCTGTATGTCCCTAATCACCCCGGTTAACATTTGATCACCCTTATTTGTAATCCTCTTACAGCTAAATAGGTACACAAGATGAAATGCTTCTTAAAACTCATGATTTCGTGATAGAAAATACTTGGTGGGACACTTATGCGTAGAAGTTCAACGATGGGACAAACAGACTTGGTGTTGTTTTCAATGATTTTCTGAACAAATTATTAGATTTTATGTGTTTTTCTGAAAATATACGTAAAATTAAGCTTAAAAATGATAAAAAGTCGGAATCGTCCAAAAATTACACGGGACAATTATGCGTAAAACGGCAGTTTAGCACATACAAAATATTTTTTAAGGTTTTCATCTCACTTATCATAAACTAAATTTAAAATCAAAAGGCAAAAATAATGTAATCTGTAACAAATTCAACATTATTATTGAAAATGAGAATAGAAAACATAAAAAGTAGTATTTTTTAACTTTCACGGGAATCATCCACCCAAATAAGCAAATATCGTTAGGACTCAGAAAGAATCTGAAATCTTTTTAACAGTTTTAAAGAAATACTCTTCATTTTTATTTATTTTTTTTTTGTTTCAAATAAAATAGCAGTTCAGTTTTTATTGCAACGAACGAAGATATTACTAAATTTAGTAAGTTTCTAAAAGAAACTGAACAATTCTTCAAATGGTACATATCATGCTTTTCAATTGTAAACTAATAAAATTTACTTAAACAGTCTTTATGGATGATATATTTATTATGTTGCTATTTAAAAAAATGATTTGAGGAAATTGATAAATTTCACGAATTTCTCGCCGTCAACGAAATCGTCAAAAATCACTAACCCTGTATTAGTAATTGAACCAGGGTATTCATTTGCTTATTCCTACAGTAATTCATAACATTATTTTCATTCCTATTTGAGTCTGATAAATTATTTTAAGAAATATCGTTACAAATCCCCACAAACATAAAATTTCACGGGATTTCGCGGAAAAAGCCAAATTTCGCGGATTTCACGCTGTCCGCGAAATCGTGAAATTTCACTAACCCTATATATGAGTAATTCTCGCTGAAAGTGGACCACTATTTACACAAGGTGCTCAAAAATCAAATGCAATGTACTTTTCCAATAGCCCCCACCAAGTTATGAACGAAACCATGTTTGGTTGGTTGAATTTGACCTCACCTCGGCGCCACGAAGCTAAAACATTTTTTTTAATTGGTAATTTTTTGACTTAGGCGCGCCTACAAAATTGCTAATAACTTTGCAAAACTTCAACGAACTCTTGATGTTTAGGGGTGTTTTGGAAAGGAAATGAGCAGAGCTTTCGAATGCACTTGTCAGAAAAATACCGTTCCATACATTTTTTAGCCACAAAACACCAATGTATTTTTAAAAGTCATTTTTGAAGGCCGGCGCCCCGCTTTATCGAAAAACTGACAAATCCATTCGAAAGCTGAGACGATTTCACATAAAGGACCAATAAATCTAAAGTGTATGTTCCTCCTATCTTTTTTAATCTAATTTTGATTCTGCGAGCACAGCGCTCCGTTCGCATTTCGGGCACCCAAAATGTTGCAATTTGCTTGCCCCATTTTAAGGTTTTGTCAAAAAATATAGGTGCTCACTTTTTAAATGATCGTTTATTGTCCAAGGATCAAAATGCACTTTCGATAATTGATTTATGTTTTTGGGTTCTTGGGTTCTTGGGGTTTTTGGGTTCTTCCAGGCAATTTAATGTCGAAAAATTGTTTTTTTTACTTTTTTTTTGTAAAATGCTCACTTACAATTGGGTGGACTTTTTTTCAGTAGAACTAATGAATGTAGCATGTAGGAAATTTCACTACGAACATTTTTCTCTAAAAGAAAACGTAATTTCGATACTCCAGTGCCAAGATATTTTAGATTTAGTGAGGAAAAAAAGTGCCAGTTTTTCAAATTTCTCGGAATCAACAAGAACGGCCTATTATTTACATGCGGCATATGTTTTGGAAGCCAGAGTATGGTTGCTTATAGTTATTTTGGTCGCTGAATTTGGATCTGGAAACAAATTTCAGATTAACAGTGAACCGTGATATTTTAGCCACGCTCAAATATTATTTGCGTGTATTCCCCATAGCCACTTAGGGATCGGCAGCCGAAGCCGCTAACCACCGCGCCACGAGGCCTCTTAAAACAATCAGAAGTTGAAAAAAACAATCTCCATAAAAAAATCCGTGAGTAAAATATCAATTAAAGGTGAGCGAAAGTTGAAATATGACCGAATTCACTAGCGATTAAAATTACAGCATATTACCGCAAATAACATTTAGGCGTGGCTACAAATTTAACTGTTAATCTGAAATTTGATTCCAGATCTGAATTCAGCGACCAAAATAACTATAAGCAACCATACTCTGGCCTCCAAAACATATGCCGCATGTAAATAATAGGCCGTTCTTGTTAATTCCGAGAAATTTGAAAAATTGGCACTTTTTTTTCTCACTAAATCTAAAATATCTTGGCACTGGAGTATCGAAATTACGTTTTCTTTTAGAGAAAAATGTTCGTAGTGAAATTTCCTACATGCTACATTCATTAGTTCTACTGAAAAAAAGTCCACCCAATTGTAAGTGAGCATTTTACAAAAAAAAAAGTAAAAAAAACAATTTTTCGACATTAAATTGCCTGGAAGAACCCAAAAACCCCAAGAACCCAAGAACCCAAAAACATAAATCAAATATCGAAAGTGCATTTTGATCCTTGGACAATAAACGATCATTTAAAAAGTGAGCACCTATATTTTTTGACAAAACCTTAAAATGGGGCAAGCAAATTGCAACATTTTGGGTGCCCGAAATGCGAACGGAGCGCTGTGCTCGCAGAATCAAAATTAGATTAAAAAAGATAGGAGGAACATACACCTTAGATTTATTGGTCCTTTATGCGAAATCGTCTCAGCTTTCGAATGGATTTGTCAGTTTTTCGATAAAGCGGGGCGCCGGCCTTCAAAAATGACTTTTAAAAATACATTGGTGTTTTGTGGCTAAAAAATGTATGGAACGGTATTTTTCTGACAAGTGCATTCGAAAGCTCTGCTCATTTCCTTTCCAAAACACCCCTAAACATCAAGGGTTCGTTGAAGTTTTGCAAAGTTATTAGCAATTTTGTAGGCGCGCCTAAGTCAAAAAATTACCAATTAAAAAAAATGTTTTAGCTTCGTGGCGCCGAGGTGAGGTCAAATTCAACCAACCAAACATGGTTTCGTTCATAACTTGGTGGGGGCTATTGGAAAAGTACATTGCATTTGATTTTTGAGCACCTTGTGTAAATAGTGGTCCACTTTCAGCGAGAATTACTCATATAGGTGATGGGATTTTATTAAATGATCATTATATTGCATTATTATATTTATTTGATTATATAACCACACTATATTTTACACTTTACACATCATACAAAACACATATGAAACTGTAAACAGGAGCGTTTGGTACGGTGTTTTGAACAAAATCAAAATCAAATTATTCGCTCTACAGCGTTGCCTTGGCGTTCTCGATTGCGAGATTCCTACTCGAAACTAGGTTTCCGAAGGCTTGATTGTTGAGGCAATTGCAAACCTCTTTTTACACCTTAGCTTCCATCCACCCCGGGATTCAAACTGACGACCTTTGGATTTTGAGTCCAACTGCCTACAAGCGACTCTACCGAGACAGGACCCAGAGAGACGGCTCCTACACCTGGACTGAGCTAACGACCTAATCACCAGCTTAGTGTTTTTAACAATCAGAATTAAAAACACACGAATTGTATTGCTACATTCAACTGCATTTTCAACAGTTTAACATTTTACTAAACTTTATCTTTATTTTATACTCATGAAGCTTGCAAAAATAATTTGTAGTCCATTTTAGATTTTAAAACATGTTTTGTATCCATGCATCTGGTAAGGTTTGCCTAAAAAAAAGGTAATATGTACCAATGAAAATCCAAAAATTCCATAAACAATTCCATAAACCATAAAAATTATAATGTGTACTGCCAATTTTTTTTCCGATTTTTTTTTTATTTTTCCCGTCTTTAGGAGGTCATTTTGAGCAACTTTTGTTCTACGAAAAACTTTACTTCTTTTGTTATATGTTTTTCTTATTTCATTTTTAATATTTTAATTTGCATTTACAGTATGTAAAAAAAAGTATTTACACCCCTTGGGCACTATGCACATATTGTGATGAAACATCTAAACAATTTAATGTTGACAGAAACCTAGAACTACGTTTTGTTCAGAAACTCATGCCAGACATTTTGCTACAAAATGCTCATGAAAAGATGATTTCTATAAAAAGTTATATAACAAATACTACTACAAAAATAAAAAAAGGAGCAAAAAAAGTGTGTACACCTTTCGAAAAATTAACATAAATAAAGTTATTTGTTGAGAAATCACCATAAATCCAGTCTCCCAACTCCAAATAGGCATCCTTGACTGATTAAAAAAATAATTTGGATTGAATATAAAGTTTACTAACTACTTAGTATAAAAGTTTATATAACTCTGGAAATTCTATATAAAACTTATCTAAACTTAATTTTGCAAACTTTTAATTCAACTAAATGTCAATATATTACCATAGAATTGCTAAATAAACATTTTGGAGTGGGTATAACACCGTTTTGGGGGTATTTGTATCGAGAGAATAGATTTTTCGTTGGAATTTCGTACCAACCCGGAATTACGTCGTCGGAAAATCCGCCAGCATCTGAACCGGTTCACAATTCACAAGTCAACCTATGTGGCATCAGAAAGGGCATAAAATTTCCGATCTTTTGATACCGATACATCCAGGTTTCCTATAAAACCCACGTTTTTAAATACCTAAGCAAAAACGTTGTTATGGTTTCGTTTGAGCAACCTGCCAAAAATGTATGGAATTTTGTAATTTTTGTTCTCGTGGATCAAACTTACTTTTTGCCCAGGTATTTAATAACGTAGGTTTTAAAGAAAGAGGGTTAAAAAAGCTTTTTGCAATTCCGTCGTGAAACTACTCACTTTTCCTGTCATTCTTGAACGACGAAATGGCCTACTTTTCTGTACCAAAAATAACAGAATCGAATTTGCAGCACTTGTTTTGAAAAGTAACACTTTTCAACATTTTTGTGATTTAAACGATTTATTAACAAAATACATGAAAATTTGACATAAAATTTCATTCTGTGTGTGTTTTTTGGAATTGCAAAAAATGTTGTATGGAACTCGTTGCAAAACTTGATTTTTTCAGCACTCTTCGTATTTATCCAACTCGGTGAACCTTAACCAACTCGGTGACTCGTGCTGAAAAAATCCTTTTTTTGCAACAACTACTATTATGGTATTCTGTATAAAATAGATCTTTCTTGCAAATTTGGCATATTTTTGTTTCTTGCTAATTTGGCACATTTTGATGAGTAAATGACACATAAATTACATTATTTGACAAGTTTAGGAAACTGTTATTAAAAAGTTTCCGATAAAATAATGAAGAAATTTCAAACAAAAAAAAAACTGATTTCTTAAAACATGTTTGATCTAATATTTTGTTCTTTGAAGCATCGGTAAGCTGTGAAAATTTCCTTTAAGGCGTCATTCATAAAGTATGTAACGTTCTAGGTGGGGTGGGGGGGTCTGAGCAAGTGTGACATTGCATGTTATAAGTATAAGAAAAGCGTGACAAAGGGGGGAGGCGGGTAAATTTAGGTTGATTTTAACGTGACGTACTTTATGGATGAAGCTTAAGACAGTTTTCAAAGTAGCGATGACTTTTTTTTCCGAAAAGTTTTTTTCTAGTAAACAGGCCGTGAGCGCTCTTGGTTGCATTTGTACGGTCTTTTAAATTGAACTTTAACAGCTGTCATTGCTAAGCTCAAGCTATTAAGTTTTTAGTGTAATTTGGAAATCTAAAATCCCTCGTTGGATCCCTCGACTTGTACTGCAAAAAAATCATTTTCAACTTGTTGGTAAAAAGTGTCTGGAATACAGTAGAGTTATTTTCATTTCAATACCCTCCTCAAACAGGTGAATTCACGAATGCAATAAATTGTTGATTAACAGCACGGAACCCTAATTGAATTCCACAGCCCAAAGGCAACTCAATCAACGAGCATAAATTTCCCAGACCATATAAAGTAGCAGTTTATTTTGCCACTCGTGTCAATATCCAATATTGGAAAAGGGGGGCGTGATACCATCGCTAGAATCGATACCACACAAATAAAGCTCTGCAGGACATCAGATTACCTTACCCGGGCTCACAATTGAAGCCCCACTCGATGTGACATGCTGGAGAAAGCGAGCGAGGGCAACCCCAACCTGTGTGGGTGGAAAACCCGTTTTCCAACGCGGGATATGATGGCAAAACCAGATTAGGCACGCGGCTCCATTTGCTCCGGCAGTCGCCTGTGGAACTGTCGAACCCGTCGCCGAGGACTGACAAACCCCAACGGGGGGAAAAACAGCCACCGGCAGGGAAAGTGTAATATCCTCGGTGGAGCACGAGAGAGTGTGTTGAAAAAAGAACGAGTCAGAATGTTAATTTTCTTTTCACTACCAAACACCTGTTTGGACGTGGCACGGTGGGACATAGGGTGTCACTGGAAATTTAAAAGAAATGTATTCAAATAATCTTTGATGTTTTTCAGCATCATTGATGGCGAAAATAATTATTTAAACATTCCATTCGAGGATTAAATTTTTTAAATCGTTTTTGTTAAAAAAAAAAACAGAGTGCTCAGGTATTGAAGATCTTAAGCATGCTTTTGAGCTTCCTGTTTTTTAAAGAAAAAATTTAGTTGAGGAATTGTAAAGTTTTACAACAAATTGAAATAAGCCCCCCTAATGCAGCACCCAGGGGGCAAGTTCAGAGTGCAAAACACCTGTCTATGTTAGCCTGCTCGACACCATGTGTGATGCTTCGACAGCTGAAACCATCCTTAGTGGCATGACATAGTAGAGTGTGGGGAGGGAGGCGGTGGACTGGCATCCAACAGCAACAGTATAAAGTGCTTTCTTTCCAAGCTAGGCTATGTCGCTGTATACAATGTATTACAGTTGGGGGTGGCTGAAATGAAACTGTTGGCTCTAGCGAGCACCCCCCGCTCGGCAACATGTTGGACTTTTTATTATTCATCATTTGGATTATGCTCGACGTTTTCGTATTATACACTATATTGAAGTGGGAGGGAAATTTGTTTGCTGAATGAGCATGGTCTGAAGAGAGAACATCGCGAAATAGGGAATTCGTCGACGTCTTCTACTTGAACAAATTGGAGACACGTCACGAGCGAGCACACAAAAGAACACCCCATTATGGAAAAGTGTTATGATACTTTGAGCGGCGTATTATCATGTTTGAATATGTTTGCCTATAATCATCAAAGCACACTACCGTGTTTCCTTGTTGTGCATAATTTGGCTTAACGAAGATCTGCTTAATCACCACTTAAAACAGAATATACCAAGTGTGTATAGCAAGAAATAATAAAAAAACGCATTTGTCAAATTATAACTTCTTTTTGCTGCAATCTAATCTTGTCTCTAATCTAGTTTTTCCCAAAACATTTGAAAATCTAATGAATAGAATAGAATGACTAATTCCGATTGACATCAAGAATGCCAGTTGTACTGTTTTCCATAAGTTCCGCTTCACACACAGCTGTGTGTGCTCGAACAAGCAAGTTGTATATTTGCAAATCTCTTCTTTCAGAGAACAATACAAGATGGGAAACAGAGGGAAACTCGTTTCCTTCCGTATACGATGTGTATGCTGAATACGATTGCAAATAAATGTGTCTAATCATGCCTAGAGGTGGGCAAAAAAGAACCAGTTCACTAAAAAGAGCCGCGTTTTTTTTTCTTTTTTGAAACTCCGATCTTTAGAAAGACCCGTTCCAAGGCGGAATGATCTTTAATTATGTGTCTATTTTTCAGGGTTTAAATATATTTCACAGAATTCCAACAAATTGCAGTCTTAAATTTGATTTTAAGATTTCAAAATTAAATTTCAGATATATCAATCTTGACAAATGTATGCCAAATTTGTCAAAATTGTACCTCTGTGTACTTTTTCGAGTTGACACTTTGAGAGCTGAATCAACATTTGAGTTGTACAGTCATTTTTCATATTCGGAACAGTTTACAGATCGGTCAATGTTCAAAAAATCATAGCAAATCGATAATTGAACATAATAATTTGCTTTTACCACCATGTGAAAGCTTTTCTTGTGATCTTCCGATTGTTGTATATAACGGTTGTATTTTTTTACTTTTTATATCAAGTTTTTGATGAAAAATATTGACCCTTGAAATCCACAAATTCGGAACACAATTTTCTTACGGATGTAAACAAACTTTGGTTCTTCCCAGGAGCACATATTTTTTACAAAATAATGACTTCACATACTGAAACCAATGAAACTAAAGCTTAGTTATGTTTCATGAATGGCCTGATATCTTTTTTTTATGAAAATATCAGTTAAATTCAGGTGTTCCACAATTGGGTACTAAAGCCCTAAACAGAAAAAAAAGTTGAATTTTGGAATGTTGAAAATTTGGTAGGTTGAATATTACCTCTTTTTTGAGTAATATTACATAAAAAATGTGTAAAAATGTAAACCTGATGAATATTCATCAAAAACTTATGAATATTCATCATTTTCTGGGGTAAAATTGATCATTTTTTTGCCACAAAATCTGTTACCATTTCCTGATGAATATTACCATCATTTTTTTTTCTGTGTATGTAAATTTTTATGTACAGCGCTAAAAAAACACGATTAAATACCATTTCTGATCACTTTTTCATTTTAATGCAAAAAATTTTTTTGACAGGACAACATTTTTTTTATGGATCAACTACACAGAAAAAAAAGTTGAATTTTGGAATGTTGAAAATTTGGTAGGGTGAATATTACCTCTTTTTTTGGGTAATATTTCATAAAAAAAAATGTGTAAAAATGTGAACCTGATGAATATTCATCAAAAACTGATGAAAATTCATCATTTTCTGGGGTAAAATTCATCATTTTTTTAGCCACAAAATCTGTCACCATTTCCTGATGAATATTACCATCATTTTTTTTTTCTGTGTATGGTCCCCTTGGAACGAGCTGTCAAGTAGGAGCTTTTCTGTCAAGAAGGACCGCGAGGTTAATTTTTCAAAATTGATTTAAAAATCTATTTTAAACTCTTTGTGGTCGTACAAAGGGTCATTGTACTCAGAAAAATAAGCTTTATCGCTGTAAACAATAATATCAGCAATCTAAGCTTCATTTTAGGACCCAATTGTGGGAGGCACAATAACATCCCACAATTATGGAACAGGCAATTTGGAGGCAGTGTTTTGCTGCTCTGGATAAATCAGTCTTGAAATGCAGTTTTTTGTTCAAAATGTACTACTTTTACTTTTTCACTAGCAAAAGAATGTCCAAATAAAGGTCTTAAAAATAGTAGGGTCGCCAGAAAATATGCATTTGACAAAATATCACAAAAGTGTTCAGAATTTGTGAGTGTTCCGATTATGTGGGATGACTGTACTGTTAATTTGATTTAGGTAAACCGCGGTGGACTTGCTTGAAATAATTCGAACTGTCAAAAATCCACCAAAGCATCTACCACATTGATCACACAAAAAACTGTGGTAGAAAAGAATCCACCAGTGGATGCTTTGGTGGATTTTTGACAGTTCGAATTATTTCAAGAAAATCTACCGCGGCTAACCAAATCATATTAACAATGCAACTTTGGTCGCAAAATGAAGATTAGTAATTAAATACGTACGGAATGGTAAGAAATCACACTGGCCGTGGTAGAGAAGTGTTGAAAGTACTGTTAGAAGAAGTTTTCATCAAATTTTGAAAAGGTAAAAACAATTAGTTAACTATTATTAAAAAAATGATGTCGGTTGTACATTGGAGGTAGCGTCAATGTCTATAAATCCGGAGGTTCAGGTTTGGTATTAATGTGGTATCAATATTTTTGATGTACCATACAGAAACAATCATAGTAAACCATTGATCATTGTTACACTAAGCAACCAACGATATAGTTGACATTCTGGAGAATGTTACATTGGCGACGAGGAAAAAAAAAATTGAAAATTGTGAAAATAACAAGAAAATTTATATTGCAATCAAAGCTCAAGCGAATAATAAGGAAAAAATGTCAAAAAATGAACAGAGAAATGATTTCGAATAATGTGATGTTGGAAAATATTGCTGTTGTTTTATTTTGACTCATTGATTTTATTTAGTTTAAGCTAAATGAAGATGTTGAAAACCTACTGGAATTTGTTTTATCCTGATATTCCCTTAACCTAATAATCGGTGAAAGGTAACACGTAAGTTGAAACTGCGAGTAAGAAAAATTACAAATTGATATAATGTTAAATTGGATTTGTCCACATATCAAATTGAGCTGTAATTGACTGTAAGTTTTAAGAAATGTTTTCAAAGAACGATGAGACTCCGGTCTACCGGGGTTGAAACGATTAGATCGTTTAACCTTAATTGTCGAGACTCAGGTCTGGCAAGTAAATCGGTGAGACTCTGGTCTACCGGGACTGGAACGATCCTATCGTTCAGTCTACTTTGTCGAGGTTCCGGCCTGGCAAGAAATCGGCAGGACTCCGGTCTGTCGGGATCGAAATGAATCCGTTCGTTTGGTCTATTTTGTCGAGACTCCGGTCTGACAAAGAAAATCGATAGGACTCCGGTCTATCGTGTCGGAATGATCCTGTCGTTCGACTTTATTGGCGAGACTCAGGTCTGCCAAAGTAACGGTAGGACTCCGGTCTGCCGGGATTGGAACGATACTGTCGTTCGGTCTATTTTGTCGAGACTCCGGTCTGACAAAGGAAATCGGTGGAACTAAATGTTCATCGTGCCAGGTCGATCCGTCGATTGGTCAAACAGAGTTACGTTACTCATACATTAGTCAATGTAGACATAACATGAGATTAAATGAAATTAGTGTCCTTTAATAAACGATTGAGTTCTGTTTACCAAGAAATCGAACTGATAAAACGATTGAAGAGATAATGATCATTGTGATTAGTTATTCACAAAATAGCAGTTACAAATTATTTAACATTGTTTTCAATACTTTCAATACTTTCCATTAAGGAAAATATTGCATTTGCGACACATCACATTCAGTTTAAGCATAGAAAACAAACAAATTTGTGAAATTAAATAATTGTTCAAGCAATGAATCGTCATGAGACATTGTTGGTCTTACAGATTATAAATGTTTGTTATTAGATAAAGTTGAACGTATAAAAGGACATGTCTATTTCAAATTTATTTAAAACAAGGAAGAGATGTACCATACAGAAACAATCATAGTAAACCATTGATCATTGTTACACTAAGCAACCAACGATATAGTTGACATTCTGGAGAATGTTACAGATAGCATTATTTAAATATTCTTAAAGTGTCATGATTTTCTCAATGAAAATGATTTCAAATCAGAAAACGGATTGCATTTTCGGATTCTTAGGACAATTTTCCACAACGAGAAGGTAAAATAAGTTTGTAAATAAAAAATATTATGTGTTTTTGAAACATAATTAAAAAAAAATTCAAATTTTTTGGCATTTTCAGTAGAACAAACTTCATATAAAATGAGAAAACTTTTGATTCTTGCTTCGAATTCAGTTTAAAATGAAATATAATTTGATATGTGTAAAAACAAAACTTGTTTCAACTAATTTTAGGCAAAATTCCGACTCTTTAACAATTTTACCTAATATTTATATGTATTTTGATAAAAAGCTTATGAACTTAGTTAACTAAATAAAAACATTGATTTTTTTCTTTAAAAAAACTATATCAGCCACCCTATTGATAGTAAACTTAACGTAAACATAAAATTTGAACACTTTAAATCTGATTTTAACAAGATAAACTATGACACCCCGGAATTCAAAATAAGATTTTTTAACGCAACTATTTTATTAAACACTATTGAAAAAACATTTTTTTCAAAAGTGTTGCATGTACCTTTTGTGGTCTAGCCCAGTACATGTTTTAAAAATAAGAGTCTTGATAAAAATTTACCCAGTTGCAAAATATTCCAAAAATAGATTGCAATCCTATCAATGTCGCCCCGGTTTACGGTATCTCAACTTTTCATACATTGAAAGACTCTTAATAGCATTAATGCCAATATTTGAACCCTAAACCTTTTTCAAACCCACTTTTTCTTTAAAATTTCTTCAAAAGTAAAGCAGAATGATTTTCTAATCAAAACAAAACAACTTTTCAATGCACAACTTCATTGAAGTATTACCCGAATAAAAATTGGATCATCTTAAAATCCTTTGCCTGGAAAATTTTACCAGAAAACTACTAAACAGCCCATTAAAAAAAATCTTGCTCGAATAAACTTGAATTCTGCGTGTAGAAAAGGGTTCGCAGAACATTTTCTCAAAATGAAAATTCAGCACGGACGAACGGACATGACACCAGGAACGAATTTTCGCCAAATTTCTGAAGCAAACATTCAAGTTGTCGAAGTAGCATCGCGCGATCACGCAGGATTTCTCAAAATGTTTTATGCAATAATTAATTAAAACATTTAGCATTAGTATGATGCTAGAAACAGTTTTTTGGCGTAAAGTTTGTCTTTATCATCATGTAATGATGATACTAAAATTGCCGAAAAATTGATAGAAATGGAATTTTTATTATAAATTCAAACGACCATATCAAGCCTATGAATTTGCATCATCAGCTGGCTTTGTTTACGTTTAAAACCACGTGGCGCGAAGATTTTGACATAAGCGATCTCGCTTGCGTAGGTTTTCGCCAAGAAGAAGTAAAAGAAAACCTGCTTCACTTTTTGAAACCCCGTGTCATGTCCGTTCGTCCGTGATATTAGCACGCAATTTCGTAAAATTAATATCAATTTTCTCCAAAATCTAAGATTACAGTTTGGGTACTCTCTCAACCCAATCTTCACATAGAGACCGCCAAGAAGGTTTTCAAGCGAATCTTTTCGATTTTATGAAAGTTCAATAAAAGTCCAATAAAAAAAACTTTAAAAAGACAAACCATTATATAAAAAAAGGCTTTTCATTATTTAAAAAAAGAGCGAAAGAGCCGCGAAAACAAGCGGCTCCTAAAAAAGAGCGGATTTGCCCACCTCTAATTCATACATTTTTCATTGTGTCAGAAGCTTTGCCATATTTGCAAGGTAGTCGGAGGTTATTATAAATATGGAACAGAACTCCTTAAATTTAACTGTGTGTTACAGCAGACACAGATGTATGGTGTATCTTTTTTAATGATTGCTTAATGAATGATGATAAATTTAAAAAAGGTTTATTTTTTTATTTTGATAAAATTAGTTGTTGGGAATGTATACTCACATAAATCTAATTAAGCTAACGAAGAAGTAACATCACATAATCAAAATTTATATCTTATAAAATATTTATTTTAACTGTGTAGTTCAATTGCAAATAGGAAATTAATAATTGATTTCTTAACAAGCAAAAAAAAAACAAAGAACTTAACCTCAATTTAAAAAAGTTAAGGAAAGTAATGTATAGTCTCTTTCTGATGCGCTCATATTTATTGTCTGTAATACAGAACGCGTTTCGCCATGAATAAATTACTAGGTTTATCTTGAAATCAAACCTTGAATTACAGTGCAAGTAGGTCAAGGTTGGTTGGCATGCAGGAATTTCTAATACTTTTGCTTCAGTCATTCAATGGAGACGCATGGTAATTTTCACTAATTTCAAATACCGCGCTTCTCCATTGAAAAGCTAGTTGGTTCTCTACAATTTCGCATATCGACTTTTCTTTGTATTTTTTAATAATTTAGATGAAACTTTGCCTATGCATAGAAATTACCTGTTAAAAGAAGTCATTCCATACAAGTCTCCATACAATTTTGGGGACAGTATGAAATTCTTTATCTTGGTTAATAATCTAGTTGGTAAATATGAATTTGATTTTTCGGAAAATGGCCAAAAATTGTAAACTTAAGAATCTCGGAAACTGTTGTTCTGATTTTCAATGTTATAAACTGAAATTTTTGCGAAAATTTCGATTAATTTAAAAAAAAGTACTTTAATTTTTATGTTAAAATATTATTAATTTTTATACCCTTTCTAAAGCCTGCACACCAATTTCTCATTACTGAATTCAGTTAAATTTACTGAAATCTGCACTACTGAAATTTTCAGTAAATAAAAACTTGCTGAAATTTCAGCAAACTTTAACAGCTCCATACAAATTTTAACTGAAGATCAGAGAAAAACTAACTGAAAATATCTGTAGTGCAGCTTTCAGTAAATATTAACTGAAAAAAAAATAGAATTTGCTGTGTGATTTTAACATTTTGTAATTATTTTTATTGAAAAGAACAGGTATAGGTTTTAATTTATTGCATTAAAAATTAGATCAATAGTTTCCGAGATATTGTCAGGTAAAAATTACAGGCTTTTTAGAAAACACTCAAAGAAATTCATTCTAACTGCCCGATTTTCAAAGTTGCAGAGAATGGAGAGTTTCTTTGCTTTTCAAAAATTGTTTTTGTAGAGGTTAGGTTTTTTATTTAAAGATTTTTTTATGCTGTGAATTACTTTTCGATTTTACTTTAAAAAATGATATTTAATATGTGGAAATTTGCTATATCTTCAGTTTTTTTTTAATTTCATACCTTCTTTACCAGATTTTGCATCATCAAGCAGCATGGGTCAAAAGATGTCTTTATTAGTTCTCTATAATATAATAGAAAATTAAGTGATAATTTGGAGAACTTTATTCCAAATAGTCCTAATCATAATCTACAACTCTGCCGAAGACAGGATCAGAAAATACCTTCTCAAGATACAAAATGTCACATAAATCAACAAATCACAACTTTAAAATTTAAAATTTTAGCTACGCAATTCGTCGCTCCTGTGCCAGCCTTTTGGACGAAAATGAGTTAATAATGGCGTTTCATCAAACTCAATAAACGCTGCAAAATAACTTGAGATTTTTTTGAGTGTCTCAAATAATAGTTAGGGGAAATTTGTGAAACTCTTGAATTTCACTCAAAAACGCTTATAACTTCTCTACACGAAATTGGATCGCTTTCGAGTATTCTACAGAGTAGTAGATTTTTAGAAATTTTGCATAAGAATTTCATTTACTCTTTTGAAAATATTTAACTACAAACTTTTAAAATCGATTTTCTCGAAACGTACTAAATGGCGCTTGTCACAAAAAAGCACATCAACAACAAACTGTTCATAGTTTTGTAAGTTTATATCACCCTCACTTCCCTCTACTGTTTCTTCTAAGAAATTGTGAACACAATTTTAAATGCACTTTTCTTCGTAAAAAAATATTTTTTAAACGTTTTACAACATTTCAATTTTTTGAAAAAACATTTTTCCCCAAAAAGTTTTTTTTCGGCGAAAATGAAAGACAAATCATCATATAAATAATTCGTTAAAAATTTCTACCCACAATATTCATTTTGTGTACGCAAAGAGATTGTTAAATATTTTATTTCCTACCACAAACAGCTACTGCAAAATAAAACTTGACCTGGTTCCGGCATATAGCTGTTGCATTGCAATCATTATCGCAATGAGTTTTATTGATTTGCGTGTAGGCACTGGGCTCATATAATGCATATAGTATGAATAATGCGTGATGTTACTCGAATTCGATTATTCCAATTTGTGCATTTGACCATTCAGCTTCAGCTTTAATCCTCCCGTATACCAACTCAGAATGAAATGCAAAATAATTGTGTTGCTTTCGGTAGGCCTAATGGCAGGATTAATGATTCGAAGTGCAGCAGGTAATTGAATTCCGGTAGCTTTACGCGTTCTCAGTGGTAAAATTAACAAAATTTAATTTTCTAGCTTTTCTGGACAGAGATGGCGCCACTAGCCTAACGTTGCAGCGATTGAGGCGTACCATCGGTTCCGGCACCAGCTTCGTAAACTGCTTGGAGATTGGCGGTACGCGGTTCTGTTCGTACGACCACGCGTTGTTGGAGGTCATCGAAAGGGCTGGTCCGGGCGGGTGTCCCGAGGGTCGCGTGTTCCGCCACCGGTGCAACGTGTGCGAGTGCAAACGGGACGGTGCGTTGGCCTGCAGTACGGATCTTTGCGCGGAGGACTTTTACGAGGCCGGCACCGGACTGCCGAGGTATTGGTGAACCTTCCGCGAGGGGAATAAATTGGACGGAAATTAGTGTAATTTGTAGCGTGTGAGTGTGTGGCCCATAACTTGCTGCCGGTGCACATCGGTGCTGCTGTGGAGTGACTAAAGACTGGAACGTGCCTGCCAAAGATCTGACCAACCGTGCTTAAATGAAGAGGAGAATCTATGATTTATGTCGTAAATGAAATAGAACCCCGAAAAATGCCCTGTTGGCTCACACTCGTAAATCTTGCGGTTGTGATTGTGATAGGGCCACATTCTTTAAAGCGATCGTTTTGTAATAGACACATTCTGCCGGTTTGACGTTTCTTTTTTTTTATTTTTGGATGTAACATGGAAATTTAAGAAAAAAAAAAACCTCAATATTTTTACATATTTCAAAAGTGCGTTCAATTTTCCATAAGAATCAACTTTGGGTTAAGGATTTTACCATTTGATTTGACCGATTCTTTCGTGACGGGACAACGTTTGTACGCATATGTTTTCAGTTTTTTGCAGATAGGGGAAGGTGGGGCAAGACGACCATATGGGGCAAGAGGAACAATCGCTCCTACGGCCGTAATTTGCACAATTTTGATTATTTCCAGTATGAGGAATTGTTGCTAGCAATGCAATTAGCTGATTCTACTACCACATAACCGCCAAAATGACGTAAACGCCACGGGGCATAAGATTTAATAAAGTTTTTTTCGAAACCTTTGTTTTCTTATAATATTTGGAAAGTACAAAATAAGGCTTAGGGTTCGTTTTAAGGCTCATTTTATCAAAATGCTATTTTTCCTAGATCAGTAGTGTCCCTACAAATGACATGCACCTATTACAAAATATGATTTAACTTTTGGTTATTTTTGTTGAGAGCTTTTAAAAAATCTTGTTCAGGTGGGGCAAGTGTACCATATGGATTTTTAGTATGGAAAAAATTACGAATTGCTGCAACAACATATTTTATTGGGAAATAAATACATGAAAGTACTTAAAAACTGATAAACAATCGTTAAAAAAAATTGTACATACAAAGTATAGTGATATTATGAAAATTTACTATTTATCATCGAAGTAGTATTTTTTTTTCGCAAAAACGATAAAAATTTTAGTAAAATATTATTATTTAATCTAAAAATGGAAGAAACCATTCAAATACATTCTAATCTGATGTATCTAAGTGATAACAGTTCAATTGTTAGCAAATTACCATATTTTTTCATGCATTGTTCCTCTTGCCCCAACGGGTTGCTCGTCTTGCCCCACTAGTTGAGTAGAACGTACGGAAAATCAAAAATTTTAAAATCAATTTTTCACATAAAAAACAGGATTTTTTAAAAACTTGTTTAAACAAAGTCTTAGTCAAGACCTAGAATAAGATGATTATAATAAAATCCGACAGATTTTTTAACTTTTTAATGGGTTATAACGAGCATTTCCTTAGCTTGTTACACTTGCCCCACTTTCCCCTAACTTTAAAATCTGTGAGAATAGGTACCAATATTTCTCGGATTAGTTTTCAAAAAGCCGTAACAGCCATTGGTAAACAAAGTCCTTTTTGCATCGGTATTCGGCCTACTTACGAAAAACCAACATCAAAAATGCTCGAGATTGTTCATCTACACGTTTTTCAAGTGCCCCATACTTGAAATAAATGAAATTTTGTTTCATTTTCGAGAAAAACGAAAATTAGTGTCAGAGGTCGGAGTGGCTCTTACGGCTTTTTGAAAACTCACCCGAGATTTATACAAATTTGGAAAGTACATTAAATTTCCAGTAAGATTCACTCCAGCAAACATTTAAAAACACAAAGTTTGAATCAAGTGAGATACAAATGTAGCGTGACGGGACAACATCGTACAATTCGATCATTTTGATTTTTATACACAAAAGTGAAGAACTCTGCTCTCCTAGGAAGTTTTTGAAAAAACCTTTTTCTACAGTTGTTTTTAAAATGAAAAACAAAGATTTTGCTGCCTGGATCACCCAATTTCGTCAAATTTTGTTGATTTGACAGGTACTTCTTTTCGTGACGGGACAACGCAGATATTTTGCAAAAGAGGGTTTTGCTCGCGTTGTCCCGTCACGAAATGCTTCACAGTCTCAGTTCTGACTAGTCAACTTTAAATAATTTGGGGTCGCTGAACTCGAATATGACTCATAGAATACTCCAAAGTATTCAGGGAATGTGCAATCAAAGATGGCGGCCAATATGGCGGTGCTAGAATATTCGATATCTTATAAAGAAATGTAACCGGCAATGAACAGGTCAAATTCAACTAAGGATTGCTGAACTCGAATATGAGCCCTAGAATATTCCAAAATACTCAGGGAATGTGCAATCCAAGATGGCGGCCAATACGGTGAAGCTAGAAAATTTGTATTTTTTCAGGGTTGTAACAGGCAATCAACGGGTCAAATTTAATTAAGTTGGGGTCGCAGAACTTGAATATGAACAATACAAAGTACTCAGGGAATGTGGGGAAAGGGAATTCGAACACGGAACCGGTTGTTGCGTTTGAAACGGAATTTGTCAAAAAAATCAAACCATCCACATTAACGACCCCCGGGTCTTTTGTGGTCTCTATTGCAAGTTTCTGCTCGAACCTAGGAGTCCGAAGGCTTGAATGGGGAGAACACCCAAACCTCTTTTTACTCCAAGGAACCTTCCACCCCAGTGTTTGAACTGACGACCTTTGGATTGCGAGTCCAACCGCCGCCAGCGATTCCACCGGAGTAGGCTTGGTTTGGTGTGCTGTTTGTACTTATGGCATGGAGACAACTCCTAAACCTGGAATGACTTAACGGCCTAACAACCAAGGCCGGGACCGACATTTTACTTCCTCATCCGATGGAAGGTTGCAGCAGATGGGAATCGAACCCAGAATCATCCGCTTACAAAGCGAACAGCGTAACCATTCGGCCACGCCCTGCCAACGGAATTTGTATACGATTCTTATTAGATTCCGTTTCAGAATTCGGATTGAGTTAACTGGGATGCCACACACTGTTCTAAGGACTTTAGAATATTCTTAGGCTTATATTCGAGTTCAGCATCCCCAAATTACACTCAAACCCCGATGGTTTGACACCAACTGTTGTCAAACGAACGGGGTCACGTTTTAGTTTGACACCCCTTTTACACGGAGTTCACACACACTACTAAACGTTTGTTTTGAAAGTGTGCGTGAGCGCCGTGTAAAATGTGACCAGCGATGGCATAATCATCATCAAAAGAAAATCTCTGGACGTTCATCAAGAGAAAAAATCCGAAGGGAGCATGGCTCTCCTCTCTCGCGCACGAAAGATCGGTAAAAAGAATCGAAAAAAATCATCATCTTGATTATTCGGCGGAACATCTTTTTCACTACTACACTTGCAAGTGTTACGTCACACATCGAAAAATTACCTGGCACATTTTGTAGATGGGCAATGTGTGTAAACAAAGTGAAATAAATATTATTAAGTGATGTTAACAAGGAAATTCACAAAAAATCATCAGAAGATTGATTTTCTTGGAGAATTTCGGGGGCGATTTTCTTTTGCGTGATTTGCCTCCTCTCTCTTTCGCGTTTGGAGAAAGTTCGGAAGCGAATGTGACAGTTCGTCACTTTTTAGTTTGACTCTGACCAACCAACGGAGTACAAACTAAAAAAGTGTCAAACGAAAAAGTGACCAATGTCCGTGGGTTGATTGTTATTAGATTTGACCTGTTGACTGCCTGTTACATTTCTGTATAAAAATGTTCAATATTCTAGGTTCGTGATTTTGGCCGCCATCTTGAACTTCACAATTCAAGAGGTCGTATCCGAGTTCAGCAATCCCAAATAAGTTAAATTTGACTCGAATATCGAACTTAACAACCCTTTTATGGTGGTTTCTCCAATCAGCCGCCATATTAGACGCCATCTTGAATATCTCGCTTCCCTTTGAGACTCAACAGGCAAATTTGGATTCAGGAGGGTCGATTTAGTCTAGATCGATCAAAAACTGGCCTGTTACACGATTTGCTTCTAGACACGAGAAATGAGCACCTTTTTTTTTTGAATTCGTGCTTTGACCAAAAAATTGGCGTGACGGGACAACGCAAACTTGCGTCAGTCGTAACTCTGGTTCCTTTTGACCAATTTTCGATTTCATAAATGCTATTGGTTCACCCATACAAGTCTCCATACAATTTTGGCAGCTGTCCACACAAAAATGGTACGTTAATATTCGAAAATCGAATTTGCTGATCAATTAGGTGTCTTTGGCAACATTGTAGGTATTGATGAGGACTATTCAGAAAAAATAGGTATACGATAAGAAAAACATTTCACCGTTATTTTTTTTTCTCAAGAACTCAATTTCCCAAATTCTCTATTTTTATTTTTCGAGATGTTAAAGAGTAGCAACCACAGCAACTTTGAGCCATAGAGGAGTATGGTCAAAAATTTAGCCGCCCAGCAATGAATTTTCGAAAACAATATTTTCAAAAAAATGAAATAAAACTAACATTCCAAAGATGCCAAACATTCAATATTACGCCCTGCCAATCTTTTTGGCCCAATAAAAACACAAGTTTAACATTGCTCAACTACCGTTTACTCGGACTAGCATTTCTACATTCACTGAACCTTAAGATTAAACCCGAACGTGTCCGCCCAGGACATTTTCTTCAGCACCACACGCCCGGAGCTGGCATCAACGTTCAGCTTATTTTCCTTGGAACTATCACCCAGGACCGACATGCCATCCTCCTGGGACGGTGCTTTTCCACCCGCCAGATTTGGATCAACTTCGAGCTGGTCACACTTGATGGCAATTTCCGTACCATCGTGGACCGTGTCGCTGATGGACAGTTTAACGAGCTCTGCGGAAGTGGCCGAAATGCTGCTCGCTCCAACGAGTTCCGAAAGCTGCAGGTCAACCTCGCGACTGGCCACATCTGCCTGGAGGGTGCCGTAGAAGCCGTCTAGAAGGAATGAAATTTAGTTTAATTTTGGTCTTTCGCAATTTCAAGGAAACTTACTCATTGCCAGCTTCCCCGCTCCACCGGAGAACAGCCGGCACAGCTTGTGGATGTTGTTGAGGGTCAAATCTCCACGCGTCGTCCGGAAACTGGAACTATTCGTGTAACTGGAATTTACTCTGATGCTCCCTTCGTTACTTTCGGCGTCCACTTCTCCACCCTGAAGCTTGTCCAGCAAGATGTTTCCCTTCCCGGTGCAAGCCACTCGGACCGTCTGTGCCAGCGTTGTCCCTCCACAGCTTATGTTCCCATCGGCACTGGCCAAATCAATCACCGTACACCGAAGACTCTTCGTTACAATATCGCCGTCCGATCTAACCCGAATCTCATCGCTGTACAAATCCTTAATGCTCGTACTGCCTCCGTTAGTCACCTCCAAGTCAGACTTTATCGGAACCTCCAACAGACACTCCGGGTTCGGGTCGCCTTCCACACCGGAACCATCCCCTTCGATGGTGACCTCCTTGCCGGATACTTGCACGTCCACGTTGTAATCGTCGCTGCTCAGCGTTACCTTGAGGACGTTCGAGTCCGGGTTGTCGAGCAGATCGGCCGGAACGATTCGTAAGTTGCACCGGCACTGGATGCGGATCCGGGAGTACGGGTCGACCTGTTTGAGCGTTTGTTTGACCTGCCGGAAGGCGGCACCGGCCGCGGTCGAGAGCTGTCTCGCCTGCAGCTGGTGGACGAGGTAGTGAAGTTTGGGCAGCACGCGAAAATGCATTATATTTCGTTGAGATCTGAAGATTATTGGAATAACTTAACTTTACTACTTTAAATATTGTGATTTTATCTTTTTTTTTCGATTTCCAAAATTTTACATAAACAGAATGGAGTGCGTTCACGGAATTTTCTAATGTTTTGAAATATTAACCAACGCTTCAGACCGGGTTTCCAGCATTTTGACATCGGTAAAAAAAAAAACTGCATGTTGAAAAACTCTGTACACTAGGGTGGTAAGCTGGGTGATGAATAGACGTATCCAGTTTGAAATGGCCGCTAGGTGGCCAATGGTGTTAGAAATGACAGCTTCCATGTATTTGAATGTGGGAGCTCAGGAAAACTCAATTTTTAAGCAATAAAATGATTATTTATGTTAAAAGTATTGATTGATTAGGTGCACAAAATGTGTCTAGAATATTATTAAAATAAAAACTGTTCAAAAAATTTGCAATTGCGATAAGTACACCATTCGATTCAGCAGGAATTTTGGGCACCAAAAATATATAGTTTTCATATGTTAAGTGTTTTATTTTAGAAGAAAATTAACGAAAAGTATGAAAATCGAGACATTTAGTATGGGAGCTGTCAAATCTCTCACCATCAAAAAGCAGCGTTGAGCTTTCGCTGGATTTGTCTATAGAGAGAATGCGTAACGTGATTTTTGAATGATCCCACTTTGTTTACATCTAAAAAATAGGAGGCTGTTCAAGCACAAGCATGACTTTTTTCTTACTGGTAAATGAGCTTTTTTAGATCTCAGTAGTATGAGTTTAATTTTGTCTAGTTACCGTAATCTTGGGCAAAACGGGACACATAGGGAGAATTAGGGCAGCTGTTTTAGCCTAGTTACTGTACAATATTTTAATATTTTTGATTAGTTTCGAATAGAACAGACACAGAGCAACAAAAATAGTGCATTGTTAACGAATTGCAAGCTTTTAAGTGCTCTGAAAACTGTTGTCCCTATTCAGACTGTAGTCCCGATTCGCCCCAGTTTACGGTTTTGACATATTTTGATAGAAAATGGTAGCGTTTCAATCGGTAAGAACAGATTTTTCTTTTTTACGGGTGACAAAGAACTACGGCGAGAGTGTCATTCTGCGATGCCGCAGATAAATTCCCTAGCTGATTGTGGAATCCTACAGCTCTTCCTGGTCCAGCGAAAAAACATCGCTAATTCTAGCGAAGCTGATCTGATCCAACAAACAGAGAAGATTTTCACTAAACCAGGTTTTCAAACGGAATCAAACAATAAAGACAGCTTCTGGATGGATACAACCGCATCTACTCCATAAACAACTTCCATTCATAGTTATACAAAATGACGTTCTCGTCTTCAACTTTCTTAAGATTTCTTGACTTCAACTCTAGGTCCTCAAAAGCCACACATTTTTAATTCTTGCAAAACAATTTTTGATGATCGATAACAATACTCTCTACTTTTGGCGAACAGTAAATTGGTTCCACTTTGACAGTTCAAAATTGAGGCCGTTTTGCGAACCACTATTCAGCACCCAGGTGGTAAGGATAAAAACAGACTAACAAAAATAAAATCCCTTTTTTTAATTATGTCCCTAGCCTCTGACCAAAGTCGAGGAAAGGGGGGAAAAAATAAAAAATAAAACTTTAAAAATTTAATTTACTAGCCATTGTTTCTACATTTCAATGCAAAAAGTGTTTAAAATGCATTATACACTAGATGGTGTATAACCTGTCCAGTTGTTTTGCAATCATTAGTTTCCAAAATATGTGAGTAGGTTAAATTCTCGTTTGGCAGGTTAAGCACTCGCTCCTAACTCCGCTCCAATTATAAAATTATAAAATTATAAAATTATAAAATTAGGTATAAAATTATAAAATTATAAAATTATAAAATTATAAAATTATAAAATTATAAAATTATAAAATTATAAAATTATTAAATTATAAAATTATAAAATTATAAAACTATAAAATTATAAAATTATTAAATTATAAAATTATAAAATTATAAAATTATAAAATTATAAAATTATAAAATTATAAAATTATAAAATTATAAAATTATAAAATTATAAAATTATAAAATTATAAAATTATAAAATTATAAAATTATAAAATTATAAAATTATAAAATTATAAAATTATAAAATTATAAAATTATAAAATTATAAAATTATAAAATTATAAAATTATAAAATTATAAAATTATAAAATTATAAAATTATAAAATTATAAAATTATAAAATTATAAAATTATAAAATTATAAAATTATAAAATTATAAAATTATAAAATTATAAAATTATAAAATTATAAAATTATAAAATTATAAAATTATAAAATTATAAAATTATAAAATTATAAAATTATAAAATTATAAAATTATAAAATTATAAAATTATAAAATTATAAAATTATAAAATTATAAAATTATAAAATTATAAAATTATAAAATTATAAAATTATAAATTTATAAAATTATAAAATTATAAAATTATAAAATTATAAAATTATAAAATTATAAAATTATAAAATTATAAAATTATAAAATTATAAAATTATAAAATTATAAAATTATAAAATTATAAAATTATAAAATTATAAAATTATAAAATTATAAAATTATAAAATTATAAAATTATAAAATTATAAAATTATAAAATTATAAAATTATAAAATTATAAAATTATAAAATTATAAAATATAATATTATAAAATGGTACAATTTTTTTAATATTCTATTTCATAATTTCATGATTTTAAAATTTTATGAAAGGGGTGTCAAACTAACAAGTGACCCCGTTTGATTGACAAAAGTTGGTGTCAAACCATCGGAGTGTATCGAGAAATTAAAAAAGAAATATGTGAGCCGGTAACATGGAGTGAAATGTTCGCAGCTGTCATGGAAAACTTCACAGCAGCTTGACAAAAAGTTTAACTCCATGTTGCACTTTTAATTTCTCGATAATTGTATAATCATTAGCATATTCAATCAAACTATAAAAATTTAAAGACAAATTTTAAAATTTGTACAGTCAAATTAAATTTAATTACAAATCTGGCCACCCTGCCCGCCAAGCGTTTGCGTTCGCAAATCTGCCGGTAGAAAAAAAAACCGCGACCTGTCAAACTTGTCAAACTTTTGTTTGCAAAGCATCTTCTGAGCGGTGTGCGGTGCGGCGTCTTTCAAACAAAAATCAAATTCGTAATAATTTTGGTGCAAAAAGTGGAAAATCGACCGAAAATGTCTTCGCTAGACGACCAGTACAACAACTTCCTCGAGGAGCTGGAGCAGAAGCCGGACGTGCGAAAGCTGCAGGCCCAGCTGGCGTCGAAGAAGACGGCGCCGAGCAGCAGCCTCGATGACGATCCGATGGCGGACATTCTCCAGATGGCGGAAGAGGACAACCGGATTAGCCGGATGCGGCGCAATCCGGTGGCGCTGTCGACGACACGGGTCGACGCTGGCATGGAGGAGATGGAAACGGACGTGGCCGAGGATGGGCCGCTGACGGAGTTGAATCCGAACGATTTGAAGCGGCGGGTGTTGGTGATGAAGAGTGGCGAGGCGGACATTGTGCTGGAGCCGGAGAAGGCGCTGGTTTATACGTGTTTTAATACGACTTATGATCGGGCGGCGTTGAACCGGGCGGACGTTTGGCACCAGATTATGGTGCACCACGACGGAAAGTTCAAAAAGGATGAGATTTTGGAGGGATTTTTTACGCTGATAAGTACGGAGGATTTTTACCCGGTGGCGTACCGGCAGCACACGAACATTGACTTCTTTCTGGTTCGGTTGTGCAGCAAGGCGTTGGTGAAGTTGTTCGACAAGAATTTGAAGCTGGCGATGGCGGGTTCGCAGGATCCGGTGAAGTTGACGGTTAAGCTGAACGCGGCCAAGTTCGCCCAAGGTCAGATTCATCCGCCGACGAAGCTGTTTGCGGCGGTGGCCGAACGCAGCGAAAACGCGGTCATGTACGGCTTCTCGAATCTGTTGAATTTGGACAACTTCCGGAAGCACAGCGAGTTTGAGGAGTTGTGCGTTTTTCTGGGGAATCGGGCTCATCTGGAGTTGGTGTGCAGCTCGATTAATAGGCTTGAGGAGGTTCGGACCAAGGTGAACGCGATCAAGCTGACGAATAATAGTATTGCGCACATTTCGCCGCTGGTCGCGATCAAGGACTTGCCGATTCAGACGCTGGATTTGAAGTTTAACCGGATTAAGCATCCGGCGTCGTTGCGTCCGCTGAAGGGCTGCGGCATCAACGAGCTGTACATCGAGGGCAATGGGATTGTGGACGTGCCTGGTTACGTGGACGTGCTGAAGGAGTACTTCCCGAACGTGCTGAAAATTGTGAGTTTTATTTACACCGCACGTTGATGCTCTTGTTTGACCACTTTCTTCCCTTCCAGGACTCGACCTTCCTCGGTTCGCTCGCCCGCAAGCAGACCCAGGTGTCGGCGCCGGCACGCATCGGTGGAGACGACGAGGTCGAAGTGACGTCGGCCGGCGAAATCTACAGCTGCGTGAACGGCATCGTCGAGGACGCCAACACGTTCAAAAAGTTCAAGTTCAACACCAAGTGGCACATGGTCGTGGTGGTGCACGACGGCCGGTACGACAAGGGCGAAGTTCTGGACGCGCTCGCCACCATGCTCGACGGGTTCGACTTTTATCCGTGCTACTACAAGACCTACTCCAAGCAGGACGAGTTCTTCGTAATCAACTGCTACGAAGCGCTGGCCCACTTGGTGCAGGCCAAACTTGCGCTCCGAATGAAGAACACCAACGAGCTCATCTCGGTCGTGCTCAAGATGAACGTGGCGGAATTTAAGGAGGGCCAGGTCGTCGTCGAGGAGAAGCTCAACAACTGCCTGGTGGATCGCTTCAACGATCGCTGCCTGGACCTGTGCTCGCTGCAGCAGCACCTGGACAAGATCAAGTTCGTGGACTTTACCGCGCGAAGCACCCGCACCCTCTCCCGGATACTCAGCATCGCCGGCAAAAAGTTCGGCCCCGTCTGCCTGGTGATTCGCCTGCGCAACAACGGACTCAAGAACCTGCAAGCCCTGTCCGCCCTGTTCGGATTCCCCAAGCTGATGTCGCTCGACCTGAGATACAACGAGGTAAGCTCCAGCGCACTTTATTCAAAAATCATTCCCTTCTTCACCCTCGGAAACCGCCCCACTTCCGGAGCAATACAGCGTCAAATTGCACTCGTAAAACAGCTGACCCTTGCTGCACCGGCACCGGTGACAACCCAGCTCGAAGTGATCGGTGCCGGTGCACATCTTGGTGCCCGGAAGCAGCGGATTGCCACTGGTCGGGTTGCACGTGTAGATGCAGTGCTGGCGCGTTCCGTGCACGTTGCACTTGCAAAAGTAGCAGGGCTGTGAACGAGAAATTTTAGTTATGTTGAAGTTTGGGAGAAATTAGTGGAAGGGCGTCTCACGTGATTGGTGACGGTTCGCGGGGTGCACGGAAGCGTGGTTTCGTCAAACAGCTTCTGCAGGCCGGCTGGCATTTCCGCGGTGGTGCTGCCGGCTGAAAGAGACGAAAGATTCTTCTTTAATTTGAAAGTAGCAACCAATTAAAATTACCTGATAACAACACAGCCAACGTGGCAATCAAACTCATAACAGACAACTTCATATTGCGAACGATGGATTCAAACTGGCTACCAACTTGGTTTTGGCTGCGCCGAATTATGCGACTTGAAATTAACGTGTTTGTACAGATGGCTCTACTGTATGTTTTGAAAGACAATAGAAATTGTTGTTTAAAACTTTAAGCACGCTTATTTGTTACCGTAAATGGCGGCGACATTGATAGTCCGAAGTGACTGAGAAAAATTCGATTTAGACATAAATTTTGATTGGCAATCGATGCTAACACTCATACACTCAATCCCCGGTGGTTGGTCACTTTTTCGTTTGACACTTTTTTAGTTTGTACCCCGTTGGTTGATCAAAGTCAAACTAAAAAGTGACGAACTGTCACTTTTTACACGGCGCTCACGCACACTATCAAAACAAACGTTTGGTAGTGTGTGTGAACTCCGTGTAAAAGGGGTGTCAAACTAAAACGTAACCCCGTTCGTTTGACAACAGTTTTTTTTTTAAATTAGCGAGCTTTTGAAAAACAAAAGCTAGGTCGCATCAGTTGGTTAGAGATTGTGCATAAAGCACGTGGTCTTCAAATTTCAAGTTGTTAAAATTTGCGCAGAGCACATTCACTTGACAATTGTACTCAAAAATCCGATCACCCTCCCCCATAACTGCATTCAACTGATTGCTGTCAGCACACAGCACCGCACGAGCGAAAAAGAAAGAAAGAAAAAGAGCACTCGACTTCGGATCGCAGCAGGGTTGCCAGGTTGCCAGATAAATCTGGGAATACCAGCCAAAATCAGGTTTTTTTCCTTATCTGTGCCAAATTTTTAAAGATGTTGACAAATTTTGAATTTTCTGTCAATTTTGAACAACGGTTTTTTGTATGGAGCCTGGACAACCTTAAGTTGTAATTCAAGAAAAGTACGTCCGAAGAAACTTTGAAAAGATTCGCAATAGGGGAAATATGCCCATTTTAAGCCTAATAAGCGGTCGTGTTTGAATGATGCTGAATAATCTGGATTGTTCCTTGAAATTCACTAAAACCAAGTGCACCAACAAGTAGAGCAACTTTTTGTGAACATTTCTGTTTATTTTCACTTTTATTAAAAGTTATGCTATTCCTTTTACAAGCATTTAAAAAAATATTTCAAAAATACATTTTTATCAGTCGAGTGCCTTGGGCCACTCCCATTTTTCTATTTTCAGCTTAGTTCTTTTTTTCTTCCAGCGCCCTTTTGGGTCTGCTTAGTGCTGCCAATTGTGATGAAATTTTAAGCGAACTTTCACGAAAAGTAGCATTTATAGCGAAAGGTTCCTGGCAGCACTTGCTCACTCCAACAGGCGCTGCACCAGCATGTTGGTGGTGTTGGTGGCCACCCTTTGTTATTTATTTGCCTTCGCTCCTCGCTCGGTTTTCTTCAGCCTTCGATTGGAATGGGTAGTCAAAATTGAAACGTCAAAAGACTTAGCGCGTTTGTTTTTTTTAATGGTGCTTGCTAATTATTTACATTTTTCGGGATTATTTTTCCAGTGAGTGACTAACTTGCGAAAGAACATGTTGCCGGTAGTTGGAAGCAATTCTATATCTTAAGCGCTTTGAAATCGTTAGCGCAAGTGAAAAGATATTGATGGCGACTTTCGTTAAGCAGTTAACCTCTGATCTTGCGTGTGGATGTGTGTGCCACCAACATGATGAGAAATGGTCTCGCAAAATAGAAATTATGATCAAAAGTGCATTAAATTTGATCTTTTTGACCAGTAAATGGCGTGCTTACTCGAGGCGGTGCTGTTGATGGTAAGTTTATAGCCTAAATAGTATTTTTGGAGCTTTAATCGAGCATCAAACTCTTCATATGACGAAGATAGGTGTTTGATTAGAAAGGGTAGATTTTTCCTAGTCTTAGATTTTTAGAGAAAAAAAAAGTTATAATCGGCCTAGCTGAAATTGGTACTGTTGACATTTTAATTCAGAGGCGACGCGTGGCCAAAATGTTTACCTGTTCAAAACATCTTTGCAGTAATTTTTAAGTTATAGCTTAATTTTATTAGAAAAATAGCTTTTATAAATAATCAGAAATAAGAATTATTGTGACAATTGTTGATCACTTGATTTTTATTTGAATACTATTTTTTTTTTTCAAATTACAGCAATGATCCTTCTTGCAGGCCAAGGATTGATACCTAAGAGCATGCAATGGCACTGACCTTGTTGCGTGCTCTTCGGTTGACGTCTACGTAAGGAACATCCTGGAAGGAGCGTAACTAACTACATCCGTAGTTCTGTTAGATCATCCGAATTATCTTGATCAGAACAGTATAGCTCTGGTTCCTTGTGAGTGTCCTATTTTCTTACCTCCACGTTGGCTTGGTTTTCATGATGACCTAGCTGGTCCGCGGGTCAGAGTCGAGACGGCTAAAAGAAAGGGGCGCGACAATGTGGGAAAGGGAAGTAATTTGTGATTGTAGACGAATCTATGACATTTCCCCGAAACCCACATTCCCGAAGAGACATTTCCCCGAATGCCACATCTCCGAAAAGACACTTTCCCGAAATGTCATTTACCCGAAAATCATTTCCCCGAACGATCCATTTCCCCGAACGGCTACATCCCCGAATGGCGACTTCCCCTAAAAACCATTTTCCAAAATGGCCACTTCCCCTAATTTTCCACATCCCTGAAAATCATTTTCCCGAATGACCATAATCCCGAACGGCCATTTCCCCGAACGCCACTTCCCCGAACCCGGTCAGGCGGGTATGGCTGTTGCCCAGAACCGCGCGCGGTTCTGGACAACGGCCATACCCGCCTGACCGGGTTCGGGGAAGTAGCGATCAATAAAGTATCATGTCCACAATAGAGCTTTCTGACGTTTCGCGTACGCACACTAGTGCACCATTTGATTTTGATTTTTTTGTGTACGTACACGCAATACAAACGAACGTTGATTACTCTATTGAACGTTCAAAAAATTCCGAGCTTCACTTGAATTTTGAATATTCAAATTGATGTAAGTGCGACAACTGGCCAAAGGGATTTCAGGTCAGAACGTGTTTGACACACGTTCAGGCCCGACTACCGCAAAAATTTGTAATTGTTTCTCGGGACCTTGGCAACCAAAATCAGCTGTCGAGCTTAAGTACAGCCCCTAAACTACTTTAAAGTGATTTAGTTTTTTTAAATCTAAAATGGCGGTGATGAAATATTCAAAAAAATGCTTTTTGTAATTCAACAATCAACTATTTAGATTTGATTAAAAGTGTTGGTCGCAGAACTCGAATTGGACGTAAAAAAATAAAAAATAATTGTTCAAAGCCTTCATCCAGCCAAAATTGATAGGAACAAATTAGTTCAGTTAAACAAAATCTAGAACAAACTGAATCCTGCGCATCGAGTCGTCGCATGAAGCTATCGTTGCTGTTCTATCCTTACCACGTAGATACCGTTTTGGAAAATTGTCCTTTGCTGAAAATGGCCGCTACAAAAAAAAAATCTTTTTTATGGAACGTGGATGATCTCAATACCCCGCACTCTTGAAGTGTCCGCGTGGTTTATTAATGGCCTTCTACGGTTATTTGTTTTTTTTTTATATTACAAAACACGTAGGAGAATTTAATATTAACGTCATACTTTTATAAAAAAAATCCCTGAATAACAATTTAGTTTATATCTAGGTCATCTTTCGGAAAAATTGATTTTTTGGTGAAATAACCATTCGGGTATATGTAAATTCGGGAAAACGGCAGTTCGGTGAAATGGCCATTCAGGTAAATGACATTCGGGGATATGGAATTTTCGGGAAAATGATTTTCGGGGATGTTGAATTTTCGGGAAAATGATTTTCGGGGATGTGGAATTTTCGGGAAAATGATTTTCGGGGAAGTGGCACTTTCGGGGAAATGATTTTCGAGGATGTGGAATTTTCGGGGAAATGATTTTCGGGGATATGGGATTCGGAAAAGTGGGATTCGGGGATAAGGGATAAAACCATACATTCTCAGCTACCACCTATCTCCTATTTTTATTTTGCTCTGCTGATTATCACTTCTTCACTGATTCTTCTATTTAATATCCATCATTTGATTTTCATTTCACTAACATTTGATTCTCTTATCTCTCAAAGCTTTTCCACTCTTTTTTACCAATTGATACTGCTGTAACAAACTTTGTTTTTTTTCCTTATTCTACTACTAATGTCAAGTCTATTTATCATATGCCTAATCTTTTTGGATTTTATTGCGAATCTATTTATTTGAATAATTATTTATCTATCCTATAAATAATCATTACTATAATCTAAACTTGTTTTTTATCTCTGTTTAATAACTATTGTTTAATTTTACATCTACTACATCCAGCATCTCATTTTTATTCTTTAAAATACAATTATCATTTTCTCACTACTGATTCTCAATTTTTTATAAAATATATTCTCATTTACTGTCTATTGTTTTTAATCTTCACCTTTTTCTTCTAACAAGTGAGGTTTGAGCCCTTACTCAATTTAACATAAATATTAGTATTGTATTTTTGGTAAACTTTTGAATAACATGCTTAGGTCCAAAACATTGCAACAAAACACCGCGACAGAAGAAATAGCAACAGATTAACACGACTCAACACTAGGGAAGATTTCAAGAGAAAACAATACACAGTAAAATAACAACTAGTTTTTGAATGCAAATTAAAAATAAAACAGTTTTTGCTTTAATGAAAATTGATAGGCACACTTCAAATGGTTAGGCGCTTATACTTACATCAAACCCTACGTAATGTACCACCCCCGGCCGAGTTAAAATGCGTAACTGGAAAAGAAGATGTGCATGCCTGGCACGAACACTCAAAGCGTGTTCTAGCGTGTTGCTCGTACTGACTCAGTGCAAGGGTGAGATGTAGGTGTAAGGGCAGTGCGTGTTCATCGGGAACCTAGTGCATAAGATCGGTCAAGGCCCGTTCTTACACTGAAAATTGCGAATTGGGTCCTAAAATGAAGCTTCGATTGCTGATATTATTGTTTACAGCGATTAAGCTTATTTTTCTGAGTAAAATGACCCTTTGTACGACCACAAAGAGTTTAAAATGGATTTTTAAATCAATTTCGAAAAATTAACCTCGCGGTCCTTCTTGACAGAAAAGCTCCTTCTTGACAGCTCGTTCCAAGGGGACCATAGTTGATCCATCGAAAAAATGTTGTCTTGTCAAAAAAAAAATTGCATTAAAATGAAAAAAAGTGATCAGAAATGGTTTTTAATCGTGTTTTTTACCGTTGTACATAAAAATTGACATAGGGCTTTAGTACCCAATTGCGAATATTTTGTACAATTTTCAAATTGAATTCACCCATTTCTACTCTAGTAACTTACTTTAAATTTAAGGTTCTTTTCACTATTTCACTATGCCGGGAACCGTGGTGTAGGGGTAAGTGTGATTGCTTCTCACCCAGACGGCCTGGGTTTGATCCCAGACGGTCCCGGTGGTATTTTTCGAGACGAGATTTATCTGATCACGCCTTCCGTCGGACGGGAAGTAAATGTTGACCCCGGACTAACCTAAAGGTTAGGTCGTTAGCTCAGTCCAGGTGTAGGAGTCGTCTCCCTGGGTCCTGTCTCGGTGGCGTCGCTGGTAGGCAGTTGGACTAACAATCCAAAGGTCGTCAGTTCGAATCCCGGGGTGGATGGAAGCTCAGGTGTAAAAAGAGGTTTGCAATTGCCTCAACAATCTTCAAACATTTTGCTTAAAATAAGTGGGGAAACATAAAATCATATCAAACTGAATTTTCATTGAAAAAAAAAAACAGTTAAATACTGCAGACCATACCGAAAAATTGATTAAAAATTTAAAAGATTAAAAAAATCAATATCAAAAATTACAAAATTAAAAAGGGAACTTGGCAAAAACATTTTCTTTTATGAATTCCTTGACATTTTTCTAAATCCTTTTAATGAATAATAACAGCAATGCAGGCCAAGGGTGCACATGATACTGATGATACTCGTCGGTTGACACACCTAGGCGAGGAACATCCCGAAAAGAGCTCAACTACATCCGTAGTGCTGTTTGGACAAAACAGCATGGCTCTGGTTCCTTGCAAGTGTCCTATTTTCTTACCTCCACGTTGGCTTGGTTTAGTCATCATGATGACAAGGTGTAACCTAGCTGGTGGCCTGTGGAAACGACTCGTAAACCTTTGACCAGCGAGGGTCAGAGTAGAGACGGCTAGAAGAAAGGGGCGCGACAATGTGGGAAAGGAAAGTAATTTGTGATTGTAGACGGTATTGTTTTGATTCGCAGTATGTTGAGTCAACTGCTGTGGATGTACCTGAAACATCGCACAACGGGGTTTCTCTTCTCTTCATTCTCAGCTACCACCTATCTTCTGTTTATTTTGTTTCACTGATTTTCTAACGCGGCTTCTGTTTACTATCCTTTATTTGATTTCGATTTTCCTCATTTGATTCTTTTATTTCTCAACGCTTTCCACTCTATTTTACCAATTGATGCTGCTGTAACAAACTTTCTGCTTTCCCTTAATTTGGCAGCGATGTCAATTTGGTTTATCATGTGCCTTTTCTTTATTTATCTATTTGAATAATTTCTCATCTTCCCTGTAAATTGCCCTGAGTACAATCTAAGCTTGTTTGTTACCTCATTTTATTAACTATTGTTAATTTCTATATCTACTTCATAAATTACTATCTTCCTTTTACTATTGATTCTTTACATAGTATATTTCCTTCACTGTCCATTGTTTTGAAACTTCACCTTTTTCATAAGCTAGTGAGGTTCGAGCCCTTACTCAATTTTTGGAATGATTAAAGAATTAACACAAATATTACTATTGTACTTTTGAAAAACGTTTATAAAATGCTTAGGACCAAAAATTGTAACAAAACACCGCGACAAAAGAAATAGCAACATATAAACACGACTCAACACTAGGAAAGATTTCAGGAGAAAACAAAACACAGTAAATAACAATTAGTTTTTGAATTCAAACTAAAAATAAAACAGTTTTTGCTTTAATGAAAATTGATAGGCACACTTCAAATGGTTAGGCGCTTATACTTACATCAAACCCTACGTAATGTACCACCCCCGGCCGAGTTAAAATGCGTAACTGGAAAAGAAGATGTGCATGCCTGGCACGAACACTCAAAGCGTGTTCTAGCGTGTTGCTCGTACTGACTCAGTGCAAGGGTGAGATGTAGGTGTAAGGGCAGTGCGTGTTCGTCGGGAACCTGGTGCATAAGATCGGTCAAGGCCCGTTCTTACACTGAAAATTGCGAATTGGGACCTAAAATGAAGCTTAGATTGCTGATATTATTGTTTACAGCGATTAAGCTTATTTTTCTGAGTAAAATGACCCTTTGTACGACCACAAAGAGTTTAAAATGGATTTTTAAATCAATTTCGAAAAATTAACCTCGCGGTCCTTCTTGACAGAAAAGCTCCTTCTTGACAGCTCGTTCCAAGGGGACCATAGTTGATCCATCGAAAAAATGTTGTCTTGTCAAAAAAAAAATTGCATTAAAATGAAAAAAAGTGATCAGAAATGGTTTTTAATCGTGTTTTTTACCGTTGTACATAAAAATTGACATAGGGCTTTAGTACCCAATTGCGAATATTTTGTACAATTTTCAAATTGAATTCACTCATTTCTACTCTAGTAACTTACTTTAAATTTAAGGTTCTTTTCACTATTTCACTATGCCGGGAACCGTGGTGTAGGGGTAAGCGTGATTGCCTCTCACCCAGTCGGCCTGGGTTCGATCCCAGACGGTCCCGGTGGCATTTTTCGAGACGAGATTTGTCTGATCACGCCTTCCGTCGGACGGGAAGTAAATGTTGACCCCGGACTAACCTAAAGGTTAGGTCGTTAGCTCAGTCCAGGTGTAGGAGTCGTCTCCCTGGGTCCTGTCTCGGTGGAGTCGCTGGTAGGCAGTTGGACTAACAATCCAAAGGTCGTCAGTTCGAATCCCGGGGTGGATGGAAGCTCAGGTGTAAAAAGAGGTTTGCAATTGCCTCAACAATCTTCAAACATTTTGCTTAAAATAAGTGGGGAAACATAAAATCATATCAAACTGAATTTTCATTGAAAAAAAAAAACAGTTAAATACTGCAGACCATACCGAAAAATTGATTAAAAATTTAAAAGATTAAAAAAATCAATATCAAAAATTACAAAATTAAAAAGGGAACTTGGCAAAAACATTTTCTTTTATGAATTCCTTGACATTTTTCTAAATCCTTTTAATGAATAATAACAGCAATGCAGGCCAAGGGTGCACATGATACTGATGATACTCGTCGGTTGACACACCTAGGCGAGGAACATCCCGAAAAGAGCTCAACTACATCCGTAGTGCTGTTTGGACAAAACAGCATGGCTCTGGTTCCTTGCAAGTGTCCTATTTTCTTACCTCCACGTTGGCTTGGTTTAGTCATCATGATGACAAGGTGTAACCTAGCTGGTGGCCTGTGGAAACGACTCGTAAACCTTTGACCAGCGAGGGTCAGAGTAGAGACGGCTAGAAGAAAGGGGCGCGACAATGTGGGAAAGGAAAGTAATTTGTGATTGTAGACGGTATTGTTTTGATTCGCAGTATGTTGAGTCAACTGCTGTGGATGTACCTGAAACATCGCACAACGGGGTTTCTCTTCTCTTCATTCTCAGCTACCACCTATCTTCTGTTTATTTTGTTTCACTGATTTTCTAACGCGGCTTCTGTTTACTATCCTTTATTTGATTTCGATTTTCCTCATTTGATTCTTTTATTTCTCAACGCTTTCCACTCTATTTTACCAATTGATGCTGCTGTAACAAACTTTCTGCTTTCCCTTAATTTGGCAGCGATGACAATTTTGTTTATCATGTGCCTTTTCTTTATTTATCTATTTAAATAATTTCTCATCTTCCCTGTAAATTGCCCTCAATACAATCTAAGCTTGTTTGTTACCTCTATTTATTAATTATTGTTAATTTCTTTATCTACTTCATAAATTACTATCTTTCTTTTACTTTTACTGTCCATTTTTTTTCAATCTTCACCCTTTTCTTCAAACAAATGAGGTTCGAGCCCTTACTCAATTTTTGGAATGATCAAAGAATTAACACAAATATTACTATTGTACTTTTGAAAAACTTTTATAAAACGCTTAGGTCCAAAACATTGCAACAAAACACCGCGACAGAAGAAATAGCAACAGATTAACACGACTCAACACTAGGGAAGATTTCAAGAGAAAACAATACACAGTAAAATAACAACTAGTTTTTGAATGCAAATTAAAAATAAAACAGTTTTTGCTTTAATGAAAATTGATAGGCACACTTCAAATGGTTAGGCGCTTATACTTACATCAAACCCTACGTAATGTACCACCCCCGGCCGAGTTAAAATGCGTAACTGGAAAAGAAGATGTGCATGCCTGGCACGAACACTCAAAGCGTGTTCTAGCGTGTTGCTCGTACTGACTCAGTGCAAGGGTGAGATGTAGGTGTAAGGGCAGTGCGTGTTCGTCGGGAACCTGGTGCATAAGATCGGTCAAGGCCCGTTCTTACACTGAAAATTGCGAATTGGGACCTAAAATGAAGCTTAGATTGCTGATATTATTGTTTACAGCGATTAAGCTTATTTTTCTGAGTAAAATGACCCTTTGTACGACCACAAAGAGTTTAAAATGGATTTTTAAATCAATTTCGAAAAATTAACCTCGCGGTCCTTCTTGACAGAAAAGCTCCTTCTTGACAGCTCGTTCCAAGGGGACCATAGTTGATCCATCGAAAAAATGTTGTCTTGTCAAAAAAAAAAAAAAAATTGCATTAAAATGAAAAAAAGGTGATCAGAAATGGTTTTTAATCGTGTTTTTTACCGTTGTACATAAAAGTTGACATAGGGCTTTAGTACCCAATTGCGAATATTTTGTACAATTTTCAAATTGAATTCACTCATTTTTACTCTAGTAACTTACTTTAAATTTAAGGTTCTTTTCACTATTTCACTATGCCGGGAACCGTGGTGTAGGGGTAAGCGTGATTGCCTCTTACCCAGTCGGCCTGGGTTCGATCCCAGACGGTCCCGGTGGCATTTTTCGAGACGAGATTTGTCTGATCACGCCTTCCGTCGGACGGGAAGTAAATGTTGACCCCGGACTAACCTAAAGGTTAGGTCGTTAGCTCAGTCCAGGTGTAGGAGTCGTCTCCCTGGGTCCTGTCTCGGTGGCGTCGCTGGTAGGCAGTTGGACTAACAATCCAAAGGTCGTCAGTTCGAATCCCGGGGTGGATGGAAGCTCAGGTGTAAAAAGAGGTTTGCAATTGCCTCAACAATCTTCAAACATTTTGCTTAAAATAAGTGGGAAAACATAAAATCATATCAAACTGAATTTTCATTGACAAAAAAATTAAATACTGCAGACCATACCGATAAATTGATTAATAATTTAAAAGATTAAAAAAATCAATATCAAAAATTACAAAATTAAAAAGGGAACTTGGCAAAAACATTTTCTTTTATGAATTCCTTGACATTTTTCTAAATCCTTTTAATGAATAATAACAGCAATTATGTTTTAATCATTCTTTGATTTAAAAAGATGATGAAGTTAAACAATAATATCAAAAACTATACGTTTGCCAATTTAAAAAAATACCATGGAAGTTATAAGTATTGTTGAACTTTTGATTATTTTTTCAAAGACTAATTGTTTGTGTTTCTACTCTGAATCATAATAATGAAATTACATTTTTGAAGTTTTCTTTATTTGTTGTTTAGTTTCTGTATTTACAAAAAAATCCTACATTTGGGTTTTTTTTTAAATTCATTGAGATTTTTTTTTCGGTGGTTAATATTGACTTTTCTTATATATATTTTTTTGTTTGAAATCATTCTTTGAATTAAAAATGCCTATTTTTTAGCATTCTGGAAAAGTCTGGAAAAAGTCGGGATTTGAAAATGGAATTTGAGTGGTCACCCTGGTGTACGAATGGAAGGGATTTCAGTGTATTTTTCGGATGCGGTGTATGGGAACTCGTGCATGAAGAAATCCGAACAGGTTTGCTAGTGCTTGTTAGAATTTTCAGTGCGCGTTAGATTTTCATTGAGAATGGGCTTGGCTGTTTCATGATTCCAAAGGGAGTTGGCGTGTTCGCTCAAATATTTTAATGAACCTATTTCAATTCTTCCTTCATATTAGGAATCAAAATGATTACCTGTCCTATGAACAGGTGGAACAGGTGGACGCGACGCCTCTGTCTTAATTGATTTTTTGCTGAATAGCTAGAGCTAGTAAAATTTGGCGTAACATCAGGAGCAGGGTAGTCACTCAAGTAAAAAAAAGTCTGAAATTCGGTAAAATTGGCAAAAAAACTCGTGACTTCTTTAACATAAGGAATGCGTGAAGAAAATTTCGCCCAAATAAAAAAAAATCAAATCGCGGCAAAATTTACGAAATCGTAGAGAACTACTAAAAAAAATGTGAATATTGACAAATTAACGAATCAACATGGATTTTCTGAATTAAATCATTTTTTTTTGGTTGAAAAATTCCTATCATTTGAGGTTCTGGAAAAGCCGGAAAAAGTCGTGAATTCAAAAATGAAAACCACCCTGCAGGAGGTTTTAACTTTCTGAGAAATTTGAAGTGTAAATTACAGTAATTTTTTCTATGAATTTAATACTCAATTATTTCGTGATGTTTGCAATAACTGTTTTTTTTTGTTCCTCTTTTATCCCCTTTCCAGCTGAGCACCTTCGACGACCTGCAGGGCGTTATGAAGAACAAAATCAAGGAACTGTTCCTGGACAACAACCCGGTGTGCAACGCGGCCGCCTCCACCATCGACTACATCCGGCACGTGCGCAACCACTTCTCGTCGATCGAACGGCTCGACGGCATGCCGCTGCTCGAGAACGGCAACGTGAACTTTGCGCAGAACTACATCTGCACCCCGGAGGCGTACAAGTTCACCGAATCGTTCGTGAAGCACTACTACACCATCTACGACTCGTTCCAGCGGTCCAGCCTGCGGGATTTGTACCACGCGAAGGCCCAGTTCTCGATGACGTGCAACTTTGGCCAGAGCAAAACGATGGACTCGCACCAGGTGCGGCTGAACGCGTACCAGGGCAAGAGCCGGAACCTGCTGAAGATTGCGAACGTCGACCGGATCATCAGCAGCTTGGTCGTGGGAAACGAGCGGATCGCCAACGTGCTCGTTTCGTTTCCCAAGACGGAGCACGACTTTTACTCGTTCCGCGTCGACACGCCCATCTTCCGGCCCGAGTGCGTCGTCATTACGGTGCACGGTGCGTTCAAGGAGATGGCCAACTCGCTGCTGAGCGATGACTTTGTGCTCGGGTTTACGCGCACGTTCTACATCCAGCCGTGCGCCAAGGGACTGGGGATCTTCGAGCGGGCCATCGAGTTCAAGATCTTCAACGACGTGTTCCACATGTACACGCTGTCCACGTACGGCCGGGACCAGGTGTTTAAGCATCACGACGAGCCGGAACAGACGGTAAGTGAAGATTGTTTTTTTTTTTTTTGCTGCTTGTCAAATAAATTGTATCAATTTCGCACAGGACCCGTTCGTGCCGCACAGCGAGGAGCGCGAAAACACCATCATCGTGTTCCAGGAGCTGACCCGGCTCACCCGCAAGTGGTGCATGCGCTGCCTCGAGGAGTCCTCCTGGAACCTGAAGGTGGCGCTCAACATTTTCCTCAAGCTGTACGAGGAGGATCGCATCCCGGAGAGCGGCTTCGACTCGGCCACGGCGGCCGCAGCGGCTTCCACGCAAACCCAGAAGCGATAAGCTTGCTTTTTAATTCCATATTTGTGTTAGCTTTAGAAGAACGGACTCACTGAATCGTGTGTGTGTGTTTTTGTGCAAAAAACAACAAAAATAAACTAAATACATGATGACGATTTGATGTTGATATCAAACAAACAACTGTTTCGAACTTATTTGATGACGTCCGGACAAGTGCTTTGTTTCCATGCTTCCCAGAATCAACTAATTAATGAATTTGCTGGTTGCTGATTAGCAAAATTTTGCGTTCGCTTCCGGAAACACGGTCGACACATGTGTTTCGACATAAAAGCCCCCACCCAAATCCAAACCAACTTGTTTGCACAAACTTTTGCCCGTTTTATTTCAGGTAGGCAGCAGCACTTGTCGAGCATCCACACACACAAGCAATCGTCATCATTAAATTTAACCAGTGGCGGTTCCCCCCCCCCCCCTCGACGACGGTAGCGCAAACAAATTTTCCACGGTACAAAAAAGTTCTTCCTCGAATGGTAACGTAAAGTTCGCATGATGATCACGTGCAAGCGCTGCTGCGTTAACTTTGCAGGGGCGTAAAAAGGATTGGGTTTCCAGCTGTAGCGCGAAAAATTGCGCTGGAATTGAAGCCGAGTTGGGACGAGTGCTGAAAAATCTTTGAATTTGCTTCATTTATACCTATCGGAACAACTGGTTTTTGGTCTTAATTGAGGTGAAGCCTTCCATCCTTTTCAAAGAAAATGCCCGTGGCACCTCTTTTTTTTAGATTTTTGAAAAAAATTAACAAACTACGAAATTAAAAAAATATATTGCAAGGCCTACTGTTCAACATTTTAACACAAGTATCGAAAAGTAATACTTTTCAGCACAATTTTCTGTTAAATATATTTGCTAGAGAATTACAGGAAAAGTAAGAACTGTCACGTCGGAATAGCAAAAAAATACTTTTTAAAAATTTCATCACCTTCATTTCGGCCGCCATCTCGCATTAAAAAAAACCTCAAACCTTTAGCGTAGTTAAGATTCTACGAAGTAATTTTTTGTAAGGCTTTCGGATAATTTAGCCAGGACTGTATTTGAAATAACCTCGGAAACATCTCTTTTTTCTGCAGAATTTTACTTTTTACGCATTAAGGTAATATAACACAAAAAAGAGGATATGTTCAACAAACAAAATTTTTAAACCTCCAGCATTCCACTTTTTTGTATGTGTACGCTCAATTTTCTTATGTTTTAAAATTTACAGCTGAGCATTTTTTTCCAAACTGGAAATGTTTTTTTATTTAAGACAATCCGCCAATACTTTTGAACAGCAAATTAATTTGAAATGGCTTTCTAAGAACTTTGACTTTATGCGTCCTATTAAGCCTTTGCAAATATTCTTACTCTGGTTGATTCCAAAGATAGGGAGTCATTTTGAGTAAAACATAAATTTACGAAAAAATGTTTTGAATAATAGATTGTAGAAAATCTGAAGTATGTAAAAAAACATATTTTTGCAGCAAAATACAATTGAAGCATTTTGATTATGCCTTTTGATATAGAGCAATTCCAGCTCAAATCAGGATTTTTTCTGGAACTTTTGTACCCGACCCTCTCCGATTTCAATGAAACTTTTTAGACATGTTATCCTAGGCCTATATAAGCCATTTTTGTGTATATGGAGCCAATTGTACATACATTTGAGAAGGGCGCGAGCGTTTTGAATATTTTTGCATTTCGTAAATTCAATATCGCTGTATCTCGAAGCCGTTGCATTGTACCAAAAAGTGGTCAAAGACAAACTTGTAGGAAATTGGACGGGCTTTCTGAAAAGAATACACTGAAACAAAAATACACGCCACTTCTATAAGATTTTTTGATTTTTAAGTTTAAAAGTGATATTTGAAGGTGATGTCACGATTTTTTTTCGGTCAAAATTTTTGACGAAATAGCCTAAGATGTTACAAAAAGACTGATGAAAAATGCAGGATGGTATGTCTCACCTAAAAAAATACAAAAATCATTTACTAAAACTGTTTTTTTGAAAAGTGGTCTAAACGTAAAAAATTTCAAAAACCGGTAGTGGGAATCGATTTCCCAGACAATTTTACATAAAAGCCATATTGACTATTGTCCTATTGTCAATCCTTGGGGAGATACAGCGGTTTTAAAAATAAACATATCGAAAAAATAGGTTTTTTGGTGGTTTTTTGCAAGTTCTATAAGACAGACTTGATTTTTCAGTCTCGTAAATATTTTTACCGAAAAGCTCGTCTAATTTCCCATAAGTTTGCCTTTGACAGTTTTTTTTAATTTGACTCGTTTCAATATTTTCGTAAGCTTATTTAGTATTCAGGTGTCTACCACACTGAAAAAAATATTCTATTTTCAGTTATGAGCATTGTAATTAAACTTATATCTGTAAGCCCATACATCCAATTGAAAAGCTGTCGAAGACAAACTTATGGGAAATTAGACGAGCTTTTCGGTAAAAATATTTACGAGACTGAAAAATCAAGTCTGTCATATAGAAATTGCAAAAAACCACCAAAAAACCTATTTTTTCGATATGTTTATTTTTAAAACCGCTGTTTCTCCCCAAGGATTGACAATAGGACAATAGTCAATATGGAGACTTTTATGTAAAATGGTCTGGGAAATCGAAATTTTGACCGAAAAAAAATCGTGACATCACCTTCAAATATCACTTTTAAACTTAAAAATCAAAAAATCTTATAGAAGTGGCGTGTATTTTTGTTTCAGTGTATTTTTTTTCAGAAGGCCCGTCCAATTTCCTACAAGTTTGTCTTTGACCACTTTTTGGTACAATGCAACGGCTTCGAGATACAGCGATATTGAATTTACGAAATGCAAAAATATTCAAAACGCTCGCGCCCTTCTCAAATGTATGTACAATTGGCTCCATATACACAAACATGGCTTATATAGGCCTAGGATAACATGTCTAAAAAGTTTCATTGAAATCGGAGAGGGTCGGGTACAAAAGTTCAAGAAAAAATCCTGATTTGAGCTGGAATTGCTCTATAACAAATACTGGAAAATATATTTCAAGTTCTTAGTTACATTGTTAGAAAAAGATTTATCATCAAAAACATCAAATTTCTTTTTCATAAAAAATTAGCATTTTTTCATTAAGGCCGCAAATATTTTCAAAATTTATGCCGCAACCTCCCCCCCCCCTCCCCTTCAAAATTGGTTCAAAAAATTGAGGGCCAATTTTTTTCTAACTACAAAGAAAAATGTTTTGAATTTTTATGAAATTATGATGTACAGCACTGCAAAAACTTTTTTTTTCACAAAAAAATAAAATTTTCGCCACGCTTGATAGGTGTATAATGCATTTTAAAACACTATTTTCATTCAAATGTTGAGACCGTTGAAACCATGGTCCCTTATTTAAATTTTTATACTTTTTATTTTTATATTTATTCTATATTTTTTAAGGAAATTGGATGGCGAAATTGAATTGAATGGCGTCTTCAGATCTTATTGTCGATTGGGATCAGATTACAAAAAAAGATTTAAAAAATCTGCCATTTTCTGTTACTTAAGGGGTTACATACATGTAAATCGGCAAAAATGATAGAGGTTGATATGAACACCGCTTAAACTTTTTTTGAAATCTGCTTTGAGGGCATCAAAATATACATTTTCATGTATTAACAAAACACATTTCAAGACATTTGGTCGTACCATTGCCGATATATAACTATTTGAAGTTTGCAGTTTAAAAAAAACGGGTGTCACGATATCTCAACTCAACTGCTTTGACCAAATCGGCTCAAATATTGGTGAAGACTCGTAAAACCGGTCTCGTGTGCATGACAAAGGCTGATTTTCAAAAAAAATTTAAAAAAAAAAATGTTTTTTTGTTTTTCATATAAAAAATCTATTGTTTTTTTAGTTTTGTACTTTTTTAAAAAGCAAAATAAAAAATCGGGCTACGTCATGAATACGGGATATATCTTGAGTGTATCACCTCAAATTTCAGCAAATTTAGTCTATCCCATCTCGAGATTTCGTGGCACCCGTAGGGGAGCTGGGGGTTAGACGGCCACCACACTGTTTTACTAAGTATACTAATGAATACTACTAAAATGTTTAGCAATACTGTTCCTCATGCTAAATAATGCATATGGAGTCACCTTTGCCAAACCTATTGTTTGAAATAGTATAAATATAGCTCAAAATGAACAAATATTTTTTCAACTTGAAACTGGATGTAATTTTTATGTTTGTTTATTTTGTTTTTTGTTTTATTTTGTTTATTTTGTTAGGTAGGTAACAATATGTAATCCTTTCTTTAAATATTTTTTCATGTTTAATTGAAGTTTTCCTAAGATTATGTCCCTCGAAAACGTTCAAATATTGAACTAAGTAATTTGGGGGCAAGACGGCCACCTCCACGGGGGGTAAGACGGCCACCAGAAATTTGATATGATAAAGGTTACATCTGAAGGATTTTTGACTGTTAAGGCATATTTAAAATAGGTATTTGCCATATTTTCGATAAAACTATAATTTTTTAATCAAAATGCTGTTAATTGCCGGTTCGACAATATTCCTTACTGTATCGAGCAAAATTCATTGAATAGTATGAAATCCTTTAAAACTTTTAATAAAAGTCGATTATTTAATATTGCCTACATAATTTTGATTTACTAATTCTAATCTAAATACCAGTAGGTATAACCAGTTAATTTGCATTAAATTGGGTGTATATTCGTGTATAAATTCATAGTTTTTCATGAAATGTGGTCGCAATAATATCAAATTCACAAAGCCAAAATATAAAATTTGTTGAACAGTTTTTTTTCTTCACATTTGAAACTTGTTTTTTTCAACCAAAATAGTTATGATAGTCAGAGAAGTCTGTTCAACCAATCATGTAGGTATTTGGGTGGATTTAGCAAAGTTATCAAGTTAATTTATAGCACTGACCGTCTTACCCCACATGGGCGTCGCATATTTCATATATATTCGATTTCAATATTTTTTTTTTTAAATTGCTGAAAAGTATTGAAAATTGTTTTTTATACTAACTAATTAATATCGTTTCTATAATGGACTACTGGTAGTACAATATGTATGTAGGGGAACAGCATCTAATTCCAGCGTGCCTCTAATGTTGGCAGGTCAGAACTTTGACATTCAATTAGAGCTAATTAAAAGCGTTTTCAACTGAAATCGAGTGATAAATAGCTCAATAAGAAGTGAGCAAGCAAGTTTCTATCACAAGTTTCGCAAAATTAGTTGTTTAAATAGTGAAAATCAGCTAATTGGATGGAGTTAGGAGCGAGAGCTTAACCTGCCAAACATACGAGAATTTCCCCTAATTTGAGATCAAAATAATCTGTTGTGTAAATTTTATGAGACTTCTCCCTTAGGGTGGCCGTCTTACCCCCAGCTCCCCGATTCTTTCGACCTAATTGTTCAAGCATTAGAACATAAAAAGAGGATTGAGACGTTATTAGTCGCAATAAAACACTTTAACTTAAAAGTTAAATGAATGACAGAGATTCATAGAAAGTTCCAATGAAAAAAGATTCTAAATTTTACGCAGAGATGAAGTTCAAATATTATTAAATAATCAAGAAATTTAAAAGGAAGATTATAGCTTGTAACTTGGTGTGAAACTTTCGCATCTGTCATGATAAACTTTGAAGTTGCTTGACAAAAAGTTTAACTACAAGTTACACTTTTAAAAACAATGTAAGATTTGACGAGATTGCCTACCGTTCAGATCGGAACATTGGTAATGTTGAATAAACCATATCTATATACAGCAATTCCATTTGAAAAGAGCCTAAACCGAAAAAAAAGTTCTCCGATCGGGCACAAAAAATTTCTGGGGGTTCCTTAGCCGAAATAATTGGACCCGTGTTTTTTTGTTTGGCTGTCAGGGACACCTACACCGTGCTAGGGTGGTCCCAAAAACGGAAATTTTCGTAAATTTTCGCAAAAACCGCATTTTTCAAAAAATCATAACTCGCGGAAATAATCAAAAATGTTAACTTTTTTGAAAGAGGTAAGCTACAAAACGATCCTGCTTACACTTTCTGTTCGTTGGATTCAGTAAATTCCTACTTTAAAATCCTAAACTACCTCCATTAATAAAAATACGCCAGTAACGGAAAATGACAGAATTTTTAAAACTTATTGAACTTATTATTAAATAGTTCCATCAAATCGGGCATCTAATTTCACATAAAAGTCCCTTGGCCATCTCCAATTCATCACCGTTTCAGGCTGAAAATCAATGAAAAATACGTCTTTTTTCGAAGGAGTTTTTTTTCTCTAGGTTAAATCGGGGCCAACATTTACTTCCCCTCCCGTTGGAAGGCGTGATCAGACAAATCTCGTCTCGAAAAATGCCATCGGGACCGTCTGGGATCGAACCCAGTCCAACTGGGGTGAGAGCCAACCACGCTTACCACTTACATCACCGGTCCCGGTTTGCCTCAAGTAATCACAATTTTCTTCTACACGCCCCTGACACGATGGTTCTCAAACGGAAGGAGTGCAAAATGGGCGTGTGTATGAATGTCAGCAAGTTGCAGAAGAAATTTTTAAATTTAATTACCGGTTACCGGGGCTCGTTCCCCGCACGTAAAACCAAAAACAAGGCGAAAAGGAGTGAAAATGAAAAGTTTTTACTTTTATGGAATATTTCGGTTCCCATAAGCAAAGCGTACTTGCAAGGCACTAGTATTAAATATAAACTTTTCCGTGGTCAGAATGCTAATTCCTCGGAACTGATGAGATGCAAAAGAGTGTTTTTAAGCGGTTCAAACATATTTTTTTTGAAGCAGCTTTCGTGAAAAACTGCAATGAAACGTTAAATTTTCTGTCCAGATGAGAAATTTCAATTTGATTAGGCAAACGACAACTCAATCAAAACAACAAATCCAACTGAAAGTCCAACTGCAGATAAAAAAAAACCCGTTGCATAATAAGGTACAATGCAATGTCCGAATCACAAAGTTTCAATTCAAATTGCATTTCCCTCTCTGATTACGCTTTGTTAATTCCCTTTTTTGACCTGCCTACACGGTGACTCTCTTGGAAATAGAACGACCTACCAACTCTATCGCTCGATGCAAAAGTACCAACGGAAATTGACCATTAAATTGATGTTTGCGAAGAAAAGTAGGAGAGGATGATAGTTACAAAAAAACTATCGCCAATCAGCGTGACGAGTTTGACGCAAACAATGGCGTAATCCCAACCTCAACCTGATGGTTAATTAGACTGCGTCATGCCTGGTACCGGTACCTGGGGCAAATAGGGACAGTGTTTAAATTACAATTCAAAAGTAAATGCGTTCATTGAGTGAATTTTGAAAATCCTCAAAATAGCTATACAATAATTGAATCCCGATTCACCCCAGCTTACGGTGAAAGGCAAGAGAAGACTCGTGTTCCAGGATGAGATCTGTAACTAAAGGACAACTTTGCTACGAGGTCAGTGGGTAAGGGTGCGGCAAAAGAAGAGATGGTCTTGCTTCAGTAGGTTGTTTTTCCCGCTCGATCAACTATTTGAAACAAGACAAAAAAACTGAACCATTCACTAGAGAATAATTTTCGGAAGGATTTCGGTCGTTGGCTAACTTTTATACAAATTTTGGGAGCACTGAGCGATGTCACGGGCATAGAATTGCAAACATTTCATCTATTTTAAATATTTATCCGATCCGAACTAGGAAATGGATTTCATTTGTATTTTTTTTCATTTGTAAATAATCGAAATTCTGTACCATGGGAAGAAATGATCGATTTGGTGACTTGGGCAATGGTTTATTGGTGGGACTATTCAGAAAAAAATTATGCACTTCAAAAAATATACTATTTTTAATATTTTTTTTTCACAAAAAAGGTGATTTTCCCAAAAGCAGTATTTTTAGATTTTTAGATTTTCTTTGTATGTATTAGAGGAACAAAAAAGGCATTTTTTGATCCACGGAGAAAAATGGGCAGATTTTTTGCCGCTGACTTAGCCCATTGCAAATATTTTTCAAAATTTATGCCCCCTTAAAAATTGTGTCGAAACATCGAGGAAGACTTTTTTTTTCAAAAAACTTCAATATGAGCAACTCTCAACGAAATCGGCCGATTTCGACCATTTTTATTTTTTGTATTTTTTGATTTGGCTCAAACTTTGTGGGGGCCTTCCCTATGACCAAATAAGCTTTTTTGCGTCATTGGTTCACCCATACAAGTCTCCATACAATTTTGGCTGCTGTCCATATAAAAATGGTATGTAAATATTCAAACAGCTGTAACTTTTGAGTGAATTTTCTGATCAATTTGGTGTCTTCGGCAAAGTTGTAGGTATTGTTGAGGACTTTTGAGAAAAAATAGGTACACGGAAAAAAAAATTGCAGATTTTTTAATCAACTTTTTTTTTACTAAAACTCAATTTCCCAAAATACGTATTTTTACGCAACTTTTGAGCCATAGAGAAACATGGTCAAAAAATCTGCCGCCGAGTTATGATTTTTTGAAAAAATAGTGATTTTTGGAAAAAATCGAAGTTTCATGCAAAAACAAGTTTGACATTATTTTTTAATGCAAAATTGAATTTGCGATCGAAAAGTACTTCACAGATTTTTTGATAAAAAGCTCCGTTTTCAATATATAGCCACCGAAAGATTGATTTTAGCGAAATATTTGCAGTTTTTCGATTTTAAAAAAAAGTGACCATGAGTGACCAATTCTAAAAATATTTTTTTTTAAAAGTTCAGAAAATTTGCTATAAAATTGTCTAAGAGACATTGAAAATTGGAAATCAGGTTGCTGAGATAGAGCCGCTTTAAGAAAAAGAAACACGAAAATTGAAGTTTTCTAAATCTCACCAAAACAACCCACCATTTTCTAATGACGATATATCAGCAACTAATGGTCCGATTTTCAATGTTAAATATGAAACATTCGTGAAATTTTCCGATCTTTTCGAAAAAAATATTTTGAAAATTTTTAAATCAAGACTAACATTTTAAAAGGCCCAAACATTAAATATTACGCCCATTTAAAATGCTAGTCTTGATTTAAAAAATTTCAAAATATTTTTTTTGAAAAGATCGAAAAATTTCACAAATGTTTACGAATAATATATACAAACAGAATGGTATGGAACCATATTAAGCTTGGTAGATAAGTGTTCGATGTTCTAAGTTACATGTTTTCAACGTTAATGAAACAAAAATATCTTCAGATTTCAACGCATTTTCAGCACAACAATTTTCAAAATAAATTTGAATATTGTTGTTTGAAAAACTGGAACTTTTCATGTAACTACTTTAAATTTAATTTCATTTTTTTTAGAACTTTTCAGCATTTATTTTGAAAAGTGTTGCTATTCGATTCTGTTAATTTTGGTACAGAAAAGTAGGCTATTTCGTCGTTCAAGAATAGAGGGTGACGAGCGGGAATTCCCGGGAAAAATTTCCCGGGAAATCGATCATTTTTGGACCTCTCGATTCCCGGGAAATTTGGTCGAGAGTCCCGGGAAATTTTAATTTTATAAATTTCGAAGCAAAATTTGAAATTGTTTAGAACATTGGATGTTAAAAGTAAGATGTTCAAATTCGATTGAACCAATGCTTCTGTTATCTTCTTATTCATGAAGTGTAATATTTTACTTATCAAAAATTCCAATAACTATGATTGAGAGAACCCAAATAAACCCCAAAATTTACCTTACCTATAATGTTTTTTAAATATTTTTTTATTTATTATTTCTAAGAGGGAAAAGTCTATTCCAGATAAGTATAATTACCATATCATCTTCAAGCATAGTAATCCTTATAATCAAGTTTTTTTAATTCTCAGTAAGTTGATTTCGCTGTATCAAGGTTATTTCCTTTTTTGATGCAAATAAGTCATTTTGTGTTTCGCTTCAACCTCAATATTAAATTATATTTTGGAAGAAAAAAACTCGGGCAATCTTTATAAAGTTAAGGTCCGCCAAATGTGAATAAAGGGTTTTTCGGATTACTATTTCTTCAATGAATATTTACATTGGACCTTAAAAAGGAAAAAAAAACAACTTGAAATTCCTTAACTAGAAAATTATATATCATCTTTTTTTACTTCACAAAAAAATTAATAACATGATCATGCAACAAAAGGCAAAGGAGTGGCAGTGCGTGGCCGAATGGTTACGCTGTCCGCTTTGCAAGCGGATGTTTCTGGGTTCGATTCTCATCTGCTCCAACCTTCCATCGGATGAGGAAGTAAAATGTCGGTCCCGGCCTTGGTTGTTAGGCCGTTAAGTCATTCCAGGTGTAGGAGTCGTCTCCATGCCATAAGTACAAACAACACACCAAACCAAGCCTACTCCGGTGGAATCGCTGGCGGCGGTTGGAATCGCAATCCAAAGGTCGTCAGTTCAAACACTGGGATGAAGGTTCCTTGGAGTAGAAAGAGGTTTGGGTGCTCTCCCCATTCAAGCCTTCGGACTCCTAGGTTCGAGCAGAAACTTGCAATAGAGACCACAAAAGACCCGGGGGTCGTTAATGTGGATGGTTTGATTTTTGATTTTTGTTTTTTGATCATGCAACAAGTTTGTGCAACTTTCAAAAAATCCAAATTCGTAAACATTTTAAACTACAATTTTGAGTCCCAAAAAGCTGAAGAAACAATTTTGTTTTTGCAGATTCAGAAAAAAGGTAGACCATAGTTCCCAAAAATAAAGCGGCTACTAATAATCGTTTCATTTAATAAGTATTAATAAATTAAAACTGAATTCATTGAAAAGAAACACATTTTTTTAATACATTATTGGCACTATTGGCATAGTAAAAAAAAACTCCCGGGTCCCGGGAATTCCCGGGAAATTGCCAAATTCAACTCTTGATTCCCGGGAAATTGAAAATCTCGAGAATCGTCATCCTCTATTCAAGAATGACAGGAAAAGTAAGTAGTTTCACGACGGAATTGCAAAAAAGCTTTTTTGAATTTATTTGATAAGACGTACATGGACATTGTGTGATGCAGCCCAGTACACTGAAATAAAAAAAAAGTACCCAATTCCAAAATTCTAGGAATTTTGCCACTTTTCCTTATTTAGTAATCGGGATTTTTGTATTACTTAATAAGGAAAGGAGGCACAATTCCTAGAATTTAGGAATTTGGTTCTTTTTTTTTATTTCAGTGTACACACTTTAAACATATAAATCATGAGAAAATTCTAATATTTGAAAAATCAATAAAAATTATATCAATGATATCTCCCCGATTTAAGGCATTTTAAAAAAATGGAGATATTGTAAACGTTGGGGTAATCGATATATCTAATAAATTCAATGATTATTTCAAAATAAGTTGCAACTTATTTTCGATATTTTTTGTCAGTTTGAAATGTTTTCAGCCAGACACTTTGATTAATTTTTATTTTCATACAAAATGAGCATGTTGCGTTCCAAGTAGAAGATTGATATAATAGTTGATAATGTTTTAAAAACATAATTATTTTTGTTAAATACTGATAGTGAACATTTATTTTTCTTATTCAAAAAAATGATCTACTTGAAACCTCCAAGACGTTCGCTAATTTTAATTGAAGGAATACATAAATACAAGCAAAAAGAGACAGTAAAGAATCATTTATATATTTTTTAATTTTATGACTACACAGCGACAATTGTTTACTATTTTATGAGTTATGTCACTATAGTATAGTGTTGACCAGAGAGGATTTACAGATTATTATTCAGTGATCTTAGTGAAATAACACAATAAAAGCTTTCCAATCACAATAAAAATGCTTCGGAAACATCATGGTATCTGATAAATATATTGAACCAAAAAATAAATAATTTAAAAAAAAGTCAACGTAGTGCACGCAATTCAATAAATAAAGGAGAATGGGCGAATTTGGTCCAAGGATGTACACGAACGGGACCAACTTTTTTCGAAAGATCTCGCCGAGACATGAAAAAAAGTCTTCTGGGGCAACTCTCTAAACCCCGGGGTTCAAAAGTTACATGCTGTTGAAGTTTGAGCATTTTGAGTAAAAATATACAAAAAATCGGATTTTTTCTATTTCTAAAATCATTTATAAAATCTCTGTTTCATTATGGATTTCGATTTTCTTGACTTCATTCGACACGTATCAGCAAAAACTATGAATTCTAATATATCTTAGCATGATTGAAACATGATTTCACTTGTTTTTATCCGTTTGAACCGTTTGTGCAAGAGGCATCCCATAGAAACAAGTCGAAACTTCAAGGTTTTGAAAACGGATCCGACCCAAACTGCTTCAGTGAGTATGAAAGGCTTCAGTGCAATGTTGTAACAACTTATTGGGATGGTCTGAGTCATCCGAGACCGGTGAGTCTACCGCCGTAACAAGCAAGATGTCGGCGGTTTTTGACCACTGAATATACCCGCATTGCCTAAGTGAGTGTGGTAGACTACTTTGCTAATGTATTAGGATGTCCTGGGTCATCCAAGGACTCCCTGGAGTTATGATCTGTGGAGCTACAGCCTTAACAAGCAAGAGGTCGACGGTTTTTGACCCCGGAACATACCCGCATAGCTTCAGTCAGTATGGTAGACTGCTTTGTTAATGTGTTGGGATGTCTTTGGTCATCCTAGGACTCCCTGGAGTTATGATCTGTAGGTCTTCGGCTGTTACAAGGACTCCCTGGAATGGTCCAGAACATCCCAACTTAACAGCAATACAGCTTGTTACGGTAGTAGACCCTCAGATATTAACTCCAGGGAGTCCTAGGAGAACCCAGGACACTCCAACACATCAGCATAGTAGTCTACCATACTCACTGAAGCCATGCGGGTATGATCAGTGGTCAAAAACCGCCGACATCTTGCTTGTTACGGCGGTAGACTCGCCGGTCTTAACTCCAAGGAGTTCTCGGATGACTCAGACCATCCCAATAAGTTGTTACAACATTGCACTGAAGCTTTCCATACTTACTGAAGCAGTTTGGGTCGGATCCGGTTTCAATACCTTGAAGTTTCGACTTGTTTCTATGGGATGCCTCTTGTACAAACGGTTCAAAGTGAAATCATGTTTCAATCATGCTAAGATATATCAGAATTCATAGTTTTTGCTGATACGCGTCGAATGAAGTCAAGATGAGCAAAATCCATAATAAAATGGAGATTTTATAAATGATTTTAGAATTAGCAAAAATACGATTTTTTGTAAATTTTTACCCAAAATGCTCAAACTTCAACAACATGTAACTTTTGAACCCCGGGGTTTAGAGAGTTGGTCCGGAAGACTTTTTTTCATGTCTCGGCGAGATCTTTCGAAAAAAGTTGGTCCCGTTCGTGTACATCCTTGGACCAGCTCCCATACAAATTTGCCCATTCTCCTTTAAAATATAAAAAATAAAATTTTTGACAACTCCGACTCCAGGTCTATCAGAAATTTACGACTCCGGCTCCGACTCCGACTCCAGCTCATATAATTAAGCCAACTCCGACTCCAACTCCGACTCCAGCTATTCGAGTTTTGACGACTCTGACTCCGACTCCGACTCCGACTCCAGGTCCCCAAAAAGACCCGACTCCACCGACTCCGGCTCCGACTCCGACTCCGACTCCACAGCCCTGCCTACAACTTTGCCGAAGACACCAAATTGATCAGAAAATTCACTCAAAAGTTACAGCTGTTTGAATATTTACATACCATTTTTGTATGGACAGCAGCCAAAATTGTATGGAGACTTGTATGGGTGAACCAATGACGCAAAATAGCTTATTTGGTCATAGAGAAGGCCCCCACAAAGTTTGAGCCAAATCAAAAAATACAAATAAAATCCATTTCCGGTTTTGGTAGAGAATTGCTCATTATAAACAAATTATACTGATGCGATTATGCTTATTTGTTATTAAGATTCAAAATAAATAAATTTGCTTAAAAAACCCAAATTCCATAAATTTTGCCTATTTTCCGCCGCAATCGCCAACATTTTACGCTAAATTTACAACGAGTTTTTCCGGTGCAGCCAAAGTTCGGTCCAGTTTCTTTCAGCATCCGTGCCCAGGGCAAATGCCGTTGGCTAGCAGCAAAGAAGTTAGTATAATTATACGGTTGGCCAGAATGGTGGTGGTGGTGGAAAAGCGAGTTCATCGGAAATTTCGGGATGCTATTTTTGCATTTCCTCCTTCTGGCACACAGTGAAATGAGCACAACCGACGACGGATAGTTGCTTTTGATCTAAAAACACAGTTCTGTTATTTACCGACCGATTGGATGCTCCCCCTTGCCTACCCCGTTCCGCTGACCAAAAATTTGGGAAGGAAAAACTTTGTCGGAAAACCACTGATTGTAAAGTTTTTATTCATCGGGATGAACTTTTTTTCCGGTGGGGAAAAAATATGTTCCGAGGGGAAGTAAAAGAGTAATTGAGAAACTTGCTTGATTCGGGCAGTGATTAAATAGATGCAATCGAGTTGGGGAAAAAGTTGTGAAACATACGCTCTGTGCTGTTCTGATGCAATGGATTTTTTTTCCTGATTTCATAAATTGAAATAAATAAATTGAAAAAATTGAAATAAAAATAAATTGAAATCTTTTGATACCTTTTTAAAAGACAAAGGTTTAATCCTTAACCTGGCCTTCATAACAAATCATTATTCCAAATACAAGTTTATCATGTTTTCCCCATAAAACTAATAACTCGTCCAATTTGTTTTCCTATATTACGTCACCATGGCCATTTTCACCACAAAAAAAAACCCGAAACATTGGTACAGATCACCCTGTCAACATCCGGACTGGCTGACCTCGGTGTGGTTCGCATTTATTTATTACAAAAATTTATTCCAATTTGCTAGTTTGTGGTTGGACGTGTGGACAGCGGTATTGCATTCATACACGCACACATATGCAAATACAGAAACATACACACTCACATGAGTTGACTGTTTGATAGTTTGTTTATGGATAGGTACATTTGGCTCACATATTTGTATTTTTTGTAAGTGCGACAACTGGCCAAAGGGATTTCAGGTCAGAACGCGTTTGACACACGTACATGCCCGACTACCGTAAACATTTGCAATGATAACTCGGTACTTCGGCAACCAAATTCGACCAAACTTCGCGACAATGCGCCAGAATGGTCAACCAAACGAAACGTGTTTGTTATTGTTTACATTGCGTGTTCTACCTTTTGTTTATTCAAGGTCAAACATTTTAACGCGTTTTTCTCGGTGTGTCAAAAAGCAACGTGCGACAAGATAGCACGACAAGATTAAAACGCCCATAATTATCATGGGCAGTATTGCAACCAAGCAAGCTCGAAACTTCAAGTCAAAGCACCAGGTCCTGTCGCAACCAATCAATAAGCTTGCTCGCAAAATTGACCCCTTTTGTTACACCTTAGAACGCATGCAAAGGTCATTTGTTTCCCAATTTTCCGGTTCTACGGTCCTACTCCTGCCCTGTTCCGGGCCCGGGACCAAACCTCCCCAATGCAATGAATCGTTTTTTGATGTCACAGCTTTTGGATGTTTTTGTTTTTGGGACGCCACAACTTGCAAATTTATAATGAAATCTCTCGTAAATTCGCAACAGATTGTTTTGGGGAGGAATTGGTTACATCCAGCTATCCCGAGCATTGGTCAAATAACAAGGGAAATGCGTAATAGTACCTTTCTCTGGTATCATACCAATTTAAGGTATTGTTTTGATATTGCAAAATCACAAAATTTGTCAATGATAGCACATTTTGGTATTACAGTATTTTATCAAATCCTCTGAAACTGTGGGCAAATTTTGACCAATTTTGTCAAGGTCATTAATTTTGCGCCAAAATTATGTCTCTAAGCGAATGCTTTCGTTGAAAATCGAAATTTTCAAACATGTTTTTTAAATTATTGATATAAACACTAAGGCAAGGGTGCTCAAAGTTTTTGAATGCCGGGCCAAATTTGAAGCTCAAATGAGCTTGCCGGCCAAATGCACAAAGTAGGTTAAAAAAAGTACATTATTTTAGTTTAAAAGACAAAAGAAAGGTATCTATCAGTTGTTTTTTTCTGTTAATTTTTTGAATATTTTCGTTATTCAAAAATCAAAGAAAACAGATAATGACAGTTTTCCAACAGTTTGGTTGATTTTATTGTTTTTGGTTTTTAAAAAAAGGTTTTTAGTTGATTGACTTTTGTTTTCATTGAAATTTTAAAGCTTTTGTTATGTTTTGAAAATGATGCCAGAAAACCTGATTAAATTTTGTAACGGCGTAATTTTATCATTAAACTAAGTGTAACTAATAAAAAATCGTTGCAAAATTATTTTACAACAATTAGGCAGATGCAAATATTTTTTTTTTAGATGTCCCATGGTCGAGGGAAGGGAAAAAATACAAAATTGAAATTACAAGCCAGAATTTCAACATTTCAATAAAAAAATGTAAGAAATTGTATTTTTAACCCGTTAAACTATTTAATTGCAATCATTATTTTCAAAAAATGAAAAATTCGACCACTTCTCATCGAAAATTTACTAAAATTCAAATTATAATGAATTATCCCGAACATGTACAAAATGATTCTTAACGCAGGAATACGAGGACGAGGAATACATTTTAAATTGATTTCAGCGGATTGCACTTAAATCAGGGGTGACCAAAGTATGGCCCGTGAGCCATTTATTTTTATTTTTATTATTTAATATTTTTAGTTTTTGTAATTTCTAGGTGATTTTGAAGGGTGGAGTGGAAGGTTTGAGGTGACAAAAACTTTGAAAAATAATCGCAACAACCTTATTCCTCCGATTTCAACATTTTGTCTGCCTAATCGGATGGTAGTCAATCAGAATCGTCATGAGACTGTCATGAGTTCCAATCCCGAGGTGGAAGTTTTCTAAGCGCAAAGAAAGTTTGAGGCTTAGTTAAAAAAAATCATTTTGATTTTCAAAGTAATGAGGAGTATTTATATTTAAGCTCTAATTACAGTTTTTTACCTAAGTCAAATTTGAAAGTTTCATAAACATTACCAAAAATGTTTAATGAAAATTTTGACGATTTTTAATAGCTTCACTCACATTGAAAGAATGAAATTTGAAAGTATGGAATAAATCATAAAAAAAGATTAGCATAAAAAAGGTTTAAATATAGTTTCATTTTGAAAAAGTATATAATCAGTTTACAAATGGTCAATGGGCCATTTTACAAGATCGTTCAAAATGGGTCCGCGGGCCACAAACAATCACCTCGCGGGCCACGTTTGGCCCGCGGGCCATATTTTGGTCATCCCTGCCCTTAGGGAATGATTAGAAATTGTGGAAAATATTCTTAGTCAGGATACCACTTTTTGGTACTATTTTGGCATAACAATATTTTATCAAATTCTTCTGAAACTTTGGGAAAATTTTAGGTCCCAGTTTTGCGCTAAAATGACGCTTAAATTTAAAAGTTGATTTTAAAATTATTGATATACCCACTAACTAAGAAAATTTGTAAAATTGTTGAAATTTATTTAAGTCTGGATAAATAACCAAATACTTTGATTAACAAGACAATTGATAGTGTTATTGAATTTTTTGGTGAACTTGAATCCAGTGTTTTCCTGTTTAGTAACATTTATTTTTTAATCTTGTTATTTTTCAGAAGCTTCAAGAATATTAACCATAAGCCGTTCATCAGTGGCAAATGTATTCGATGAACATTGAATTGTTAGGTGAATAGATTTTGCTGTTGCATGTGTTGATGGTAAAATACAGTGAAATCATACCAAAATCATGTAGGGGGAGAGGGGGTAATATGCACCCCCGGGGCAAAATGCACCCCCTGCTTTTCTCGGTATTTGGAAGAATTTTCTGAGGAAAAACTCATAGCAATTGGAAGCTTAACGTTGCTAAACCATGCTGGAAAAATTTGAGCATCGTAGTATAAAAACAGCTTAAGTTATTTGTAAAACTTTAAAATGTTGTGTTTTCATCTAATTTTCATTGAACTTTCATTATATTTTTTTGGAAAAAAACGTGGTCGGGGCAAGTTGCACCGCTGTGAAGCTCTTTTATAAAAACAGCGGTGTCATCTAGTGGTGACTAGTGAAAACTGCTTTTACCCGGTGCATTTTGCCCCATGTGGTGGTGCATTTTGCCCCGTTGTTGTAGTGCATTTTGCCCCAATGTTGTGGTGCATATTGCCCCGCATGGTTGTTTGAATTGAATCAAAAATGTTTTTAAAAATTTAATATTTTCGAACAATTTTGAGGTTTTTTAAGACTTTTTGCACATGGATGACGAAGAATAATAGTTGTTTTAGAACATCGAACAAAATTCTTCCACAGTAATGCTGTAACGGTTGAGAAATCACAGTTTTCCCTTAGGGGGTGCATATTACCCCCTCTCTCCCTATGCGAAAGACCACAAGAATACCAAAATCTGATATTCCAAGGGCGTGGGAATACCAACCAATTAAAGAACGCCAATAACAAGTTTTGGTATTCAACCAATGTTCCCAAATCCAGGATACCTCAAATGGTGTTATTTTGTATTATTATTTTATCCTTGAAATAACATGGTTTAATATTGTTGTGATCTTCCAAACACAAGATTTTGGTATGATTTCATGGTATTTTATCATCTATACTGGGCAACCAAGGGCACATTTTGGTCCTTGTTATTTGCCCAAGTAATACCAAAATTTGGAATTCCTTGCTCGGGTTAGCTGAGAAAAGATTTTATCGTTTCAAATGTTGGGTCCATTTGGTGTGAAAATTGAATTGTTATAAGGCCGTTGCCAATTTTTTTTGAAGTTTATATCCCTCGACTCTGGTCGGGGTCCCCCTCGATAAAAAAAATAAATAATAAATAAAATAAATAACAAGATTTTTTTTTTCGCCGAAAAAAAACTTTTCGCGGTGCTGTACATTGGAATTCTGCAAAAATTGAAAATATTTTTGATCGATCCCAGACATGCTAAATATGATTTTAAACGCAGGAAAATGCATTTCTAATTGTTTTCAGTTGGTTAGACTTCTATTTCCTTTAAAATTTTGAAGTTTTTTGAAAAAAAAAATTGCCCCCTGATTTTTCGAACCAATTTTGAAGGGGGGGGGGGGAGAGGGGGGTGACATAAACTTTGAAAAATATTTGCAACTGCCTTATTGGCATAGAAAGAAATTGATAAAAATCGTTACACAATTAGAAGAATAAGGTAGGATGTGTTCCTTGTTCTTGTTGAATTATTTGCCAAACCTAAATTTCTGTAAACAAATAGTCAGCAATATCAAAACATAAATGGTCAAATTTCTGTTTCAATAAATTGTTTATCACATGTTGAAAACTGTCCTAAATTTTAAACCGCTTAATAATTCTCGAAACTGAGTCACTAACTAGCGGTTTGGTGCGTCATAACAGCTACGTAAACACATGGTTTTGGCTGCTGCTCATGAACTGCACGCTCGGCAAATTAATTAGAGGATTTTTGGGTTTGTTGATTTTCTCGTTTATTTACTGACTGGCTTGTTGCCAGTTGAACGCACTGCTTGGAGGTGAATCACGTTGCTGCGATGTTTAATTCAGTTAAGTTTCATGTACGTGATGTATGGTTTGAAACATTAGGCTAATTATTTTATGACAACAATTTTTGAAAAGCTTTATCAACATTAGAACTGGATACAGTTTTCTGCTCGTGTAGTACTTTTACTTTTACCAGTTTTTTGTTCAACTTTTAACTCTATCACTAATTCAAATTTAACTCTTCTACAACAAACGCATAGAGCCACCAGACAAACCAATGATTCGTGCTGAGGACGCAGACGTTTCCCTCCGAGCTACCAGACAAAATCGCATTTATGGAAAATTTGCAGCACAATCGTCCTGTTTCTTACAACGTCCTTTCCCTGGTACGGAATAACTTTCCCTTGCATGCTCATATAACAACTACACTGAAAAAAATAGGTAGTAATATGTATCAAGTTATGTAAAACTTCTGTCTATTTTTTTGACTGTGCACAAACATGCACAGCAATTCAACCGGGGAAGAAAAACGCTGAATGGGTTATTTGAGTTTCACTTTACAATTTTTATTTCTTGTGCTAGACAGTTTTTTTACCTCTCTTTTTTTGCCCTGGACCACGCATTTCCGGCTGGCTCAAGGATGCTGCAGTTTGGGGCTGGGTTCGATCCTTTCAGCGAGATGAAGCGATGCAAAACTGAAGAAAAGCAGGATGCATTCACATGGCAGTGCGAACGAGTTTTTTTAAGAACTAGAATTTCAAACATAGCATTGTAAATCGCCTTTTGACTTTTCTGTAAGTGACAGTCCAAACTCGAATATCCGAAGCCTCGATTATCCGAAGTTTCGATTATCCAAAGTTCGATTATCCAAAGGTTTTTATAGGACTTCGGATAATAGAATCGCGAACAAAACATTTTTTTTTCGTATTATTTGTTTTCTTACTTCTAACATTGAATTCGAGTTCTGCGACCCCACAATTTTTTTAGACAAATTTGAATGGTGGATTGTCTACACAGAAATAAAAATCATGGTACATCTTTTATGTCAGAAAAATGTGTAATTTTACCTCGGAAAATGTGTAATTTTACCACTAATCTGGTGTAATGTCACTTTTTCAGACTAAATTGAGGTAAAATTAAATCATAAAAGAGGTAATATTGAACTTTCTAAAATTACACCTTCCAAATTTACACAATTATTTGCTGTGTATAAAATTAAAAAATGCATTTTTTCAATATTTCATCATCGCCATTTTGGCCGCCATCTTGGATTTAAAAAATTCTAAATCACTTTAGACTACTCATACTGAAGCTCAACAATCAAAAATGGACAACAATTTTTTTTTCGTGATTCGAAGTTACGATTATCCGAAGTGAAATTGTGCCAAGGCCTTCGGATAATCGAGTCTGGACAGTAGATCAAAGAATGTAAAACAATTGGAACGCAAACCCCTTCACAAATGCCAAAGGTAACACAAGCTGCACAAGAAGTCAACCGAAGCAAACAGGCGACAAAGCGCAGCGAAAAGTGGGAGCAGAAATAAATTTGATCATATAATAAAGTCTTCGTTATTTCCATTTGATTATGTTTAAGAAATATATATTTAATATTCAACAACAAAGAAAACTCCTTCCTGGTTTGACTCTTGCAGGGTAAGACATCTCTGAAGAGGTCTCTGCCGTCTCCGTCTTTCTTGCTCTTGATGATGGCAATCGTTTTTTCTGCTTCCTTTGTGTTGTGCGGCATTTGCCAAGGTAAATTGTCGGGACACAATAGTGGCTTTTCCGGCGTTTTGAACAAGTACGATGCAGATATTTATTTAATTACATTCATATTTCTTTTTTCATTTCAGTTAATTAGGCTTTTGGTGAAGTGGTTTTATTAAATGGAAGCATTTTTTTCTGTTTAATTGGTTGGCCAACTGGAAACACTGTTGCACTACTTCTGTGCGTATGTTTTGAATTTATTTTAATCTGGCTGAAAATGACTATCTACAGTTATTGGCACATTCAAACATGTTGTTCTGTATATTTGAACACACGATAATAAAATATTAATTTCACGGTTTTTCCTAAAACAAACTAGCATTTAATTGGTGTCTACCCGTAGTTGCTACTCCGTTATTGATCAGGGCCTCCAAAAATTGCTCCATGAAGCACAGATGAAAAGTAGGAACAAATCATCACCACTTCGCAACTTTCAAAGGTCCCTATCATGTTGATCAATCACGGCGCCGGCCACGACGAGTGGTAAGATCACGGGGAAGTGGATGGGAATGTTAGTCCGATACTTGAGTGATGGAGACCGCTAAATCGGCTGCGTCTTCGACAAAGTATCACATGAGTTTTGAGGAGTTAGTAAGATGGCCATGAGCAATGTGTTGTCGGTTGAAATTTTAAAAATCTTAGGCAGCCAGCTGCGAAATGATATAATGTTAATTAATTAGAGATGTTTTTTAATCGAACGCGGTTCAACCGAGCTATAGTGTTATGGGATGGGCTTATCAGTATTTTTTTTTACTGTTTGTACAATTTAGACAATGCGAGCTAATTTCAAAAATACTTAATAAAAGACGCGTTACTCTTCGAAAAATGGATAGTTTGATGAGGTAATACTAAAACTGTTAGTGGGAATAAATTATTACGTTCAAAGAATCTGAAAGAAAAACATGACACCGCGAAACGTTTGTAATGAAATTAAAACAATAACTTAAACGAACTAAACCGGTGGCGTACCTTCCATTCAACGATGATAAAAGAAGGACTAATCAAAAATAAAATATCAAATAAAAGGCTCCGAAAAAGACTAAGCATCTTGAAACACTTTCAAAAAACACCAGGTCCCGCGTACTAATGATACCAATATTCAATTATTATGACCAATCACCCCATGCACACAAGCAGCGACACAAAAGAGACAAAAAATAGCACAAAACTCGGTGTGTTTCCTATAACAAACTAAAGATTGAGGCTCTGGAAGGCATCATTCCCGATCGGCCATTTGGCGGCCATGTTTGTTTTAGAAAAAAACATTCAAATCTTGATTCAGAATGTATCAATCAAAAAATGGTTTTCTTTGTGTTGTTTGTGGAAGCATTTTACATATCGTGATTATATTTTGATTTCAATTTACTATTTCTGGACCCTGAATTCAGAACCTTCATTGACAATCATTGCCCCAAAAGTGAAAGACACCTTCTACGACCTTAACCTTCGGGAAGTCGCGTGTTTTCGCCTTTCTTACAAGTGCCCTTGCAAACTGTGTACAAAGTACACGTATCCGGCGTTCACGCCGGCGGAGTTCCCTCCGCTGCCGGGCGCAGTCCCGGACGTAAAACCAAAGGATCGCCCTCGACCCGCAGGAAGCAGTCACCAAAGTATCGGCGCCGGCGCCGGTACCACCCCCACGGCGGAAGAAAAGGAGGTGCTCTACAGTTCGACTGAGCTGTGGCACATTTTCAACGAGTACAGCGCCAGGTTCCAGACCTGCAAGACCCGCGTGGATCAACTAAGACTCGTTAGCTACATGCTCGGCAAGTATGGAGGAAAATGAGCATCTTTTTCTAATGTATTATAATGTATTTTGAACTGTCCCTCGGTCCTAACCTGGTCCAAGCACCTAAAAGGACCTAATAAAAATAAGTTAAGAAAAAAAAAAAAGTACACGTACGCGGTTAGGAAACTCTTAACTCTTTAATTAGAGTGTCGGTACAATTTTTTAAAGGTTTTGCCTTCCTCACTTTACTGAGGAAGGCTATAAAATCACTCGAAAAACGAACTTTTTAATTAGACCTCCTAAACCTACCTTAATTTGTACATATCGCCAGCTGAGCAAATGTCTGTGTGTTTGGCTGTATGTAGACATGTGTACCAAATCAATGTCACTGGAATATCTTGTCACAGGCTCAACCGATTTTGGCCGGAATGGTTTTAATCGATCCGTCTTAACGTTCCCTAAGTTGCTATTTAAATTCATGCAGTTTTCTCATTTATTTAAAAAGTTATGTGAAAAAAACTGTTTCATTTTAAATTAAAATTATGGTAAAAAGGGTGGTTTTTTCATGAAACCCTCACATGTTATATAATTTTAAAAAGCATATGAGAAGACCTTTCTTGTGGATTAAGAATTTTCAAGATCTGACTTACCTATCTAAAATTACAAGCAGTTTAAAAAATGGTCTGAATTTACATATTTTTTTACATTTTTTTTTCTGAATTTACATAACCTCAAATGGTCCCGTCTGATCGCCACGAAAAAAGCCTTGTAGAGGGATGCCATTTTCCTGAAAGGCGGTGTCTGTATAATCTTGACAAAAAGTCTGTAGGAAGTCTGTTTTTTTTACTACACGGAACAAAATCCGGTTTCCGGAATCGCAAACTTTGCTTCCGATTTACTCTAAAAATCGCAAATCTTAGTTTGCACCCGTCAGCAGGAAGCATTGCTTCCAATATCGCAAACGATGATTTTCGATATCGCAAACGTAACGCAATAACGCCTACCCCGCCAAAAGTACGCAGCACGCAGCCACTACAATATTTACCTTTTTGAATTGACCGTTGATTCTCATTTTTTTAAAATATATATCTTTAAAATATTTTTAATTCTGTAAAATTTTATAAAATTAATTGAAATTCTTTATAACAATAATAATACTCTTATATTGTTAAAAATTCTCTGCAATTCTATTTATTTCTATAACATTTTATTATATTCTCTAAAATTCTTTAAAATATTCCATAATTCTCTAACATTCTTTAAAGTTCTCTAAAATTCTTGAAAATTTTCTCAAATTCTTTAAAATTCTCTAAAGTTTTTTAAAATTTTCCAAAATTCTTTGAAATTCTTCAAAATTCTCACAAATTTTCCAAAATTCTTTGAAATTTTCTAAAAAATTCCAAAAGATCTCTAAAATTTTCTGAAATTCTCTTAAATTGTTTGAAATTTTTCAAAAATCTTTAAAATTATCCAAAAAATCTCTGGAATTTTCTAGAATTCTCAAAAATTATCCAAAGATCTTGAAAATTCCCTTATATACTTTAAAATTGTTTTAAAGTCTCTAAAATTCTACATAATATTCCAAAAAAAATTAAAATACTTTGAAATTCATTAAAATTCTCTTAAATTTAAGAATTAAATTTTCAAAACTTTTCCAAATTTCTATATCAATCTATAAAAGTCTGTTAAATTAGAATTCTCTTAAATATAATAATCTTAAAATTTTCAAAAATCATCTAAAATACTTTTAAATTCTTTAAAATTCTCTACAATTTTCCATTTTTTTTAAATGCTCCAAAATTTTCCAAAAATGTTCAGTTACGCAAAATTTTAATAATACTCTTGAAAAATCTTTAGGATTCTTTATGTTTTTAAATTCCCTAAAATTTTATTAAAAAATTAATACTCTTAATAATTCTCTTAAATTTTTCAAAATTCTCTATAATTGTATTAAAAAAACTATTCAAAATTCTCTACAATTTTCCAAATTTCTCTTAAATTCTACAAAATTCAAAAAAAAAAATTCTAAAAATATTTAAAAAAAATAATTTTTCTTAAATTTTCCTTTTTTTTTATTTAAAAAATTCTCTAAAATTAACTTGATTTTTTCAAAATTCTCTAAAATTCATCAAAATACTCCAATTTTTTTTTAAATTCTTCTAAAATCTCGTTTTTGTATTTTTGTATTTTTGTTTTTTTTTGTATTTTTGTATTTTTGTATTTTTGTATTTTTGTATTTTTGTATTTTTGTATTTTTTTTATTTTTGGAGGAGGAGGAGGAGGAGGAGGAGGAGGAGGAGGAGAAGGATTCACCGATGCATCCTTGTCCCACATCGGAAGGGTGTCACAAATTAACAAGTTCGTCCTGGGACGCAAACTCGCGCAGGTTCTGCATCAACAGCAGCGCCGAAAAAATCTCCGTAATTGCGTAATCGATCAGGTTAATATTGAGCAGGCTCTTCAATGGGACGGTCTGAAACAGATAAGAGGTTTTTCCAAACATGAAATACATTCAAAGATTCGAGCAGACCTTCTCTAGGATCACAACCCAGTACAAACCTTTTTCTTACGGCAAAGCGTGGATATCGTCGACCTGGATCTGCTCGTACTTGATCAGTCCAAGGGTCCAGCTGTTGGTTGCATTCCATTTCATAGCTGGTCAGCATAACCTAACCTCGACTTCCGGCGCAACTGGACCACATTTTAAATCACTTCCTGGTTTCAGTGACGGATGTACATTCCGTGACCCTCCAAACCATTCCACCCGACGCAGACTTTACCGGAGAGGAGACTTCAGCCAGTTTCTAATTTCACGGAACGCGACTCGGTGCATCCTTTGTGTTCGTTTAGGGGTTTGTTTACGACGCGGGACCAGCTGGAATTGACAACTGACAGCGTAACGCATTGGCTGCGGCGGAATACACAGAAAAATGCGCCGCAAACATGGTGTTTGCGAATTTGCAAACAAATTGCTCCAAAATCGAAAACATTTTTTTCAATTTCGCAAACAATTTCCATGATTTTGAAAACATTGAATGTTTTCGAATTCATCGCGAATAATTTTCGGATCCGCCGACCGGATTTTGTTCCGTGTAGTCACTTTTTTTTTTTGACCTCTTAGGTTCTGCGATCACGTTAGGGGAGATCCATAAACCATGTGGACAATTTAGGGGATTGTAATCACTCTATAAATGAGAGGAAGGCACCAACCACCTAAAGGTGGATTAAGTTACGTTTTTTATTTTTTATTTTTCCTGAGTTACTTCAAATTGAAAGAATAATGGAAATATGCATTGTGTGTGATACATACAGTTTTTTGTTATGATTAACATTAAATTTTACATTATATGACTTTGAAATAACAGCGATTTCAAAACTTTTGCTTTTATCCTTTTTTGATGAAACAAAAATGTGTTTTTCCGAATTTTGAATACGCCATCGAATCGAATTTTTCATCAAAAGTTGCGCAAATGAAAACTGGTTGCTTTATTTTCACTAAGAGCGCATAGTTTAACATATTTTTTTACCTTTCTCTCGCGTTCCTTAGAAAATTGTGTACAAGATCCACTTTTTATGTCAAAGTTTTCTTTTTATTTTACGAGATATTGAAGATCCTAGGAAGTTTCTTGGCCCAAATAATAAGACACGTATTTTATTTATTTGGACATTACGGTGGTCCAAGCGAAGTAAGGGTGGTTCCAAATAATAAAATTTTCAAGAAAATTGCCATTTCGACCAAAGACCAGATGTCTGGAAATATTCTCATCAAATTCCTCGGAAGAAGAAACAGCTTTTTGAAAATTAAAGCGCGCGCATGCGAAAAAAAATAAAACATTTTTTTAACAGTAAAATGCTCATCCCAGTTTTTGATTTGTATTTGCAGTATTTGATGCAATTGAAAGGATTTTTTTCAACCAATCGAAAAAAATTGTTTCAGGATGGGTTAAGCTCAGTCAGGACTTCTACTGGTAAAATGTCATGTATTGAACAAAAAGAAAACTGTTTTAGTGGCAGGTACACGTTATAGAATTTTCCGTAAAGCACTTTTTGATTTACACAAAGAGTTAAGCCAAAAAAATGTTTTGCTTTTTCCACAGTTTTTGAAAACGAAGATTTTTTCGCACAACTGACAGTATTGTCAAATGATCGTTGACCAACTTGTGCGACAGCTCAAAAGATGAAATAGTGTCATCCAAATATTTTTTTCTCATTCTTTGTTTAACGGTGTGTAGGATAGTGTAATCAATTCACATTTTCGTACTTTTTGTAATCTAATACAGATTTGGAGTTCCTTTCAACTATGATTTATACTTTTCCAATCCATACCATTATGTGAATATCTTATGACATAAAAATGAATTATTTTATCAATCAATTATGTTTTCCCAGACGGATGTTTGATTTGGTCGTTTTGATTTGTCAAATTAAAGTATCTTCTGGTTTTATCTTGCTTTTCCCCTAATGATTTCATTTCCATAACTGAAGTTCTTCCATTCAAGCGATAATTCAATTCACGATTCCTAATTAAACCTGTCCCCGATCTCTCATTCCAGCAGTAAGTACCCTGGAATCACCACCGTTCAGTTCAGCGGCGAATCGATGCTGGCCTGCTCCCGGATTCCAATTGAGAAATCATCCAAGCTGCAGTTCATCGTTATCGTTCCAGCATCGTCTCCGCCGGTTGATTCAATTATGGATTCCGTCGTCGCTTTTGCACTCACAATTTTTGCTCCTCGAACAAGTTCAACAGAAAAGTACTTGTCGCTCCCCGGTTCGAGAACTTTTCCCCCTCAGTCCTGCTGCGGAGACAGAGATCGCTGTCAAGTCCGCACTGTAAACTTCCAGGAGGCAGGAACTTTTTCCTTGGGTGCCATTCAATACGTGGCATTAATAAATTTCAATATTTTCCGGATTAGCTCGGGCTTTCCCGGGGAAAATCTTGGCTGGGAGTGAAAGTTTTTTTTTTTCGTAGGGCTGAGGTGCGAGGAAAGGAAATTTACGTCAGCTTCGTGTCCTCGAGAATTTTGTTTCGTATTTCATTCCGGAACTGGTCCACCGGGGCCAATCTGGTGTGCCATCTTCGCCGTCTTCATCCGGCCACTCTGAGTGGAATATTTTTATAAACTTTTGAATTATACGCTCAATTTTGCCAATGTCAAAGTTCTTTGCGCTGAAAGATGTGTTCCCGGGAGTTCTTTCCTCTTCTTCTTCGTCTTCTTTTTTTCTAAGGTATGAGTTTTAAGGCTCGAGTGTGTGAAAGCTAGCCAAAGTCTTTATTAAAACATTTTTTTTCCGGGCGACTTTTTTCCTTGCAGTGAGTAAATCATTCTAATCGGCTATAAATTGTCGTCATCAGGAAAACGCTTGGCAGGGGAATGGAGGAAGGCTGAATTAATTTTATTTGCTTCGTTTTTATTACCCGTGTGACATAAAAAGCCCTGGTAGTGCGGGAAAATTGAGTTATTTGTTGACAACATGTGAATTTGTGGGGCTTTTGCTGGTGTGAGGATAGGCTGCCGTTGGGGTGATTTGTGAGGATAGGAGAGCATCAACAGTGCGGAATCGTTGATGATGCATTGAAAATCAATTATGATTCCCACAATAAGCATGGTATTTCAAAGATAGGAAAAAATGACACTGAAACTGTCACACATCAATTGAGTAAACAACTTTGTTTTTCAATAGTACACCCAAAATTCAGAGTCGAGAGAATCGTTCCCTCAAAATTTATTGAGGGCTCAGTGCCAAAATCGAAAGAATAATACTACCAACTCACACCATCATAACAAATGTGTTCATTCGTTAATTGAAACAATAAATCTCCAACAAGTGTCATACATCGACATCTGACCACTCCTTAGACACCAAGCTGTGGTGGTCGAGGTAGTTAAGTCATTGGGTTAGTCTGTCAAAGATCTCTGGTTCGATTCCCGTAGTCGACACTTTTTTTTTTTATTTTGTTTTGACGAATGAACTTTTTTGCAAATGAACCACGTGGGAATAATTCTCTCGCCCATCTCGAGCTGTGTTCTCTGTGTCCGTGAATTGTACCACTATTCTCTCGACTCGAAGTCATCATTCTCTCGGTCAAGCGCTGCCCAGTAGGGTGGCTTGAAGTTGTATGGGAAAATTTCAAAATGGACTAATTCAGTCAGAACAGGCATTTTCCGGTTCCTTTTGTGTCCTTTAACAACCCCCTGAAATTTGGGAGCGATTGGGTTTGACCTGGCTTTCCGCAAAGCGATTCAAATTTGTATGGACAACCCTCTTTTTTACATTGTGATTTCTATAGTATTCATTTTTCACTCAATTTAAAAACTAACACCGTAGAAGTATAGTCCTGAATGTCCTCTAAAACTTTCCTCAAGAAAGTATGGTTCTATCTTGCTTCTGAAAAAAGATACAGAGTTTTTAAAAGAGGCATTTCAAAAAAAGTGCTGAAAATTATACTTCTTGCCAACACTGCCAGTACTTCGGTAGATATTTCAAATCCTAATTTTTAACGTAATAAGGAAGCAACCTAGCAAAAATGGTGTCTTAGAAAAAGTTTTTGTATATTAATGTGGCTTTAATTTAAAAATATTGACATGCAGGGTGACACACCTACAGGGTGTCAACCAAGCCCTAACTTCTACTGGTGACCTATTGAAGCGTTGGTGTCTTAGGAAAAGTTGTTAAGCTACTTATTTCAAGAAATTTTGACATAGTTGGAAGACAGGGTGGCACATCAACAGGGTGTCAACCCATTTCTAGCTTCTATTTTAGACCTATAAGATCTTTGTAGAGTGGGCGAAAAGGGTACAAATCGAAAATTAGGCCTGCCACGCAAAAGGGGGCTGAACAAAAATGCGTCAAAAGTAAGTTTTTCACATAAAATTTTGTTGTGGAATCGATTAAAAAAGATGCAGGTGGTTATGTTACACATGACCAGTATGACAAAGAACTATGCAAGATGATTGTTGAAATTTTCGATTAGAATGTCCGGTCCAAATTTCCCCAAGATTCCCTTATAATTAACGGCCTATCGAACTAACGGGACGGAAATTGCAAGTGGAGCTGAAATAGAAATCGAGGTGAAATCAATTGACTTTTCTTCACCACTAGAAAGTTACCAAGATGCGGGAATGTTTTAGCATGGCTGTTGCAAGCAATCGGCGGCAGTACAGGAAATTTGAACAGCAGACATTAGAACTGCCCTTTACAGTGCTCTAATTAATTACGGGATAGTTATTCTAAATTTCCAGAAACAGATTTTCGCAGCGGCACAAAAAAAAAGTGCATCGCAGTAATCTATTTATTACTTCCTGCCTAATAAGCAATTTATTTTAACTGCTTAACTTCAGATAATGGCCAAATGCAACTTTTTATGTCCAGTTTAAAAAATCATAAAGTTTGATACCCATATTGCCCCAATTCTTACGGTCCGGCAAATGTCCCCCCATCGGAACATCCGCGGGGCCTCCGGCCACTCCAGATTGTGGCCACTATTGCCGAAATGTCAAATTTCATGTCCAGTATCAAAAACCATAAAGTTTGATACCCATATTGCCCCAACTCTTACGGTCCGGCAAATGTCCCCCCTTCGGAACATCCGCGGGGCCTCCGGCCACTCCGGATTGTGACCACTACTGCCGAAATGTCAAATTTCATGTCCAGTATCAAAAACCATAAAGTTTGATACCCATATTGCCCCAACTCTTACGGTCTGGCAAATGTCCCCCCATCGGAACATCCGCGGGGCCTCCGGCCACTCCGGATTGTGACCACTACTGCCGAAATGTCAAATTTCATGTCCAGTATCAAAAACCATAAAGTTTGATACCCATATTGCCAAAATTCTTACGGTCCGGCAAATGTCCCCCCTTCGGAACATCCCCGGGGCATCCGGCCACTCCAGTTCAGGTGGTGGCCAGTTCCAATGATCGACTCCCGCGACTGGCATGTCTTAGCTGGTCCTTGCCTCCAAGCCATCTGCTCCCGGACCTCCAGGCCGTCTGCTACCGGGCCACCAGGCCATCTGCTTCTGATGTGTTCTCGTCGACGTCCAGCAATAGAATGAATTTTCGGGACCGACCGAGCCGAGTTTTGTTGGCTCGTCGACGATCCGAAAATTATGAGGTGGAGTGGGGGTGATTTTAGATACATCAATCTCACGTCTCTCGATTGACTGATTGGGAAACGTTCGCTCATCCAACCAGCGTGCACCAAAAAGAGGGGAAATTTGCCGAGAGGGGAATTCGTCACGTAACGTTTTCGCCTCGCGAAAATTTTGGATTGACACCACGTATAGAAACCTTAGGACAAAGTTCTTTGTCAAAAACCTGTAACAAAAAGTTAATATCTGTTTTTTTTATGTTAGGGTCCTATAAACAAAATTTTGATTTTGTTTTGAGTATTCAAAAACACCCAAAATGCAAAAATTCTAAATTTTGTTTATTTGACCTTAAAACATACCGATCCGTTGTATTTTTTTCTTCTTTATATTGCTCTATAAAATGAAAAGAAGCTGAAAATGCATTTTTCATCTGTAAAAAACGTTAAAGATATCGTGTAAAAATAACCACATTCATTGCAAATGCCACTCAAGGCCAATTTAGGCCGCTGCAAATATTATTCGAAGTTTATGTTCCTCAACTATGGTCAAAGTTAAGAGGTTAGTTTTGAAAACGCAATTTTTACCAGTCCAGATGTTTTGCAATCATTGATTTTTAAATGTTGGCAAAACTAGTATTTTTACTTTTTTTTACATGTTTTTTAAACCATGCGCAATCGATTCCCCAACAAAATTTTATGTGAAAAACTTACTTTTGACGCATTTTTGTTCAGCCCCCTTTACTTTAGATCTTATAGGTCTAAAATAGAAGCTAGAAATGGGTTGACACCCTGTTGATGTGCCACCCTGCCTTCCAACTATGTCAAAATTTCTTGAAATAAGTGGCTTAACAACTTTTCCTAAGACACCAACGCTTCAATAGGTCACCAGTAAAAGTTAGGGTTTGGTTGACACCCTGTAGGTGTGTCACCCTGCATGTCAATATTTTTAAATTAAAGCCACATTAACATACAAAAACTTTTTCTAAGACACCATTTTGCTAGGTTGCTTCCTTATTACGTTAAAAATTAAGATTTTAAAATATCTACCGAAGTACTGGCAGTGTTGGCAAGAAATATAATTTTCAGCACTTTTTTTGAAATGCCTCTTTTAAAAACTCTGTATCTTTTTTCAGAAGCAAGATAGAACCATACTTTCTTGAGGAAAGTTTTAGAGGACATTCAGGACTATACTTCTACGGTGTTAGTTTTTAAATTGAGTGAAAAATGAAAATTATAAAAATCAAAATGTAAAAAAGAGGGTTTTCCCATACAAATTTCCATACAAATTTGAATCGCTTTGCGGAAAGCCGGGTCACACCCAATCGCTCCCAAATTTCAGGGGGTGGTTTGGGGACCCAAAAGGAACCGGAAAATGCCTGTTCTGAAAAATTGATCATGTCGAGCCACCCTACTGCCCAGTTTCGGGTGTGGTATAAGTACAAACAACACACCAAATCAAGCCGGCTCCGATCTTTTAAAAATTTACCCGTGCTAATTCGTGCCGATCTAATGCATTTTCCTTCAACTCACAATCTCACATTGATTGGCCTTGTTCAATGTTGGTTGTAAATTAATATCGTTGAAGCTTTTCATTACAGCACCAACAAGTGGCGTTGGACTTCGTGTATTTAATTAAATTTGACTTCTACAATGCTCCTACTAATTCATTTATCACAGATTTCTTTTGTGAAGTGACTTAAGTGCCGTAACAGATTGCCATTGTTTTATTATTACTTGCTGGCTTTTACGCTACTTTACCAACGAATGAAACTTGGCAACGTGGCATTTCCGGTCAGCATTTCTAGCTTATTAACTTTATGGCGTCTCCCGTTGCCAGCTATGCAGGAGGAACCTCTAGGCAGTTAAGTTCCACAATACCTAGCGCATGCCGTCATGTTAGCTGAATGTGGCCCATTGTATTAATAAGGATGCTGCTGCTGCTACTGCAGCTGTTTGAAATCTGCGCCTTGGGACTCTTTGCGAAAATGTTCCCAGTTCATCACCGTCGTGCAGACTAGATGTTCGTGGCACAGGATTATACGTGCAATTGTTTGAGAATGCGAGGGATGCTGCGTTACATCATGACATCGTCGTGATCGTGCTATCTTGTCGCATGTGCATTTCGAGCCAAATTGAGTTAAGAACGACATTTTGACCTTATCAGATCCCCAAAATTCGATTTCAATAATAAAAAAAAAAAACAAAAAAACTCCGTGCATTATTGTCACTCTTCATACGATACATGTTTCAATCTTATCGTGCTATCTTGACACACCCTGAGAATTGCTGTAAATGTGACAACTGGCCAAAGAGATTTCAGGTCAGAACGCGTTTGACACACGTACATGCCTGAGTACTGCGAACATTTGAAATTATAACTCGGGACTCCGGCAACCAAATTCAACCAAACTTTGGGACAGTGCACAGAATGGTCAACCAAACAAAACGTGTTTGTTATTGTTTACATTGCGTGCTCTCGTTTCTGTTCATTCAAGGTCAAAAATTGAAACGCATTTTTTCCGGAACGTCAAAAAGCGACGTGCGACAAGTTAGCACGACAAAGTCGAAATGACTATTTAGTTTCATAGAGTATATTGAGCAAGTCATTTGGTGTGGACTAAATTATAATGGTTTTCCAATCGATTAATTTTGTAAACATTAGTGAGGATTGTATGACTTGATCATTCAACCCTTTATTGTTAAAATTGTGGCAGTGCGTGGCCGAATGGTTACGCTGTCCGCGGATGATTCTGGGTTCGATTCCCATCTGCTCCAACCTTCCATCGGATGAGGAAGTAAAATGTCGGTCCCGGCCTTGGTTGTTAGGCCGTTAAGTCATTCCAGGTGTAGGAGTCGTCTCCATGCCATAAGTACAAACAACACGCCAAACCAAGCCTACTCCGGTGGAATCGCTGGCGGCGGTTGGACTCGCAATCCAAAGGTCGTCAGTTCAAACACTGGGGTGGAAGGTTCCTTGGAGTAGAAAGAGGTTTGGGTGCTCTCCCCATTCAAGCCTTCGGACTCCTAGGTTCGAGCAGAAACTTGCAATAGAGACCACAAAAGACCCGGGGGTCGTTAATGTGGATGGTTTGATTTTTTTTTTTGATTTTTGATTTTTTGTTAAAATTTATGTTTGAATATTTTTGCATTTTTCTTGTTTATGAGGGCATTTTGAGCAACTTTCGTTCTAATATCATTTTTAATACTCTTGTGTTATGATTTGATTTTTAGAAATGGCTTGTTTGAGTTAAAAACAAAAGTTGACCACATACAAAAAAAAGATTGTTTTAAAACTTTGGCAAAATCACATAAAACAAGTAAAATCATCAAACTCAAGATATTTTTGAATTCAAGTTCTTCTTTCAACGCTTTTCGGAAGAAAAAAATGATTTTTAAAATGAAATAATTTTAATTAAAAATCTGACACTTTAATCAAACCACAGGAAAAAATAAATAAAAAACATTTCACTTCCCTCAATTTAATTTACATCATCGTGTCTCCGTCCTGCGGCCAGGATTCGTCACGATTATGCGTATGAATAATGATGATGGTATTTGCTGCGTGTAAGAAGATTACTCTCGCTAAGGAGATTGTGCGTTCCTCGCCATTATCGCGATGGCGCTTGTTTTTTTTTTTTTTTAACTTGCATATCCATTTTATTTTGTTCGGTTCCACGTGGATTCACATTTCGTCAGAGGGAGAGCAAAAAGTAAAAGTTCCTCCCAGCACCACCATACTGTATCGCATTCGGTGGACCCACCGAGGTCATGGTGGCATTCCCCTGGGCACATAGTTGGGGTGAGGCTGGACCAGATTTATGCGTCGAGATTTGCGATGTTTCGGCGCTGGGAAGGAATTCAATGGTTGCAAAAACATTTTTGGGACATGCTATTTTTATGGGAAATTTAATGTACTTTTTGAATCTGCAATAACCCAGAAGGGTATTTTTTTCATTTTCGACAAAAATTTTCATTTTAAAATTAAGTTTTTTTTTGTATCGTTTCAGGGTTATTTTTTATAGTGTAACAATGTTTAACAAACTTGTAGAGCAGATAATTACACAAATTTTGATGAAGAAACATAAGGGGATTGATCAAATCGCCCATGGTCTCATTCAAATGACAGCAAATACAAGGAATAGAAAGACGGAAAGACCCTGGGTGCAGAATAGTGGTTCGCAAAGCGGCCTCAATTTAAAACTGTCAAAGCGGAACCAATTTACTATTCGCAAAATGCTACCAAGAATTGGCAAGTATTGTGATTGATCTATAATTTATTTTGTTTGGTCATCACGTGGAAAACAAAAAAGGCCTCTTTTGGCCGCCCATAATTTAGTCTACGAACAAAAAATGCGCGAAGCACTTAATTTTTCAGCGAAAACTTTTATATCAACAGATCCAAAATGTTTCAAAACAATTCACTTCAGCAGCAAAGAATATGTCACACTTGAGCTTGAACATAGCCGTCTACTTTGTTTATGTTACAGCTGTAGTGCAGTTGTATTAGTGGAGAGCAGTGGGGAGCTTTCGAAAATCACGTTACGCATTCTGTCTTTTCAGCACCCAGCGTTCACCCTGGGTGATGAATAGAGAGAATGCGTAACGTGATTTTCGAATGATCCAACTTTGTTTACATCTACAAAGCAGTAGGCTGTTCAAGCACAATCATGACTTTTTTCTTACTGGCAAATGAACTATTTTATAATCAGTAGTATGTGTTTTATCTTGCCGAGTTTTTGACATTTTTTGCTGGAAAATTGTGTGTGTTTTTAAGTTATGATCGTCAGCGTGTGTCAGCGATAAAATTTCGTTTACGGAAATTATTTGCTGACAGAAAGTCCTTTCAAAAATCGAGCAGTCCTTTTCAGTGACAGATTCCTTTTCAAGCATCAAAAATCAAAATCAACAATCTATATTTTTGCGTTCCGTCATAAAAGAACGCTCCCAAACAGCTCGACAATTCCTAAAAATACTATGGCGTCATCCATAAAGTATGTCACGCTCTAGGGGGGGAGGGGGGGGGGGGTCTGAGAAAGTGTGACATTGCGTGTCATAAGTATAGGGAAAGCGTGACAAAGGTGGGGAGGGGGGGTAAATTTTTGCTGATTTTAGCGTGACGTACTTTATGGATAAAGCCTATACTATTAATAATTTTGAAAAAATGCCACAAAATTGTGGTCCACGTTAATGGGCGTCCTGCATATAAAGGGTGACTGATTTTTTAATACTTATTCTTATTTTGTAATTATTTATTTTATTGTTTTGTTTCAAATTTTAATGATTTTTGGGCGGGATTATTTTAAAAGAAATAACGAGAAACCTTTTTCGTGCATATGAATATTTGAAACATAATCTTTTATTTGTTAAATCCTTTTCAGCATTCATTTGTTCACATAAGGCGCACTTACTCTTGCACCAAAAACTGGGCTTTTTGTGTTGATTCGTGTCATGATAAATTGAGCGGCGAGTTTCCACTTTTTCCTGGGAAACCCATCGCCTCCTTGGTCTGATTTTTGGTTTGGGTCACCCAGACCAAGGGGAGAAAATTAATATTTTGAATCACTAAACAAACTACCCTCTCTTGTCCGTCATCCCTGGCATTGTAAAGGTTTTTTTTTTTATTAAAGTTAAATTAAATGTTGGTAATTTGATGTGTTTTTTAATGATGATGTATCAAGTAATGTATCTTTAAAGTAATGTATCAGACAGAAGAATTAATTTTCCATATAAGATTGCATGTTTTATGGAAGCTGCCATTAAACATCAAGAAAAAGATTTCCGATAAAAAAACATCAAACTTAATCACTTCTACCGTTCGGCATGGAAAAGACACAAAGTAGCTAAATTTAAACACATTCCAGTTCTGCTCATTTGTCATGCCAACTCAGCCCAGGAAAATGTGGAAACTACATGTGGGCAAGTATTTTGTGCCCTAACCCTGCCGGAAGACCCCATAATCGGTCATCTCCATCTCCCATCATCGCCCCGGTAGGTACAGGGCAGATCTCTGCCCATTATATGGGTGGTCGCTTGTCATCGTTATAGCCCCCTTTTGTTTCGGGGTGCTCTCGGATTGGATTGGATGACGGGGTGGCCTTAAAGTAGAACGAGACCCTGTCGATCCAAAACCAAGGGTGCTTGCATATCGTTAACCGACCATCAGTTTGCTCGAGGGTTTCGCAATAAAGTGAGTGATAATAAATTCCACATTTACGCCCCTCACTATCGTGCATGAATGATTCTGTGGGACGCAGGGCATAAAGTGTAAACAGGTTGTCGTTTGGAAGAAAAGATAAAAGTTTGAAATATTATCAATGACAGGTTTATTAAAATTATTTTTGTAAGCCGTCCTTGAACTTATTTTACTATACTATCATGTTTGATTTTGTGTAATTTGTAAAATGAAGATGTTTTTTGTACTGCTTTTGACAAGTATTTTTCTCAGAAAAATATTTTAATGAACTATGCTGTAACTTTATTGTAATTATTCGAGAATTTATTTGTAGAATTTTTGAAAAATTTAATACAAGTGACATGAAATCGGAACAAAGTTGCCCGCGTCCCTTTTCGATTTGCGCCCCTTATCATAAAGCCGAAGTTATTTAAAAAAAAGTGACGGAGGGGCGCGTTTTGTGTTGCGTCTTTCAATTACAAAAACATTGGCACCCAAACATGTATAGGTCATTGCAAAACTTTTGATGCTATCACAGTTTTAGTGAAAAAAGTTCATTTTTACCCGTTTCCCTCACTTTCCTGTTTTTGCGTGCGGCCTTTTCAAATATTCAGCTAGTTTTTTCGAACCTCAACATATTTTTCTTCAAAGCCCAACCTTTCTTGGCGCTTCAAAATTAGTTCAGCCGTTCCGGAGATACGATTGTGAAAATCTACGAAAATTATGTGTATATGGTACATTCGACGTTAAAAATAAAATGTGAACACCTTAAACCTGATTTTAACAACAAAAACTATGACTATCAAAGTTACCCTGGTATTCTAAATAAGAATTTTCAACGCACCTATTTTTTGGAAAATATTTCAAAAATAAATTGAAATCCTATCAATTTCACCCCGGTTTACGGTACTTGTATTTTCTAAAAATGTTCATAAACTAGTCAACTGAATGTTTAAAAACAATGATTTTTTTTCTTAAAAACTATGCCAGCGTCTTTAGTTGGGTGCTGAATAGTGATTCGCACAATGGCCTCAGTTTTGAACTGTCAAAGTGGAACCAATTTACTGTTCACTTAAAGTATAGAGTATTGTTATCGATCATTACAAATATTGAAGTAAAGAAATCTTAAGAAAGTTGAAGGCGAGATCGTCATTATTTATAATTGTGAATTAATGGAAGTTGTTTTTGGAATCGAATTGGTTCTATTCATCCAGAAGCTGTCATTATTGTTTGATTCCGATTGAAAACCTACTGGTTGAGTGTTTGTTGGGTCAGCTTCGCTAGAACTATAGCGATGTTTATTCGCTGGACCAGGAAGAGCTGCCGGATTTCAAAATCAGCCAGGGAACTTATCTGCGACATCGCAGAATGACACACTCGCCGAAGTTCTTCGCCACCCGTAAAAAAGAAAAACCTCTTCTAACCGATCGAAACTTGACAATTTTCTACACAATTTTCCAGCAAAAAATGCCAATAACTAGACAAAATAAAACACATACTACTGATTATAAAACAGTTCATTTACCAGCAAGAAAAAGTCATGCTTGTGCTTGAACAGCCTCCTACTTTGTAAATGTAAACAAAGTGGGATCATTCGAAAATCACGTTACGCATTTTCTCTATCCATCTCCCAGGTCTTGTTGGTAAATTTGTCGTAAACATAAAATTTGATCAATTGAAATTTGATTTGAATAAGAAACACTACGATTATCAAAGTCACTCCGGATTTCGATTTAGTAATTTTTAATGCAACAATTTTTTCAAAATTTTTCAAAAATAGTGCATGGACCTTGTGTGGCCTACCCGAGTACATTTTATAGTGATGACTTAGTATAGTAATCGTCACCACAAATAACAGTGCAGAAAATTGTAGCACGCATGTGTTGAAAAGTGTTAAAAAGTTTATCTTTTCAGAACTTATTTCGAAAGTAATACTTTCGGCACTGTTTTGATTTTTTTTTAATTTACAAAAACACTGGGGCGCCAATCTTAAGCGGGGAAAACTTGACTTAAAAAGCTCATTTAAAAGTGACAAATAAACGACTCGTACTGAAAAAAAGTCATCATTTTGCAACTTGTTGCATAAACAACTATCATTGGCATAGCTTTCTCTTAAAAATATGGAATATCAACTTAAAAGTCAACAATCACCAAAAATCGGAGTCTAACATATTTTCGAGTAGTTTAAAAATGTAAACGTGTGACATCTCTTGACTGAAAGCTTTGTATACATATACTTATGCATCTTTGAGAATGATAGAGCAAATTCCAAAAAAATCATATAAAAAAGTGTTGAAAGGGTACTTATACGCTTTTATGCACAGATTCCATTGATCAATATTGTAAAACGTAATTAAAAGTTCTTATCACCATGAAATATAGCTATGAAGGAAGAATACCATCATTCGATCTCTATTGAAAACACATTTCAATTACGGAGAAACCAAGACAACACATCCCGCAAGGCTGCATCCCGCTAGCAAACATGTCAGGCGTCCTTTCACACAGGATGCCAATACGACGGTAACAAACATGTTTGCTCGATCCAACCATCGCACCATCCGACCACGATTATTAATTTTAATTAAACATCGCGGCAAGCAGATATTCCTTCAGGTGGTATTATTCCAACGAAATTCTCTTCATCTGGAGTATGAACTGTGTCTGTCGGTACGCAAACAGCTCCCCACCTGACTTCACAGAAGTGTGCACACTGATTGACGAGCCACTGACATGTGTCCGCGGGAATCTGCTCTCCGTCTTGTTCTTGACGATTGACGGCAGGTGGCCAGCGGATGTGTCCCTCGGTCAATTGTGCTAACCCGCTGCAAGACGAGAGGTGCTGTCCCGTAATGATATCGCTGTAGATCAACGCTGGAGGTTGTTTAGATAAAATTCTCATTACTGGCTGGCTGCAGGGCGCCCAACTATGCCTAATTAGAAATTTATGTTGTGGATGGTAAGGCAGGGCCGTACTTCGTGGTTTTGAGTTGAATTCTAATTTTATCTTTGAACTCGTAATATTTTTTTTAAAATTATAGTAGGAACATGAAAGAAGACTTGCAATATAAGTTAAAAATTAGTACTTCTGATTATCGAATGGTGTTTGAACCTCCCTTCATTACGTCCCTTTGCCCCCTCAAGCGGGACCATGTGGTCGTTCCCCGTTGGCACAATCTTGCCATCGCGCGCGCCCGGAGGGTAAAACCCACGCACTGATTAAATCTGCTTCGATAGACACTCCTGCCCGGCCAGCAGCAATACCCCATTCCGTCGAAATAGCTGTCAGTTGAGCCCAACCAAAACTAACCCATCCGGCAGCGGCGGCGGTTGGTCGCCCCAGGTAAAGATAATTTCCTAATTAAGTCACGGCAATCAACCGTGAACCGGAATGCGCTGCTGCCTTTGACGGTGGAGGGGCTTTCGGAGGACCAAACCCCCCAACCGAATCGACCATCACAGCCGTAACCGAGCGAAAGGCGTTGAAATTGCCTTCCGGCGAGGACCCATCGAAAGTCGGCCGCCGCCATCAGGACCGCGCGATCTAATTTGTGTGCCCAGAGGCGGAACCTTCCATAGTGCGTTGCGTTGGGTTGGTATAACTTATCTAAACCTATGATAGTATGCACAGAAACAAAATTTTATTTTTTACTTGGCCGATTGCTTGGCATTGTAGCTCGGGTGGCACGTCGGTGACTAGCAGACTTTGAATTATTTCATTTCATAAGATTACATAAGGTGACTGAGATTTTTTTTCAAATAATTTTAATTAAATGTGATAATTTCACATTTGTCACTGTGGTGCCTACACAGAAAAAAATATGTGAATTTACTCGACACGGAAAAAATGAATCACATGTAAACTTAGTTGATGTAAACTTGAGATTCGACGTAAACAACGTCAAATTACATTTAAATTTAAATGTTTAATTACGTGCAAAAGTGTTACATCATAAATGATTTAAC